>NC_045599.1:108351265-108951265 GCF_009762305.2 Zalophus californianus
TTTGGTGTCATTTCAAGCACAACCATAAACTACTTTAGGGGAAGTGGGTATGACTATGGAGACATTTCCATAAAAGCAAAACAGCAAAAGGGACCCAAGCAAAAAAATGCCTTTGGTCTTGAAGCAGAAAAAAGCAGGCTTATAAAAAGAAGACAATTAGGTATTTACACTAAACCCTTAGAACCAGGCTCGCCAGCTAAGACGCTCTTAAGGTTGTGTCTAAAAGAACTCAGGAAATAATCTGAGTAAAATATAAAAATATTTTATATATATATATAAAAGATAATAGAAACACTATTATGAATAGTCACTACAATGTCTTCAAACTTCTAAGACAGTTCACTATGAACTCATGGATTTTTTTTTTTTTTAAGACTATTTATTTGAGAGAGAATGAGAGAGCACAAGCAAGGAGAGCAGCGGGGGGGGGGGGGGGCGGGGGAGCGGGCTCAATCCCAGGACCCCAGGATCAGGACCTGAGCCCAAGGCAGATGCTTAACCAACTGAGCCATCCAGGTGCCCCTGAACTCATAGATTTAAACCTAAGAAAATAAATGTTATTGGTCACCAATGGAGAATGCTAGTTAATTTATTTTTTAAAAATATGTTATCTTGTCTTTCCTATATAAATTGTACTAAGTAACTATAGAGTTGAGGGAAAGTTTCTTTTAATAGAAGTTATAAAGCTAACAAATACAGAATGATAGAATATCACTGTTTTGTAGCTCCTAAAGAATTCATAGATCTGGGCAATAATCATAATGGCATCTCTATGGAATATTCAGAAAAGGTAAATCTACAAAAGCAGAAAGTAGACTACAGCAATGGAATGGGAACAGGCATAAGGTATTTTACTGAGGTGATGGAAAGGCTACAAAACTCAACTACCTGATGACTGCACAACTCCGTAAATTTACTAAAAATCGCTGAACTCCAGTTTTATAGTATGTAAATTATACTTCAATAAAGTTGTTAAAATATCACAATGGCTGCAATAACCACATTAAGAGACAACCAGGTATTTATTATGTGCCTCCTGACGGAACACATCACCACTAAGAAATTATACTTGCCAAAAAAAATCGAACTTGAGGGGCAGCTGGATGGCTCAGTTGGTTAAGTGTCCCACTCTTGATTTCACTCAGGTCATGATCTCAGAGTCCTGGGATAAACCCCTGCAGCAGGCTCTGTGCTCAGCGGGGAGTCTGCTTGGGATTCTCTGCCTCTCCCTCTGTCCTGTCCCCACTCCCTCCCCCAACTCATGCCTGGGCGGGCAGTGTTGTCGCTCACGCTCTCTCTCTAAAATAAATAAAATCTCGGGGCGCCTGGGTGGCTCAGTCGTTAGGCGTCTGCCTTCGGCTCAGGTCATGGTCCCAGGGTCCTGGGATCGAGCCCCACATCGGGCTCCCTGCTCAGCGGGAAGCCTGCTTCTCCCTCTCCCACTCCCCCTGCTTGTGTTCCCTCTCTCGCTGTGTCTCTCTCTGTCAAATAAATAAATAAAATCTTTAAAAAAATAAAAAAATAAAAAATAAATAAAATAAATAAAATCTCGGGCGCCTGGGTGGCTCAGTTGTTTAAGCGACTGCCTTCGGCTCAGGTCATGATCCTGGAGTCCCAGGATCAAGTCCCGCATCGGGCTCCCTGCTCAGCAGGGAGTCTGCTTCTCCCTCTGACTCTCCCCCTCTCATGCTCTCTATCACTCTCTCTCTCAATAAATAAATAAAAATCTTAATAAATAAATAAATAAATAAATAAAATCTTTAAAAAAAATCTAACTTGAGGGGCATCTGGGTGGCTCAGTCGTTAAGCATCTGCCTTCAGCTCAGGTCATGATCCCGGGGTCCTGGGATTGAGCCCCACATCAGCCTCCCTGCTCAGCGGGAAGCCTGCTTCTCCCTGTACCAGTCCTCCGGCTTGTGTTCCCTCTCTCGCTGTCTCTCTCTGTCAAATAAACAAAGAAAATCTTTAAAAAAAAAGAATCTAACTTGAATCTGACCAAACCTCTAGACCAATTTACAGGAAATAAAGAGGACAGAGGAACAGGTTAAATGATACCACAGAAAGGCAATCAGCAAAATCCAGAAACTACTGTGGGAAACTACAGAATAACCCAACTTCAACAAATTGCAAGAAATAAAAGACTCTCAAGAGATTTATCAACCAATCAAAATCTATAGACCCTAATTAGATCTTTAAACAAACTGTTAGAAATTTTTTTTAAAAAGTGACATTTTCAAGACAAAAGTCTGAACAATTGCTGGTTTTGGTTTTTTGTTTGGGGTTTTTTTTACTTTTTTTGGTGTTACATTGTCATGGTTTTTTTAAAAAGAGTCCTTATCTTTTAGAGATAATGTGAAACATCTATAGTGATATGATACGAAATGTGGGGTTCTGCTTCAAAATTAACAGTGGAGAAATCTCACAACAACTTTGTACAGTGGTATCTTCCTCTACATTTTACAGATAAGAAAACTAGGGGTGCCTGGGTGGCTCAGTTGGTTAAGTGTCCGCCTTCAGCTCAGGTCATGGGATCATGCCCAGTGTCGGGCTCCCTGCTCAGCAGAGAGTCTGCCTGTCCCTCTCCCTCTGCCCCTCCCCCCAGCTCGGGCTCTCTGGCCTTCTCTCTCAAAAAAATAAATCTTAAAAAAAAAAAGAAAATTGAAATTCAGAGACATTAATTTTAAAAGGTACTATCATGACTTCCACTTCCAAGAAAATTTTTTTAAAAAGCTAAGCCACAGAGCTTAGATGGTGGTTCAGATCATGAGTCCTGGGATGGAGCCCCGCATTGTCAGGCTCCCTGCTTAGCAGGGAGTCGGCTTCTCCCTCTCCCTCTGCCCCTCCTCGCCGCTCGTGCTAATAAATAAATAAAACCTTAAAAAAAGCTAAGCTAGTTTCAAAAAGCTAACTCTTGTTACACATATTTGATAAATATGGAACACAAGTGCATACCACTGGCAAAAATATATAAGACGTCCTCACACCAAACCCTTATCTAGGAAAATTGTGGGGAAATTGCTTGCAAATCCCAAAAGGAAGTGCCACTCAAAAATTGAAAAGGAATCACAGTATGCACATCTAGCTTAGCATAAATTACTGGATATGCTAGACAAAGAGAAGAGAAATAATAATAAATGATGTCAGTTTTGCCTGCCACTTTCCACTCAGTGACCGCATGCTCCAGAAGGATCCCAAGATGGGAATCACAAACATACTGTTCTTGGTTAGTCGTCCTCCTTTTAAGCCTCTCAGTGCCAGCACGGCACAGTACACCTCACAATATGGAAGGACTCTATCCCATTCAAATATGTTTATTTGTGCAATAATATAGCCCCTCAAGGTAAGCTACTTTTTCTGAGTTGCAACCAGAGAAACAGTAACAAGTTTGAAAGCTGAAGGAAAAACTATGCTAGATTTACTGAGAAACAGAATGTCCATCTGTAACTCTACACCTTCCTAAGGAATTTTTAAGAATAACTATGATCACAGGCAAAGTTTCCCTCACAGGCTGACATTAAACCTTGACTCCCACTTGAGCTACTCCACTCTATGAAAATGTGACTACCACACGAGCTACTCCACTCTATATGAAAGCAAAACACAAGCTCTGATACCTGCTGTTTCCCAATACTGGACTGTTCAAGAAGGAAAGGTCACATACACATTACTGAGGTCCCTGCCTTGTGCTGATCTGCAGTAAAATCTGTGCAGATCGCTCTTGCTGACCTATAGTGTAAACTTCTCCAAAACAAAGCTATTTACCCAGGAAAGCTCTAAAGAGCAACTACGAATCAAGCCAACCGAAAGCTTTCTCCGCAAGCAATCCAGAGTACCAGGTCTTGCTTAGGAAAAAAATGTTTGGTTTTTCCGGTTTTGTTTTGTTTAAGCCTAAGCTTGCAAAGAGACAATAAACATCACTTCCCTATTCTAGAGAATTGAACAAAGACTTTGCCGCGCAAGGATAAGATGGAAAAGGAAGTAGGAGCAAGTTAGAAGAAATGGCAGCAGCTTGGAAGAGGGTCCTCTCTATACACGGCCGCGGTGGCCCTCGCCGTCCTCCATCACTCCTGCCCCAAAAACAGTGTCCGAGGACAACTATCCTGGACTGAACCGCAGTTCAACCAGTTCTTAAAACCAACCATGTGGTCCGGGCAATAGCTATGGTTCATAAACACAGAACGGCAAGGAAAAGTTGTGGGGCCAAAAGAACCAAGAAGCGAGAGGCCCGCGAGGTTCCAAACTCAGGTCCTCTCCCTTACAGTCTCCCATCATCATTTTCTTCCTGTTCTGGATCACCCTCCCTCTCCAAACAACACTCATTCCGCCCCCCCTTTAATTCCCCCAAAGCAAAGATATTAAAATTACAGGTTTTCAGGCCAGAAACACCTACGTTCGAACCCAGGCCACCAACTAGCCCTGTGGCTTTGCGTAAGTTACTTAACCTTTCTGGTGCCTCAGTTTTCCTATGTTGTAAAATGGGTTCAATAATATACACCTCGGAGGACTGTAGTAGAGGTTAACAGAATGAAGCATATAAGGTGCTTTATAAAGTCCTGGCACATAACACTAGAATATTATTATTGTGTGGTAGTGGTTGGTATTATTACCACTATTCGATGGGCCTCTCTCTTTTCACACCCCCTGCCCCTCACTCACGCCCCCATTCCCCTTCTTCCCACAGGTCCCGATGGCCTCCCACACTCTCTCATCTCACGCTCCTCTCTGGCCAGCGCGAGCCCGCTTACCCTGAGCTGCTGGGCCCGCGAAGCGCGGACTGGCGGGCTGGCGGGCAGGCCCCCGGGAGCAGCGGCGGCGGCGGCGGCGGCGGCCCCTGACCCGGCGCTCTCCGCCTGCCCCGGATCCGCTCCGGGAACTGAGGGGGCCAGTGAGATGGGCGCCCTCGTGCCCAGAGCAGCCTTACGTACTGCCCACCTAAAAACCTGGCCGAACCACTCTACCCACTGGATCCTCCCGACTCGCCTGCTCCTTTAGCGTCACTCCAGACGCGCGCGCGCGCGCCTGATCATGCCTGCTCCACCCCTTCTGCGCGCCCCGGAGACTGTGCGTATTCGTCCAACCCGAGCTCGCGGGAGCAACGCGCAGGCGCAAAACCAAGAGGGCGCCCCGAAAACAGCGGGGCAGGGCGGCCTCGCAGGAAGCTTGCGGAACACGACGGGTGCTGGGCCTCGGCGCGTTAGCTGCATTGGCTCAATTCAATTAGCCACACCACGCTGTTTCGGTTCTCCTTCCGCGCGCCCAAAGGAGGGGCGTGGTCTAGAACTAGCCCCGGCTCGGGTGGGCCTGGCCCAGACGCCAAAGGCCGAGGAAGGGGCGTGGACCTTCTGACCAAATCCCCCAGATTGCAACGCCCTCTCCGCCCTGCTTTGATGGACCGTTAAAATCGTCGGCAGGAGCGGATCTTCACCCCCTTCCTTGTACTAATGCAGCCCCCTGGACCCCTCACTGACAAAGCATCTATCTCTCGGCTTCCTCTCTGGCAAACAATTAGTTGGGGGTGGGGCAGCACCCCCAAACCGAGTCTGGGTGACGTCCGGCGAGACCCGCCTCCCTCCTCCCCGCCTCACAGAGTTGGCTGGCAGCGTTACCACAGCAACCGGCCCGCCAGGGCCTGCTCGAGTTACAAAGAAGACACGGTCTCCCGCGGGGGAAGAGAAGCTTGGAGACGGCGGGCGCTAGGCAGGCTCTGCACATTTTCCTTGCGAGAGCACTGGGCTTGGGCCTGGCTTAGGAGCCCCTAGAGCCCCCACCCGCCCCCTGATCCTCTGAACCCTGCTTGGAAAGAGGGCGGTCTGCCAGCGCCTGTCCTTGGCCGCATTGGAGCGGGCTCGGCTGCAGCGTGGCCTCACGTTCTCCGGCCGTGGCTTCCTGCACACAGCTGTCAATTCCGAGCCTCCCTCCTGGCCTGTCCGGCTAGAGATCCACCCTGTCTCTGAGGCAGGTGGAGAAGGCCCAAAGCAGGGCTCTAGCCATAGCGCTAGGTGCCTTCCCTTGAAGGGGGCTGTTGGTAAGTGGATAGCAAATTTACTCCCAAGATACTGGGCCTTCTTGGTTTTAGACATTTCCTCCTAAGGGGATTCTACAAAGTCCTGCTTCCATTTCCGAGGCCGGAGGCAGAGCAGGCCTTCAGTGGCGATTTCAAACTGGATTCCCAAAAGTTATTCTCCGGGGAGGTGAACTCCCACCCCCACTCCCCAGAGTAGAGCATCAAATGCATTTCCGAACCCCACTCTTCTTGTCTCCTCCAGATGAGTGTCTGTCTGCTTCTCTGTTGCATAGGGATGTAACTATCTCATAAGGTTGTTGCTGTATTAATAAATGGAAAAGACACCCCGCACTGTGGAAGATACGTAAGTCTATTCAATAAACAATTGTTTCTGGCCTGTCTCTGTTGCTATCCCGGAGATACTCATTGTGTTAGCTCCGGTGAAGGCTTAACAATCAGTCCTTTGAGCAATACTGGCATGGAGAAGGCAGGCAAAACACTCCCACACCCCACCCATGTCGTGGGTTTATAGTCTTTCACCCGCTGGTAATTAGATTCTGGAGAGGACAGCCCTATGAGGAGCTAGTCACATGAAGAGCATCCTCTGCAGTCCTTTCTTGGATTTTTGTTTTTTCCTGCCGCACTGGGCCTGGTGTGCACTGAAACAATCAAACAGGAAACACACCATCTCCATTTCCCCAACCCCCCTCCCCTCCACCCAGAACTGGGTGTTCATTTCTCAGGTTATTGAAGAGAAATGAAAAACACAGACGGCTTGTACTTCAGGAGGCATCGGAGTGTTTGCTGGAAACAAGGGAGTTCATGCTGTATTTATGCTACTGCAAAATTAGAAAAATTGTGTAAATCACTACTGCTCAAAGGGAGGGAGGTTCCAAACAAATGAGAGGGTAGTTGGAGAAGAATATATTCAATAATATAATGTACTATTTGGGGGAAAAAATAGTTATCATTTTTGGACTACAAACTATACAAAGTAAGGCTTAAACAAATCTCAGCTAGGAGATTATAGGCTAAATAAATTGAAACACTGGTTGTAAAATGGGTCTCCCAAGAAGATCCTTGGCCAGCCAAGACATTCTGTTATTCTTAAGTCTAAATACTAAATCTAATGGGATGCATTTCTTAAAGTATGTGTAGGAAGATAACATTTTATTTTTTTTAAAGATTTTATTTATTTGACACAGAGAAAGAGATAGAGCACAATCAGGGGGAGCAGCGGGCAGGCAGAGGGAGAGGGAGAAGAAGGCTCTCTTGCGAGCAAGGATCCCAGGATCCTGGATCATGACCTGAGCTGAAGGCAACCGCTTAACCAACTGAGCCTGCCACCCAGGTGCCCCCAAAATGTTAAATATATACAGTTGACCCTTGAACAGAGCAGGGATTAGGGTACAATTTTTGACTCCCCCAAAACTTACATGTGGATTTTTTCCACATGGCACAGTACTTCAAATTCATTTTCTCTTCCTTATGGTTTCAACATTTTTTTCTAGCTTACTTTATTGTAAGAATACAGTATATAATACATATAACATATAAGATATGTGTTAGTTGTTTATGTTATCAGTAAGACTTCTGGTTAACAGTGGGCTATTAATTAAGTGGACCCACACAATTCAAGGTCAACTGTTTTGGGGTTTGAAATATTTTGAAAATGGAAAAGAAGGTAAATGCCTCCCGGTTTATTCCACTATAACCACCCTCTGAGCTCAAGTCTCAAAAAACTTTTTACCCATTAGAGTGCTGATATACCTAGATGCCTGTCAATTGATTCCATTGTTAAAAGCCACCAACACACACCAAGCTTAGCCAAGGTCTGACACTTTGTCAAATGTCGTTTATCAGCTTATACATTTACCTTTAAATTCAAATGAAGAATGCCCCCAGCTGGCCTTTTCCCTTGGTACAGAATAGAAAACCCGTCTTTGGACTCTTGGAAATTATCAAGATCATCAGGCTTCCCCTAAATATAAAGCAAATGTCATGTTTCATAACTAAGCATTTGAGTATTGTTTCGATATTTTTATTTCAACCTGAAAAAAAAAACACCTCTGTTCTTTGATGAAATCAGAGATCAGAGTTCTTTCTTTTATCTAGAAATAGACATCAAATCTATTTTATTCATATCTCATTTGATTTTCCTTCTCCCTCAGAGTCTACTAACATGACAAAATTTTTAAATCTACCCATAATAATCATAGACCTTTAAATGTCCAAATCTGTGAGGGTCCATAAAGATGTTCTAATACATTCCCCCAATTTAACAGAAAGGAACCAAGTAAAGTCACCCAGCTCCCAGAGATAGGACCAGGATTTGAGTCTTTTGATTCTCAGTCCAGGAGGAGATTAGGAGTTCATCCAGCGGGCTATATTAATGATCCATTTGCTACATGCTGTGTCCTTTGTTGACCCTGGAGGATGCACTGGAAGCAGATGAAGTTCCTAGCCTTATGGAGCTTAACATTTGGTGGCAGGGACTGACAGTAAAACAGGTAAACAAGCATTCAAGTAGGAAATAAAAGGATGATGATGATGATGCGGGAGCAGAAGGCTCGCTGAGGACCAACCCAAAGCTGACAGTCTACACCCCCACCCCCATGTGGTATGTGTGACATTGCGCAGGCACTCCTGGCTGCCCTAAAGGAAAAACAAATGGTTAACTGATAGAGATCACAGTCGTGCAGGACAGGAGTCTCCCTCAGTTTACAAAAGTCTTAGCAATTTTACGAGGACAAAGCCTTTCTATCAATGGCCTAGCTTCCAGAAGGGAATGTAGATACAATGAAATGTCCTTATAATTTGCAGCCCATTCACAGATACTTGAAGCGGGCAAAGTGTAATGTTTCTCCAGGGAGCTCCCAACTATCTTACTGTTAATGCCTTCCTAGAAGGATAAACAACCTTAACTTGACAATGGCAAGACCTCTGGTATCCTGTGAGTCTTCTTTAACATACAAAAATCCTCTTGAAACCTCCCTTTTCCTTACCTTCCCCGACCCCATAGTATATAATCAGCCACCCCTCACAGCCCCGGGGCAGCAGCTCTTTCTGTCCACGGGTCCTGTCCTGTGCTTTAATAAACCACCATTTTGCACCGAAGGCGTCTTAAGAATTCTTTCTGAGTCATCGGCTCCGGACCACCCCACTGAACCTCACCTATATCCCAAAACCCCATCAATGAGAACTGGTGATAGCTATGATGAAAGAAACTAATGAGGTAAAGTGACAGAGAATACTTGGATTGAGGGAAGATAGGGGAAATTACTGAGGGGTCAAAGAAGGACAGATGAGGAAACAGACTGAGAGAAGCCAAAGTCATAAAGTTGGTGGATGGCAGTTTGAACCCAGACCCACTTTCTTCCAGGATCTCTGGACCTCTCCTCAAGAGCACTTCCTTTAAAGGAGAGCAGCCGGGAGGGGGATGTCTGAAGCGACCTTAAGATAACAAGAAAGCCAAGAGCAATTCCTCAAAGGCAGGATGGAGAAAAAACCCAGGAGGACCAGAAAGAGATTCTCATTTATGCAGGTTCTGCTGAGGACCTACTGTGTGCCAGAGTTATGCCATAGAAATACATAAAGCTCTTACTTGAAATGATTATAGAAAAAAAAATGCCTGCTACTCTAGGGAAGCACTGACCACATAAGCTAAAAAAGTTCGGAAAGAAAAGAACCAGAGGTAGAACAATGGGCAGGATCAGGAAGGAAAATCTGGATGGGAAAGTCTATGAGCAATGACATAGAGGTAGGGATAACAGAAAATAGAAAAAAAAATTTTTGCACATAGTAAGTGATCGATAAACGTTTACACATGACAGTGGTACTCAGAGCATTAGAAAATAGGAAGTAGTGGGGAATAATGTTATATGAGAGGAGCTAGATTACGATGGGCATTGGATCAGTTAGCGAGGTCGAACAGTGCATGAGACAGACTTGGTTGTGGGGGAATATATACATTATATAAATATCTGGAATATTGAAAAGAATATTGTTACCTCCAAAAGGAGAGAGGAGGGAAAACATGAGCAAGTTGTACAAAATGTAATTAATTTGTGAGCAAGCAAGCATTCCATGTTTCCTGAGCCCTTGCATTGTGTCAGGACTTAGGCAAGGAAAGTTAACTAACACATGACCCTTGGTCCTTTTTTTTTTTTTGGCCAAATAATGACACATGTAGGTAATGGGCCAGCATGAGCCATTAAAAAGAATGTGGTAACTCTTAAAGGAACTATATGGAACAATTTCCATGTTTGCGTGCTGAGTGAAAATAGCAAGGAGCAGAAGAAGCATATATAGTGTGCTGTTTCCAAGGAAGAGGGGGAGGCATGCATGTTTGTATTTACACAGACAAGCTCTGGATGGGTATACAAACAGTGGTCACAGGGGTATCCCTTCGGAGAATTAGGGGACTGAGGAAGAGTATAAAAAGGCATTTTACTATACACTCTTCAATATTTTTGTATCTTATATCAGTTGCACATATTGCCTCTCCAAAAATAATTTTTAGAAATTTACAAACAAAACTCCGTTCTTTTTCAAAGGTGCTCACCATTTCATGTTATGGATCCTATATCCTCATGTTACCTGTTTCAGTCAACAAGTACGCTTAACTTCCACAGGTGTACCCTTCCTGCACCTAGACTCACTAGTAATAGTTGATGCATCTTTCCTCCCTTGCTTGCACTCAGCAGCAACAGAAGTAATAAAAAATGAGCAAATGAGATCCTCTGGTCCATGTAACCTTTTTATCCACTTGGTCTGCCCACCACAGTATCTGATACCCACATCTTTTATTTATTTATTTATTTATTTATTTATTTATTTATTTATTTATTTATTTTAAATTAATCTTTTTGCCCTCTTTCTTGCTTGTTCCTTTATTTTAAATTAATCTCTTTGCCCAAGGTGGGATTTGAACTCAGGACCCAGAGATCAAGAGTTGCAGGCTCCATCCACTGAGCCAGCCAGGTGCTCCATTTTTTAATTTATTTACTTATTTATTTTTGATAACCACATCTTTTAATGCACCTGCCTCCTTGGGACAGCAACATCCTAAGCTGAGGAAGATGAATGAAGTTTTTTAAAAGAAGGGGAAAAAAGCCCCGAGTTTGGCCAGATGCGCTCTTTCAAGGTCCTACTTGAAGTGCGCATTTGCTCTTGGCTTTAAGGAGACGTCCGTTGGCAAGAAGGGCGTTTTTTGTCTCCAGTCCATGCAGACCCAAACTTTTTCTCTGGTCACGTGCCTGGCCCTAGCCAGTGGGCTGCAGGGTAACTCGATCACCATGACCGGCCTCCTCAAGCCACTGGGGAGCCTCGCGGTCGGACAGCGATGCAGTGACAGCAGCCGCCTAAGTAGGGGCCGAGGGAGAAGTGGAGTGCAGCCTGGGCTGTGGCCGGGACCTCGGAGGAGCTGGGACATGGGCCACCGCAGAGGTGAGCAGGGAGCTGCGGGGGAGGGAGCTGTTCGCCACCGTCTGGGCGCTTCCGAGTTCCCTTCAAGAAAGGCAGAGTCCGTTCTTCTACCCTCTGCCCCCTCGCTGCCCTCCCCCACGGACAGAACAGGTGAGATTTGCCTAGGAACAATGTCCTGGGACGTCTTCTCGCTGCCCAGAGTCCCCTTCGTGGCCCTCGCTGATGTCTGCAGACCCTGCCTTTGTGCCATCCTCCATAGCCTTGTTCTGCCAGCAACTGACAGTCGTGTCGGACGGACAGGGTTTGGCTTCATAACCCCATGAATAAAGGAGAAACTCTCAAGTCAGCATCGAAAGAGGAAAATCCCAACTGCAAGCAACAAATTTCTTCTCTGACCTGCCAGGATCACCTGAAGGCAGGTAGCCAATTTTAACTGTCTTAAAACAAGATCAAGGTGTCAGCTAGAAATGGAGAACTGTGTGAAGGCTGTCTTGTTGCAACATAGTAAGATTTAGCAATGGTTTTAGAATTACTAGAAGCTTGGTGGTTCCCAGGAAGGATTCCCACAAAGCTTACTGGGTGAGAGGATGTAGTCAGCGAGCGATGGGGATGAATGAGCATCGATGGGGATGAACGTTAAGGGTGGTAGTTTTCAGGGGCTCCCCCAGGCCCTTTGGGGCTTCAGGCAAGCAAGACAGGATACAGACTGTGGCTTGCTTCCGTTTCATGTGCAATTCCAACTATATTTCTCGGGTTGAGATATCACGATTCTGAATTCAATTTGATAAAACAGAAATGCTCTGAGCATCAGCCTCTGGCCTTAGAAAGGAAAGGCCTTAGTACCAGGGAAAGGTGCTGATATATTCAAAGCAAATGTTGGACACCGTCTGAGGGCAAAAAACAATGCTTTTTATTCAGTCCCCCTTCTTTTATTTATTCAACAGATACTTCCTGAGTATCTGCTCCATGGCAGGCGTGTGTCTGGTGCTGTGGCTCTCCCAGTAAACAGGCAGGCTCATCTTCACTAGCAAGCCAACAGCATGCCAACAGGCGGGACAGGGGGTTCTTTTTGGTGCTGTAAACAGGCAGGCTCCTCTTCACAGGCAAGCCAACAGAAAGTCAACAGCTGGGACAGGCAGGCTCATTTTCACAGGCAAGCCAACAGCAAGCCAACAGGAGGGACAAGCAGTTCTTTTTTCTTTTAATTTTATTTATTTATTGGACAGAGAGGGACACCGAGAGAGGGAACACAAGCAGGGGGAGTGGGAGAGGGAGAAGCAGGCTCCCCGCTGAGCAGCGAGCCCGATCTGGGGCTCGATCCCAGGACCCTGGGATCATGACCTGAGCCGAAGGCAGATGCTTAACAACTGAGGCACCCAGGCGCCCGGGGACAGGCAGTTCTTAAAGGGTACACAGACCTGCAGCAAAGGCAGGGAAGGGAACATTGGTAGAACAATCCTGAGTCTTTTGGCTCAGAGTTTCACCTTTTTTCAGGCATTTCATCTTCTTGAATGAGAATCTTGTCACCTATAAAAGTCTCGCTTGTGCGCAGACCTTGGTCACAGCAGCTCCTCAGAATCTTCCTCACCAGAGGCTTTAAGTATGCAACTACGTTTCATCAGGTCAGTGTCCTCAGCCCTGGAGATGGCCTGCTCAGCTTTTTCCAAGACTATGAACAGCCTGAGAGCAGAGGCTGAAGTAATGGGAGTTCTTGTCTTCCTGCTGGTAGCCCTCGCCCGATGTCATTTCCCACTTATGAAAGAGAATTTGTGCTCCTCCAAACACACAGGCAGCGCCCAGTGAAGTCTCAGGAAGCCTGCATTTTCCCAGAAATTGTGTGGAGTTCGGAATAAGTCAGTTCTGCTAATTGAGGCCAATCTTCTTTGCTTATAAAACAGAAGGGGTAGATTAGATAATCGATGAGGTCTTATATGTCTTGCTTTGTCTTTTTTTTCCTCCTCTGAAAGTAAATAATTCTAATAATTTCACAAGATGTTTACAAAGAAACAGTACACAGTCATATAAAGATGATATATCTTATACCTATAAAATGGGAACACTCATCAACCATGCAGAATATTCAGGGACCTAGAATCTGAAAGAAAATCTGAAAGAGGGACACCTGGGTGGCTTCGTCCGTTAAGTGTCTGCCTTTGGCTCAGGTCATGATCCCAGGGTCCTGGGATGGAGTCTCACTTTGGGCTCCCTGCTCAGTGGGGAGCCTGCTTCTCCTTCTGCCTGCCACTCCCCCTGCTTGTGTGTGCACTCGCTCTCTCTGACAAATAAGTAAATAAAATCTTTAAAAAAAAAAAGAAAATCTGAAAGTCTCAGGCTGCAGACAAAACTTAAACAGTCTCTACTCCTCCCACCCTCACCCCATTCCTCTGTTCTGTATTCAGATTCTCGAGGTCATGAACATCATCTGTAGCCTCACCGTATCATTTTCTTAGACTGGGGATTCTGCAATAAAAAGCTTGCATAGTCAGAATCATCTGCTTTCAAAAGAACCATACTTAAAAAGTATCTAATTTGGATAATCTCACAATATATATCAAATTCCCTTTAAAGGGGGATCAATTCATTGTTACAGAGTATTAGAATATTTACCTTTAGTGCCTTTCTTTCTTTCTCTTCCCTAAATGCATTCCCATCGTAAATGCAATTTCATATTCTCCTCCTACATACTTTCTCACTTGAAAAATCAAAGCTATATAGTATTACTTTATTAAGTAGGGCAAGAAGCATGTCCTATCTTTGTATCCCCTATGGCTACCATTGTATCTTGCATACAGTAAACGTTTCTTGAAAAAATGACTAATATTTTAGAGAAAACATGTTGTTTTCCCTCTGGTATTAAAACACTTGCACGCGCACGCACACACACACACAGTATCTAATCCATTATTCATGGCTAATAGAGGCTGATCTCATTCCTTTGTGTTCCTTCACAATCCTGATGCCTACCCTGCATGCATCAACATCAGCACATTCTACACTTTTTGCGGACTCAGTTGGTATAATAAGCACTGAAATCAAGTTCTGCCACTAAATGGCTGCGTAATTTGAAGCTGAGCACTGAACCTTTCTATGCCCCCATGTCTTCCGATGGGAAACGGTAGCATCAGAATTGAAGGGCTCTGAGATCACATCTAGTTGTTAGATGGGAGACTTTAAAAGGTAAAGGAAAAGGTCAGAGAGGGAAAGCACAATAAAAATGTAATGATTATAGCACCTTAACATATTAAATATTAATAATTGCTGTTGATTTTGTTTGCCAAAACTTCTAACTTGAGCACTCCCGTTGGCAATCGATGTTAAGAACTTCTGGGGTTGAAGACACAAAAGCCTACCATGTTTGGGGACTTTCCTAGAACCTTTCTGACAGATTCTGTCCACTTAAAACTGAAAACATGTCTGCCAGCAGGTAGAGAGGCACAGAAAACAAGCTGCTTTGGCATAAAATATTCAGCAGAATAGAGGGTTGTGTAGCTTAGAGGAGTCAAACACCTAGGTAAGTATCTTGGGAGATAGTATGTGGACGTATTAGCTTAGCCAAAGGACAAATGTTAGGAAATGCTTCATCACCTCCACTGAAATCAGAGGTGGACAGACAAGTGTTGTGACTCCTGCAGCCAAAGAGGCCTTCCCACCACCAGAAGATAAATGGTCACCTTTCTTTTGGCCAGAAGGTGTACCTGGTAGACGAGGGTTCCCAGGTCTAATTTAGATATCAGCCTCTAATCACCTCAGTCCAGCGGCACTCAGTTTCCATCACATGGACATCATGGGCATCAGCACTCTGCCTTTGTTGTTTTGTTTTGTTTTGGTTTTGTTTTAAGATTGTATTTATTTAGGGGCGCCTGGGTGGCTCAGTTGGTTAAGCGACTCCCTTTGGCTCAGGTCATGATCCCGGAGTCCTGGAATCGAGTCCCGCATCGGGCTCCCTGCTCAGCAGGGAGTCTGCTTCTCCCTCTGACCCTCCCCCCTCTCATGTGCTCTCTCTTTCTCTCTCTCTCTCTCTCATTCTCTCTCTCTCAAATAAATAAATAAATCTTAAAAAAAGATTGTATTTATTTATTTGAGAGAGAGAGAGCACGCACACATGAGTGGAGAGAGGGGCAGAGGGAGAGGGAGAAGCAGACTCCCCGCTGAGCAGGGAGCCCGATGTGGGGCTCCATCCCAGGACCCTGGGATCATGACCTGAACTGAAGGCAGACACTTAACCAACTGAGCCACCCAGGCGCCCCACCACTCTGCCTTTGGAATCAAGCAGAGCTGCCTCCTTCCAGGGTCAATGTCTCATGGTACAGATAGTCAACCTACTCTCTCTTAGTTCTTGTTTTTAATTTTAATATCTGGTTCTGTTTATTTATACTTTATACCCAGTCTCCATCTCCAAAGAGTTTGAAATAGCTTCCAGTAAAGGATATATACAATAGAACAGCTGCAAATAGGTAAAAACTGATCAGAAACCATCCGACACTCAATAAATACCTTTCATACTGTTTTGAATTGTGATCTATAGAGAGAAGAACCATATGCTTTACTGCCATTGCTCTTCTTCAGGACCATGTAAAGTTTTTAACCTCCCTCCCCCCCCCACCCTCTTCCCCGCAAAAAAAGAAGAAACAAGGCACTGTTTTGTTTTGTTTTTTATGTTATGTTAGTCACCATACAGTTCTTCATTAGTTTTTGATGTAGTGTTCCATGATTCATTGTTTGCGTATAACACCCAGTGCTCCATGCAGTACGTGCCCTCCTTAATACCCATCACCAGGCTAACCCATCCCCCCAACCCCCTCCCCTCTGAAACCCTCAGTTTGTTTCTCAGAGTCCATAGTCTCTCCTGGTTTGTCTCTCCCTCCGATTTCCCCCCTTTCATTTTTCCCTTCCTTCTCCTAATGTCTTCCATGCTGCTATTCCATATGTTTCACATGTAAGTGAAATCATATGATAATTGTCTTTCTCTGCTTGACTCAATCAGAGTTACCTTTAATAATCTAATGAAAGCTATGGACCTTTCTATCCTGAAAAATGAACATGGAAAAAAATGACCTACAATTTCAGGGGAAACAAAGACTTCTCAAAGGAATTGAAATTAATCTGATTTAGAGAAATGGAAAGCTAATTAAAGAGAGAGCTAATTACTCTACAAATCTTCAATAAAATGTTTCCTATGAATGGGCATTGGATTTATTTAAAAAATTTTTAGCCGTTCTGGGGCGCCTGGGTGGCTCGGTTGTTCAGCGTCTGCCTATGGCTCGGGTCATGGTCCCAGGGTCCTGGGATCGAGCCCCGTATTGGGCTCCCTGCTCAGCAGGAAGCCTGCTTCTCCCTCTCCCATTCCCCCTGCTTGTGTTCCCTCTCTCACTGTGTCTCTCTCTGTCAAATAAATACATAAATAATCTTAAAAATAAAAAAAATAAATTTTTAACAGTTCTGTAATTTTCTGGATAGGTAAAATATACTCATGGTACAAAAATCAAAAGGCAGGAAACGGCATGCAGTAAAAAGATAGACTTCCTTCTACCCTGTCCCCGAGTGGATTAGTTCACCTCACCAGAAGCCACCGTTATAAACAGTTTCTTAGATATTCTTCCAGCTATAGTCAAATATTCTATGTATTATCCTATGCATACATAAACAGGACACACACACACACACACACACACACACACACACACACACACACATGTTCCACCCATTTTTCCCCCCACTTAATACTTGGAGAGTACACACAAAGTTGCCTTATTCCTTTACTGGCTGAAAAATGTTCACCACTGGATGTACTATAATTTATTTAACCAATTGCTATTGATGGATATTTAACTTGTTTCTAATCTTTAGCCATTAAAAACTGTCACATTGAACATCTTTATATATACATCATTTTTTATATAGGACTGTATAATAGAAAAAAAAATTCCCCAATGTGTAATTGAGCATTAAACTTAACTCTGAGCTTACTGGCAGCCAAAGCAAAAAGGTAGAGGTGGAGGGACCAAAATGGATTGACTCAAAATTTTGCATTTTACAAAAAAGCATACCACTTCTTCCAAAGAGGAAAACTGTACACTAATTTCTTTATAGAATTTAGCATCCATATCTTCATACAAAGTACATTGCTTCTTTTGGAGAATAAGATAAAATGGAGTAGGGAATATCTTCAATGGCAGTTTTGATATTCATGTGGTAGATTCATACATCTATTTTGATTTTTTTAAGTTTTTTTTTTTAAGATTTTATTTATTTGAAAGAGAGAGTGAGCGAGAGAGAGCATGAGCAAGGGGAGGGAGAAGGAGAAGCAGACGCCCTGCTGAGCAAGGAACCCAATGTGGGACTCGATCCCAGGACCCTGAGATCATGACCTGAGCCGAAGGCAGACACTTAACTGAACCACCCAGGTGCCCCTATTTTTAACTTTTTGAGGAACGTCCATACTGTTTTCCAGAGTGGCTGCACCAGTTTGCATTCCCACCAATAGTGCAAAAGGGTTCCCTCTTCTCCACATCCCTGCCAACACCTGTTGTTCTCTTGTGTTGTTGATTTTAGCCATGCTGACAGGTGTGAGGTGATCTCTCATTGTAGTTTTGATTTGCATTTCCCTGATGATCAGTGATGTTGAACATCTTTTCATGTGTCTGTTGGCCATCTGGATGTCTTCTTTGGAGAAGTGTCTATTCGTGTCTTCTGCCCATTTTTTAAAATTAATTAATTAATTTATTTTTTATTATTATGTTATGTTAATCACCATACATTACATCATTAGTTTTTGATGTAGTGTTTTATGATTCATTGTTTGCGTATAACACCCAGTGCTCTTCTGCCCATTTTTAATTGGATTATTCATTTTGGGGGCATTGAGTTTGATAATTTCTTTATATATTTTGGATACTAACCCTTTATCAGATATGTCATTTGCATATATCTTCTCCCATTCCATAGGTTGCCTTTTAGTTTTGTTGATTGTTTCCTTGGCTGTGGCAGAACCTTTTTATTTTGATGTAGCCCCAGTAGTTTATTTTTGCTTTTGTTTCCCTGGCCTCGGGAGACCTATCTAGAAAAAAGTTGTACAGCCGATGTCTGAGAAATTACTGCTTATGCTTTCCTCAAGGGCTTTTATGGTTTCATGTCTCAAACTTAGGTCTGTAATCCATTTTGAGTTTATTTTTGTGTATGGTGTAAGAGAGTGATCCAGTTTCATTCTTTTGCATGTCGCTGTCCAGTTTTCCCAACACTGTTGACGAGACAGTCTTTCTCCCATTGGATATTCTTTTTTGCTTTGTTGAAGATTAATTGACCATATAATTGTGGGTTCATTTCTGGGTTTTCTGTTTTGTTCCATTGATCTATGTGTCTGTTTTTGTGACATCTATCTTGCCCCCTTTTTTTTTTAAGTATGATGTAGGGGCTCCTGGGTGGCTCAGTCAGTTGAGCATCTGCCTTCGGCTCAGATCATGATCCCGGGGTCCTGGGATTGAGCCCTGCATTGAGCTCCCTGCTCAGTGGGGAGTCTGCTTCTCCCTCTTCCTCTGCCTCTCCCCCCTGGCTTGTGCTCTCTCTCAAATAAAATCTTTTAAAAAAAAAAGATTGAAAAAGTATAATCTAACTAAAACACAACATTCCTTAGATAAGCTAAGATGAAATCCGGGAGGAAAAGGTTAAGTTTTGAGGTGGAGATCGTGTTGTCTAAGAGTGCAGAGAAAACCTGGGCATTGTCCTCCTCTAAAGATTTCTTGGGTATGCTGGATCTCCTGCCCTACTCAGTATTTTCTTAGCTCTGGCCTGGACCTCTAGCCAAGTACTTTCCATACAGATTTTGGAATGATGGGTTTATGTATCTAAACTGATAGTTTCTCATTTATCCTTGCATCTCCAGGGTTCCTTCCACAAAGTAAGTTCTTTGTAAATGTTCCTGGAAGGAATGGATGAGCTTCCAAAGGTAAGAAACCATGTCGCATTAGCTTCACAAGCTCTTGGCAAAGATAATGGTGATGCTAATGGGGAAAAAGCTAGGATGAGAGTCTGGCTTATAAGTGAAGTTCCCACAGTAGAGCAGTCCTGGAAGCTTAACAAATAAACCCCCAATCCTTCTCTTTCCTTCCCCAGAAGAGATGGTGATCTCAACAGGGTCAACAGAGTCTTTCCCACTTCCCAGCAGGAACTGAGGAGGGAAATGTGAGGTGATAGAAAAGTTCTACCTGTGTGCAAATGATTGGCAGACATTGAGATCCCCAAGTCTTTCTCAGCTTACGGTGCTTCCTTTGACACTTGGTTCCTTATCATTAAGACACTTGACAGGCTTAGCCGCAAAGGTACTAGCACCATTACCTTCCTCATGCTGAAAGCTCTGTGCTTTTCAGAACTCCAGGCGGCAAACTGCCAGATTGAAAACTACTTTGGCTTGTCCAAGAATCCTATCGCTGTGTAAAGGGTGACTTCTCGGGACGGGCCCCATCCACATGGAGGATGTGGAGCAAACTTGGAATGGGGCCAACAGGAATGGCTCAAGACAGTGCAGATGGAGAAAATTGTTATTTAAGGGAGAGTTTTTGGAAATCCTTTTAAACCCAGATTATTAAGTAACATGTGCCGTCCGAGATGGGGTGCAAGGGTGTTCGCCGCAGGTTGGGGCTGAAACTTGCCGTCCTGCAGTGCCTGCTCAGCTATCATTCTGGAAGCCTCGGGTGGTAAGGAATCTGACTACGGAGCACTCACTAGCACCCAAGCAAGCAAAGAACTTCTGGCTGCCATCCCGGGTCAGACAAGAGTGAATGCTGGTGGCTTTGCTCCAATCCATTGTTTCTCTTTGCTTTTCATGAGAACTCACAGTGAGGCAGAACTCCACACTTACAGGCCTGCTAACAGGTTCATCTGCAACAGAGGGAGCTGGAAGAAGAAGCAGGGGTGACAAGGAAGCTGGCCTCAAGTGGGGAGGTGGGGTGGGGGCCAAAGAGTGGCTGAAATTCTTTCTCCTGCCTCCAAGTGGGGATTGGGCTGACAGCACACTAAGCCCTCTGGTACTTCTCCTAAAATCAGGTGCTGTGTCCCTGACTGGGTATAAAATGTCCCCGTATTCCTCCCTGACAGCTTTTCCTCTGAGCTGACCGCATTCCTCCTGCATAATGTCATCCCAGTGGAGATGGTGAGCAGCTTGCATATCACCCCTTCCTGCTGTCCTCACTCTCAAACTCTGGAAGACACTTCATAGGTCACTGTTGTCTTTCTCCAGCCGAAGTAATCTACAAGAAATGTGGGTCAAGGAGAAGCGGTATTTCTGAAGGGCATAGCTGGTAAACATGCACCTAGAATCATACAACCGAGAACAATCAAACACAAAAGAATAAAATATCCTTAGAAATACTGAAAGTTAGCCTCTGATCCTGGCTGTGCCATCTACAAACTCTGGGAGGTTGCCTGCCCTCCTTTATCTAGGTTCCTTCATCCTCATCACAGGGCAGGACCACATGATCTGTAATGCTCCTCTTCAGCCAGCTTATGACACTCTTCCATAGGGACAATAAATAGTGTTGGTGAGGATCTAAGATTAGAACCCTCATACACTGCTGTTGGAAATGTAAAATGGTGCAACCACTTTACATTCCCCAAAAGGCTCAATGTCGTGACTGTAGGACCCAGCACTTCTGCCCCTAGGCACATATCCAGGAGAAATAAAAACACCTGGCAATGACAGGGAGGTCCCTGACCTAGTCTCCTCCAAGAGTCTGAAGTAGAGATCATTGCAAGCTCGATGGTCAAACGAGGTGCCAGATTTGGAGAAGGAAAATGCTACCGGCTATGCCACCAACTTCCATTGTACCGTGGGCAGAAATTACAAACGTCCCTTCCCTCTGCTATTTCTAAGCCCAGATGGAGTCTGCGTATATCCTTTCCTGGGAGAGAACTGGATGTGGTGGTCCCTCTAGGTGTATGCCTGAAGTTCCTCGGCAGGTAGTGAATCAGACCGTGGGCACGGGCTCAGGGGGATGTTGGGGGAAGAGAAGCTGCTCTAATAGGATGCTACATTTTAATCCAGACTTCGGAGCTCTGAAGGAGCACGCTGTTTGGACTGACCCATTCAGAGCACCCTGAGTCTGCCCTGGATTGTTTATTTTCAGCTTACCCCCGCCCACTTCTGATCGAAAGACCCAAGAGAACGAAATTGTTTTCCGTGGCCAGCGAAAAGTTTTTGAAGCGCTAGTGCTCCTCAGGGTCCTGAGTTCTGGAAATGAACTTTTCCCTCTCTCCTTGAGGGCTGGATGGGTAGGACCAATCAGAGGAACTTGTTCTTTTAAGCAGGCCACTGAAAGGTCACCCTCAAGCTTGCCAGACATTTAACTTGGGCTTTGCAATTATTCCTTTTTTAGTATTCAGAGGATCCTTTTCATGAATTTTTCCAGACTTGCTAGGAATTTTTCATTTGACTGCAATCAGATCAAGTTAAATCAAATTAAAAACCTCAATTTTGCATATAAGATTAGCTAATTTTTTTTTCAGGGATTGTGTTTTCTCTCTCTGGCAGCCCAAGTGAAAGGACTATAAACAGGCCAAAGGTCTTTGTGCAGTACAAGAGCACAGGGCAGAAGTCAGCTGGGGTCAAGAGCTGGTTCCCCAGGGGCGCCTCAGTGGCTCAGTCGTTGGGCGTCTGCCTTCGGCTCAGGTCATGATCCCAGAGTCCTGGGATCGAGCTCTGCATCGGGCTCCCTGCTCCACAGGAGGCCTGCTTCTCCCTCTCCCACTCCCCCTGCTTGTGTTCCCTCTCTCACTGTGTCTCTCTGTGAAATAAACAAATACAATCTTTAAAAAAAGAAAGAGCTGGTTCCCCAGCCCCTAGTGAGCTTCTCCCATCTCCGGAGCAGTTATAGAAAAGGGTGGTTTCAAAGGCCTGAGGGATGGGACATTCTTAGGGGCCAAGAGACAATGGAGGACAGCTATCAGGCTTTTCAGCTACTCCCTCCCCAGTCATGCTCCTTCATGCGGGCAAAGGGGCTTGAGTTACACGGCAGCTGGGAGTCCAGTAGTCTTTGCTTAGCTACTGAAATGAGCACACCACCAATGTGTCAGCTACCCCTAAACCTTGGGGGAGACCTCAGATATGCAGCACGTGCCGCTATGGAAGAAGTCAGTGGCTGCCTTCTCACTAGCATGGTGTTGGTATTTACCTGCTTTGGCTTCTCACTCTGTTGCATTCTTCTTGCTTCTTCCTTCATCTGGAATAAGAAAGCACCAGTGAGTCATGATGTCATGTTCAGAGGCAACCAAGGAAGTAGAGACTGAAGAAAGTCAAGGTGAATGGATTGCTGTGGTTTTTAATGCTGGCTACTCATTAAAATCATCTGGGGGGTTACAGAACCTCTGTCCAGGCTCCACCTCTGGAAATTGGTAACTGGAATCAGAGAGTTGGCAATGGGTGGCAATGGGGGACTCCATCTGCATGGAAATGGCTCTCTACGAGATGAGCTATGACAAATCCTTCTTTGGAATAGCTTCACTCCCTGCCTCAGCACAGCCCTGTCTCATTCAGAGGCAGTCTTTCCTCTGCATCTCCACTGTGCCCTAACTACTGATGGCCTATAGCCCCAAGACAGCAGGACTGAAGCCAGGGCCTGGCCCCTGATTTGCGTGGACAGCTTGTGTAAGCTCTGTGAACTCAGGTTACCGCACACAGAGGCTGTATTTGCAATGCTAACTGAAATAGAAGCATTTTGTAAACTGTTCAACAGGATTCATATGCTGGGTGTATTTATATGCAGGAATCATTATGACAGTGAGTCTGGAAATCTGACACCTTTCCTCAAGGTTCTATCATAATTGTGTCTATCACTTACTGGTTTTATGACCTCGGTCAAAATGTCCTCTCTGAGCCTCGGTTTCCTTCTCTGTAAAATGAGAATAACAACAGGGTCCCCCACTTGCGTGATCTCTGCTGGGAGGCTGTAAGGGCCATGAGGACGGGCTCTCTAGTGTGTCTTTCCTTGGGCCTTCGCATAGGAGGTGCGTAGCACATGTACGTTGAGTAGATGGATCAAGCAGAGGCTCTGGTTCATTGGGCCAGTGTTTGCCCAGATGTACCTTGGGAACCCCTACATCAGAGTCACCCCGGGGGTTGGCTGAAACCCAGATTTCCAGGCTACGCTCAAAATCAGAGTCTCTTAGGGTAGAGCCTAGGAAACTGCAGTTTAGACTTGTTCCTGACGTGGTTCTGGGGACTTCACTGTCAACCCCGGCTAGGTAAGCTATGGGCTGTGGGCTGGTAAAGGGAATGGCCATCACCTGAGGTGTATGGGGCTCAGGCTGGCTCTGCCAAATGTCTTCTCACCCAGTCTCAACTCCCATCCTTTCTTCTTGGCATACCCATATACAGCTCACGAGCTCTTGATAAGGAAGAGCCTCCCACAGAGGCTGGGAAAAGGCCAGCAGATGTGCAACTCTGACGTGGTTGAGATCCCGATCCCACATCTTCCGTGCCAGGACTCAGTGTGAGCTGCCTGTGATGGCAGGAGGCTTGCTGGGGCCTGACACTTCCTTGTTCTCTAGGAGGGACACATCTGGGCCTCCATGAGGAAGACAGCTTTCATCCTGGGCTCTGGCCTTCTCTTGCTTGTGGCCTTCTGGAACACAGTCACATGGTAAGTCTGTGCAGCCAGCTTGCATTCAGGACCTGCGGGCAGTGTGCTGGGGGTCCGGAGGAGGAGCACGGGGTAAGCAGCTATCCACCCACCAGTCTTCACCCAGAAACCCAAATGGTTTTTCTTCCAAGGCATCTTCAGAGATTTGGGGGCACTTCTGGCTATTTTTGGCAAGCCCAGTGGGAGAGGCTGCTGTCGAGATTTGAAGGGAAGGAGTGGACCCTCTACATTATAGGTGAGGTTCCCAGACCATGAGTGCTTGGGGTTTGGGTACATGATCATAGCTTAATTCTTTGTCTGTGGTTTTCTTCTCTACTTTGATTTCTCAGCTCCTTATTCCAAGGAATGAAGACTGAAAAGTTTAAGACAGTGGTAATCGCAAAGAGAGCTAATCAGAGGCAATCTGAAATGGATGCCTAAGGATATCTAAGAAAAGAACCTGAGACTCCCCTCCCCCCAAAAATAGAAAAATTAAAAAAAACACGTGTTTGTGAAAATGAATGCATGTTTAGAGTAATAATCCTGCATCTGGATATCAGGTCCACAAGCACACAGAGCTGCTCTATCTCCCATGAGACTGTGTCCTCACCCCTGGTATAATCTAGCTCTTGGGGCTTGACAGCAAGTGGTCACTTAATAAATATTTACTGACATTGTGGATGACTCACAACAAGCCAAAGAAAATGTGGGGGAAGAAAAAAGGCATAGATATTTATAACAGCGTTACCTACAATGATGAATGTCCTCAATCACAGGTTCACTCACTCAAAGAATATTTATTAATTTACTCTGTGCCAAATTTTTACAGAGGATGTAGATATTTAAGATAAAGTGTTTACCTCATTTAAAAAACTATGTCACAGGGGCACCTGGGCGGCTCAGTCCGTTAAGCGCCCAGTTCTTGATTTCAGCTCAGGTCATGTTCGCAGGGTCCTGGGATGGAGCCCAAAAGCAGGCTCGGCGCTCAGTGGGGAGTCCGCTTGGGATTCTCTGCCTCCCCTCCCTCTGCTCCTCTCCCCACTTCCCCTGCCTCCCACGTGTACACACTCTCTCAAAATAAATAAATAAATCTTTTAAGAAATAATACTAAAAAAACTATGTCACAGTCTAGAAGGGGAGATTTAAAAAAAAAATGCCTGCTGTCACAGAGCAAAAGTACAAATAAAATGTCACTGACAATTGTTTTCAGCTGGAAGAACTCTGAAAACAGGCTAAACATTAGATAGGACAGGTTCAATGCAAGCTGTCATTGAAGTCACTGAAAAGAACAATGCAGATTACAAACATATGGGGAAAGTGGTGGGAAAACATTTGATGTATTCCTGTTACAATGATGGGAAAGCTGCCTTTCAGCCCAATGAAAAGCAAATACAAAGGAGATAAATGTTTGCGATTTTAAGTGTTACAGCTGGAAAAAAGTGCAACATCTTGCTGGGGCTTTTATTCTGTATTCCTCAAGGAGCCTTTGGATCTATAAGGAGGCGCTACCTTGATGGATGGCCCACTAGCAATCACCAACCTAACATTTTCTTTTTTTTCCAAAATAAGAAAGCATGAGATTTCTGAGAATAAAAGTAAATACATGTTCATTGTTAAAAATAAACATCAAACGATTCAAATAAGCCTAAAGAAAGTGAAAATCACCTACTCTCATATCCAAGAAATAATCACAGTTAATATATTAGTATAAATTGTATAAATAGTATATAAATTAGTATAAATATAGAAGAATCTATATTGGATATATGGGTGAACTTATAAGGTACCAACTATTTTTTTCAGTCTCCTTAAGTGTTCTATTGTGATTTTTTTAATGCACTAATGGAGTATATGTGTATGGACATGTGTGGCCTTTTTCTTTATTTCTTTCCTTCTTTCCTTTTCTTTCTTTCTTTCTTTCTTTCTTTCTTTTTCTTTTCTTTTCTTTTCTTTTCTTTTCTTTTCTTTTCTTTTCTTTTCTTTTCTTTTCTTTTCTTTTCTTTCTTTTTTCCCCCCTGTTTCTGTCACTCTCTTTTTCTTCTTTGGATACTGCCAAATTGCTCCCTAAGATATTGTGTTAATCATATTTCCCCACAGTGCTGGCCAAGTATTTTTCGGGCCCCAAATGCCACAGGCCCTGGGGTTTCTGGTAGGGGCAAGAAGGGTATGGGAGGAACAGTACAGAGACACAAAGTAAAATGCCCTTGCCCCTTGGGATATTTAGGAGGAGGCAAGACATGGACAAAGTTAATAGTGTAAGAGTTAGGTAACATTGTATTGTCATTTGAATAACTGCCAATAAGCGTGAACAAAGTGCTTGTTTGTTCACAGAGATCAGAGATTCTCGGAATGACTTTACAGGAAGGTGGGATGCAGAGCAAAAAAAAGCCATATCTCAATTTTTTAACTGTGGATCAGCAGTTTCTAAAGTATCCTGCAGAACATCAGTGTTATGGGTTGTGAATGGGTGGGGTGGCCGTACAATTTATCATCCAAAGTGGGACATTTGTGAGAATAAATGAGGTGTTAGTTAATAATTAGGCTAGACAGCCTGATGTAAATTGCAACTGTCCCGGGCACAGCCATCCTATTAGGTGTTCTGACAAAATAGAGTTCCTCGGTAAAAAAAAAGACTGGGAAAGGCTGGGCTTAACAAAGTCAAATGGGTTTCTCTGCTGCAGGAATTCTTAGAGCCATTAGCAGGCTAGTCTGGACCATGGCCCTCCAAGAAAGCGGGGTATGAACACTGTTTAACCAAGGAGCGCCTTGAGAGAGGAGTTTTCCACTTTGGGAACGGCTGGCTAGATGCCTGAAGTCCCACTGCTCAGTTAATAGGGTCATAGGGATTAGATTCCTGAATGACTCCTAGTCCAGTGCTCATTGGGAACCCTATCCTACCAAGCACTTACTCTGCTTCTATCTTCCTTGGGAATTCATAGTGTTCAATAGGCACTGACTCCCAGATGTCAACCTAAATTTATTTGTAGTTTGTTTATTCGTTATTGTATTTATGGATTATATATTTATTATAAATTTTATTTCTATTTAACAATTTTAAAATTTTTCAAATTTTTTTGTCTTCAACCACCTAGAAGGTTGCGGTCTCCATTTTTTTTTAAGATTATTTATTTATTTATTTGAGAGAGAGAGCATGAGAGGGAAGAGGGTCAGAGGGAGAAGCAGACTCCCCGCTGAGCAGGGAGCCCGATGTGGGACTCGATCCCGGGACTCCAGGATCATGACCTGAGTCGAAGGCAGTCGCTTAACCAACTGAGCCACCCAGGCTCCCGCGGTCTCCATTTTACAACTAAGGCCCTCTGGCCTGGAGCCCCAAGACCTCCCTGGCAAGGGACTGTCTACCACGCAGCCTTAGTCACCGTCAAGCTGTGTTAAGTTAATACATGTGCTGCAAGAACCTCGAGTCCCCTGATTGTTTCCTTCTGCTCCCCAACCTCAGGTGTCATCGAAGTACCCAGTCTAGTCTTCTGGAGCTTCAGTGGGCCTCTCCTAGTGGTTGACACAACGGGAAAACCTAACTTCATCTCCCGTTACCGAATTCAGGTTGGCAAGAATGAACCAGTAAGTGTTGCGGTGGCTTCTCCTGGGCAAAGCACAGAAGGCAAGAGCGGAAGCCACACTCACAATGCTCACCACAGGCCCAGGAGAGAGCATGGCCACTGGGAGCCAAGTAACTGGGTACAAGGCTCCCCTGGTTGAGAAGGTTGGAGAGAGGAAATAATCTGCCCCAGATCTCAGAGCCAGCCAGGCAGGACAAAATGTTCTGGTCTTCTGATTCCCAGCCCTGGCCCTGTGCCTGCCTGTGCCACCCCCACAGCACTGTGGTCAGCATTTGGGGAATGGAAATGATGGGCTAAGCCTGGTACTGGGGTGAGTGCAGAGATGTCCGGCAGCTCCCTGCTCAGCAGCCGGGGTAGGGACAGCAGTGGCTGGATGCCAAAAGCACGGATGACATGGTGGCTGGCCCACTGTGGATACAGGGGTCTGAATGTGTGGGCGGTGGCTGCTTTTTAAGCAGGTCCTCCTTCCCAGTCATTCACTTCAACTGCCAGTGCGTAGTTTAGCCCCACGAAACAAGGCCTGCACCCTGCTTACAAGGAACTCCTAGCCCAGTAGGAGAGAGAACACCAGTACACACGTCTTCGACTTACACAGCGCTGGAAGGGAGCCCCACTGTGCCCTGAGCCCAGTCACCTGCTTGGTGTTCTGACAACCTCCAGGAGCCTTTTCTTACGCAAGAAGTTCATTCTTTACCCCAGATTCTTTCCCCAGCTCCACCCAAACCACATTCTGGCTTCTTTCCCAGAGAAGACAATCATCTTTTAATTATCGGCCCAGGTGCCTAGGTGGCCCATCTCAGCATCAGGGCATTCTGCCCCAGCCCAGCACTGCAGAAAGCAGAATGGGTGAAAAATAATGCCCTTGACCCAGGCTTTCAGAGTAGCCCCTTCTTGAACCAGGGCTGCTGGCCAAGCTCACAGCCCCGCTCACCTGAGATGGTAACGGCCAGCCAGCCAGGGGGGCTTCCTCCAGGTCCAGTTTGGCAGGCATGGACTGGGGCTGACGTGTCAAAGCCAACACTTGGCTGTTGAGAGCCCTTCATCTTTCAGACCATGGCGGTGTCCTTATCAGACCCCGTGGAGTAAATGCTCAAGGCCAGGTACTGTCACAACCTTCATGGTTCAGATGAGGAAACAGGCTCTGAGATGTGACATGGGTAGATGATTCATGCTCCAGCTCTCTGACCCCGGGGCTCATGCTCTCACCAGCAGGCCACATCAGCTATCAAGAGTATCACCTACCATGACAACACTCATTGTGACAGCCTACAGTGGTTGGAAAGCCACACAGGGAAGGTCTGGTTGCATGTTGTAGAAGCTGAGGTTCTGAAAGGAGCAGTGACTAGCTCAGGGTCAGAGTGTCACTAGGAGGCAGAGCCAGGGCTCCTGTCGTCGGACTCCGGGTCCAGTGCTCCTACAGCGTGGGCCCCCGCAGGCCCCCAGCCCCCTGCCCTGTTTGCTCTCCTGCTCCCCTGGATAGCCAGTTTGCACCTTCTCCTCCCTCCTCACATCCCCAACATCTCCTTCCCTGACCTGCAGGAGGACAGCCTTGCTTCCTCCTTCACTAAGGAAATAGGCAAGCAGAAGAGAGATCCCACAGACTCTCTCCACACCAGCCTGCGAGCAATACCTGCAACCAGCCTCTTGGAAAGAGTTGTCTGTCCAGTTTCCAGCTCCTCTCTGTCCACACTTTTCTCCCAACATTTTGTAATTATGAAAAATTGTAAACATAGATACAGAAGTTGAAAAAAAGGAGTATAATGATCACTCATTCATGCACTGCTTAGATTCGCTTTTAAACATTTTACAGTATTTGCATTATCTAGATGTAAAAATACAAATACGTATGCATCTATAATTTTTAGCTTAACCATTTGAAAGTAAGTTCCAAACATTACAAACCTCACCCTCAATCCCTCAGCTGGTATTTCCCCAATAACCACAAACCCATCATCTCACCTCTTCTGTGAACCTCCTCTGGTCAGGCCTTCACCCCAACTGCTCCACCCCCATTGCTCTCGAAGCCTCCTCGCGTTCGCCCTGGCAGGCATGTCTTCACAGCTGCGTGTCTCTGCATTCTTGCTATATATTCTCCTACCTGGCTTCTCCACTTCTCCCCCCATCTCAGTGGCCGCTCCTTCATGGTCTTCCTTCTGGTCTATCTTCTCTCCCGCCTCTTAATGCTAAGCTTCCCAGGGTTCAGGCCTTTCTGCCCACCTCTGTCTTCACTCCCGCATGTCTCTCTTCCAGGGTCGTGACTTGCAATACAATCTCTATGCCGACAGCTCACAAATTCCTATCTCTAGCCCAGAACTCTCTTCTGAATTCCAGGCTCAGATTGCCAAAGGCCTCTTTGACGACTCCCATCCAACATGTCCCCAAGAGACTTTCTGTTCATCCCCTCAAAGACTGCCACCCACAACCTCCCCAGTCTGAGTTCATGGCAGGGCTGCCCTTCACTACCTCCACTGCTCTGAGCTGTCATTCTCTTCTGTCTATAGGACGGCAATTCTGTGTTTATTCTTGCCTCCTCCACAGTCTGTGGTCAACACAGTGGCCAGAGTAATCCTGTAAGAGTTTGTCACTTCTCTGCTCACCATGACCCCCCATTTCCCTTGGAGTAAAAGCCAGTCTTCCCAATGACCTACAAGGCCGTCTATGTGCTCGCTCCTCCCCACCATTTTGACATCACCTCCTACTTCTCGGCCTCCTCGCCAGTCAAGGATGCCTGCAATGTGCCAAGAACCTTTTCACCAGCTGCGCCCTTCGCCTGAAGACTCTCTCCCCCCAAGTATCTTTTCCCTCATCATCCTCATCTCTTTGTTCAACAAAGCTCACCCTGACCATTCTATTTAAGATTATTGGTGCCAGGAATAGAAACTCAATGAGGGAAGGAATCTTTGTTTTGCTCAGTGCTTGCTTCCCAGCATACAGGACACTGCCTGCAATGTAGAGGGTGCTCAAGAAATATCAGCCGAATAAATGAACGAGTAAACATGTGATGCCCTCCTCTTGGTAAAGATTTCCAGAAAAGATGGATGGCTTTATCTACAGGTGCTCTCAAACCAGGCTAGCCAGACCTGGCTTCACCGTGGGATGGAACTGAAAGCTTAGAGAGTGGATTCGAGTCAGTTAGTGCATGCAGTACTTGAAAAAGCTAGAGGAAGAGCAAGGCCTGAAGCATGAGGGCCTCTTAGAACTCAGCCTTACCTTGCAGCCAGAACCCCTCCAGCTCACGGAGGCCACTCAGGGAGAATTCCTTCTGACCAGTCCCAAACCAGTTCATCGGGACCCAGGAAGTGACCTGTGGTCATGGGGCTATTCCAGGGAGCCCCAGTGCTCTGAGGAAGGGAAGGATCAGGTACTAATTCTTGGGCAAATGCTGGCTATAGTATTGAGGCTCAGCGGGGTAGGAGATTTGGGGCCAGCTCTCCAAAGAAAACCTGGACAGAATGCTCAGGCAGGTCCCCATCCGGACAGCCCCACCATGAAAACCAGGAAGACCAAGTCACAGGAAGTTCAGTCAAGACCTGGATAGGCAGTTCTCTAGCTCACCTTCTCATCACTCTGGGCCTAGTCCAGGGAGGCTGGGCCACATGAGGAGGCAGGTGACCTTGCTCTGCACCTGATCATGGTCAAGCCTCTGTGGATGAGGAAGGGCTCAAAGGCTGAATAAGGATATCAACCTGAGAGTTGACAGCCTTCATTAAGCACCCTGGAGGCACCCTACGGTGCCTGTCAGGAAGTACGTCTGGGCCTGGCCAGAGAAATGGGGAGAACAGTGGTGACAGGTGCAGGAAGGAGAAGGCAGATTCAGGCTGACTGAAGGCTACTGAGAAGGGAGTTTCCAAAAGCAGGGGTATCGCCAGATGGTTCCACCCCAGGGCTTGGGCAGCAGTGAGGGGCTGCTGGCTATGGCCAAACGTCACACCTAGCATCCACCCCAGAGTGAGGGCTTCCTGTGAGCAGGTCACCATGAAGCCGTTTCTAGAAAGACCTAGTTCTCACACTCCTGTCCATCTTCCTCCTTCCTTACCTCGGGCAGGTGGACACCAAGAAACTACGGCAGTGTATCCGCACAGTTCTCTTCAACTAGGTCGTGATCTCTTTGCCCATGCTGGTCTTCCTCTATCCCATCCTCAAGTTGCGGGGAGACCCCTGCCACCGAAAGCTACCCACCTTCCACTGGTTCCTCCTGGAGCTGGCTATCTTCACTCTGATTGAGGAAGTCCTGTTCTACTACTCGCACTGGTGAGCGGGTCCTGGCCCAAGCACAGCTGGTTCCTCACTCTCCTAGGGCTCACTTTTAAGGGAGGAAACTGAGGCCTCAGAATTGTAGGTGTAAGACCAACACCACCTGGCCTCAAAAGCCTCTTCTTAGTTAACATGGACACAACTGTTTGTTCCACGACTGACAACTTGAGGCAACTGAGAAATGTCTAGGAAAAAAAGAGCCTTCCGCATTCATGTGTGCAGTGGGGCAGTTTCCCATTCGTTTCCTTATTGAATCCTTTGTGGGCACCATCCCCACCAGGCCCACAGCTAGTACAACTGAGGTAGAGAGGCGCAAAGTAACCCACCCCCGAATTATGCAGCGTAAGAGGTGGGGTTAGAACTCGAAGGCAGGTCTGTCCAAGTGCCAATCCAATGCGTTTGAAACTTTGCTCCATAGTCCTACCTTTGGTTTCTCATGGCCTGGTGGGAAAGGGAGAAAGGAGATTGGCAGATTATTAACTACTAACTATTTTCCCAGGCTCCTTCACCACCCAACATTCTACAAGAAAATCCACAAGAAACACCATGAGTGGACAGCTCCCATTGGCGTGATCTCTTTATACAGCCACCCTATTGATCATGTGGTCAGTAAAGCTCTCCTCCAGGCAAAGGGCAGAGGGCCCCAACCACCTTCCCTGAGGCCTCCCGCAGAGAATTAGACCACAGTGCCCCCTCTCCCTTCTTCCCATTCAGCAGCTACCATTTTTTGTTGACCTAGTCTATGCGAGATGCCCAATGTTTAAGTTATCTCAAACAGTAACTTGTCCCAAAGTTATAAAGTTGAATGATTCCAGCGAATCAAGGTCCTGCAACTCTGTTTCTCCAGATCTGAGTCAAGAAAGTCTTCCTGGTACCACCCTGGGGCAAAGTGGACACCCACTGGGTCCCCTCCATCTCTCGAGGGCCCACCCTCAAACAGCCCTCCCTTTGCAGACCTCCAACATGCTGCCGGTGATGGTGGGTCCCATAGTAATGGGCTCCCACTTGGCCTCCATCACCATGTGGTTCTCCTTGGCCCTCATCATCACCACCATTTCCCACTGTGGCTACCACCTACCTTTCCTGCCTTCACCTGAATTCCATGACTACCACCACCTCGAGTAAGACCTCCTTCCCCACTATGGGTCCCTGGGCAATAGCCTTCACCTTCCCTCCTGGAGCTTCCAGGAGCAGACATGACCCCGGTGTTTCAGTTTCAATGTGCTGGTGCTATGGGAGGGAGAGGTCTGGAAGTTGGGAGAATAATGAACAGGCTGGACCCAGATCACCTTGCTCTTTTCCTTCTTCCTGACACTGGGTCTTCCTGCAGCTGTGGGTTTTTAACCTTTACTCAGGTCCTGGGCCCTTTGAGTATCTAATGTAAGCTATGGGCACTGTCAGAACAATGCATATACACATAAAAATACTGCACACAATTCAAGGGGTTGTCCTCTCTGAAAGCCTCCAGGCTTTTGCAAGTGTGGTCTACAAACCTCCAGCACCATAATCACCTGAGACACCTTGATGAAATGCAGGTTCTTGGGTTCCACTCCAGATGTGCGGAATCAAAGTGCAGGGGGCAGCAGGACTTGAAAAACTGCATTTTAGTTAAGTGTTCTAGGGGATTCTGATGGAGGTGGCCCCTGAACCTACCTGAACAAGGCAAGCTCTGCCACACGTTCTGACTTGTGTGCATCGGACTCACATAGTTTTTCAAACCTATGATCTGTAGGTTTTCAGTCTGGAGTGTCCCCAGGAATATGTACAATTCCCGGGGATATTCTGATGGGGGTGGTCAGCGTGGTTGAGGATGGGTTTGGGGTAAGAAGGCTTAGAAATGTGAGGCTGGCACGAATGAAAAGAACAGCACACCAGCCTCCCGCACCTTCCTCTCTCCTCTAGGTTTAGCCAGTGCTATGGGGTGCTGGGAGTGCTGGACCACCTCCATGGGACCGACACAATGTTTAAGCAGACCAAGGCCTATGAGAGAGACATCATCCTGCTGGGCTTCACCCCACTGTCTGAGAGCATCCCGGATGCCCCGAAGAAGATGGAGTGAGGGGGCGCCTGGGTGGCTCAGTCGTTAAGCGTCTGCCTTCGGCTCAGGTCATGATCCCAGGGTCCTGGGATCGAGCCCTGCATCTAGCTCGCTGCTCAGCGGGGAATCTGCTTCTCCCTCTGACCCTCCCCCGCTCATGCTCTCTCTCAAATAAATAAAATCTTAAAAAAAAAAAAAATAGTGGTCCTGTCCTTTGCTGTGGAAGGGGAGAAATGACCCCAGGCAACCTTTTTCTGGCCTAGACAAGACAGAGAATGCAAAGGTGGCAGCGAGATAGGAAGCTACTGCCAACTCCAGGGAGAGCTCCGGGTGCCAGGGGGTGAGGGAAACAGAAGGTATTGCTTTGCCCTTTCCTGTCCTCAAAAGCTTTTTGCATACCCTACTCTGGCGAGGGCTTAGGACACCCTCACTGCCAAAACAGGTCAGCTAACAAAGGCCCCATTTCAACTCTGCCCCACTGCAAACAAACATCATCCCTCTATGAAAAGAAAAATGTCAATCACAGAAAGCTCCTCCCTGGATTAAAACTGAGATATCAAAGAGGTGCACACCAAACCCCAACACCTACCTTCAGCCATACATGGAAACATGGAAACCAAAGGCCAAACCGGGTTAACCTGCTAAGCTGGAGGCCCTTTTATCCACAGAGGGAAGGGTCAGAGTTCCTGACCTTTGGGGACACCCAACTGAGGAGGCTAGAACCCTCTTCCTCCAGTGAGAAGGCAAGAAAAACATGACTGACCAAAGGGCAAAACCCTCATTTTCCCCCAAATGATTAACCAGCTTTCTCAACACCATTTATTTCAAATGAAACTTTGTCAGGAACCTTATTATCTAAAACAAAACCAAAGAGCTGCTTGGGTTTCAACAGTCCCCAGCCTGGCCTTCCCTCAGCAGCCAGCCATTGTCAGGAACCCTGCAGCTCCCAAGGACAGTTTCAAGACCACCATTATCAGTTACTAAATCCTTGTTATATATTTGGGTCTATTCCTGAACGTTCAGCTCTGTCAAGAAAACCATCCATTGTTTTATAAAATACCTTAATATCAGGTAGGGTCAAGTCTCCAAGCAGATCTAAGACTCCTTCCGTCATATCAGCCCTACAACTCCGGACCTGCCCAGTACACCGACCAGGTGCTTACCAGAAAGTATCTTCCTTGGCTTCCCAAACCCCACCCGCCCCACTCTGGCCTGGGTGGGCCTGGCCCTGTCCCCAGGACACCCATGCCCTGAGCTTAAAGTACAGCTTCTGGGGCACCAGCGGTCTAAAGTGTCACAGCTGCCAGCCTGCACCCACAACCTGTTCTTACAAGTCAACACTTGGGAAATAGCCCATCTTCAGTATACTTAAAAAGGGTAGGGAATGAGGAGAGTGGAGAAAGAGGAAGAACGGATGCCTTTTTTTCCCATGTCTTAGACTTTGAGGTACTGTAGAGGGTCAAGAGGCTGTCAGTCTCTCATCCCTTTTGGCAGCCACGTGGCTGGGCTCTGACAGAGGGGCCAGTGAACAAATGAGGCTTAAGAAAAGGCTGAGGTCCCCAAATTCCCGACAGACCTCAAGAAGGTGAAAGGGGAAGGTGAAAGGGAAAATAAACTGGTCTCTCTTTAATTCTGGTAGGTGCTTCTGTGTTTTCTCTCCATGACGGTGACTAGTTCCGTTGCTCTCGATCACGTGGCATCTCTGGGAGCCACGGCAATGCAATTAATCATTAGTGGCCACTCTCATGAGCATCCCTACCAGGTTGTGGAAGTAGGGTCTGTCTTCCTGTCCTCAAATCCCTCTGCAGAAGCCCTGGTAACCATCTCCTAAACTCTCCTTCAGCCTATGGAGGCCATTGGTGGTCCTAAAGCACCTGCCCACATGAAGAATGGTGGAATTCTTTGGGAAAATGTTTCTGATGGGATGCTCAAGTGCCAGGCATGAACGAGTTGTCAGATTGAGTAAGGAAGGCCATGCCTCACTTCTAGTTTTGTAATTCTACATCGAGGCCAGACTAGCATTCTCAATGTTACTCCTGGCCAGTACCTGGCTTCACAGGTCAGTGAAAAGCCACCAATAGCCCAGGGGCCAGTCACGGGTGGGGTGGGGTATAGTCACCATTCCAGCCTTTCCTAGCTTCAATCCTCGGGGCTCGCTGGCTGACCTGGATTCCTCTAAGGCCACAGAGTGCTGAACCGTTAGTCCTCTACACCCTAGCGGGGAAGTCTGTTCGGTGAGCGGCTGTGCGGGCCGTGTGTGAGGCATCACGGCAACCTTCCTGGCTGTCTCCTTACAAGATGCCAGGCCACAGCCAGAGGATGGAAATCCCGGGAGCCGGGCAAATGGGCAGAAGCCCCCGGAGCTGCCGCACTGGCAGCTCTCCGTTCTGTGGCTCCGGCTATCACTGCCGTGTCTCACCTAAGACACAAGATGGGTGTGAATTCAAGGTTGGCAGAAGCTCTCAAAAGCACTGAGGAATGGGCACCTGGGTGGCTCAGTTGGTTAAGCGACTGCCTTCGGCTCGGGTCATGATCCTGGAGTCCTGGGATCGAGTCCCGCATCGGGCTCCCTGCTCAGCGGGGAGTCTGCTTCTCCCTCTGACCCTCCCCCCTCTTATGTACTCTCTCTCTTTCTCACTCTCTCAAAATAAATAATAAATAAATCTTAAAAAAAAAAAAAAAAGCACTGAGGAATTCACCTGGATGCATTCATTAGCTGCCTCGGGAGTCTGTTCCCTAGGCAGATTCCTCACAAGCCCAAGGGCAGAGCCCTGCAAAGCTTTCACGTACACATTCCGAGTGCAGTGTTCCCCTGGATCTAAGGGAACCCTAACCAGGCTCCATCCCTCAAGAGCTGTACCCCAGATGGGAGACCAGCCAGTATTTTGCCTTTTCAAGTTTTTATTTTTATACATTTTTTTTGTATTAAAAAGAAAAGCATAATTACCACAAATTACAAAGGACTAAAGCAGGACTAGAATAATGAATGAATCACTTCAGCCTGGAAAGCAGATACTCTCAATAATATTAATGTTATAATACAAGCTCATTCAAGTATTTTACATTTTGTCCTTTTAAATGTGATATCCTAGCACATGGTAAAGATAATGTACTATGAGCATAAGGTGGAACCTTCTCCGCAAAGCCAGATGACAAGTTTTCCTCTCCAGTGAGAAATGGGCTATAAGTTCTGATCTTCTCTGCCTCTGCCATCAACATGGCTGAAGGAGAGCGTGGGGGCTGGGGCAAATCCAGGGACCCTTTCACACAGGACATACTTCGGGTCCCACTCATGAGGGCACCAGATGATCCAGACCGCTGTACCCAGGCTTTTGGGCAAAAACCAAAACCAAAACCAAAACCAAAACCCACCCCCACCCGCCCTTGCCCCTTGTCTAGTCTAGTCATCTTCCTTGCCCCTCCTCCCCACTTCCAGGGCCTTCTGAGCAGCTTACTTTCTTTTGTAAAATCAATCATCAGGAAAGGGGGGGAAAAAAAGAAGAGCTACAATGGAACAAAACAAAAACGTTAACAACTTTGACATGGGGTCTCAGCACCTGGACCCGAGCCCCGGGGATCCAGGCTGGGGCAGGGCCAGGCAGCCACTCTCTACGGGTAGTGCATTTGCTCCCAGGTTCAGAAGAGGGCGAGAGAAACCTGCCCCTTAGCAGGGCTGAGGCACACAGACCTTGTGATGTTTGATGCCCAGAGGTCGTATTGGAGTGGACCAGTCATGGAAGGGTACAGGATGAGAAGGGTTTGGGCAGGCTGCTGCTTTGTGTCTCAGGTCTTGGACCCCCACGGGAGAGTGGTGGGTGAGAAGCGGCAAGCCCCAATGGCTCTGGCCGCTCCTGGCATGCCTGTCACAGATACGTCGGTCCTAAATTCAAGTGTCTTCAGAAAGTGAAGATGTAAACTACTCTTTGCAACATTAACTCCTAACATGTTACAAAAAAAGGAAAAAAATAAAAGCCCCCTCCCCCCGTCCTCAGCCTGCGTTGAGATGAAGTCCTCACCTCCCCACCCCGAAGGGGCTTCCTCTCTCTAGGGTGTCTGTGGGAGGATCAGGGAGGGGATGGCAGCCCCCTGGCCTGGGAGTAAACTCTAGATGAGAAAAGCCTTTCTGCACACCCCCAAGGCTTCCTTGTGCCCCCAAACCCAGCAGAGGACAAACAGTGAGGTTCTACGGTGCTGGATACAGTACAGGGCTGAGCGATCCGAAGGAAAGAAAGGGGGTAAAAAGGGAAGGAAGAGGGGGCACAGGAGTCCGGTGTCTGGTACAACATGGGGCAGGTACCAGACAGCAGGGAAAGGCCCAGATCCCACTTTCAGAGCAGAGACCAGACACTCATCCTTGACTTCCGAGACAAGCGGGTCACAGGAACTGAGGTGGGCTTCCCACATACGAACCACTGGGAGGGCAGAGGTGGGGAAGGACACAGGCCGAAAGCAGAGGGCAAGCCCGTGCCAGCCTGGGATACTGTCTAGCGCTCCCGGTCTTTGGGCCCCCCAGAGGAAGCGGTTAAAAAAGGAGGGCTGAGAAGTGTCAGCGATGCGGCGACACTGCCATCAGCTTCTCTGTGCTGCCCGGCCCCCACCAGCGGTGAACGTGTCGCCACGCCCGCACCCGGCACACAGCTCAACCTGTGTGGGTCAGTCCTTCGTCACCCTCCCCAGCTTCGGAAGCCAGGAGAACTCCAGCCATTCCATTATCACTCACAGCCCAATCCAAGCAGTCAGTGGCTGGAGAAGAGAAGTCAGGTATACTCTATGTCCACATATACCTTCCTGCCGCGGGGCTTCTCCAACTGGCAGGATTCCCCCCAGCCCCCAAATCCTCCTCATCCCTCGTTCCCAGGCAGGGTCAATTGGAGGGTGGGCAGAGATGGCTTGCAGAGGGGGGATGCAAGATGGGGAGACCCCACCAGACCCGAGGGAGGAGAATGGCATCCTTCTCCACCTGTTCGGAGACAAAGCCTCCTTGAGGTCTCAGATCTTTCAGGGCAACACATTTCCAAGCCTCAGCTGCCAGGTGTTCGCCTTTCCCCTTGGAGGTGGGGGAGACGGTCAAGCTGAGGCCAAGTGTGTCCCAGGTCCAGGCCAATGCTCTTCTTCAACAGTTTGAAGCCAACCTGGCCTTGGGGTTCCAAGGGTAGGATGAAGGGTGTCATGGCAGGACTGGGCCTGTCATGAAGCAACAGCAAGCAGAGCGAGGACACGACAGTGGCAGCAGAGTACAGACACAGGACGTCAGCTTCCAACGATGCAACAGCAGGGGTATTTCGGGCACGGCTCTGATCGGAGCCGCCCCCAACTCTCTTGCCTACAGGCAGGAGGCACTGTACATGCAACTCAGTCCAGAGAAAGATTCTAGCCAAGCCAGCCCAGGCACGTCCAGAGAAGGTGTGAGCTCTTCGAGGTGACTCCGCCGAGGAAAACAGGCATTTGGGTATTTCAGATTCCCGCTCCACAATAAGGCAACTTTTAAAAAAATATTATTTCCAAGAACAAAACAAAACAAAAAACAAAATCCAAGGGTAGGGGAAAGACATCACTTTCTGTGGATTAGGTGGGGGTTTTCTGATTTATTTTTTTGGTCTTTTATGGTCGATTTTGTCTTTTTTTTTTTTTTTTCTTCCAAGGATGGAAAGGTCAGAGAAAAATAAAATAAATCATCTTTCAATAGTCTTTTCTGGTATGAGCAGCGTCTCTCTGGGCTGGGGAGTAAGGGGTATGGGGAGAGGGGGGTGGGGAGAGGATGAAACCTTCCCCCGCCCCCACTTCTAGATCCTTTGGTTTCCTTCTCCCAGAAGATGGCAGAAGGGCATGGTGGGGACAGCAGGGGGAGAACATGGTGATGGCAAGCCCCAGATGATCAGGGGGCTGGTGCTCGTGGGGCCCAGGGACGCTGCCAGAGCCTTCCATGGGACTGTGCTGGGCAATGGGGCCCACAGGGCCTTCTTGTGGGCTGCATAGTTGGCTTGAGGGGGAGCAGGAGGAGGCTGTGGGTGGGAACCAGGGTGGCGGCCTACCAGCCGCGGGCAGGGCTACAGAGTGATTTTGGTAATCCAGACGAACTATCAATAATTTAAAACTTGATATATATATATATATATATATATAAAAAAAATCTCCCCCTTTCCCTCCCCCCCTTAGAAGAAGCTAGGATGTGAAGAAGAGTCATGGAGAGAGGAGGGGGAAGGGGATGTGTGGAGGCTCCTGCCCAGGGGTACCTCTGATAGCCCAAATGGTGTACATGTTGCTACTCAGCACGAAGGCCCATTCTAATGACTCTAGGCCTGTCCCTTCTCTGTCCCCTCTCCTGGGACTGGGCACCCCCATGGACTTTCGCCCACCCCCCCTTCCCCCCCCCAAAAACCCCAGGGCTAACAGGCTTTTCACTTTCCCAAAGTCTGTGTGTCCGAGTGCTGGCTTGTCCATTTGGCATCTTCCCGGACGGGCTGGCCAGTGGGTGGTGTGGGAGGTTGGCTGATCATGGTGGTGGGCCTGCTGGAAGACTGGGAGGGGCACCGCTTCCTGCCCTCACCGCCGCCACCTCCTGCTGCCACTGGATGTCGCTTGTGGTTGCCCTCCTCACCCATGGGGGGCTGTAACAGAGGGAGTCACAGGTGATTAGGGGCCACTACCCACACCCCCTTCCTTGCCAGGGCTCTCTGGAGACTTCTTACCTCCAAATGTAGATAACAGGTATAACCTTAAAAACTAATTACCAGTTTTATGAAGCACATCTCTGTGCCAAGATGCCCAGCCCCACGCTGTTTTCCGCACATTCACTCATGGGGCTCTGCACCGCCCTTTGATGGAGACACGATCATCCCAAAAGTAAAGCACAAAGAAATAATTTGCCCAAGGTCCCACATCTTATAACCAGTGCCAACAAAACGTGAACTCGACCCACCTACCTCTGAAGCCCAGGCCCTCACCCACACAAGTCTCTGCTCCCTTTCTGAGAAGGGATGATGCGGGGCCTGTGGCATGCAATATGCTGAGACATCTCCACTCAGAGGGCCCAGATGCTCCAGGGGACTGCCTCATCTCCTTCTAAGCCCTAAAGAGGACACTGACCTAAGAGTCAGACCATGATCCAGTCTGGCCTCACGGCTACCAAAGGTCCAGTGACCTCGAGGACATTTCCTTCCCTTTCTGGGGGCCAGAGCTCAGCCCTTCTTGTCCCACCCTCCACAGGTCTTCCTGCTACAAGGCTTCTCTGTACATGTGTCCCCCCCCCCGCCCAACCCCCAAGCAATGAGGTGCTTAAGGATGGAAGAAAACAGATTCATCTTTATCCTGGGAGGGCTGAGCAGCACTGCCACCATCTCACTGGGCGGCTGTGGGCTTCCATTTACCCACCGGTACAGCAAAAGCAACAATAAACCCTGCCTCCTCACCACATTGTAAAGCTTCAAGGAGCTCAATATAAAGTGCCTAGCACAGTGCCTGGCACACAGGAATCACTCAATGGCAATTTTTTAATACATGTAAGGACTCTTACTGCTATTTACTTATATTTGTCTTTTTGCTAAAAGGTTTCAAGGGAATAAGATGACCAGCACAGCTCTACTACATTACAAACCCCCTGAAAGAAAGAAAGTCTCACTTATCTCTGGAGTCCCTGAAGCACTTAAAACACAGAGACATCCATCACTCTACTGCTTCCCTGGATATGCCCAGTAGCAATAACCCTGACCCACCACTGGGTGGCACCATTGAGTCACTGTTACAAGAAGATAGGGCTGGTGGCGGCGATGGTGGGGTGTTACACATAACTTACAAACTTCTATGGTTGGAACTGGCCTCTTCCAGAAAAAGCAAGGAAAGAGAGAAAAAACCCAATTTACCTGGGTACTCATCCCAGTCAACTAGTAATGGCTGACTAGGGCTCACCAGCAAGGAGGGGTAGGAGACAAAAGGGAGAGACCATTATGATATTCAGCTAGCTACAGGACCATGGGAAGGAGGCAGGAGCAACCATACAACCCCCTCCAATTAGCTGTCAGTGTCCACCTTCTCATCCTCTATTTTACAGGTGAAGACACTAAGGACCGATGGGGGGAAAGGGTCCCTAGGCTAGTGGCACAGCTGGGACCAGAACCAGGTATCCTGATCTCTGGTCCAGTTTTCTGTCCAGGAGAGGGGTGAGAAAGATGAGAGACTTTCACTCACATCCACTCGGAAGTCTTCGAGACGTCGGAATTTGCCGAGGTATTCTTGAAGTTTGGGGTCAATGTCCAAATTTTTGGCTTTGGAATATTTCAAGAAGGCCCAGAACTTCTCCAGTCCATAGAGTTGGCCTACAGGAAAGAAGAGGCAGAGGTAGAGAGAAGGTCAGAGAGAAGCCGGACTGGTGAGGAGTTGAGAATAAAGAGGCTCAGGGGAGCAGGAGGTGGGATGAGATTGATACACAGGCTGACCCGGGTTGACCCGGGCAGGGAGAAGGGAAAGAAGACCTGGATGACCAGGCCCTGCAGAGCTCCAACTCAGCTCTCACCAGCTTCATAGTCCTTCACCGTTTCCTCCTGAAAATCCTTGAAGATGTCCAGCCGGAACTTCTTTTCCAGGCCATAACTGTAGTATCGAAAAAGGCACTCCAAACCATATCTGTGGAACACAAGCCAGTGAAATTGGGTCACAGTTTCTTTATTTGTAAAACAAGGAAACGCACCTGCATCATCAGTGAACTAGGAAACCGTTTAAGCAGATGGATTATCAAGAAAATGGTAACTAGGGCGCCTGGGTGGCTCAGTTGGTTAAGTGACTGCCTTCGGGCTCAGGTCATGATCCCGGAGTCCTGGGATCGAGTCCCGCATCGGGCTCCCCACTCAGCGGGGAGTCTGCTTCTCCCTCTGACCCTCCCCCCCTCCTGCTCTCTCTGTCTCATTCTCTCTCTCTCAAATAAATAAATAAAATCTTAAAAAAAAAAAAAAAGAAAATGGTAACTAATCTTTAAGAAGGCTAACATTTAATGCTAGTCTAAGTGGGGTCTAGCAGTTTATGATTTGCCAGGGGTCAGCAAACTCTAGCCAAATGAACAAGGGCCCCCTGCCCACACTCATTTGTTCCTGAAGTCACTGGCTGCTTTGTGCTAGAAGAGCAGAGCTGAGTAGTTGTGACAGAGACCCCCCCCACCCCATGTCCTGAAAAGCCTAAAATACTTCTCATCTGTCCCTTTACAGAAAGTTTGCCAATCCTTGGGATGAGCTCTCTACAAAGTCATATGACTGTGTCAATTAGTAGGTCTGCTATCTGACTTCAGAAATTTTACTTCTGGGGCACCTGGGTGGCTCAGTCGGTTAAGCACCTAAGCCTTCGGCTCAGGTCGTGATCTTGGGGTCCTGGGATCGAGCCCCGCACTGGGGTTCCTTCTCGGTGGCGGGGAGTCTGCTTCTCCCTCTCTCTCTGCCCCTCGCCCTGCACTTGTGCTTGCTCTCTCTCAAATAAATAAATAAAATCTAAAAAAAAAAAAAAAAAATTTACTTCTAGGAACATGCCAAGAAAATGACCAAAAATACATTTTTATATTTTACGGATGTACAAAACTGTTCATAACATTATTAAACAAAATTTAAATGTCTTAGAGAAGTAGTTAAGAAAAATCATGGTAAATCTGTACAACAGAATATAAGCTATTAGGAATTACAACGTAGGGGCACCCAGGTGGCACAGTCAGTTGAGTGTCCAACTTCTGGTTTCAGCCCAGGTAGTGATCTTAGGGTTATGGGATCAAGCCCCATGTTGGGCTCCACAATGAGCATAGTCGGCTTGGGAGTTTCTCTCTCCCTCTCCCTCTGCCCCTCCCCACCACGCGTGTGCATGCTTGCTCACTCGCTCGCTCCCTCTCAAATAAATAAATCTTTCAAAAAAATTATAATGTAAATATACAATGAGGGATACTGAGAGATACTTATGATAGATTATCAAGTGGAAAAGATATGTTTCAAAATGTTACGGGAGAATGAGCCCATTTTATAAACAAATATGCAATTTTCACATCCACACATGCATGCAAAGTCTGGAAGGGTACATACTTAAATATATTAACACTGGTTATCTCTGGGAGTTGGGATTTTCAAATGATCTTATCTATATTTTCTAAACTTCCAGCAAAAAGCATGTACAAGTTTCTATAAGAAGGCAAAAAAGTTAAATATTTTAACAACACGGAAAAAGGCTCATGCTTATACATGATGAGTAAGACACAAGATGGCATTCATGTGATGATCTAAATGCATTAAATATGGCAGGACATTAACACTGGTTATCTCTGGATTGAAGCGTGTTTCCCTCCGGCTTCTTTAAACATTTCTGTACTTTTCAAATCACTTATAGAGAAAACCTTTTACTTGGGGGGAAGAAAGGTGTCTTCTAAAGGTATTTGTTTTTGTTTTTAATATTTTATTTATTTATTTGTCAGAGAGAGAGAGAGCACAAGCAGTGGGGAGCAGCAGGCAGAGGGAGAAGCAGGGTCCCCGTCGAGCAGGGAGCCCGATGAGGGGCTTGATCCCAGGACCCCGGGATCATGACCTGAGCCAAAGGCAGACACTTAACCCACTGAGCCACCCAGGCACCCCAGGTATTTGTTTTTTAATAGCAAAATACTGAAAACAACCAAAATATCTATTAACAGGAGACTGGTTAAATAAGCTATGGTACATCCATACAGGGTAAGACTGTACAGGCTATAAAAAGGAACAAGAAAGTTATTTATGTATGGATACAAAATGATCTCTAAAATACAGTATTAGGGACACCTGGGTGGCTCAGTCATTAAGTGTCTGCCTTCGGCTCAGGTCATGGTCCCAGGGTCCTGGGATCGAACCCCACATCGGGCTCCCTGCTCAGCAGGGAGCCTGCTTCTCCCTCTGCCTGCTGCTCCCCTCTGCTTGTGCTCTCTCTCTCTCTGATAAATAAATAAATAAACAAACAAACAAATAATAAAATCTTTAAAAAAATACAGTATTAAAAAAGGTGCAAAATAGTATCTAATAGAGGCTATCCTCTGTGTAAACAACAGGGGCCTAGTGGGAGACTACAGGGATATTCTTGCTTACACAAGTGAAGTATTTTTAGGTAAGGCCTCAGGTTTCTGACCGTGCTTGCTATCTGTGGGGAAAGGAACTGGAGGCAGGTGAACAGGGATGAGGAGACTTCTCATGATATAACTTTTGACCTCTTTGCATTTTGAACCATGTGAACATTATTACTCATTCAAAAATCATCATCTTTTTATAAAGTATATTTGGGATACACACAGAGATTTTTGGTTACACTTCTGGAGGCGGACCCACCAGGGACTCCTCAAGCCCCTGCAAGCACCAGCCAGACCCCAACCCCCCCCCAGCCTGCACCCCCCCATGCCGCTCACCTGTAGCCTTCTTTGGCATCCTCCAGAGCCAGCTGCTTAAACTCCTCATACATCTTCTTGTTGAAGTGATCTCGGAGGAAGAAGGACCAGAAGCGGAAGAGAGTGTTCATCTCCTGAGACTGGCCAATGCCCAAGCGTTTCCGCTCTGATGGGGGAGGAAGGAGGAAAGACGGATCAGGGTCACACTGCCTGTGATTCAGGGGACAAATGTTCTTGGGATCAAGGACTTTGGTCCTTTCTCCTATACCCCCTCCCCTCCCAATTCCTTTGCTCATCGCCTGTCCTTTTGGTCTTTGAAGAGACAGTTACTGAGCACTATCCTATGTCAGGCCCTGCTGCTGGACACTGGACCTGACCTCAACACAAGCAGGTGGCATCAGCTTCTAAACCAGGTCACCGTGGTCTAGCTGTTCACCTCAAATACTCCTGCTCACAAGCGTAGTTAGAACAAGGAAAAGCATGAACAAATAATTTGGCAATCCAACAACTTATATTCATTATTCATCACCAATCATTATTTTCAGAGTCCTACAATATTAACAATTACAAAATGGTAACATTAAAAATACACAACACCAAAGCACAAACAACAAAAGAAGAGATATATTTAGTATCATTAAAAAACCTAGGGGCGCCTGGGTGGCTCAGTCGGTTAAGCATCTGCCTTGGGCTCCGGTCATGGTCCCAGGGTCCTGGGATCGAGTCTCGCATCAGGCTCCCCGCTCAGCGGGGAGTCTGCTTCTCCCTCTGCCTCTGCCTGCCGCTCTGCCTACTGTGTTCTCTATCTCTGTCAAATAAATAAATAAGATCTTAAAAAAATTAATAAAATAAAAAACTAAAAACCTCTGTGCTTCAAAGGACAATATCAACAAAGTGAGAAAACAACCCAGAGTGGGGAAAAAGTATTTGCAAATCATGAAATCTGTTAAAGGACTTGTACCTAGAATATATAAAGAACTCTTATAATTTAATAATAAAGACAAATAATCTAGTTAAAAAAGTAGGCAAAGGATCTGAATGGACATTTCTCCAAAGATATACAAATGGCCAATAAGCACATGAAAAAAATGTTCAACATGAACAGCTATTGGGGAAACGCAAATGGAAACCACGAGGAGGTATCACCTATCTACCTCACACCTATTAGGATAGCGATCATCAGAAAGATAGACAACAAGTGTTGGGAGGACAGGGAGCCCTCAGAAGCCTCATACTTTGTCAGGAACAACAAATGGTGGCCCCGCTTTGGAGAACAGTCTCACAATTCCTCCAAAGGTTAAACACAAGAGTTATCACATGACCCTGCAAATGAAAACCTACATCCACAAAAAATGGACATGTTCATAGCGGCATTATTCATCATAAACGGAACGTGGAAATCCAAAGGCCCATCAGTGACGGACAGACAGACATGACGCGACGTATCCTCCCCTCTGCTGGAGTGCCACCAGGGCCAAGGAGAGGAATGAAGCACCGGCGCCATGCTACAACGGAGATGAAGTGTGAGAACTGCATGCTCAAGAAGAAGCCAGTCACAAAGGACTGCTGATCAGATGACTGTATTGCCAAGAAAAGCCCAGAACCGGTAGGTCCACCCAGACTGGAGGTTGTGCAGGCCTGGGAGGAGCTGCAGCGATGGAGATGGGAAGTGACCTGTAAGGGGCACAGGGTTTCTTCCGGTGGTGATGAAAATGTTCTAACATCAATTCTGGGGATAGACACACAACTCTGGAATATACTGAAAGCCACTGCACCATACACTTTAAATGGGTCAACTGTGGAGTATGTGAGTTCTAGCTCCATAATGCGGTCACCACACACAAGCACACGGAGTAAGGCAGATGAGTGAGCATTCAGCAGCCCTGTGCTGCTAACTGAAAAGGGGTGCGGCAGTTAGCGAGAACTACAGGGGAGCACTAAGGCTGCTTCTGAGCATCTTTACAGCCAACCTGACAGAATCCTACAGTTAAGAGACATCTCATTCTGTGATAAAAGGAAACACATGGGAATATCTTAGAGATTCTTTCCTTACACTGTCTTCTAAGAGCAGGGGTCAGCAAACTTTTTCCTATCAAAGACCAGAGTAAATATTTTAGGCTTTACAGGCTTCATGTGGTCTCGGTCATAAGTTCCTCTCTTTTTCCTTCATAAGCCCTTAAAAATGTAAAAATTGTTCCTAGCTCAGGGGCTGTACAAAAATAGGTAGCTAGCTGGATTTGGTCCACAGGCCATGGTTAAGCCACCCCTGCTCTAGAGAATCTATGCCACCCCATGCACACCCTTTTATGATCAACAGTGGATCACAGTGGACAATAGTTGACTTAGCAGTCATGCCAGAAATAGATAAACTTTTGATATTTTTTATTATCAATAGAGAAGGATCAAAGAACAGAAATGTTCTCAGTATCAGATTCTTTTAGCCTCCTATATCCCAAAACTACCTGGCCCAAGTCTAACTGCAATCCTTCTTGCTCTAAGGTCAGAGAAAGCAGTATCACCTGCTCCACCAGCACTTAAATTCTGGACTTAAGTAGTGGCCCCAAAGGCTAGGGCCCTCTGCCCCTGTGCTTCTTACCATTAAGGCAGCGCCTACGGTACTTGTGGTAGACGTGTTGTGTGAAGCCATTTTCCTTGAGCAGCTCGTGGGAAGGATGCTGGAACTTGGGCAGAGACTGAGGCGTACAGCCATAGCTGCCAACTGCAGGTGTCCCTTCTGAGGGGCTGGAGCTAGAGGCCAGGAGAGAGACAGTGTCACCGGGTTCCCTGGAGCGGCTGGCCATCAGGTGAGGAGGAGCCCCTCTGTTCCATTAGCCAAGCTCGAGCCTCTCAAAGGGCAACAAAGAGCCCTAAGTACTGTGGAAGGCCAACTTACATCCTTCAGCCCGAATCACTCGAGTTGACCTTTGGTGGGTTTTACAAAGCAGCCACTGAGGCTCAGAGACTGGGAAACTTGACCTGGGTCATGGACTGTTTTACATCCCAGATCGGCACAATGCCCAAATCCGAGCTTTAGAAGCATTTGTTTATCCCAAGTTCACCTTTAACTTTCTTTGATGAGCTATTATGGGGTAGTCCATCTGTGTTTTCCTTTAACCATGCCTATTCTCCGTCTGCACCATCTCTGCAGGGAGGAGAGTGCACAGGACAGGGGCTCCCAAATGTTGCTCTTGAACAGGGAACACCGGGGCAATTTTCAGGGGCGGGGGGGGAGGGGAGGACCTGAACCCTACCCCCAAGAAGCTGAGTCAGTGCATCTAGGATGGGGCCCAGGAATCTTTATTTTTATTTAATGACCTGGCTATCCTGAGGCAGGCAGCACATATCACCCCTGAAATCAATTCACAGATATTCTTCTCTCTGAGAGAATCTGGTCCCAGGTGGCTGTGACACCACTTCTTTGGGAAAACCTTCCCAGGCCCTGGATTACCTTTTCTAGACGTCTCGATTTTTGGATTTAGGTTAATAAGGGTCCCTTTCTTTAATTTAGAGACCAAAGAGGTTCCTTCTTGGTCCCGTCAACTGCCTGGCTTTCCCACCCACCCTGCCGTCAGCCTCATCTCTCCTCTCCACCATGCTGGCACCTGATGGAAGCCGTCCGGGGCCTGTGCTCGCGGGAATCCATCACCCAGCCCACATGACTCTCCAGGGGCGGGTTTGAGCTGTGTCTTGTCTTCCTTTTCCGAGGCATCTGCAAAGGTCAGTCCAGAATTTGCTATTAACTCACAGAACTCTGAGGAACACCAAGCATTTATAGGACTAAGATCCCCTCATGTGAGTTATTCACAATTTACAAAGCATTTTCATATCTAGCCTCTCACACATGAGGTTCACAGCTCTGAGCCAGGAAATGGTATGCCGATCTCAGAGGTGAGGAAATCGAGGCTTGGGAGCCCAAGGATCCACATGTGGTCAATCCTCCTTGGGCCTTATCATGATGACATGGGGCCACCACCTCCACACCCAGTCCCTCTCTCAGATGTGGCCACTCGATCCCGGGTGGGCCCACCAGCCTAAGAACACAGAGCAGGTCTGGGATTTGGCCGTCTCTTGGCTTAGGCAAGGGAAAGCAGCAAAGCACTGGAACGTAGTTAAGTGAGCCCAAGACTCTTAGCCCCCCAGCAGGAGCGCCTCACCTTGGCATCTAGCGTCCGTCCTTCTTTCACTACTGGGTAAAACCGTGATGTCTGACTCGAGTCTTTGAGCTGCGGTGTCCGGGGAGTGCGGGGGGTCCTGGTATTGCGGTAGTTTGGCGACTCTGGGACAGTGGTTGGTAGAGAACGGGCGATGGTGGAGGGCTCAGGAGCACCAAACAATTTGTTGGCCAGGGCATCAGTGGGGACTGCAGAGGGAGAGCGGGCCAGTGAGCAGGGGTAGGCCTGTGACCGTCTGTACCTGGGAGGCCCCCTGTCAGAGGGCTGTATTCGCCCACTCAGGCTGGGGTCCCAGGTGTCACCTCTCTCTCACCTTGTTGGAAGCGGGGTGGCCCAGGAGGGACCTCCTGGTTGGGATCCACTGGGGGCTCTGGGGTTAGTGTGTCAAACTGCTCCCGGCTGATCATGTTGACTTTCTTGAAGTTCTCGACTTCTTGCTGCAAAGGATAAAAGATGGGTGGGGAGACAATGTTAGTAAGAAACTGCCCCAGCCTGTTTAGGAATCAAGACGTGCAGGAAGTCGCAGAGGGCAGCTCCCACGTCCACATACGTGGAATTCTGGTCCCCAGGCTCTCAGCTGCCCCACACCATTCCCCAGCCCCAGTTACCTGGGCACGAGTGTGCCAACCCAGAAGGACTGAGCGCCTGCCCAGCCCCCTTTGCAGCAAGACAGATGAGCAGCTCCCTACAGACCCGACTCGTCTCTCACCTCCACCAAACGCCCTGCTGCTTACTACTACACAGGCTCACCTCACAGAGCTACTCTCTAAAACCCTACAAGTTTTGACTGTTTCCAGACAGCAGTGATTTTTTTTTAAACCTGTCTTTTCTCTATTCTCCATACTCAAAACAAGCTCCTGAAAACTTTCATATAGGCCTAAGAATTTTTTTTTTTTTTTTAAGATTTTATTTATTTTTTGACAGAGAGCAAACACAAGCAGGGGGAGTGGGAGAGGGAGAAGCAGGCTTCCTGTGGAGCAGGGAGCCTGATGCAGGGCTCGATCCCAGGACGCTGGGATCATGACCTGAGCCAAAGGCAGACGCTTAACGACTGAGCCACCCAGGCGGCCCAGGCCTAAATTTTTAAGAGAAGTAACAATCCAATTTCTCTTCTCTTCCCCACCAGTGTGGCTGACTGTCAGGACATTAAACATGGACGTTCAGGCGGCACAATGATCGTCTCTCATGGTGACAGAGCTTACAAAGTGTCTCTACATCTCTCCTCACTTCATGTCCCAGCTGGGTGTCAATTACTACCCCCTTTTCACACACGAGGATACTGAGACTCTGCCCAAGGGCACAGAGCGGATGAGCCTTCCTCCTTCCCATATGTTACAGACACTCCACGCTCCCCGCCCGCCACTGCTGTTGTCTGAGCCTCACCTTGATCTGGGAATACTCAGGTTCAAACTTCTCAGTCCACAGGTCCTGCTCGTAGTAGAAGAGCCCATCGTTAATGACCTTGGCCAGCTCAGCGCTCATCTTGGCACGCGAGGTGTGGTTGCCTGTGCGGTCCCCCCCAGGGTGCCGACGCATATAAGGTGGCGTCTGGGTGACAATGAGGATCTTGTTCACATCCCGGTCATCAATCTCATAGTCAGAGTCCTCATCAGACCAGGCGGTGAAGGTGTTCTTCCGCCCATCCATCTGCTCCATCTCCTCGTCAAACAGGAAATCTAGCTCCTCTTGCTCATCCTGCTCCTTGGACATCAGCTGCTGAGAAGGCAGCTGCTGAGGCAGAGAGGTCGTGTGGAGGAACCTGGGCTCCTCTGACTTCTAAAATGGGCAAGATCAAGGATGGGGGGTGAGATCACCAGGGGGTCCTTGGACCAGCCTCTGTAGCTGTCCGCCCAGAGGGAGGCCCTGGCCATGCCAGCAAGCCACAGCTGCCAGCCCTGCAGCCAGTCCCCCAGGACTCTCGGTTTCCTCTCTCCCAGCTCACATCACAGTCATTCACAATGAGGTGACAAGGCCCCACAGCCACCTGTGCTCTCATTTACCTAGCCTGGGGGTGGGCACACAGCGTAAGTTCTACAGGTTAAGCCATCCATTCCATCTATCCAAAATCTCTCCAAGAAAATGGAAGCTCCATCAGGCAGGGGCCACGGCTGCCTTGCTTTCCATCATATCCTTAGTACTTAGACCGGGACCTAGCAATAGCAGATGCTCGACTCTTTGATGAGTGAGCAAGAGCCCACTGATACAATGCCCTACAGAAGACACAATTCTTGGACTTAAGGCAGCTCACAGTCCTGTGGGAGAAAAGTCAAACAACCAGCCAGCCAAATGCAATGTGGTGTTGGTAAAGATTATAAATAAAATTTGTGGACTACACAGGGAGAGGCACTTAACCAAGTACAGGTGGGAGTGGGAACAGCCTGGGAAGGCTTCCTGGGAGACGTAATCACTGAAGAAGGATGAGCATAAGTAGGCCAGATGAAGGCAGGGACAAAGAGTGTACGAGGCAGAAAGAACAGCATGTTCCAGAGACAAGAGAAAACAGGGTGCTTTTGGCAAAAAGAAAATATTTTAGAGTGTTGCTAGGATGAATTTATCTGAGACTTTGGGGCAGAAGCATTTGTCCACCTCACAATTTATATCCAAAAAGTCAATTCCCTGCTTTGCAAAAAGCTTCTCATATAAACTCCAAACCTACTCTCTTTTGAGGCTCAAGATAGGCGAGGTGGAAGCAAGGCTCTAATTCTGGAATGGGGGCTAAGCCTGTCTGCTTTCCAAACCTTCACAGTGTGTGGGCCTGGACCTCATAAGGTCCCTGTCCACTGTTTTCGTCATGACTCTGGCCTGATCCCTGACACTCCGGGAAGGAGCACAGCCAGAAGAGAGGAAAGTTGGGGTGTGAACAAGAGGGAGGCAGTCACAGCGGCACAATGGAAAAGAAGACAGAGATTTTTCAGAGACCCAAAGTCCAAGGTCGTCTCTATGAGGCCTCCTCACAAGCCCCAGACCAAAGAGATCTCCCAAGAGGAGATGCAGAATGGGGCAGATGGGAGTACACATCTGCTCCTGGAAGGGAGGCACCAGTTTTAGTTTGAAATGGAAACACTTCTTGAGGGGTGGACTCGACGTGTACTACTGGCATATTGCTTTACAATTTCTAGAGCAGTCTAAGCCCTTCTTTCTTTCATCTGAAAATGGGAACACTGAAGACTTGAGATATTAAACAAGCTTCCCAAGGTCAACAGCCATCAGTGCTCGGAGACCTGTGTTCTCATCTAGACTAACTCTACATCCAGGCCATGTGTCTGCTCCCTTTCCCTTCGCTCTCCACAGGGCCCGAGTGGCTTACAGAGGGGACAACGGGGGCACACTCAGGCACTACGGCAGCCCCAGCGATTTCAATGGGGCAAGACAAAGAGCCAAACACCAAGAAACCTGGGACACTGCTGCCAGGGGCCACAGGACTTCCTCCTGTGAAGACTGCCACTCAGGAACTCACCCAGCGGGAGCTGAGAGGTCATCCTCACTGGAAAATGACAGGCGCCCACGAGCTTTCCCACAGTCCCTGCTGACCTCAGCTCGCATCACAACCCCAGAGCCCGCCAGCCTGTGGGCTGAGCCCCTCGGAGTCCCGGGCCGCACCCACCTTGGGCCGTGCTGGGGACGGCCGCGGCCTCTTCTTCACTTCAATCCAGTTCTCCGAATCCAAGTCAGGCAGGCTGGCAGAGAGGCCCTTGGGCAGCGTCTTTAGGTTGCTGACCTCCTCTGTTTTGGTTGGCACTGGGGTGACTGCACGGGGAGAACCAGGCGCTGACTCTGAAGGGTGGAAAGGTGACGTCCTCAACCTTCCAGTCCTCCTCCTGATGCCAGCTCTAAGGAGGTCTGCTGGCTGGGGGGCAAGGACAAGACAAAGGCACCTACAGGCCAGCAGGACCTACCTGTTTCCTTCTGGTAATGCTGACGGGGCACAAACTCGGGGCAGTTGAGAAGCTGGGAGAAATCGGTCTGGGAATAATCCACTATTGGGGGACCAGGAAGAGGCCATTTCTCCGGCTCCTCCCTCCTGCGTACTTTCTCATCAACGATCTCCACCACCTTGCTGTCCTTTAGGGCCTGCAGGGGAGAAGGAAGGAGACGATGCAGAGAAAAGACTTGGACAGAATGAGGTCTTGGAGGCTGGCAGACAGATGACTGGGCCCCTCGAGCTCAGGTGAGAGTCTGGTGCTGGCAGGGGTGTAAGAAAACTGGCACCATCTTCCACAACTGGCAGACAGATGAGATGTTCAAACTTGTAGAAGGGGACCAACATGGAAAACACACCTGCCCTGTGACCTTGCCACTCTACATACATTAATCTGCCCGCAGAGAAACACAGCCATAGACAGATGACATTATGTGTAAGATTTGAATAAAAAGCCATTCACAGCAACACTGCAATATGGAGAAAATTGGAAACTACTCAACTTGCCACCACACAGACAATTTAAAATAAATGATGGCACTACCATTCAGTGGTATACGACTCAGACATTAAAAAATAGCCTCACATGTGCTGAGGTGGAAAGAGCCATAAAAAAGCAGGTCTAGGTCAATGTGTCTAAGACGCCACTGGTGTTCAAATTTTTTTTTTTTTAAGATTTTATTTATTTATTTGAGAGAGAGAGACATAGCGAGGGAGGGAACACAAGCAAGGGAGGGAGAGGGAGAAGCAGGCTTCCCACTGAGCAGGGAGCCCGACGCGGGCCTCGATCCCAGGACCCTGGGATGATGACCTGAGCTGAAGGCAGACCCTTAACAACTGAGCCACCCAGGTGCCCCTAGTGTTCAAATTTTTAAATAAAAACATACAAACTACATACGTATTTTTCTAGGATTCAAAACTGCTACAGGTGTTTATCTCTAGGAAAAAGGATGAAGAGTGGAGAAGGGAGGAGAGCTGTCTTTAAAAATCTTTTTAGTGGAAAGGGGAAACACTTCAACAGCACAACACATGACAACACGCTCTGTCGGTGAGGCCGGGGCAAGAGGCACTCCGCTATACTGCTGGCAGAAGTCACTGAAGAAAGGGAACCCAGCAGTCTGCAATTTGCCCCGTAGTGCAGTCTTCTCACTTCTAAAAATCTACACCAAAGATACACTGGCAAAAATACGGAAAGATATATATGCAACTCTAAGTAGGAACGAAGTACTATTACGCAGTCAGCTCCCAGATGTATTAAGTGAAAACAAAAGAAGAGGTGAAGAAATGCATGCATTACATGTTGCCATCTAACTAACACAGGGGAAGGATACAAACACACTGAGAGGGATTTGCTTTTTTTTTTAATGGAAGGATTCAAAACGAGTTGCCTACAGGGGAATAAAAGGAGAAAGGTAAGTGAGAGAATTTTAAGTTGGACTTCTAGGAATATACCGTGTTGACTTTAGAACCATGTAAATGTTTTACCTAAATGCAAAACAAATTAGAAATTGGAGGGGAAAAAGCAATCCCTAAAAGAGCAAAATGAAACTAACAAAACTAATGTACATCAAATTAGGGACAAAACTACACAAAGATTATTCCAAGTACTTAAAAATACAGTCATTTGAGTGTATAAGTAGAAAAAAACATGTTTTTAGTAGTAGTAGAGGTATTATTACGAGAATAAGGTATATAAACTCTTGAATAAAAGAAATGAGTAATTATGTTGAGGTCAACAGCAATTAGGACTTGGGGTATAGGAGAAAGTATTAGCGATAAAAGATCATTGGTGTTAAGAAACGACCCTGTAGTCCTAAACTTTAATAGAAAATATCAGTATAATCTCCTGATGTATTAAAAAAAAAAAAGGCTCTAGAAACAATGACCAAAGCAGTAACAAACATCCCTATAACTCAGACCGTGTGGTACATCAATACCATTTCCCCAGAAGAGAGGACCTAGAACTCCTTGGAAAAAATGGCTTATTCCAGATCTGAGGCAGGAAACGTACCAGATCAACCAGGGTTCCACTAGCCACGGATGGGACAAGTGGATTCAGCATATGAACTGCAATGGGTTCAAACAACTGCAGTATGTCAGAATCCACAGGTTGGTGATGATACTAAGACATTAAAGCAAAAAACAAAACAAAACAAAAAAAACAACCAAACAAACCCAAACCCTTGAAAGTTATTGGGGATCAACTCATAATTTTGACAACTGATTAACAAAGAGAAAGATCAAGCATTTATCCACCCTTTCTGTACAAACCATACCTCTTGGTAACTGAATAGCTGATGAAGCAAAGTTCCTCCTTAAAGAGGTATTCCAGCTAACAAATGAAGACAGATCCATAGAATTAGATTTTCACCATTTCACAATCCCTAATGAAATAACAGGCAGTGATCATCAACAGCAGCTTGCATCACAAGAGAGAACAAATGAAATGCTATGTGCCACCTGAGAGAACATATCATTATCTATAAAGCAGCCTTGGCAAAGAAGGGAGGAAAACCCCCCAGACCTGAATCCGGTCAGGCCTCTGGATCACCAACTTACAAAAAATGTGGAATACAGAAGAACACATTAGATGACAGCACTGTGTCCCTCCCATGAGAAATTAGGTAAGATATACAACCCGGGTTATTCAAATAATGAATTGCAAGGAAAAGGAGAGGGGAAGGGGATACTTAGCAAGACAACACATAGGTCTTTTTTGGATCCCGAATCTCATAAAGCACAACATTTTTTTTTTCCACAAGTGCGGTGAATTCCAGCGGATGGTTTGGACATATTAAGAACTGTTAGTATCTTTTACATGTGATAATGATATGGTGACTATGTTTTTTTACCAGGTATTTATCTTTCAGAGGTGAAATGTCAGGTTACCTGATGTTTTCTGCAAAGTAATTTGGAAGAGGAAACAGATGGGGGATAGATGGAGTAAGACAGGCCATGAGTTGGTAACTGCTGAGGCTGGGCGACGTGTTCATCATACCATTCTGTCTACTTCTGTAAATGTCTGCAGTTTTCCACAGTAAGAGGGAGAGGAGAGAAGGAGGGAGGCAAAGAGGCTGGCCAAGCCTTGAAGCTTTAGCAGAAGTCATCAGATGAGGACTCCTCCAGGGTCTTCTGCCAGGGCCCACACTCCCAGCTCTGTAAGTAAGGACCTTTCCTTCCCCTGCACCCCAGCCCCAGGGAGGGAGACCTACCGCAAAGATGAGTGAAATGTCAGTGGTAAGGGCCTGCACTCGGTGGAAGGAAGCAATAAGGGTGATGGGAAGGAAACCGTCAGCATCCATTTTCCGTCGCAGGAAGAAGTCTCGCTCTAAATTGTCCACGCTGAAGTAGTACTCGCTAGGGGGAGGGGAGAAGACGGAGGATTGCTGCGTCACTTAGGAGTCGGCCTTTCTCGTCCTGCACACCCCCGCCACCTCACATAGCCTCTGACCGACCCTGACCCTATCATACGTACAGTATTAAAGGCTGGAAAGAGATGCTATCCTGTCAGGGCTCCCTAACCTCAGATCAGACCCATTCCCCTCACCCTTCAGCCTCTCTGTATGCCTGGCAAATCCCTCATCCACCCTTAAAACGCAGTTCCACTGTTACCAGTGACTTTCTCTTCTCCTAAAATACTGTGACACTCTCCTGAAACGATCTGCTTCCTTGTATGGCTCCCCCACTGGACTGAGACAATATATCAAAGTGATTAGGAGCTAGGGTTTTGTCATTAGACAGAAATGGATTCAAATCTGTGCCTTGTTGTTTACTAACTGAGACTCTGGGTAAGTTCCTGGGTCTGTCTGCTCATCTCCGCAATGGAGATAAGTAAGACCCAGCTCATAGGAATTAAGTGCAGGACGAAATAAGACAGTGCCTGTAAGCACTTAAGACTGAGCCTCGCCTACAGGGTGAACTCCGTAGGTGTTTGCCAGCATTCTGACCATGCTGCCATTACAAAGAGAAGTGCCGAAGGATGTGGACTCTGGACATTCCCTCTCCTTTTCGTTGGTGGTAATTTCTAATTTTCTTAAGGCAAATATGGTGTTACTTTTGCAATAAATATTACCTTTATGAAAAATTAGCTCTTAAAGGATGAGCAGCAGTGATCTTTCTTAGCTCCAGCCAGGGGCAGCCGCTGCCGCTAGCACAGCCCCAGAAGGACCGGCCCATCCCTACTCTGCCCAGCAGCCATCCTCTGACATGTCCCCACCCCCTACGCTTCTCTCCAAGAAGGCTCCTGTCCACTCACATCTGCCGCTTGATGTAGTCTTTGAGCAGCTCCTGGTCCACACTGTAAAGCTCAGTGCTGCTGACATTGTCAAAGTAGTAGGTGATGTTGTTCATGTACTTGGGGGTGCGAGGCCCCTCTGCACCATCAAACTTTCGGTAGCCAAACTGGTAGTCAAAATGGGCTACGGGGGAAATGGGTGCCATAAGGGAGGGGAGATCCCTGCCCACCACCCCCGCCACACTCCCTCGGACATCCCGGAGCCCAAAGGGGCCTCACGTACTTCGAGTGCCACCCCGGCCGCGTCCCCGGCCGCGACCACGCCCCCGTCCACGGCCACGGAAGGAAGCCCGCGCCCCACCAGCCCCATCACTCTTCACACTCGATGTCTCATCCTGGTCGTGCCAGGCAGGCTCCGGTTTGGTCTCTGGTTGCCAGGCTGGGGTGGGGGGGGCCATGGGCACGGGCACGTAGGTGGCAGGCTCAGACCCTATGGGGAGAGGGGCACTGGGTCACGCTTGAGGGTGACCCCCATGCCCAGGCACTCCACAGTGGGCGGTGCATACCTTTGATCTCCCCTCGGTTGGCAGGTGTGTGTCGTGGCTCTGGTGGGCGAGCAGGGCGCGAAACCAGTTTTTCTCTGGGCACTTCAGGCTTCATGTCTATTTGCAACGGAACCCACTTGTGTTTGTTCCCTGGAGGACAGCATGGGGACATGAGGACGGCTTGAAGGAGAGGTCCCTCCTAGCCATCCCTACCCGTTACTCCTCTGTCTGGAGCAACAGGTCTGATGCACAATCTGATGACCTTGGGCAAATTCCTTCTCCCACACTGGACCTCACTTTTACCTCTAAAATAAGGAAGCCATGGACCTCAGGGTGACAGACACTCCTGGCTGACTCCTAATATCAGTTTCTCCATGGTCAGAGAACCCCTTTCTGGAGCCGGACACGTGGCTGCCCAAAATCGAGACTGCACTTCCAGGCTCCCTTTAGACACATGCCAAAATTCTGTCTACGAGAGCTACGTGAAAGTAGTCAATTCCAGGTTGAGTCCTTCAAAGGGAGCTACTCTCCCCCTTTTCCATTCCTGCTAGCTGGAATGAGAAGGAAAGAGTGAGCCACCTTGGATGAGAAGAGCCAACATACCACCGCAAGATGAAAGGAAAATGAAATGAAATGGTTGCCATTCTAGGGCTGGCCTACTTAGACCCAGCTGTCAGGTGAGAGAAAGAAACTTCTATCTTGTTTAAAACACTGTTACTTTGAATCTCTGTTAGAGCAGCCAACCTGTAACCCTAAACACCTTAGCCAAGGCAACGGAACTCTTGTCTTCAAACAGAATCTTACATGGGAGAGCAATACAAGACACACTGATTATTCTGAGTCAGGGACCTCATCTGTTCTGCGCACTGCTAGAGCCCAAGTGCTGAGAAGAGGGCCTACCGGATGCTTGTTAAGTAACAGAAGGAACGGACAGACGGAAGGCAGAAGTGAAGGCTGCTAGCCCAGTGGCCTACGTCAGTCAGCCTCCCAAGGACTTCTCAGGGCTCTGGAAACTCGTCCAGCAACCCCGAGTTCAGACACTTCACAGTTCTGCCTGCCGCTTCTCCCCGAGCCCTGCTGCAGGCCACTCACCTTTCTTCTTCTGGCCCCCTCGCTGGCAGTCCTCGTCCCCATTCTTCTCCTCCCCAGACTCATCCGACTTGGTTTTCGGGCTCTCTTTACTATCGCTCCCCTCTCCTTTCTCCTGTTCCTTCATGTCCTTTTTGGGTGGCAGCTTACGGGCAGGCTGGGACTTGTGGGACTGTGGCTGCAGGGGGAAACAGAGGAACAGGGGGGTGGGGTGAATCGGAGAGCCTCCTGGGACGGAGAGGAGGGAACCCCCGCCACTAGAAAGACAGGGCAGAGGCGCTGGGGCGTGCAACAAGGAGCTGGACTAGACGGAGTCTAAGGTCCCGTTTTTACGCCTGAGATGCTTCCACTGGGAAGTGTGGTCAAAGACGCAGCAGGTGGGACGCTCCACCTTCCTTGAGTCTAAGGGACAGAAACAAGTACAAGACCATACAAGACCATACCGTCCCGGAAGTCTGTGGGATGGAAGAGATGCTAGCCCTTGGCTTGTCCACAGCAACCCTATCTGTGAACTGAAGGCCAGTAGCCACAGCTAGTGAGGGATCTAGGCCATCAGCCCAGAACAAAAGCACCAGAAAGCGAGGACTGATCCGGAGTTCTTCCTCTGCTGGCACAGACGAATGCTACACAAGTGTCCCTAAGACATATGGTCTAGAGGTGGGTACCTAGCCTAATGTAGGTACCCTCTCCCGCTTCACTGCCGGGCAACCCAAGTATAGCTGATGGAGAACACAAGCTCCGGAATAAATAACACACTTGACTTCCGATCCCCACTTGACCATCAAGGGCTGGTTATGAGCCTCTCCCAAGGGCTCAGAGTTATTATGTTCAGTGGCCTCATCTGTAAAACGGGAATTACTGAAGGACCTATCTCTAAGTCACTGTGAGGGGTAGGTGAAATGGTAAGCAGCACTTGGCAGTTCCTGGCATACAGCAAGGGCTCAAACGATGATTCTTAGCAATTTCAGTGCTGCCATATTATACCAACCACTCCTCTTAAAAAACTGAGAAAAAAACAGGAAAGGTTAGACCCAAGGCTCTGAGAACTTAAGAAGCCAAATGTGTATACGTCCACAGCATTCAAACCTGCCCATTCTTCCCCAGAGACGCACCTGTACGCTCTTATGGGCTATCTCTCCAGGTGTGGGCCAGTTGATTGCATCTCCAAAGTCACCAACCTGCAAGACACATTCTATGAGGGCCCTGGGGTGGCCTTGTTTCTGCCATTTAGCCCGTCATTCAAAATACCATTCCCCCAAGAGATCAGAAGCCACAATCAGTCTGTCCACTAGGATCATCCACACTGGAAGCCCAGACGGGGCTCCCCTGCTATTGAGAGCATAACTACCTCGAAGTTCAGAAGAGGTCATACCACCTTTTTCTTCAAGAAGTCCCCTTAGGTTGCCCGCTCCACTCCTTACCTTGCTGCCTTTGCGCTGTTTAGGAACTGCTGCCCTCACCACCTTGGCTGGAGCAGAATGTTCTGTGGGAATAAGAAGGGAGAGATGGTTATGCAAAACCCATGGGGGGCCACCACTAGCTCCTCAACCTCATTACCACCCCTACTCCATCAAGCAACCTGCAGGTTTCCAAAGGAGGAAGACATGGTGAAGAGGGGAAGGACACATGCTCAACAACCAGTAACAACTGTACCAGCCTCTCTCGGAAGAAATCATGGAAAGTGAGATCATGGAAACAATCAGCAGCCAACACCCCAGGAACTTGACTCTGAGGCAGAAGGGCCCTCCCAGCTCTGTACCCTCCTATAAAGAGGGCCCTGAGCCCTGGAGAGGGTAAGCCCATGGCAGACTGGGGCCATGCCAGAACTGGCTCTATAACGAAGGCTCCCTAACCCCAGCAGATCCTTCCCCAGGAAGGATCTGAAAGGCCTTTTCTAGCTCTAACACTGTGGAAGTCTGTGTATGAGCAGATCTGGGCTAATGATCACGGGAAAGGCAAGATAAAAACCCTGAGCTGGCAATCAAGTCCAGGGCTCTCTTCTAAGCCTCCCCATCCCCCCAGTGGGGCCAGCTCTGTCCTCAAGGACCTGCGGTCAACAGAAGGGCTAGCCACTCAGGAAAGACTCTCTGCTCTCCAAGTTCCCAAAGCAAGTGAGACCCACTTGACTCAATGGTCCTACCTTTAGGAATTTATCCTAATCACACAAATTAGATGAGTGCTTAGAGTTATGTAAAAAGATGTCGTCCTTAACAGAAGTGCTATTTCTAACTTCAAAAAATTGAAAACCTTCATGTCCAACAGCAGAAACCTGGCTAAATTAAAGTTTAACAATTTTTAGTCATTAAAAAGATAATGCTCTCTACCAGAGATAAAAGATATGAAAAGATAAACAAAATAAATGAGAAGACTTGCAACCCTATTTTTATAAAGCAAATAAAAAACATGTATATTTAGGGGCACCTGGGTGGCTCAGTAGGTTGGTTTCCACTCAGGTCATGATCTCAGAGTTGTGAGCCTCACATGCTAAGGGGGGGTCTCCTTGAGATTCTCTATCCCTCTCCCCTCTGCCCCTCCCCCTGCTTTCTCTCTCAAATAAATATTTTTTAAAAGCCTCATATATATGCACATATACACAAGTAGGAATATCTGGAAGGCCATATAACCAAGTATTATCAGGAGTAAAGTAGTATGTTAACAGTGATTTAATTCTGCTTGGAATTTTCCAGTCATTTCAACAAAGACATGGGCTTTTTAAAAAAAAAAAAAAAATTTTTTTTTTTTTTAAGAAAGTAATAGGTCTGGTCCCTTCTACACCTACACTTATTTTCCAAACACACTTCTGAAGAACAAGGGTTTCTGAACCCTGTCACCCTCAGAGACCCATGGGAAAAGGTATATCCTGAGGCTCTGCTCACCCACTTCTCTCTCACTTTGCCTCCATTGTTGGCCAGCCATGCCAAGGCAAGAGCTGCCCTCAGTCCCTGAAGAGATTATCTGCCTAGCTGGCCTCAAAAGGAATTTTCTATTCCTTGAAAAGTCCCATGTTCTCTTAATGAGTAGAGAGAGTCCCTGACTCCTGCGAGGCCACAGCATTCTGGGTTTTCAAACCCTACTGGAGCCACTGCCCCCTCAAGATACCCCACATGCCTTCTGAAAGCTGGAGCTGTGGAACCCAGCTCACAGCATCTTCCATCCTCAGTGCTGGACAGGGGAAACCCAGAAAAATCTCTCAGTCCCAAGAGGATGAAGCTTGTAGGACCGGGGAGCTACTATGCACTGACTTCCTTGCCAATCCTGGGTGCCCAGGAGAAGTCTACCACCACCCAGGTCCCAAACGAGGCTGCTGCTTGGAACCAGGACCCGGAGGAAGCAGCTGCTGCTGCAGGTGACTACACTGGAGTTAGGGCAATAATCACTTCTCCAGGGACCCATGCTCCAGCCCCCAACAACACTCCCTGCATGCTATCAGGACAAGAGCAGGCCAAGGGCCTGCAACTTCAAGTTCATTAAGAAGTGGGAAAGGAGAATCAGGCTCAGAGGTGAGGTGTTCCTGAAGACTTTTCTTGAAAAGATGAGGTTAAGTTTTTCAGGTTATTGTCTGTTTCTTCTCATAAAAATAATAAAAACTCTTAAAATTGGGAGGAGTCATATCCTGTGATCACCCTGCCTGACATTTCATTCACCAAGATCACAAAGGGACATGTAACCCAACTGAAAGTTGGGTCTCCAATTAATGGGAGAGCCATCCTGCCACTAAAAGACCATACTGATTCCCTATTCCCTCACCAACCCCAAGATGACCAAGGGAATATGGCTAGTCTGGGCATACACAAGAATATTCAAGTAGTCCTGTGTGCAGTTTGTTGAAAAAGCCCCATGTCTAGCTAGCCTCCCTCTGCCCCCGGGACCCATAGTGCCTTGCTCTTGCTCTGCTCGCAGGTAGAGCCTCAGGCTGCCCCTACTCCAAGGAAGAACAAAGTCTCCTAGAGAGACAGAAGAGTCCACTAGGGAGAGAGAACTACTTCTGCCTTTCTGTAAAATTCCTAGATCTGTTAAAATCCTGTGGGGCCTAGGAGAAGCCGGGAAGGCTCAAGTGCATAGCTGTCAGGCCCTGCGGGAGACGAGAAAAAAGACTAGGCTGACTTCAATTACACACCCCTTTCTGGGTCCCCCCACCCCCACCATCCTCCTTCACCAGGCAACCAACCAACACACGCTCTCTCTCCAGCTCCACAATATATACAGGGCTTGGCATCTGAAATGGCTCCCAATAAAAACCAATCCTTTGTGCAGGTGCCAGTCTCCACGTCCAGCATCATCCCAGCCAAAAAAGGGAACAAGCCCCCTCCTCCGCCTCTGCATTCTGACACGTGTGCCAGCTGACCCACACCCAGCTCAGCAAACACTAAACTCACCAACCTGCACCTGCCCAAGGAAACAGAGAAGGTTAGAGCAGCAAAAAGGACCATGGTTCTAATCCCCTCTGCTTGCAGATAGGGAACCGAGGCCCTAAAGGGGCCTCCCTAGGGAAAAGCCAGGATGAGAGCCGGAAGTCCCAACTCTCCTGGTTCAAGTGCTCTTCTGGCTTGCCACAAATCCCACGTGTCCACTGGTAGGGTCAATCCTCCTTCCTGGTGCCATCTTAGGGCCCTTCCCCAGTGTATCCTGGTAAACAGAGTTACTGAAGGCTGGGAGAGGTTCTCAGGTACTGAGGGAGGTCGAAGTGTGGTGAGGCAGGCCCTACTTGAGGCCCACCATTCTAAGGGAGCAGGATGGCAGAGAGAGGCCCCAGGAGGACCTGCCTCCTAGATTAAGGCAAGTCCGGGGCTAACAGGTATCTGGAAAAGGAGAAAAGCCACTTTCTATCCCACAGGATCATCTTTAGCCAGTAGTCAGTAGTGATTCTAGTTCCAGGGGGTTAAGGGGCTTCCTAAATATACACGTGCATTTGGGTATTAAATGAAGCCCACCAGAACCTCTCTCTGTGTGGTTGTGGTCGTAGAGGTAGAACACCAGGAGACTGTATCTGCATGGCCAACTCACTATTTTCACTTCAGATTATTGAGAGTGCTGCGGACCAGGGGAGTTAACCCACCACGGCTAATGCAGGATACCAGGAAACGAGGTAGGCCAAAGGTGGGTGCTAAGGGTGGGAAGGGCAGAGAGCAGCTCCCCTGCAAAGTGGAGTGGCTGCCCGCACCACACCGTCTAACCCTCTCAGATTTGCTCTCTCTGCCTCAACTGTCACCCCTGCATTCAAAGACGGTCTAGGAACGCAGGCAGCCCATCGTAACGCCATGGACTCTGGTATCTACTGCACATACTCTGCCCCCAGAGAACCCCTCTGAACTGGTTTCCTCATCTCTAAGACTGAAGTCCTAATTATTTCATAGCGCCGCTGTGACAGTTACATGAACAGAGCGTTAAGAGTGCCCAGCACACAACAAATGCAAAGTATGCCAATTCAGATTCACACAGAAAGTTTATTTTTCCAAGTAATCCTCGCCCTCATCATTAAAAAAGAAAAAAAAAAAACCATCAAATGATCTCTCAACATGAAAGGAATCAGAATGTGTGAAGAAAAACTCCTGGGCATCAATTGGCTCAATTCACTGATTCAGATTTGAAATGCACCGCCCCGCCCCCGGACTCCAGCCTGCCTTTTTTCCGGACACCGCCCTCTATAGACAGGCTGGGCTCCAGGGCAGGTTTCCCCAGGAAAGAGGAAAGAAAAGAGGGGGAAATTCACCACAAGTCCCTGGGGAGGCTTTGGTATAAGCCCCTGCCATGCTAGAGGAAGGAAGAGCATAGGGAAGCCTTGGAGTTCTGACTTCAATTACACATCCCTTTCTGGGTCCCCTCCCCACCATCCTCAATTTTTTACTCAGTGTGGAAGGAAGAGAGCCTGGCCTCGAGGAGTATCTCTCAGCCTACAAAGGGACCAAAGCCATAAACACCTGGTATAAAGCCAGATAAAACAAACACATTTTCTATATTGTCTTGTTCTAGAAAGATCCTAATGCTACTGATCCTTTGCAATAAAAGCAACCTAGAGGGGCCACATCTAGGAGATCTAAAGAGCAAAGACTTGGTCAACCAGTGAGAAACTAGGGGTTTTAGGGGGAGAAGGCACATGGGTGAGTCAAACTCATCAGATCATCGTAAAAAGAACTGGTAAGAGGGAGAAGCTGGAAATGAAACTGGGGGACAAACATGGGTAAAAGGTGAGACCGGGCTGGGCCAGATGGGAGAAAGCCTGTAGGACTGAGTGGGTGGCCAGAGATTGCAGCCTCAGCGCCAGCAGAATGGGGAAGGCCTAATGTTTATTTTGGGGCTGGCACCATTTCCTGGAGATTGGCATCTGAAAAGATTAAGTTTACCCTGACTGGAAAGAACTTCTACTTTGGGGAACAAGGGAATTTATTAGGCTACATAGGGGCTGCATCACTTGAGTTCACACTCACCCACCTGTGGACCTTTATCTGGCCATTAGATCAATCTCCTTGGGGAGCCCTCTCAGACCGCAAGTCAAGTGCCCCTGCTCCAAGCTCTCTCAGCTCTGTAACCCTCACCCCCTGATTATGTGGCTCCTTGAAGGCAGGAACCAGGCTGTTTTGATAGCAGTAATCTCGGTGTCTAACTCAGGGCCTGACAACACAGCTGATATTTGCTGAATGAACAGCGAGTTCACACCAAAGAATTTGCTTTCCAAGTGCTAATTCCCAAGGCTATAGCCTCAACCCTCTCACCTTTAGTCAGAGCTCTCCCCAGGCAGAGAAAGGCACTGCTGGCTTCCAGAGGAACCCCACGCCCAGCCCTGCCTTGACTCTGAGGCACCAGATTACCCGAAATCAGGGCTGGTTTCTAATTCAGAATCTGGCACTTGTATAACCTTGGGGGGCACCATCTCCCATCCTCCTTGAACCTCACCTTCCTCAACCGAACAAAAGGTAGTAACATGAGGTTTAGAGGTATGACAGGAGAGAAGGCAAGACCTCAACCATAGAGATTTCTCATCTAAGCAGAAGAGATGCTAGCCACAAGCTATGGTCGTAATATTAACAAGTCCATATGATATGTACTAAGCCCTTACTAGATGCCCTGCATTGTTGTAAACACTGAGTCAGTTTCTCTAATTGGTCTCATTTTATAAATGAGGAAACCAAGGCACAGGGTGGAAAGATTATTTGCCAAAGATCACAACCAGCAAGAAGTAAAACAGAATTTGAAGCCAAGCAGTCTGACTCTAAAACCTGTGCTCTTAACCACTAGGAGGAGAGTTATCTCCTCATTGTGGCCAACAGGGCAGGCCCTCTGGGAGCGATGCACGGCTATCATTCGATACACTGGGGAAAACCAAGGCTCACTGCAGGAAAACCTAAGGTCATAGAGCAGGGCAAGTAAAACTCCCATGACCGGATGCCAACAACCTGACAATTCCCCTCTCCCTACACAGAGACAGGCAAGGGAAACTGCCACCAAGCACGCAGCTGAAGTCCCTACTTCTGGCACCCCAGCAGCCCTGGTGAGGAAGATGCACTGCTTCCGGGCCCACCTCCCAGTTCTTCCACTCCTGCCTCGGCCCCAATGCAATGAGGTTCCAGCTGACATGGATTCTGCCCCCACACTCAGCCTCCCAATATGGGGAAGGCCAGCAATGTCTGCATGAGCAGCCTGGGACCTGACTGTGGAAGGCAGCAAAACCATCTAAGAGGATGCGTGAGGCAGGAGGAGTCTGGGTGACATCGCCCACCTGTGCTCATCCCTCCTACGCCAGCTCAGGGGCAGAGTCTGAAAACCTGGTATATTCTCAGCCATCACACACCCTGGCGATGGGGTAGAGTCATGGAGGAGGAGTCTGGGGACCACAGGCCTCTCATCCCATCTCCATTCACTCTAGGAGCCCTTAGGCAGAAACCTTCTACAGAGTAAAAAGAATGCTAACTTCCTCCCCCTTGCTCATCAGTTCTTGCTGCTCATCAGTTCATTGCCATCACTCCTCGAAGACCTCTCTCTGCCCAGCCCTCCCACCCCGACTCCACCAGACCTGAGGATGAAACACAGAAAGGGGCTGGAGGGCATCCCTGTGTGGAGCTTTTGGGGTGTGGGGAGCCTTCAGAACATCAGACCATCTTGAGGCTCCACTCAAAGGAAGCTGCTGGCCACAGTCTGTGCCCCTTGATCTGGGAGGAGGGACAGGGCCACTGGGCTCCAGTCACATGGTGCTGCCTGGCCTGGCCCAGGCCCATCCCCAGTGGACTATCTTTAGCCCGTGGTGACCCAGGCGGCCTGGTGCCCCCCTCCCTGACCAGACATGGACCCTGCCCCTAAGGCTGGTGCTAGCCCCTAAAGTCCTGCCCACAAGCTAATAATCATCACAGCTGAAACACAAAAGTACCAAGTGCTAGTACCCTAACCCAGCCATTCTGAAGAGCACCTTTGGTTCTAGTTAGAAGAGTAATAATAACAACCCCCGGTTTACTGGATGCTAGTCTAAGTTGGTTTGTATGTGCGACTTTACTAAGCGCCTCAAAAAGACACTATTATTCCAGTCGCTCAGAAAACAAAATGGAGGAGAGGGACTTGCCTAGTATATATTCTATACGACATTACTCACAGAACTCCACACTAATTTCAGATTTCTTCCAAGGAAGTCTTCCCTGTGAGCACCCAATGTAAAGAGCTATCCAACTAGCAACTCTGGAGCAAATTCTAATTCAGTTTATAACTTGGGGTCTTCAGAGCCACAACCAGAAATGGTTTTATCTGTATCTCAACCCCACTAATCACTTACTGAGGCCGTATTACATCCTTGCAAGGTGCCAAAGTTGTGTTGTTTTGTTTTTTTAAGATTTTATTCATTTATTTGAGAGAGAGAGAGAGAGAGAGAGAGAGAGAGAGGCAGGCAGGGAGAGGGAGAAGCAGGCTCCCGGATGAGCAGAGAGCCCGATGTGGTGCTCAATCCCAGGACCCTGAGCCCTAACAGCTCCAGCCCTGCAGGCTGGGTATATTTGGCAAAGGGCAACTCCACAGAAGTGGAAGAGACCTGCCAGGTATCCCAGAAGCAGACCAAAAGTTGGAGTTCTTCGGTAGGGACTATTTATCCCAATCCAGGTCAGCCAGTCAGGCCTTGCTTCCCAGAAGCAGCTGATCTGCCTCTCGAGTTCAGGCCAGGGGGCCGCTTCAGTGCCACGTGCTACACCCCAACTGGGAAAGAGTAGAGCCCTGGGACGCCACGGGTGAGGAGAGGGGGCTGCATCACCTGCAGACTCCCCACCAGTGCTCAGAGAATCCCTAAGGCCCTGGCAGGTACCTATTACCCTACTCCACCGTCCCTTCCCCTTCAGCAAATGCAGAGGGTGCCTAAGCTCTATCCAAACCCCACTCCATCACCGATTTACTAGGCTGCCACACTAAGAGGCAGGGCAGAGCAGCAGTTAAAAGCATGGACTCAAGTCCACCCAAAGACATTCTAACCACCAGCTGGCATCAAATAAGTAACCCACAAGGCCAAGGGACATGGTCAAATCAGACCAACCTTTCATGCAGCCTGTAACTTGACAGGCATTAACCGGGCCACACAGGCCAAACAAGCGGGTTCATGATGGAGGCAAAAAGGCAATTTACATGGGAGATCCCTGAGTCAGACTGAATCTCTCATTCTGAGGTTCATGATAGGTGCTAGCTCACAGATGTAACAGCTTAAATGAGGTCATCATTAAACACAGAATGCATGATAGTTTTTTTTTTTTAATCTCTTTGAGGCAATTCTTCAATCTGGTGCCTAAAAAAAAAAAAAAAGAATGAGATGGATTATGGCTGCCAGATTAAAAAAAAAATCTCCGGACGTATCTAATTAAATTTGAATTTCAGATCATCAGCAAGTAATTTTTCAGAGTAAGTGTCCTATGCAATATTTGGGACACCTTATACTAAAAAATTATGCACCATTTATCTGAAATTCAAATTTAATTGGGTGTCCCCTATTTTTACTTGCTAAATCTGGCCACCATGGGAAGGAAGGACCACTGCCCCATGTTCCAGGACAGTGGGGTGGTGAGCAAAGCCCTGGGATAGGAGTCAGAAGACGGGATGCCAGTACTGGTGCAGGGGCTAGAGCCTTTGCTGTGCGAGCTCGGCATAAGTTCCTATCTGGGTGTCTTCAGTCCGTCCATTCAGAGGCCTATGGTTGGGGTGGAGGGGATCCTGTCATATGCAGTCCTTCCAAGCCTAACATCCTTTGATTTTTATCCCCACATTCACTGATCATCCTAACTACAACTTTAAATGAAGCCAGCTTCCCAAGGGAACAAGCTACCATCAAAACCACTGCTACAAAGGACGTAAGCGCTAAGGTTTTATTTTTTTTAAAGGTTTTATTTATTTGAGAGAGACAGACAGCACAAGCAGGGGGAGTAGCAGGCAGAGGCGGAGGGAGAAGCAGGCCCCCAGCTGAGCGGGGAGCCTGGAGTGGGGCTTGATCCCAGGACCCCAAGGATCATGACCCAAGCCGAAGGCAGACACTCAACCGACTGAGCCATCCAGGCATCCTCTAAGAAAGAATCACCTACCCTCTGAGAAGTTTATCAAAATGTAGATTCCTGGGTCCCCTGCTCAGATTTTTTTGCTCAGGAATGGTAGGGCCAAAGAATCTGCTAGGTAATTTTTTTTTTCTAAAGATTTTATTGATTTTTGGGGGGGCACAAACAGGGGGTAGGGGGAGGGGCAGAGGGAGAAGCAAACTCCCCGCTGAGCAGGGAGCCCACTGCAGGACTCGATCCCAGGACTCTGGGATCATGACCTGAGCCAAAGGCAGACGCTTAACAGACTGAGCCACCCAGGCGACCCCCTCCCTTTTTAAAGATTTTATTTATTTATTCTGCTAGGTAATTCTAAGGCAGGTTTTCTCTGGACATACCTAAGAGTTATTTTATTGAACCCAAAGAGTTTCAATTGTTAATTTTCACAGAGGCTACCCGGAACTACAACACCACATTTAACATTTTAAAATCAGGGCTGCACTTCTTAACCTGGTAGTGGGTACATGGATCTCGTTTTAATATTTTATATTATTATTTTAAAAGATTTTACTTATTTGAGGAAGAGCACAAGCAGGGGTAGGGGTAGAGGGAGAGGGAGAAGCAGACTCCCTGCTGAGCAGAGGGCCCAAAGCAGGGCTCGATCCCAGAACTCTGGGATCATGAGCTAGGCCAAATGCAGATGCTTAACCAACTGAGCCACCCAGGTGCTCCTATTTTATGTGGATTAAAATTAATATTAGATCTATATATTTATAATTAAATTTAACATAACTGGATCATTAAAATTAAAACACTGAATACTTTTAATTTTACATAGTATATTTAATTTTTTAAGTAATCTTTCTACACTCAATGTGGGGCTCAAACTCACAACCCTGAGATCAAGAATCACATGCTCTACTGACAGCAGAGCTGTTCTGATGGACGTGTAACCCAAGCCCCCTCCCCCTTTACCTTCCGCTCAGCTGGAGTTCCTGAGCAGAAGCCTGTATGAAAAACCCTCACCTCACAGCTGTGGAAACTGGGACCAGTGAGCTAGCAGGCTTGCAATACCACGCAGCGGGGAGGGAAGGCTTGGTTTAAATGCACATTCCTGGATTCCCTCGAGGTCCAGGAATCAGTTTGGTGAGGAAGACAGAGCTTGGGCATCTGCAGTTTTAGCAAGTTTCCTATGCAATGCTGATGCCAGTTAATGTTTGAGAACTGAGCTGCCAGCGAATGAAAGTGCTGGGAAGGAGCCCTGGCCTCCGACCCTGGGTCCAGGGTCTCATGTCTGCAGACAGGAATTAACTGGCTCACCAGAGTAGGAGGTAGCATGATTTCATTACACACACAAACAGCAGCCACAAGAGGAGTGCACAAGGAGCACAACCCCTCCATTTACCCACCAGTTCAATCTCTTACATCAGGAACCAAGACTCATCAGGCCAATAAGCCATGAGCTGAGAGTCCTGACACATGTGAGGTCACAAAAGATCAGTCTGGGCTGGGCTTGGGGTTCAGTTTCACAACGAGCTCCAAACTATGGAGATGAAGGCTCTTGAAGGGAGGTTTGCCTGCCTCCTCCTTTACAGCCAAACAGTCTCTACTCTCTTAGGCTAAGCCTGTTCCTTGCTCACCCAACGGCCCTGGGGTCTGGGTCTACTACAAGATAATGGCTACCACTTACAAAGCATTCACCTCAAGCTCCCTGCTGCAGGCTTTCGCATTATGTCTTCTGATCCTCACAGTGGTGGAACTCCATCCCAGTTTCAGAAACTAAGTGGCTAGCCAAAGGTCACAGTGAGAAGGTATCTGACCCTAAGGATATGAAATCCCAGGCTACCCTAGGCCTCTTCTGGCACTGCAGGAGACAAACAGTAGGTTCTTCGGGTCCCCAAAGGGCTCCAGATCAACCATGTAGGCCCAGCAGGGGACTGAGACCACCAGCACCAGAATCCACTTCTCTGAACCTGCTTACCTGCCAGGTGGGGATGCCATCACGCAGCATAAGGGAAGAAGGGCAAAAGCACAGTCAGGAATCAAAGTACTGTTTATTGAAAGGGCCACCTGCAACCCAAAGGCCTGAGCTCTAGCCAGCACCCAGCCCAGGATGATTTTGCCTCCTTCAGCAGATCAGAAAGGAAAGGATGGAGGAAACTGTGAACACTTTATAGGACAAAGGAAAGGGAGGTGGAAAAAGCAGGGACTTCGTACAGGCCCCGCTCTGGGGCACAGAGAAAAGCTGAACAAAGCATACACACCATCCACCCAGGTAAACTATCTTTCCTTACCCTTGCTGACCAGGGCTAACGAGCTTGTAAGATACTTCCTCACCCATCACTGTGTCGAAGTCTCAAACAGTCCGAGGTAGGAAGTGCAGACATGGTTCTCCCCGTATCACAGAACAAGAACTGAGACAGCGAGCTTCCTGACTTGTTACAAGTCTATCAGCTTGGTTTTTGGGATCCCTACCTACCCTGAGTTCCTACCATCCTACGGTGACACTTGACCATTGGTAACTGGGCTATTGAGGGGTCTGTGTGCCAGGCACTAGGGAAGCAGTGGTAAGACAGTCCCTCTCCTCTGAGGGCTCACTTTATACAAGGGCTTTAATCTTAACCTCCACATGTGATTGCTTCATTGCAACTGCCTGGGATGTTAAACTGAGGGTCCTCAGGCAGTAACTGGGCTCAAGAAAAGCCTAGGATCAATTAGCAACATCTGCTGTGGGAATCCCCTTTGCAATGACTGAAAAATACTCTTCTCAATAACAACGTAACATACTGCGTACTGTGGATATAGAAATTAGCTAAGATTGCCAGGGGTCCAGCCCACAAGACTAGTGTCTGATGCTGAGAGCAGACATGGGTGTGGTGGGGTCAATGCTCTTCCCCTCTAAAAGCTGCTATGTCCTTACCTCAGAAAAGATCTGCAAACCCTTAGGCCTGGGCTCTTCTGGAGGAATTAAAAGGCAAGTCCCAGGAAGAACAAAATGCAGAAACACAAGTGAGAATTATGGGACCAGTAATTCTGTGGAAAGAGCACCAGGCAGAGTGCTGCCTACCTCACCCCCAGCAACAGGGTGGTGCAATGGTTAAGAGCCTGGGATCCAACAGCTCTTCTACCTTGGTGACTCCGGGTTTCTGTAAATGGGAATAGTTTCTAGCCTAACGGGACTATAAGGACTGACTGAGTTGCTGTTTGTAAAGTGTTTAGAAAAATGCCTAGCACATAGTCAGCACTCAATCTTTGTTAGCTATCATCTTGGAACTTTAGAGGTACTCTGTATCTGAGCAGGCTTCATCACTGGTTTGTCTCATTACAAAGCATGCCTGTACAACTCTAGTTTTATTTTTCATAAAGGAATGCCCCTATGAATTCAATAAAAGTCACTGCAGAATTGATTTTCTCTAAAAAGGCCATTGACAAATTTTTCCACCCCTCCGCAAGCTGTGGCTGAGGTGAGCCTCCTATTAGGTACTTAGTCCTAGATGCTTGTTCAGTGCCTCCAGTCTTCCCAGAACCATGCTTTATGCTCTATCTTAAAGACCTCATCAGCAAGGCAGAGTAGAAGGGTGGACCTGTTTTCAGGAAATGTAGAGCATTTCTGGGCAACACCTGCTCCATTTGGGCAGGTTTTCCTGGCCTTCTCAGGGTTCAGGGTGTGTCAACGGCTGGCCCATGTGGGGGTGAGAAGAGAGCTGAAGGCTCGTTGTCTTGAGGACCAGGAATGACAGCACATATGAGATCAGCCTTGCAGGCTGGTGCTTACAGACCTAGTCCTCTAATCTATACTCCTGCAGCACCGACCATGCAAAGAGGCTCCTGTTTTTCTTTCCTTGAAAGAACAAAGCAGAATGAAGAGAGACCCAGCACAGGTATCATGATTCCCTTAGTGCCATGTGGGAGACTGGCCAAGAGACGGCCTCAGTTTTCTATAAAATGAGAAGTAACCAGATGGCTTCCAAAGCCCCTTTGGATCCTGGCCTTCCTCGAGGATCTCAAAAGAGCTGCCACTTCAGAGTGGCAGTGGCAGTGATGATGCAAATCAAGGGGTGGGACAGAGAAGACCTAGAATGAGAGAACATTCCAGAGCAACTCCAAGGCCAGCAGCAGCAAATGGGGAGCTTGAGCAGCCTGTCCACTCCCAGCCAGCAGTCCTGCATTCCCAGGCCGCTGCTGCCCTCGTGCTCCTTCCCCATGCCTGGAAAGAGGGCCTCCAGCTCCGTGGACAAACTGCTGTGCTCACGGCTCCTGGAAAGATGGAGTCAAGTATCTTTTAGAAAAATGTCTCTGGAGCTACTATTGAGCATTTAGTATGAACCATCATTGTGCTAAGTGCCTCCCTTGCAATACCTTACTTAATAGGAAGACTGATGCTTTTATTTTCTTTATTGTGAATTAAAGGGAAAAAAAAGAATAGACTGGCTTTACCAGTTTTTAACTCTGACCCTGGGTAGGTCCCTTAATCACCATAAGCCTATGGAGAAGGAATTTCTCCTTAAGAGGGGGCCAACTATCACCCACCTCAAGGGCACTTGTGAAATATGAATAAAGAAATGTTTTGTGAGGTCTTCTAAAATCTTAAGGGAAAGGGGTGCCTGGGTGGCTCAGTCATTAAGCATCTGCCTTCGGCTCAGGTCATGATCCCAGGGTTCTGGGATCGAAGCCCACATCGGGCTCCCTGCTCGGTGGGAAGCCTGCTTCTCCCTCTCCCACTCCTCCTGCTTGTGTTCCCTCTCTCACTGTCTCTGTCAAATAAATTTAAAAAATATCTTAAGGGCTATCCCAAAGGCAGTACCAACCCTTAAAATCCACGGACTTGATAAATAAGACTAAACCCTAGATAAACCAATGGATGATGGCTTAGAATCCTCAGCTTTGGCAGGTGCCACCCTGGACAGTATTCTATTTCAGGGCAATAGAGCTCCCAAAAGAGTGCAAACCAAGTCACCTCCTCATCCCCTGAAGCAGGCCACTCCCAGCCTGTGGAGACTTGGCTCACTGCTCCTAGGTGCCACAGTAATGGGGGAAAAGGCCAGTTTCCCTAGATCTACCCAGTCTTCAAAACCTCAATCATCAGTACTCCAGTCCCTTTTACCTGAAGGGCTAACTAACCCAAGGTCTGCTGCTCATCCCCAGCTGTCCTACCAAAGGGTAGGGGCTGGCCAATAGCACGGGATACACTTAGAAAGGAGCTCCATACTACAGTCTAAAAAACTGAAGCCCAATTGTGTGTGTTGGGGGGGGTGGAGGATCGAAACCAGGCTCCTACAAATCTCCGAGCTGCTGCGGAATGAGGTACTTGCCATAGAAGTGGCCTGGTGTGAAGCCCACACATCCCTGCAATAACACTAGTGGGGGCAGGGTTGCCTGACAAAAAGTTCTTTAGAGATTTCTAAGTCTGAACCTCCTCCAGGTCAAACCATGTCCCTTTCTGCACCCACTCTGACCTAGCTCGTCTCTTCTTCATGGGGCATGTACCATGGGCTTGGGGGAACCCCAGAACAAACCCAAATGAAAGCCTCTGCTGCCACCACCCCCCAGGCTGAATTTTTGTACTCTGGCGAGTTGCAAACCCAAGCAGTAAGCTCTTGGAGGACAGGTAAGTGTGGTGGAAAGAGCACTAACCTGGGCATCAGCGTGCCTGTGTTTTAAAAACTTGCATCCCTGTAGGGCAGCCTTGGTCAATAGCCTCCCCTATGGGGGCCTGCTTTCCTCAGCAAAGTGCCCAGTATGTGCGGGCATGTGCACATGGTGCATGTGAATTCTGGCCTGGGCTCAGTGGGCTGGGGCAACTCCAGGTGCCTGCAGGGGGCAGTGAAGGAGTGGCAGCTTCAGAGGCAGCAGAGGTGGGGGGGTGCGCGTGTGTGCAGGCAGCTGCAGTGATGTAGCACTGGTCAGCTCAACCGTTCTCATCAGGAAAATGCTACCTTTGTTACCAAGGGCTGCTTTGAAGATTACAAGCAGATAAGTGCCCTTGAAAGCTTTTGTTTCTAAATGTGGGGGAGGGGAAGGGGGTACAGGTCATATTATGATCCCATTTTTTTTTAAAGAAGCATGTGTATACACCCAGAGTCAAAAAAAGTATAGAAACGTGCTGTCCAATACAACAGTCACTAGCCATGTGTGGATGCTGAGCACCTGTAATGTGGGCAGTCCAAATCAAGAAATATTTTTAAGTGTAAAAGACAAACCAAATTTCAAACATTTAGTACAAAGAATGTAAGATATTTCACTAATAACTTTTATGCTGATCATATGTCGAAATGATAATCTCTTGTCTTGGGTTATACCATTTAAGTTGATTTCACCTATCTTTACTTTTTTTAAACTATGGCTACTAAAAAATTCAAAATTATCCACATAGCTTGTGTTGTATTTCTATTAGGCAACACTAGTCTAAAAGGATGTGGTTGCTTAGTAGTGTTTATGGTGGTTGGTGGACATTTTTCTACAATGAATTGGTCGCTTAAATAAATTGAAAAGATTTCCCCTTTGAAAGAAGTTAAAAGGCCCAACACGTAACAGTATTTCCCATCCCCTCTAGGAAGAGCCAGAGAGCCTCCCAAAGCCTGCAGAGAGCCACCGCCCCGCCACACCTGGCCCGGAGGCCATGCCTGAGAAACCACAAAGTCAGCACAGCTCTTTCCAGCAGGCAGTGGGATGCCTGACAGAGCGGAGGAGGAACATTTCTGGGGAAAGTGGGGCCAGGGCTCCTCTGCAAGATCAGAAGTTCCAGGGCCTGGCTCACACCCACTAAAGGTGGCCAGGGGACAGAACTGGAAGTCCAGGCTGGGGCACCAGGGTCCTGTACAGATTCCTGCTGCCTGAAGATCTATATGGATCCTCTCTCTCCCAGAAAATTTTCCAGGTAGGGTATGTATACTTCTGTGGTCTGGAAGAATGCAAAGCTAGATGGTAAGTACTGCAGGGTCTCTGGAGTCAGTGTGCCAGGAGATGCAATCCCAGCTACTTACTAAATGCTGCATACACTTAAGCAAAATTACTGAACCTCTCTGAACTCTTCTGTTTTCTCATCCATAAAATGAGGATTAGAACTGTAGTCAGATCCCACAGGGTTTTTGTGAAAATGAACCTAGATAATGAATGAGATGGTATGGTGGCTCAGAAGTTTGATAATCATGTCAGAAGTAGAGGGTCTGGGACATCTGTCCTTAAGACAAGCTACCCATGAGGCAGATTCTAGGACACCTGGCTAGCCCAGGGACATGATAAAGGCACTTTAGTGATAGATGAGCAATGCATTCATACCCAATCCCTTCTTACAAGTTGTGAGAAATGAAGGTCCAGCCAGGAGAATCAAGAGAGCAGGGCTGAAAACAGAACTTGGATCCACAGATTTCAGTTTGCTCTGACCCGACCCTGAAGATCTTACCTGAAATTAAAAAGCCACTGCAGTTTCTGACAAGAAGTCAGAACAGAAAACTGTGACACTAAGAGCCCACATGGCGCTCATTCCCAATCCCTGCAGCCCCACCATCCCAGCCCCAGCTCCTGCTAGTGCCCCCAAGCTACTTACCACACTCTCACTCTGCCTCCACCCTGGGGCAGGGAGCGGGAGATAGACCAAGGGAAGCTGCCCTGGAGCCAAGAGACCCAGAACCCAGGTAAAACATCTGCCTGCCTCAGGCCATCCTCTTCTTATTAATGGGCATCATATGACAATAATTTGGCTTCTGGACACACAGGAGGAAGTAAGAAACAGCAATCAGAAAACTTCCTTTTAAGTGGCCTAGCCTCAAAGGAAAAGAGTAAGGTCAAAAAAAATCTGGCCCAGTCACCGTGCCATCATCCACTCCTTTCCATCTCTTCCCCAGACTATTGTAGAAGTCTCCAAGGGGTCTCCGTGCCCACCCCACCCCCCGCCAGTCCATTCTGCAAAAGACAAAGTAACCCTCAAGCAGAAATCCTATCACGCTACCTCCTCTCTCAATGCTTTCAGAACAGAATCCAAACTCCCTAAACTGGCCTCCCAAGGCCTCTTGCTTCTGAGTTTTTGGGCCCCTCGCCTCTCATTCAAAGGCCTCTTGGTCTGTTCCTTGCAGATCTCTGAACTCATCACCACCTAGTATTTGCTGTTCCTCCAGGCAAGAATGCTCACCACCATGCTCCTTATCAATCTCATCTGGGCTCATCCTTAGAGGCCCTCCCTGACAGGTGTTTGAAGCTGTCCCCAGCCACACATCCCCACTTCTCTTGCAAACTGCCTTGCTTTGTTTCTCTCACAGCACTTAGCACTATCAGCAGCTGCCCTGTAGTATTAAAGATGGCTGCAAACGGACACTCCTCCCAATGAAAGGCAGGGCCCATGACCCCTTCCCTTCATTCTCAGCAGGATCTGTGACCTCTATCACACTATGGTAAAGTGATGTTGTGCTAGTGCTCTGGCCCAGACCTTATAATATTGACAGCATCTACTTCCTGTCTCTTGAAAAGCTCGGTATGGGAGCACTAAGCCACTGCACAGTAAGTCCTACTACTCTGAAACACCCAGGCTGGAGAGGGTACCTGAGGGCACTCGAGTTCCAGCTGACCTCAGCCTTCCAGCCATCCCTGCCAAGGTGCCAAAAATGCAAGTGAAGCATGGTGGGCCCTCCAGACCATGACATCAGATACCTCTATTACTGCCATACAGAAAAGACTCACCTGGCTGAGCCCTGTCCTAATCCTGACCCATATACAATTCAGTGAACCAATGGTTGTTTTTTTTATGTTACTAAGTTTGGGGTGATTGGTTAGGCAGCAATAGCAAGAACTACGTTGTTGGTTTACTATGTCTCCCCACTAGAATGTAAACTATGAGGGCAGCCCCCCTGTCTTGTTCCCATCACTATTCCATGGTCTAATACTCAGTAGGTTACTCAAATGTGTTAAATGATTTTCACTTTGCTGGTAGCCAAGTTAGTTCCTTTCACACAAAGGTTAGGTTCAAGCCCTGGTGCTTCTCTTGATTAGCCTGAGGACTCTGAATACTCAAGTCTCTTGAGATGGGTGGGCCAGCTTCCCTTCCACTGAGGGATACTTTGACCCTGGCCTCTGCAAGACAGAGATTCTAAATCTCAGAGCCAGAAGCAGGGGGGTGGTCTCAGCAACAATCAAGTGTAACCAGGTACAGGATGGCAGAATCTTCTCAATGACATTTCTGTCAAGAGACAGGCCACCACTGTTTATACACTGCAATGGGTTACTCATAACCTTCTGCGGCAGCTCATCTTAGCCCAGCATTTTCCAGAAGCCTAAGGCAGAATGTCTCATGCCTAGGTCGAAGAATCCCAAAGCCTTGGTCAAGCTCTCAGGTATAACACTAACGCTGGTCCAATCGGGTGGGGGGAAGCAATCCCCTTTAAATGAAATCTTTCTCAACAGTGTAGTTTTCATCTCCAGTTTGATATATCAAACTTAACCCTAGGAGGAAAGGACCTTGAAAGATCTTCTGGCTTAACCACTTTCATTTACAGAAGAGGAAAAGGAAGTCCAAACAGGCTCAGTAAGTTGCCCAAAGTGTCTTAGCAAGTGAGCCAAACAGCTGGGACTAGAAGGCTGGTCTCCAGTTTCCTGCCCAGAGCTCTCCATCCTACCCCTAGTACAGGGTTCACACCAACAATGGTGTGAGGAGCAGGCCTGCCTTGGGGAAGCTTCTTTCCAGTGTCTCTTCTCCCAGAGAGAATTCAATGCTCCAATGACATAAGACCTAGTCAGGATCTTTTCCCTTTTCATCTAAGAACTAGTAACACCTGCCTTAGCCACTCTCACACCAACAGTGTTTGAGCTGGAAGGGGCCTTAGAGACTGAGATCAAAGATGCCATACCCATTTCAGATAGGGGAGGGGAAAGGCTCAATGGGACCTAACATAAGCCAGTTTTCCCATCCCTTAGCTCTCAGACAGCATTCTATCACGGTTCTGGGACCTCAGGCCACGATGTCCAGTGATGTCTGGTCTCCCCCCATGGGTTAAGGAGTCCCCTCTAGGGACTCCCAATTCCTGCCATAGGCCTTGAAGTCTTCCCTCCCCTCCTCTCTCAAATTCCTTCCATACGGATGCTCCTCAGCTTGCAGGCTGGACAGACTGCTATCCTCTCTTTGTATGACCAAACATTCAAAGTCCGGGCCAAGCGGACACATGCTGGTGTCCTAGTCTAAAGTGGGGTAGGTACTGCCACTGGACAGCACTCATAAAGCAACAGAGGTTCAGTGTGGCCAGCTCTTCTCATTCTTTTCTGTAACAGCTTTACTGTTATCATTCACATACCAGGTTATTCATCAATTCAAAGTATAAAATTCAATGGGTTTTGTTTTTGTGGGGTTTCTTTTTTGCATATTGAGTCTGCCCTCTTAAAGCTGCAAATTTCTTAAGTTTCCAGATAAATTTTCTTGACTTTTAAAACACAGGTGATTACTTTAAATTGTTTTTAAATTCAAAGCCAATCAAAACCTGTCAATAAGTTAAATCTTTAAAGGGGGAGGCGCACTTGGGTGGCTCGGTTGGGCTTCTGACTCTTGATTTCAGCTCAGGTCATGATGTTGGGGTAGTGGGATTGGGCCCCATGTCCGGCTTTGCACTCAATGTGGAGTCAGCTTGTCCCTGTCCCTCTGCTCTTCCCCCCACTCTCACATGTGCTCTCTCTGAAACAGATGAATAAATAAAATCTTAAAAATAAAAAATAAATAAAAATTTTTTTAAAAACCTGTGAGTTGGCTGGAATGGGCCTGAGGATGTAAGATAAGGGATGCCAATCTGTGACTTCTGCCTTTCAGAATGAAAGCCCCATCATGACAGCCCCTAAATCGTCTACCTAAATTCAGATTTCAGGGACTGGCACCTACAAGTACTCAAAAATTTCTGAATGAACAAATTTGGGCAAGTACTTTTGCAAATCTGTAGCTGCCGGCCCCTGGGGCAAATCACCACCCAACCCGTTTTAAGTATTATCACCACATCAAGAAACTCAGTACACCTTGTGAACAGCTAAATCCATTTGGGGACACTGTTCAAAGTTACTTCTTGACCTTCTACCTCCCATTTGCCATCACGGCTTTACCCACAGGCACACAGGAAGCAGGTCTATTCAAATGCTGTATTTCAGAAGAGCCAGCATTTCCACCCACCCCAAACTTTGATTCTTTAATCAAAGACTAATAATCCTAGTTCCTTCAACCATTCCCTGCTCATAGAAAGGTGCAAGCATCCCAGTGAGCTGCCTCCTCTATGTTCCTGATTTCCTGTCTCCCTCCCACATTCCCCAGCAGCAGCATCCGGCTTCCCACACCCAAGAACCTTGCTCTCACCAGTCCAAACTCTACTCCTACATTCAGCTCCACCTGGAGGAAAACCTAAGCCAGGCTATTCTATGCACATAATTGGCATCTCTCTCGTGCTGCTGTTAATACATATACACAGAATAGGAAAAACAGAGACCTCTGCTCCCCGCAAACAAACAGAGACCTCCGCTCCCCCCAAACAAACCCCAAGCTGGAGAAAGACATCAAAGATGGAGTAAGAGGGTTTCACTTCGAAGCACCATTTCTCACTGATATTCTACTACTAGTGCACTCCTAAGCACCACAACGTGGGCTTCTCGCTGCAGGATTATAGCCCCCAGTGACTCCTTAAGTCCCCCTCTACTCTACAGTTGCCTGACAGCCAAGACAGGGTCTGAAGAGCTAGCTCTAAGAAGTACCATGGGCTGCCTTCCTGTCTATGCTCAGAACCAAACAGAAGGGATCAAGGGGCAGAGGACTGAGGAAGACATAGAAAGACTGGCTTTGGCACCTGACCTCTGTTAGCAAATGAAGACACAGGTCAAAACTAAGTCCTTAACACTCTCAGAACTGTCACTTCTTCTTGTTTGCCAGGCTCTGGCTGAGCTCTCATGTTCATCTACCTCATTTTCAACAGGGACTCCAATGCGTGAGTACTCTAGATATAACTCCATTTACTGGAGCCTAGACATTACCAACCTGTCCAAGGGCACTCAGTTGCTAAGTGGCTGGCGCTAAGTCAAACTATGCTCGACTGACTCCAAAGTCCCTGTTCAACCACCCCATTCTACTTCTGCCTCCAGAGGTGGAGTGAAAATAGAACTGGAGTGGAAACCAAGAGGACTGGGTTCAAGTCTCAGCCCTACTTTGAACTGTGATCCTGAGCAACTCCCTATTTCCTTTCAAGGCCTGAAGTACCAAGCTGTAAACAGGGGTTTACAATCAGTGACCTCTGGGGTCCCTTCCAGCTCTAAATACTCCTTCCTCTCAAAAAGAAGGGAGAGGTGCCTGGGTGGCGCAGTTGGTTGAGCGTCCACTTCTGGTTTCAGTTCAGGTCGTGATCTCGGGGGTCACCCCACGGTGGCTCCGCACTCATCGGGGAGTGTACTTAAGACTCTCTCTCTGCCCCTCCCCTGCCCTCTCTCTAAAATAATTAAGTCAATCTTTAAAAAAAAGAGGAGGGGCACCTGGGTGGCTCAGTCGTTGAGCGTCTGCCTTCGGCTCAGGTCATGATCCCAGGGTCCTGGGATCAAGCCCCACATCAGGCTCCCTGGTCCTCAGGAAGCCTGCTTCTCCCTCTCCCACTCCCCCTGCTTGTGTTCCCTCTCTCTGTGTCTCCCTCTGTCAAGTGAATAAATAAAATCTTAAAAAAAATAAATAAAAGAAGGGAAAGAGAGCACAGCAATGGGGACAGAGTTGACAACTGGGCACTGGGCTGGGTGAGCCTGATTATAGCCCCACATTCTCAGGGACTTACTATAGCCTTCTATCAAATGCAGCCCCACTACTCCCAACCCAAGTGTAAAACGAGCTGAATTAAGCTGAGGGGAGGGGGCTCTGATGGAAGGAAACCTTGTGCATGCGGCCATCTGTGGAAAAGCCAACAAAGCCAAGCTGTGGAGGGGCTGACGGCAGGCAGCTTACGTGAGCCCAGGAAGTCCTGCCACAGGGGTGCCTCCCCTGGTGGAGGTGGGAGTTGCCACGCCAGCCCCGTTCCCTGCTACTTCCAGGGCTTCCTCTTTTGGGCCTGTGCCGCCGCATCAGGGTGAAGCAGGCTGGTGGCTTTAAGTTCAAGCGTGAGCTCAGCTCCATCAGAAACTGGCTTCTTCCGGCAACTGAGATGCATTCCAGCTAATGTGGCCTTCTGAAAGGTCAGAGAAATCTCATAAACTGGAGCCGCTCCCTATGCCTAAAGGATGACAGCTGATAATTGCCCAACACTTCAGGAATGACTTGGAAATCTGCTCCCTTTTGTAATCTGGGAACCTTGCCCCAAAGGATCAGACAGGAAACCCCAAACCATATACTCTTAAGAGGTTCTCATGTGGCCAGGATAATCTTTCAAAAGAAAAACTCTGACCATGCCATTCCCTCATTTAAAATCTTTAACGGCTTCTCTATGCCTTCCAGTTAAAATCACAATTTATCTAAGTCATCTACACAACAGCCACAGGGAATTTACTCAATTCCCTGAACCCTAAGGCCTTCGCTCCACCAAGCATGAGCTCTTTCCAGGCTTTTTCTCAAGTAACTCCTACCCATCCTTCCCATTTCAAGGGAGTTAGCTGTTGCTTCCTCCAGAAAGAATTCTCTGACCTAGGGGTGCCTGGGTGGCTCAGTTGGTTAAGCGACTGCCTTCGGCTCAGGTCATGATCCTGGGGTCCCGGGATCGAGTCCCGCATCGGGCTCCCTGCTCAGCAGGGAGTCTGCTTCTCCCTCTGACCTTCCTCCATCTCATGCTCTCTCTCTACCATTCTCTCTCTCAATAAATAAAAATTAAAAAAAAAAAAAAGAATTCTCTGACCTAGACTTGAGTTGGGTACCCCTGCTACACTCCCAGAGAATCCCAACCCTTTCTTAACACAGCACCTTCCATACTGGATTGTGAGTGCATGTACTCCTTCCCAACACAGATTTTTGTTATTCACTGTGGTATTTTCTATGCCGAACTCAAAATGTGCTGTGTGATTCTGTCAAAGTATGAGATTTATCCGTTCATTCACTAATTATCTGAACAGGAACCTGAACAAAATGACAGTGTGAGCCATGTGGCTATCTGGGGAAAGAGCATTCCAGAACCAAACCCCTGAAGCAGAGAGTACACAACATACTCTAAGAAAAGCAAAGACCAATGCTGTTGGATGGGAAAAGTGGTGAAAGAGAAGGTTAGAGCTTGGGGGGAATGGGTGATGTGGGGAGCCACATCAAGGGTAGATTAGAGAATACTCTAAGGATTTGGGATTTTATTCCACGATGAGAAGCCATGAGAGGATCTTGAGGAAAGAGTGACAGGAAACCAGGTAGGAGGCTGCTTCAGCAATCTAGGTGAGAAGCAATGGTGTGTGGATTCGGCTGACAAAAGAGGAGGTGGTAAAAAGTCTTTAGCTTTGGACAGACTTTTTAGGAGCCAAAAGTATGTACTAGTAGATTATATGTAAGGTGACAAGGATGACCCAAGACTCTTGTCCAAGCAATTAGAAGGGTAGTTAGTTGCTTACTAATTTCTGAGTCTCACTTTCCTCATCTGTGAAGCAGGGTAAAAAGACCACCTACTTAGCAGATTACATGGGCTAGAACACATCAAATATCCAATAAGTGGTAACTATGGTATCACTATTACATATCTTGGGATCACCAGGAACTTAAATAAGCTGGTATACGTGAAAAAGAGAGCGAAAACAATACAGAACCCAGGTGGACCATTTATCCAGATGGCTCCTGGCCACGGTGGGACTTCAGCTCCTCTGAGATGCTTGCAACTTCATTTTAAAAAGCAGAGAAGAGAAAAGGCTACCTCGAGTTACTGGAATGCATGTCTGGAGGGTAAGGTGGTTATCACAAGTATGGAAGATTATTCCAAGTGTCTGCCTTTGGCTCAGGTGATGATCCCAGGGTCCTGCCATGGGACCCTGCATGGGGCTCCCTGCGCAACTAGGAGCCTGTTTCTCCCTCTCCCTCTGCTGTTCCCCCCCACCCACCACCGCTTGTACTCTCACTCTTGCTCTCTCTCAAATAAATAAAATCTTAAAACAACAAACTAAAAAACAAACAAAAAACAAAGTGCCCTCTAAACAAGGCCTCTGATGGAGGGGGGTCAGCTGGGTTTACTAACAGTACCTCATACTGAGATGGTGAAGCCCCTCACTACACATGACAGTTTTATATGGCTGGCTTTACAAAATTCATCAATAAAGGCCTACACTCCTCACATCCCACACCTATGGCTTTGCCAGTCCAAAGGTGCAGCCAAAAGAAAGATGCCAAGTCAAGACTGTCCCTGTGATTCTCAGAAAATCCCTCAGGGAGAAACCCTAGGCTGTCTGCCACATAAGTTGGCCAAATGGCCCTGGTAACTTCCGCAAATAGCACTACTTGAAAATTAAGCCAACTCCTGATTATCCATCCTCACTTAGGAAAGTCATGAATAACCCCCCAGAAGGGGTAACTGAAACTACATATATCTGGCTTTGGAATGCAACTTCTGGAACAGAAACCACTTACACCTCTGTGGGACATTTTTAACTAATGAACGGGGCTACCCCATACTCAAATTAAATTAATTTGATCCTCAAAACAACCTCAGCACAGGGATTAGTTCCATTCTGTGACTAAGAAAAACAGAGGTTAGGCAAGCTAAGTCACCAAGTGAGAAAGAACGGAGAGAGGTACTCTACCCATGTTTGATTTAAATCCCATCACCACGTATCCTTCTGCTCCCTCTTCCCGCTGTCTCCTACGCTTTCATTAGCCAGGTATCAAAACTTACTTCCTCTCGGGAACCTCCAGCAAGGTAAGGCCATCCTCTCTCCTGACCACTCCACCAGGTAACTCTGGACCAGCCAGGGATGTTTGTGAGCCCAGACTGAGGCACCTGTGAGCCCTCTCAAGGTCCCAGCACCCTAATTACCCCCTTTGTGAGCTTGTCTTGGATTTTGCAAACAGGGGCACTCCCATCTGCCAAGCTCTCCATTTTAAAGAGGTTTTTGTGGTTTCAGGCCCGCTCCTCCTCTACCCACCTCCCTCTGGGAGGGAACTAAGTGCTGAGTAACAGCTCTAAAAATGCTTACTCTAGCCTAGGCCCACTGCAGACAGGGGGGTGGGTCAGCTAAGAAACTCCACCCCTCAGGAGGTTCAGGGTTTCAGACTGCAGAGACCACCCCCTACCCCCAGCCTGAATGGGCATACCTCTTCCTTCCTAGCAGGCACTCTCTTCCCCAGGAAGTATACAACTCAAACACCCCACACTGAAGTTGAGGGGGCAGTCAGCCTCCCCCTACCACCCTTTCAGAGGGTCCTAATTGTGTGCTTTCTTTAGAAGGGGGTAAAGTAATTTAAACTTCAGGAAAACAGCTTTAAAGCCTCATTTATGGAGGCTAACCTAGCAGTTCTTAGCTGAGGGTGCACTATATCAACAGTATGGAGCTCATCACTCTTGACAAGTAATTCCTTAATAAATCTAAAGGGATCAGATTTCCTCAGTTGTCACCAAAACGTCTTCTTGAAACCGGTTCGAATCAAGATCCACACAATGCATTTGACTGATGTCTCAATTCTTTTTTAAAAAATGTCATTTATTGATAATCTGTCCTGCAGAATTTTTCACATTCAGAAACTAGAGGACTGCTACCTCAAGGTCCAAAAATTTGTTCCTCCATGTCCACAGATCTAGGGCTCTATTAGGTTTGGGTTCAATTCTTCTTTGGCGGGGGGCGGTATTTTCACAGGCAGTGCTGTGTACTTTCTATCTCAGCACTGCAAAGCACATAATGTCTGCTTGCTCCACAGTATCTGATATGTACCCCAAGCGATCTGCCTAGGTTCCTAAAGCCAGAAGTCTCTCTAGCCCTCACAGAACTTGGATTCAAAACTGAGTTCTTAACCGCTATGGCAAACAGAAACACATATAAAAAGCTCTATTTTGGTTTCTTTCTTTTGTGTGTGTGGGGGGAGCGGGTTACTGAAAAACTTTTTTTTGGATACTAAAAATACTTTGAAGACATTTAGACCTAATCTGATTCCCTCATTTTCAGATGAAGAAAAAAAAGCAGAGGAAGCATGGGGGTTGCTGGTATCCACCATGCTGCTCACCAACAGAATCAGAAGTGGAATAATGGTGATCATTTATTGCAAAATTTTTAAAATAGCAAATACTGGATAGGTAGCACCTATTAGATGGTCTGTGCCCAGCACTATGCTAAGGGCTTTAATAAACATTATCTTCTTTAATTCTCACAACCTTTAGAAATAGTAACTATCATTATTCTCATTTTGAGGATGAAAAAATGGTGGCTCAGAAAGGCTGAGTAATTCACCCAAGACTGCATAGCAAGTTAGAAGCGAAGCTCAATATATACAAATATTGAAACCACGTTGCAGATCTCAAACTAATAGTCAATTTTACCTCAATTAAAAAAAAAAAAAGCAGCAGCAGCAGCAAAAGCAGCAAAGCTGGGACTCAAAATCGCAGACTGTAGGATTCCTAGGCGGGGCTGTTGCTTCCACAGTCCACTTCTCATGGTGGGGAAGGAAAAGGCAAGGGTCTGATGTAGCTCTGATGCTAGACTGAAAACTGATACCCCAGATCCACACAGATGTCCCACCCTAGTGCAACTGGGAGGAGACTGGGAAAGGGCCTAAACCTAGGAAGGAAAGTAGAGAAAGAGAGTAGAGATTTATTTGGGGCCAGTTCAGTGGGGTGGAGGATCCCTGGGATTGCCCTGGGTCAGCTGAGATTTTTACCTCTTCTTTATTTTGTGCCATCAGTTAGCTGCACTTCAAAAGAACACAGAAAAAAGTGATGCCCAGAACACAAATGCTCAAGTCTGAGACCCTGGCCAGATTTCCCTTTAAAGTCAAGAACACTAAGACGCTTGGGTGACTCAGTGGGTTAAGCGTCTGCCTTCAGCTCAGTTCATGATCCCAGGGTCCTGGGACGGAGCCCCACGTCAGGCTCCCTGCTCCTCCCTCTGCCTGCTGCTCCCCCTGCTTGTGCCCCCACCCCGAGAAATAAATTTAAAAAGTCTTAAAAAAAAAAAAGTCAAGGACTACACCACTGCTTTATTTTCTTATTACATGAAGTTAGAAGTCCCACACAACCAACCCACTGATTCCCCCTGCTGGGGTAGGCAGAAGCTTGTGGTGATGATACATTCTCAGGTCTCAACCCACTGCACGTGCACTAGCCACAGCAAACTTAGTTCAGTTATGCTCTTTCCCCACAGCCCTGAGAGCACATGTGCACTCTACCAAAGGTAGTTTTTATGAAACGCAAATAAACAAATTAAAATTTATTTTTAAAGCATTCATCATCCCACATTCCAAAGCAAAAATAGCCAATTCCTTGGGTCAGCAACCTTTAAGATTATACACAATATGCCTTCCAGTCTGTGGATAAGCAAAACTCCATTTTTAAGGAGATGGATCCCATATATTTCATGGAGTACTGACACAATACCAGAAAAGGAAAGTACTGCATTCTCTACCCCCCTCATCTTACAGGTGGAAAAAAAGAAGACCCAGAAAAAGTTCTGCAAAGTCCCAGTCTCCCAGACATGGAAGAAAAACTACCACATGTCAGGCACTGGGCTATCACCACAGTGAATGCTCCCAACAACCCCATGAAGCAGATAAATCATAATTTAATCCCTATTATACAAACGGAGAAGCTGAGACACAGAATGGGTAAAGTAACTTGCCCAAGGTGGCACAACTAGCAACTGGTAGGGCTGGCATTTGGGCCAATGCAGTTTTAACCCCAGAACGTTTCCCATCCTGCTTCCCTCATACTCACAAGAATTGTGGCTAGAATAAGGAAAAAAATGTAAAGGTCTTCAAAATATTCTAGGGGACGGACATACAAAAAGCCAAAATGCAAATCCTGACTTAAAATGAAAACTACAAACGTTAAGATGTGGAAGCTTAAACCAGAATAGACAAGCCCACAAAAATGGGGGGATATAGAAAAATATATTTTATTACTAGTTACTGCATGTGTCCCTTAAAGCACTAAACCACTAGCATCAGAGCCAAAAGGAAGGCTAAAAATAGGCATTTGCAACAAACTCTGGAAAGCTTTTAGCTTATGAGGCACTCATTTCTGTAGACTCCCAAAAACATATGCATCACAGAACACAAAAATTCCCAAGACCACACTGCCACTCCATTGATGTCACATTTAAACTTGTCCAAGCTGCAAATAAAATCAGGGCTGAAAAAGGGCCTTAGCAGTCCATGTAGACTCTCCAAAAAAAGGGCCACTATCTCAACCTTACCAGACAATTCACAGAATTCTCCCTCGAAAAGCATCCAAGCCCTAACAACAGACTTAAACAGAGAAACTACTAGATTAATTCAAAGTTAGTCTGTCAAAAACTAGTCCAAAGGTTCAAAAACCAATTAGTAGACAAGACACCTTCTTGCCTTAAGATTCCAGAAAAACAAGAACAGAGCAAAACTACCAGACTCAGAATTTTGCTTTGGGCACTTAAAGCAAGTTGGCTTCTCCACTCCAGGGAAGGTGGGATGCCAGCCAAGCTGTCTTCTTCCCACGATCAATAACCCCAGTGACGCACCCTATCAAGGGCCCCTGCACTTGCACAAAACGCCAGCTCAGGCACCCAGTACCACCTGATGTCATGGCTGATTTAAAACCCACAAGGCAGGTTCACCATTAGCTAAGCAGCAGCAGCAGCATGAGTAGCCCCATTTAAACTTCTGAGGTGTGCTCTCTCCTGGGGATGATTATACCCCTGAGTTTAAAGAGGGGGGAAGGACCAAAGAGTGTCTTAAAGTTGCTTTCCCTCCCTCTGTAGGTGGATGAGGAGGGATATGCAAGAAAATGGAGGTTTCAGCACTGCCCTTTGCATAAGAGGGTTCTGGAAAGGAAAGGGGGGAAGGGGAGAGGGCAGAAGGAAGAGAATACAGTTTGAAGTATTATTAGTAAACCCCAAATGTCCCCTCCTCCAAATGAAGCAACCTTAAAAGAAATTAAAATTGCAACACGTTATTTCCAGAATTGGCTGTTCTGGTTTCCCTTGGACTACGAGTGATCCTAATCCCTCGAATGTGAAGACATTAAGCTCCCTCTTCAACTTTCCCCATTTTGATGGTTTAAACCAGTCAGCCTCAACCAGCGACTGCAGAAGGGGAGGAGTTTTGCTAAAGCACTAGGGCTACGGCCACAGGCCCAACATTCTACCTACAAGCGGGTTTTGATACCGGTCCACTTCGCAAAGACCCAAAACAGAGCCGCTGTGCCTCTACGCGCCGGCCAAGGAAGGCGGCAGGGCGCGCCCCCCACCCAACCGACGATCTGGTCTCGGCAAAGGGAGGCCGAGACGAGCCTCCGTATTCTTCACCGCCTTTCCTCCACGCTGACACGGCTCCCCTGGGATCTCCCAAGGGACCGGGTCCACAGGACCGAAAACCCGAGGGAGGGAGAGGGAGGGCGCGAGGAGCACCGGCCGGCGGTCACATGCCGCTCCCCGCGCGGGGAGGCACCACGTTGTCCCGGCTGCGGAGGAATGCCGGGAAGGGGGGCCGCGCACTCACACTCGCGCACACGCACACTCCGGGCCGCGCCGCGCCGCCGGCCCGCACCCGCCTTCTACCCAGAGCGCGGCGGCGGGCGCCGAACGCACAGGCCCAGCGGCCGCGAGCAGCCCGCGGGCCGGCGGCGCGGCGCATGGCGCCCAACTGTCACCCGCCCGCCCAGCCCGGCCACTCCCTCCCCCGCCGCCACACGCCCCTCGCGTCGCCGCATGCCCCCTTCCTCGCCTCACATTTTCCGCCAACCCCTAACTGGATCCCCGCACACTCGCCATCCGGCTCCCTCTCGAGGCGGAAGGTCCCCGGGATCGGGAAGGGAAACCACCGAATTCAATGACACCCTGGGTTTCCTCTTATCATTCTCCCCGTAACCGACCCCTCAACCCGTCGCCAATGGCGATTCTACCACCTAATATCATCTACCAAAGAACAAAACTTGTTAACTTTTAAAGCCCGAATCCGTGTGGTCGGTATGAACTCATCACCGGGCGCTTCGCTGCCCATGACATATGCTCATTAAACATTTACAACATGGGGACGATCGCAACGCTACCAAAACGGGGAACGTGGGGCGGGGTGGGAAGAGGGGCTTCCCGAGAAAGGGTTAGGCTAGAAACCGTCTTCGGCACCAACACGCGGGAGGGGGGGTGGGCTCTTTTCACCGAAACCAGCGCCCACCCTCTCCTGGCGAGGTAGGCCCGGACCACGCCGTTGCCCACTAACCGCTGAGGCCCAGGCAGTGGCCATGGGCTCCCGGGGGCTGGGCCCTCCGGCAGGGGCGGCTTCCCGAGTGTGTGAGAGAGGGAACGGCGACCCAAATTAGCCAGAAGGCAATTAAAAAAAAAAAAAATCCCGAGTCACCACGACCAGTGGCGGACCCCCGGGCCCTGAAGGCCGCTGGGGGAGGGGACGCTCAAGTCCCCGGAAGAGGTCCCCGGACCCAGGAGAGCAAACAGGGAGACCCACCTGGAGGGGACTGTCCGTTCACCGTGGCCAGGACCGGCGGCAGCGCGTTCTTAGTCCACGGGTTCACCTTGGGCGGAGGGGCCTCGACGAAGTCTCGGCGCCCGGCGCCCGCAGCTCCGGCCGCTCCTCCGCCAGCGCCCGGCTCACCGCCGCCGCCCTCCTCCCCGTCGCTGGCCGCCAGGCCCTCGGCGCCCGGTGGCTGCGGCGGCCGCGGGCTCTCGCGCTCCAGCTGCCCGGTGCCCTCCTTGTGTGGCTTGGCGCAGGGCGGCCGAGGTCTCCGGGCGCCGCCGTCCGGCTCCCCCCCTCCGACGTCGTTCGGCCCGGGCTCGCCCTTGCCCTCGGGCGGCGGCGGCGGCGGCGGCTTCTTCCTCACTAGACCCCCGTGCTCTTCGGCCTGCAAGAGGGGGGCGCCCCCCGGCAGCAGCGGCTCCACCTGAGTGGCCATCTGCGCGCCCGCCCCCCCGGAGAAGCCGGGCGCGCCCGAGGCTGCCTCCCCCGCCTCGAACTTGGCTTTCAGGGCACCCGCGACGCCTTCCTCCGGGGCGCTGGGCCCCAGTCCCTGCGGAGAAGGGTCGAGGTTCACGCTAGGCGCGGCCCCCCTCGCGGTGGGATGCAGCCGCCGTAGATCCGAGGCCCGCTGGCGGGGCGGGGGGGGGTAGGAAGGCCCCCCACTCTGCGGTCCAGGCCTCCTCGGCGCGCGTCCCCCCCCGCCCGTTCCTCGCAAGGCGCCCCCACCCCGAGCCTGGCAGGCTTCTCGTCCAGTCCCTCCCTCCCCCCCGCCGCCGGGGCGGCCCGGGCTTCCCGGCTCGGGAGCTGCAGCAATATGGACGGACGGGGGAGAGGCGCGGCGAGCCGAGGCGACCACGCGATCCGCGGCAGGCGGCGGGCGGGCGCGCGCCTCGCGACGCGGCGGGCGAGGGGAGGGGACGGCGCAGCGGGGACGCGCCCGCCGAGGCCGGCCCTTGGCGACGCGCGGGCGGGCGAAGGCGGCGGGAGCGCGCGCGCACAGACTCGCGGCCCCGCCCCTCGCCCCGCCCCGCCCCTCGCCTCCGATTCTTCGGAGCACCTCCCGGGCTGGAGGGTGAGGGGTGCTCTGACCGGACGGGGGCGAGCACGTGCCTGATGCAATTCGGGAGGGAGGGCAATGAGGGGGGCAGGAGAGATGGGTGGGTGAAGAGGGGGAGGTGTCTTAAAGGGCCAGCGCGTCAGAGCGTCCGCAGGTGGAGCACATGGGAACGGGCCACGCGGCCGACCGGGCCTGCTCGCGCTCTTTAGGTTGGGTGCGCCAAATTCGGGAGAAGGAGCCATTAATGTCACCCTTGATTTACAGGGTGAAGGATAGGGGTGCCCATCCACCTCGAGGACGGACCGATGCTGCCGGCTCCCTGGCGCCCCCTGGGCCTGGCCCCTCTGAGCGCCGCCTGGGTGACCTTGGGCGAGCCGCCCTCACCTCCGCGGGCCGTACTTGGCTCCTCCCCGCGGGCCCCGGCTGGGACTTTGCCCGGAGTTGGGTTCGACGCGCGGCCCGAAGGCAGGCCCTTAACCCTTGGGGACAAGGATGCCTTCAAAGTGGGAGCCGAATTACCAACAGCCCCCCGCCCGGCCAAGCCCCCGAAACCGCGTGTTTATAGGCAGGAAATGTTTTTTCTTTCAAGTGCATTTCGTTTTTTCTAAAGGATTGCTTTGGGCGGAGTTAAACCGATGCAGGATTGGGACTTGGAGATCTGAGATTTTATCCTGGCCCTGGCTCTGCCCTTTACCAACTGCAGCAGTGTCTCCTCAGTGGGCCTGTTTCTCTATTGTAAAATGAACCAGTTGTGTAGGACAGTGATTTCAAACTTGGGTGCACATTCCATAAATTCTTATTAACCTCGTACTCTGGGGGCCTGCAGGGGTCTAGAAGACGGGGTTTGGCAATCAATCAGGCCAACAAGGTCTCTATCGTCATGGAATTTACACTCTAAGGTGGAGAAAGACAAAGTGGTAAACAAGTGCTTGTCTAGTATCTATGAAGACAATAACTACTACAGGGGTAGGTTAGACTCCATCAGCTACTTTAGTTTGGATGATGAGGGAAACTCTGAATGCAGATTCCAAACATTTTGGAATTAAGTATGTCTGGGATGGGACCTAGAAACCTGCGTGTCTAAGAAGCCCCCTTGGGTGCTTACCGATTAGCCGGTCCTACACTTCACTTGGAGAATTCTTGGCCTCTCTGACGGGCTGTGATCCCACCTGCTCCAGACCTAACAGCCTGGGATGTTGGCCATCTCCAAGGCAAGAATTAGAACACTCGATGGGCTGGATATGGGAGGAGGCTTATTGAATAGCCTCTTGGAACTGCCCCAGGGGACAAGGTTGGTTGCAGAGTGGTTGTAACCATGACTACTGGGGAGAGGCACTGTTGGGGACAGCCGGGCTATCTGATGTCTAGTCCCAGCTCTTCCCTAACTTGCAACTCAGCCTCTGCACCTTGGTCAGCATTCCCCTCTTCCCTGGGTACCCTTTCCTGGTGGTGAAATGGGAGTAAATTAGGCCTGACTTGCTTCTACCTTCTCAGCTTTTGTAAGGAGTCAAGTGAGACAGTGTTAGTCAAAGTGCTGTGTAAATTAGACGGAGTCCAGTGCCTCAAAAGAGGTACCAAGAAAGTTACTAATGATTACAGGAATCTCAATGAATTTAAGCAGGATTCTTCATAATTGTATTATATATGCCCTTAATCAGAAGGTAAATTATTGCACCTTGCCATTCAAATGCACTATTTTTTATCGTACTTAGTGATGAGTATTTCCTGAAGAGGTAATTTACACTAAGCCCTCTCCGAACTTTGTTAATAAGGGCCATTAGGGTCATTGTTGGTCATTCTGTTCCATATACCTGTAACTGGAGGTAGAAGGTAGAGGTGCCCCCATGCAGCTTGTGAGGGGACCAGGACTCTGTGGATGAGTAGCCTGTTCACACTACCCAGCAGTCAGCCTGAGCTGAACAAGCACCTCCGAGCTTGCTGTTTGGAGGCTGGAGGGACACTGGGATCTCCCCGGGGCCTGCTCTGTCCCCGAAAGGGGCTCCTAACCACCAGTGTGCCATTTTACAGATGGGCAAATTGGGGCCAGAGACAGTAAACGAAAAGACTACATCTTAAACTGAGGCTGTTAGAGCTGGAAAAAGGAATCTTAACAATCACTCAATTTCCTTGTTTTGCAGATGAGGACGGTGAGGTTCAGAGAAGTGAAGTTACTTAACCAAGGTCACACAGCTAGTTCAGGGCAGAGCCAGGTCTCACCCCTGCATTTCTTGATCCTAAATCCAGGAGATTTTTCTACATAAAATGATGGAATCGGGATTTGAGTTCAGGTCTTTAAAATTCCTGACCCACTGTGGCATTCTATATTCAGTTCTAAATATTAATAATGACCAAAACCAGTTATGAGTAGCTGCTTTTACTGAGTAGCTACTATATGTTAGGTTCTGTGAGAAATAATTGACATTCATTATCTCATTTAATTCGCACAATAACCCAAGGAGATAGGTATTAATTCTTGCCACAAATATCTACTGAGTCCCTACTGTGTGCCTGGCATGGCGAGGCCCGGTGGCTGTACTCTTCAATCACAAAAGGTCACTGAAATTCAGAAAAGAAAGAAGGTGGGTTGGGGTGCCTGGGTGGCTCAGCGGTTTAAGCGTCCGACTCTTGCTTTTGGCTCAGGTAGTAATCTCAGGGTCATGATCTCAAGGTTGTGAGATTGAGCCCTGTGTCAGGCTCCCACTCAGCACGGAGTCGGCTTGAGATTCTCTCTTCTCCTCCTTCTCCCCCTCCCGCTCGTGCTCTCTCTTTAAAACAAATAAATAAATCTTTAAAAAAGAAAGTAAGGTGGGTGCCTGGGGTCACAGGCAGCAGCTAAATATCAGAGTGACCTGTTTAAGGGCAGTGTAACTTCCTAGGCCTTGTTCTTACCCACACCACCCTGTAAGGCCTGACTCTCTTCCTCCCATTGCTAAATCCACAAGTAATTACACAAAAACCATCAAATACATGGGCCTGGGAAAGATGTTAAAAATGTTGAATCTTGCCTCCCCAAAAAGCAAACTCCAATGGCAGGGAGAAGGGCAAGTAATTAAGCAATATGTGACCCCAGGCTAAAAAAGAGGTAAGACAAGATTTACTTTGGGCAGAAAGTGACAGGGATCAAACTAACTTGTGTGGTGCCCAGGGCTTCAACACACATGTGTTTAAAAACAGAAACACAGAGTGAGAAAATCAAACTTAAAAATTGTCAAGTGGGTCCAAATACCTATTTGTATTTAATTATGTGCTTTGTTTGCCCCCAGTGCTGACAACTTCCTGAAGAGAGAAGAGAAAGTCACCCCAGGGACCAAGGGACCCCGGAGAGCAGGGAGACCTGATTGATAAACTGCAGCCCATCCCCGGCTTTGCCGAATGACTTTGGGCAGGCTCTCTGCCTTCCTGGGCTTCCGTTTCTCCATCCATGTGGTTTATGGATGTGAAAGCTACAGTTTCCATGAAACTTCATTCTTTTGTGGGGAGCACACATAAAAGGTCCAGTTTTACTCCTCTTTCAGTTTGATTTTCTAAAGGAACTTGTGTTTCTGGAAGAACTTGGGCTGTATAACTTATCTTCTGTTATCAGGGGCTCCTGGGCAGGAGGCCTCTAGGCAGACATGGAGGAGTGGGTGGGGTTAGCAAGGGAGGGGCCTTGGCCAATACGAACTGTGCCAGCCAGGGAGTGTTATTCCAAACTCTGAAAACTCTTGGGTTCTTTGGCACATGCCAAGAAATTTATTTCAGTTCGTGGGAGGAGGCTCAGCCTAGACCTCTTCTTGTGAAGTCAGTGCAAAGAGTAATAGTTCAGTGGGGTGAGGATGGGGGGATACTAATTGTTCCCACGAGACCTGGTTAACCCCCAGAGCAACACTTTTGTGTAAGTGTGATTATCCCCTTTTTACAGATGAGGAAGTAGGCTCAGAGGCAGCCCAGCTTCCCCAGGGGGTTAGGAAACGAGGAGAATGGGTTTGTAATGAAGGTGGTCAGACAGAGAATTTAACTTCTAACACATTCACCATTTTGAGTTAGAGACCGGCCTCATCCCAGCCTCTTTCTCTTCGGTACTGCCCTCTTCCCCCAGCCCTGCTCCCCTCCCTGGCATGCCTGCACTTCTCAAATGGTCTCGCAGGATGAGCTTGCCCACTAACTTCTCCCCGCTGCAGTGCAGCCTACCACACTGCCTGAGCCAGTTCTCTGACTCTTTCCTGGACTTTGATGAGCCCTGCCTCTGCCTAAAATCTCCCTACTCACACCCCACCCTGTCCTGCCACTTCTACCACACCCTATATTCTAGCAGCAGGGGACCACTCGGTGTTTCTTTCCTTCAACAAATATTTATTAAGCATCCATGATGTGCCAGGTACTGCCCAGTCCCTGGACTTAGACAAGTGAGCAAGATACACAGGTTCCCTGCCTTCGGGAAGCTCCCGGTCTCACCCTGTGGGCCCCATGCTTTCCTGCCTCAATTCATGGAATTCCTCTTACTGTGACATTCCTGCTCAGAGCGAGGTCCTGAGTGCGAATCCCAGCTGAACCATCTGGTGCCTTTGCGCAAATATTTAACTTCTCTCTATGCCTCAGTTTACCCATTTGTAAATTGGAAATGATAATAAACTACTTATCTCATAGAGCTTCAGTGATCTTTAAAGGAGATAATGTGTGTAATTTAATAGCACTATGCCTGCACATAGTATGTGGTAAGTAAATATTACCTTTCATTACATGTATTATTGCCAGTAATGTCATTCCATTTCCACTTGTCCAGAATTCTACTTGTCCTTCAAGGCTCAGCACAAAATGCCAACTTCTTCACGAAATCTTATTTAATTTCCACAGCTAGAATAGATTTGTCCCCACTCTTAACTCCTAGTGGCAATTTCCCTAAAGCATATGGTATTTTTTACTTTCTTTCTGCCTTCAATTATGGTTACTTATGAGTATGCCTTATTCTCCATCGAGATTATAAGGTTTCTTAAAGGTATGGATTGCACCCCATTCTTCTTAGTGTCCCTTATTGCACTCACCAGTGGTACCTAATGCACAGCAGGCCCTCAATGTATTTTCTGGAAAAAAAAATGAATGAATGAATGATTACAAGATCATTCCTGATCACATCAATGTTTTGGTAGCTAGAGTGACACTATCAAGGGCCAAGTGCTAAATTTTATATATACTTAATATATGTTATATGTAATAAATATATTAATTATACATAAATTATATATGTACTTTTAAATGATAAAATATGAAAATAAAATGTGCTAACTTTAACAAACAGAAAATATTTTTAAGTCTAGCAAAGCAAAACCCGCATATAAGCCCACAGCCCAGGGGCAATTACTGGCAACATGTAGGTGTATTTTCGTCTAGTCTTTTTTCTATGTGTATATATGTATATTTTTTTAGATTTTATTTATTTATTTGACAGAGAGAGACACAGCGAGAGCAGGAACACAAGCAGGGGGAGTGGGAGAGGGAGAAGCAGGCTTCCCACTGAGCAGGGAGCCCGATGTGGGGCTCGATCCCAGGAGCCCGGGATCATGACCTGAGCCGAAGGCAGACGCTTAACGACTGAGCCACCCAGGCACCCCTTTTCTATGTATATTTTACATAATTGAGATCATATTGCACATTCAGCAGTTTTATTTTTTGTTTCCCCACCATAACACTGTATTATGAGCACTGTCTCCACATCATTGCAAATTCCCTTCCCACAGTAAGTTATGTCATCTATTGAGCACCCATGGTTTGCCTTACTTCACAGCTGCCCACCTTCTGTTTGTGCTATACTGCATTTCCCAAAGGACTTTCATGGAGAAGGACAGACGTGATGGTCCCCAGTTGGCAGCTGAAGAACTGAGGCTCCCAGTTCAGTTAATTTGCTCCAGGATGCTGGGGCAACAGAATCAAGGTGAGAACCCAGGTCATACCCCTCCCATTCCAGACCCTTCTACCACCCCACAGGAGACACAGCACACTTTGAAATGCAACCCCCCACCTCCCTGCCCCACCAGTCAGACAAACTCAGACAACCACGTTCAATCATTCCAGGGTCTGGAAACATCCAAGTTCATGGAGAGAGTTGGAAATTAGCAGCCAAAATGAAGGCAGAAGGCAATTTTCCTGACAACATGACATCAGTCACAAGTACGGAGCTCCCAGAACAGAAGGGCCCTGACCTGGGGACTAGAGTGGAAACAATAAAGGACAAGACATGTTCTCTGTCCCAGGGAACAAAACTCCGTACACTAGCAGTGTTCTCATCACAGACCACTTGCCTGTCCTTTACCTATAGCACAGGAAAAAAAGGGTAAATGGTTTGAGGTCAAAAGAGTTAGGTTCAGATTCAGGTTTGCCTACTTCCTAGCTGTGTGATGTTAAGCAAGTTACTTCACTTCTCTGAAATTTACTGCCTCCATCTATAAAATGGTGAAAGGAAAATACTTGCCTGAGAAAATTCATTATGCCTTTGAGAAAGTTCCTTTGCCTCTCTCTGTGTCGGTTTTCTCATCTGTAAAATGGAGATGATAACAGCGCTGACCTTTAGGGTTATTGTGAGGATTAAGTGAGTAAATACATGCAAAGTGCTTAGAACAGTGCCTGACAAATAGTACACACTGAATAAACGTTTGCTATTATTATCATTGGCACAGAATCAAGAGAAACACTCTTCGAATCCCACACACAAAACGAAGAACAAATGATACCCTAATCTGGAGATGAGGAAACCTACTCTCAGAAAGATGAGGTGTTTATCTGGAACCCTGATGCTAGTTGATGGCAGCTCCCAGACCGCTATTCCAAATGCAAAGCCTTCCCTCTCCAGGTCATATTCTAGCTGTCGCAAGCTGTCAGCCTCCTGGCCAATTTCAGCCCACAGGCGTGTGTTTGGCCCACACTGTATTTTTTTTAATCGAATTTAAGTGTGATTAGATGGGCCTAGCACACACTCGTGAGGGTCAGGCCTAAGCCCTCCTCTGGTGTTTGTTACTCCCAGCCAAGCAGCCAACTACCCTCATGAGCATAGGCTCATACGGTCTCAGTCATACAACACATGGTGTAGACAAGTTCTGGAGACTAAAGATGAACATAGGCCAGAAGGGCAGGGGAGAGGTAATCAGGGAAGCCCTCTTGCAGGTGGCTGTACGTGAGCTAAAATTTAGAATGAGGGAGTGGGCTTTGTCCAGAATGGAAGGGAGGGTATGAGGTGGAGAAGATTACTTTAGCATTTGGGGACCTTCAGGGATGATGAATTTCCTTGGCAGTGCTTCCCCAGGCTTTTCCCTTAGTCAAGAAGAGAAAAGAAATAAGCTGCCCCTTATTTCAGATGAGGCCATGTGACTCAGGAGGTCCAGAGTCAATACGCATTGTCAGTGTTTGTTGATGAATTGATCTGTGTCATCATCCCTGGATACCCAGCACTATGCAAGGCACCTGGAGAGAGATGTGATCACATGAGCCAAAGTATGAACTAGGGCTCTGGCCCTCAGTGATAATAGCAAGAATAATAAGGATAATGGCAGGGTCTGTAACAGGCTTTTTTGGTTGTTGTTGTTGTTTAGGGTGGCACTTCCCAAGGTAAATTCTCCAGAATGTGAATAGATAGTCCACCAGGATGGAATCTGTCACCAAACCATTTGGGAAGACATTGGGTTTAAGCAATGTTAAATAAATGTTTTGCTGTGGGATAGCTCGGGGTTTTTACCATTCACGGTGAATCTCTCAGAAAGAGAGCATTCCCCAAACTCATGTAATACAGAGCAAATCTGAGCTGGGTATTTGTGGAACCCCCTTTGAGAAACACTGACTCCCTTTCTGCTGGGGTGGTATCAGACAAAGGGATGTAGGAAGCGGTCTGCCTCCCAGTTCTGGCTCTGCTGCTACTTCCTATGGAACCTAGAAAAGTCTCTTTTCTTCTCTGGACTTCAGTTTTCCGTTTAAAAAAAAGGAGTCCGAATGTTCAGGAAGGTTCTTCGTATTCTGGCAGTCTTGATAGCAGTTTCTAACATTTTACTGATTTATTTGAAAGAGAGAGCACAAGCAGGGGGAGCAGCAGGGAGAGGGAGAGGGAGAAGCAGACTCCCTGCTGAGCAGGGACTCCAGGATCATGACCCAAGCCAAAGGCAGTCACTTAACCAACTGAGCCACCCAGGCGTCCAGGTGCCTCAGTTACTCACATTTCCTACCTCTCTGACAAAGAGGAGGAGTGCTGGTCACAGGAATGAGGTGGGAAAAGGCCACGGCAAGCTGATGACGCTGCCTGGCTACGTGTCCCAGCAACAGTCACTTGATCAGAGAGGTTTGCCAATTCCCACGGGGTCCCACAGCACTTGAGTTTCTAGATCTGCAACACATGGTAGGAAGAGAGAACCTCAAATTATGTGAGTGGCCTCATTACTTAATGTGGAGAAAGTGCACAGAGATCAGGAGATAAAGACGAGGAATAGCCAGGCTCATTTTGAGTAGCACTGCCTGATGTGTTTTCTGCCAGCCCCTAGGGTGGTGGGGCTCCCAGGGGGCCCCTCAACCAAGGAAAGCAGGAAATGTGCCGGCATGCCTGCCACTCTCCTGCAAGAGACCCTCCGGCGACTCTGTAACACAGCAGGAATAAACTCCATACCTGTCACCTCAGCCCACAAGAACCCACGTGCTCCAGACTCCATCCACCTCTGACTCCCCGTCTCTGCTCCCCTCCCCTGCCCTTGCCCAGCACCAGCTTCTCAAACATATGGAGCTCTCCCCAGCCTGGGGGCTCTAGGGCACAGTTCCCGTGGCCTAGACCACATGGCCCCCAACACACACACACAAACACCATACACTTCCCATCCTTCAAGCCTCAGCTTAAGCTGCACCCCCTTCTCAGAGAGACCACCCTCGACTGACTTGGCTGAAGTACTCCATGTTCTTCAAACCACAGATCACAATCTCTGACTTTATGTGCCTATCTCCTTTTGCCCATTTTCTCCAATAATGTATAAACTCCGTGGGACTGGAGCTTGTGGTTATTTTGTTCACCCTGAATTCCCTGTCCCAAGTAGAGTGCTTCACCTGGTAGGCACTTAATATTTGGTTGAACAGATGCTATGTGGCCTCTGGCAAGTCGCTTCCCCTCTCTGGGCCTCTGTCTCCCCACGTGTGAAAAGCAGTGCTTGAATGAGGTGCTGCTGAGAACCTCTGCAGTTCTGACTGTGGTTCTGTGACTAATATCTGGGCCCTGGGCCCAGGAGTGAGCCTGGTATGTTGCATTGCCACCGCACTGCACACAGCATGCTGCTTTAATCAGGTGGCAGACACCCTGTAATTTCATGTTTGCTGTCCCTCCTCCCCAGTCCCTGGGCTGGGAACAATGCTGTCAGATTTCCAGGATGATCCCCGCACAGCCACATGGGAGAGGATGTTGTCTGGAAACTCAGGGGCCAAGAAGACTTGTCACTGTCGTGATAGGAAAGACTGGACTCTTTGGGAGTGTTCAACAAATCCTATAATCTCTGGGTAGAAGGGACCCTCCGGGACCCTTGGCCTGGCCGTAACTGCCCTCTAAACCTTGCTCAGTAGTGATCATGATCACGCGGATTCCACTTGAAGTGCTGGGAACAGGGCCCTCGCCGACTCTTAGGGCCGCTCATCTCACCAATGAACAGTTTTAGGAAGCCCTTTCAGCAGCATGGTGGAACATGAGGCAGTGTAGCATAGGGGCAAAAAGTCTGGGCCTTGACTGGCCCCGGGCAGAATCCTAGCTCTGGAACCTCCTTGCTGTGTGAGCTTGAGCAAGCCACGAACTGTCTCTGTGCCTCCATTCATCTTCTGCAAAATAGGGACAACCCTCGTTGGGCTGTTGGGAAAATTATAAGCATTAATACCTAGTGTAAAGGTGATAAATGTCTGTTTCTATTAACTGCTACCTATGAGAGTTCTCCTTGTTATTATTGTTTTTAGATCTTCTTGGACTCTGTTCTTGGGGTTGGTGGATTTTTTTGCAAAAGAGACAGTGGGGCCCAGTCCAAAGACACAGGGCTGGGAATCCAGAGGGTTGGACTCGCTGGTAATTATGAGAATATTTACTGTATTGTTCCAGGCTTTGGGACCTCACCTGAAAAAGGGAAAGAGAATAACCCTTGTCCTGCTTCCTGTCGCAGAACTGATGTATAGGTCAAAGGAGAAATAAACACGAAGGCTTTGGGAAGTGAAAAAATGCTCTGTGGATGTGAGGGATTTGTCTTATGTTCTAGGAGAGCACTTTCGTCTTTTAGCAAGGCACATTAGCTCCCAAACAGCAAAATTAGCTAAACTCAACCTATTTGGCAAACAGTGTGTTTTTGATACTTGTTGTGAATTTGAAGCTAATCCCTTTAGAATCTTCCTTCATTAATGCACTGGAGCAAACAAATTTGAGAAGGATTTATTTATAAGCATTTGGTACATTCCTATAGGATGCAGGGCTCGGTTTGGCAGATTTCTGACCTCTTTGTTTATTGTTGTAATTATTATTTCTTCAGTTTCTCTTCTTCCAGAATCTGATTGGAAGGATCCAGGTGGGGTGCACTCACTTTGCAAATGTAGGCAAGGACACAGCAGCTCTGCATAATTTCAGGAAGTCTGGTGTGACCTCTTTCAATACCTGTCATGTCATGTGGGCCTACAGCGGGAAGAAGCCCCCTAGAATTGGTCTTACTGTATAGATCAGAAACAGAGGCTCAGAGAAGGGAAGGTACTTGCCCAAAGTCACACAGCTGGTTCATGGCAGAGGCTTGACCAGGTAACCAGGTCTCTTGACTCCAAACCCCATACTCCTTCCAACAGTTCTACAGAATCTTGCGATTTCTCTAAATTAGCTGATTGTGTATCAAAATCTTGTAATTCACGGGGGTTCATATTTGTCAAAACTCATTGAACTGGGGGTGCCTAGCTGGCATGGTAGGTGGAGCATGTGACTCTTGATCTCAGGGTTGGGATTCAGGCGCTGCCTTGGGTGTAAAGATTACTTAGAAATAAAATCTTAAAAAAAAACAACCCAAATCCTCATTGAACCATACACTTAAAACCTGAACAGTATTTGGGGTTACATTTAACTCAATTTTTTAAAAATTTTTTTAAAGATTTTATTTATTTATTTCAGAGAGAGAGAGAGAGCACATGAGAGGGGGGAGGGTCAGAGGGAGAAGCAGATTCCCCGCTAAGCAGGGAGCCCGACGCGGGACTCGATCCAGGGACTCTAGGATCATGACCTGAGCCGAAGGCAGTCGCTTAACCAACTGAGCCACCCAGGCGCCCTCAATTTTTAAAATTGATAACATGGTGTGGAAGAGTCCTATTTCATGAGGGAGTCGGTGTCTAAGGCCAGCATTAGGGCAAAATTAAACCCTTCAGCTGGAGCAGCATGGTCTCTTAGCTGGTGTTTCTGCAAGCATTGTTAACAGCCTGCTGCTGCTTCAGAAGGTCCAGATGAGAGGCCGGCTGCCGTGTAGGGGGCAGGCTGTGACTGAAAGAATGTAGCTCTACAAAAGGAGGATATGGGGTGTGGGGAGAGGCACAAGTGGGAACCAAGACTGCTAAGGGAATGGTAGTTTTTGGTACCGCACCACACACGCACGCACACGCACGCACGCACGCACACGGACCTCCCTGAGCAGGTGCTGGAGCAAGTTAACAGAGGGCCTGAAGCTGGGGACAAGGATCTGAGGGAACCTGGGACCCAGCATGTGAGTTAAGTCAGGAGAATTTCGGGGCCTCTGAGGGGCAGGGCTGAGGGGAAGGGGTTGGAGCAGGGCTGGAAAAAGCTGGCACAATGGAGAACCCCTCATTCAAGAAGTGAGGGCTATGATGGGGAACCAAGGAAGGAGTAGGAGATAAACAGCTGGAGGACACTGAAGAGAGACTGTTCGGAGGCAGCCTGGTTTCTGAGGACAAACCAAGTAGCCTCGGTTGACCTGCCGCAATGTGACAAAACTAGCAACTATCTTTTAATAAGTAAACAACCTAAAATGTGGAATGATGGAGTTGGAGGAGGTTAATCCACAAAGCAGAACATGTTTAATGAGATTAGATCTGATATGTTTCAGAACAGTTTGTTAGTTGTTTCTGTATAAAAAGGAAGATTCCAGGCTGCTCAGTGTCCAAAGGGTTTGTTCTTTTGAGGACTTGAAACATTTTTCCTAGAGCTGTATTCAAATGATACATTTGTTCACCTCACACCCCTTTGGATGGCTACTATCAAAGAAGGAAGGGAGGGAGGGAGGGAGGGAGGGAGGGAGGGAGGAAGGGAGAAGGGAGGAAGGACAAGTGTTGGTGAGGATGTGGAGAAATTGGAGCCCTGTGCACTGCTGGTGGGAATGCAAAATGGTGTGATTGCTATGGAAAACAGTATGTAGCTTTCTCGAAAAATTAAAAATAGAGTTACTATATGACCCAGCAATTCCACTTTTGGGTATTTATCCAAAGGGATTGAAAGGAGCGCCTTGAAGAGATGTTTGTACACCCATGTCCATAGCAGCCGTATTCAAAATGGCCCCGAGGTGGACACAACCCATGTGTCCAGCAATGGATGAATGGACACACAAATATGGTGTTTACCTACAAAAGAATATTTTTCAGCCTGAAAAAGGAAGGAAGTTCTGCCACATGGATGAACCTTGAGGAGCCCCTGCTAAATGAAGTAAGCCAGTCACAAAACAACAGATAGGTGTGATTCCATTTATATGAGCTATCTAACGTAGTCAAATTCAGGGGCGCTTGGCTGGCTCAATTGGTGGAGCATGAGACTCTTGATCCCGGGGTTGTGAGTTTGAGCTCCATGTTGGGCATAGGCACTGAACAAAAATAATGATAAAATAGTCATATTCACAGAAACAGAAAGTAGCCTGGTGGGTACTGGGACTGGGGAAACAGGGAGGAGGGAGTTGTTCCATGGGTATAGAGTTTCAGATTTGCAAGATGGAAAAGCTCTGGAGATCTGTTTTACAACAATGTGAATATATAACACTACTGAACTATACACTTTAAAATGGTAAATTTTATGTCAGACGTCTTTTATTACAACAAATAAACAAGAAACCAATACATTTGCCTGTAGACCTCCCATTACTCACTGAAAAACTGCTGGTTATAAAACAGCCTGTTCAGTGTGATCCTATTTTTGTCAAATGTCCCTTTCCATTCTACTATATAGTCATTATTATCATAAGAATATACACCAAATGATTAACAATGACTACTTCTGAGTACTGATTTTGTTCTTTTTACCATTTGTATTTTCTAACTTTAAGGAAGCATTTTGTTCCTTACTAAAACAACAACAAAAACTTCATCCCATTCCAGCCCCTGTCTTTATGTCCACAAAATTTACATAAGAGAAACTCACATTCCTGAGGTTTTATGGTATATATAATTAGAAATCACTGCTAATAATTTTAAGAAAACAATAGCAATAGTAATATTTCCTATGTAGGGCAAACTTAATCTGTGCTCAACACTTGGGCTTTTCATGAATTATTTCATACAATCACCCTTCAAAGTAGTTACCACTATTAAACCCATTCTGCAGATGAGGAAGCAGAGGTTAAGTAGCTGGTACAAACTCCTTTATAAACATCAGGGCTGTGTTGAAACCCACAGCAGTCTGATCCCAAAGCCTGTGTTTCTGATAGCCTGGCTATTCTGCTAGACACACATTATGTACTCACCTGGCATCCTGTGCATGGGTCCCTTCAGCAGTCATGAACATACAATTTATGTGTTATTTACATTGTCCAGTCAGCATCCCTACCACTCTCCTGATGGTTGTAGGATATTTGTTTCTCAGATAAGGCAAAGGTCAACCTCCCGCCAGAAATCCCAAGCCACATTACATTCCAGATGGGTCCACGAAAAAGCAAATGAATGAGCCAATCCTGGGGATTGAGTGGTTTGAGATTGTGGGACTGTATCCAGGACATTCACCTTATTCATGTAGATACTAACTCCACTACCCTTTACAACCAAGCAGGACACACACACCCCTCTCAAGACCAGCTTCAACCTGAGGAGGGCAATGGGCAGACAGGAAAGAAAGGCTGTCAAAGATGGGAATTATAATAATATGATTTCAAAAGAATGATTATGATTATGTAATTAACACATTGTATTCAAACATTTTCATCTCTAAGGCTCTCTGAGAGTCTTACAAATTGTTTAAATATATATCACATATATTGTTGGAGACAAAATCTATAGTTTTATTTTTTACTCATTTTAATTTTTTTAGAGAGAGAGAGTACGGGGGATGGGGAGGGGCAGAGGGAGAGAGAGAATCTTAAGCAGACTCCTTGCCCAGCGTGGAGCCCAACATGGGGCTTGATCTCACGACCCTGAGATTATGACCTGACCCAAAATCAAGAGTCGGATGCTTAACTGACTGAGCCATCCAGGCACCCCGAAGTCTAGAGTTTTAGAAGATAATTAAAATTCCTTTGCCTTTGGAATTAAGAGAATTGCCTATGGGATGAATATGGGGCCCACCAGACACATAAATCGATCTAAACTCGGGAACGCTGAACATAGGGCTGGAAAGGATCTTGACAAGCAGTTTGTTCAAAAAAGACAAATAAGTATGTAATAAACATAAGACCAAATTCAAATACCCTGCTCGTGGTGGAAATTATTAATCTATCACAGCACTCTTTTTTACTAAGCCTGGACTTTTCCTTAGAATCTTTCTCAACATAGCACTCCAGGCAGCTACCACCACCTAATCAGAGTCAAACCCTATTTGCCATCCTGGAAATTGGTCCATTCCCATCCCTCCCACGTGATAGAGAGGGGACTGGAGTTCAAAGAGGTAAATTAACTTGCTCAAAGTTACACAGCTGGTAATGCAAAGCTGAGGTTTCCATATTTTTGCTTTTTTCTTAATCTCCACCCCTGCCTTTTTGCTCTGTTCAGAATATACTTAATAGATCATATGTTTTGCACCAGATTCCTCTTTCCTGCTTGAGCTGTTTAGAATGCCCCTACCAGTGATTTGCCCAGCAGCAGCAAGCCTATTGCTTAAAATCTTTGTGTGTGGGGTGTTTTCTTTTTTTTCTTTAAAGATTTTATTTATTTGACAGAGAGAGACATAGTGAAAGAGGGAACACAAGCAGGGGGACTGGAAGAGGGAGAAGCAGGCTTCCTGCAGAGCAGGGAGCCTGATGTGGGGCTTGATCCCAGGACTCTGGGATCATGACCTGAGCCGAAGGCAGATGCTTAACGACTGAGCCACACAGGTGCCCCATGTGTTGGGTGTTTTCAAGCTGAAAATGGAGACAGTCATGTGGATTCATATTCCTGCCTCTCTTACTGGCAAGCTGGGGTGCTCTTTTGAGAAATGTGAGCTGGTGTTGAAATTTCTGTGACTGTAGGGAAAGGGTCAGATATTTTGAGAGCACCTTCTCTAGGTAAGGTATTGTGCTCCTACTGCAAAGTGGTTTTGCTCCAGAGTATAAAAATGAAGTAAGACATTGGCTGGTACAGGAATATGGCCATGGTGAGGCTACTGGGAAGGAGGTGGCATTTGAGCAAGACTTTGGAGATCAAATGGACTAAACGTTTCTTTGACTATAAAAGTAATATATGGTCATTTTACAATTATTTGGAAAGACAGAATATTGAGAGGTAAAAATCACTCCTATTTCCTTTACCCATAAGCTATGTCAACATTTTATTTTTCTCTTCCAATATCTTTTTACTCTATGCATAGATTTTTGGTTTTTTCCTCCTTTCTCATGGTTGTTAATCTATGTGTGTCATTTTATATTTTGATTTTTATAAAGTTTTTTTTTAATGGAACATGGAGGCCAATGCAGAGCTTGAACCCACAACCCTTAGATTAAGACCTGAGCTGAGGCAAGAGTCAGATGCTTAACTGACTGAGCCACCTTGATTTTTTAAGTTTTAATATACTATGAGAGTGCTCCATAACCCATTAATTATAATAATAACCAAAAGAAATGTGAACGTACCCATGTTCACCCAAAGGCATGTGCAAGCAGCACTTTTCAAAACAGCCCCAAACTGGAAACAACCTGAATACCCATCAATAGAATAGATATATAAATTGTACTATATTTCCCAAATTGAAAAGTATACAGTGATGAAAATGAACTATAGCTACACATAGCACACCTAGCAACATGGATGCATCTCACAAATACAATGTCGAGCAAAAGAAGTGAGGCACAAATGAGAACATACTGTACGATTCGGTGATATAAAGTGCAAAACTGACCATGATATAAGAGGTCAGAACAATGTGATGTGATGAGCACTGGGTGTTATACACAACTGATAAATTTTTGGACACTACATCTGAAACTAATGATGTACTATAAGTTGGTTCATTGAATTTAAATTAAAAAAATATGTCAGAACACTGTTTACCCTTGGGGACATGGCTAGTGACTGGAAGGGACCATGGGGGGGGGGCATCTGACTGTAGGTAATACCAGATAAGCCCGTGGTAAAATGTATTGAGCAGTACACTTCTGACTGTGTGCTTTTCTACATATGTTCTACAAGTCAATAAAACATTAATTAATTAAGTAGCTGCAGGTAAATACATCCATCAGGTAGAGAAGGCCAAGGATATCACTTCAGGCAGAGGAAATAGCACAAAGAAAGTTGCAAGAGTGGGACGCAATCCAGCTTGCTTACAACATTGGTATTACAATATTTTGCCATAAACAAATGACCCCAAAACTTAGGGCTTAAAAACAATGACCCTTATTTGCTCATAATTCTGAAAGTTGGCAGTTTGGGCTGGGCTTAGCTAGATAGTGCTGTCTCCTCTAAGGTCACTCAAACGACTGTAGTCAGAGAGATAGACTGGGGCTACCTAGCCTAAGATGGCCTGTGCTGCTTACCCTTTTTGCCTGCTCCAGAAAAATGAATCTGGGCCCTTTCTAGATTTGTTTTCTTTGCCGGCTGGCAGGATGCTCCCTCTTGTCAGTAGTAGAGGGAGCTGGGGAGACATTAAAGTAAGAAAGCGTTTTGCTTCCTGGTGTTAGTGTGCCAGCTCACTAGCCTCCTGCGGCGTGCGTGGGTCCCCCATGGCCAGCTCCTGCAGAGCATGGCTTCTCCAGCATCAGGTTCTGGCAGTACACGTGGCCGGCAGCACCTGGCAGCCAACAGCTTCCCTAGGAATCTCTCTTAAGTGATTTTGTAGCAGAGTGTCTCTGGAGAGACATTTCCCTATGAATGGCTTTCCTGGAACAAGACAGGACACAATTCCAGCAACTTTCAGAGGATGGCCTGGCATGGTACCACAGTGACCTCTCTGCCATTTAGAGGCCACAGTCATGTCCTCTGTGATGAGATCTGGATCTCAGCCATGGGGGCAGTTGGGGAGGCTCTTCTTCAGGTGCTCTTTGTCCACCCAAGGGATAATAGGGGCTCCTTATATTTGCTATTCTTGTATTCTTTAGAGTTCTCTTTATTTCTTATTAGTCAGTCCTAATTCTTTAAACTTTTCCTGTTCAGTGTACTATATGGTTTCTCTCTCCTGGTTGGACCAATGCCTCCCTCATCTGTCTGGTTGTTGGTGCTGGCTATTGACTGTGCCTTTCTCTCCAAATGTCTCCAGCAGGATAGTCTTGACTTTTTTTTTTTTTTTTAACATGGCAGCTGTGTCCCAAAAGGTGAATGCTGAAAATGTAAGGCCTCTTGAGGCCAAGGCTCAGATGTCCCATTACATCAGGTTAACTGATATCTATCAGTCAAAATAAGCCATAGAGCAAGCCCAGATTTAAAAAGAGGAAAAATAAACTCTATCGTGGCAAAGTCACATTGCAAATGGGCACAGGCACAGGAATGGTGGGAATGTTGCAGCCATCATTGCAAACAATCTACCACAGCCCAACAGCATCAGAAACAGCAGAATACTTCTTGAAAGTCTATTCCTTGACTCTGCTCCAGAGCTGCTAAGTCCAAATATCTAGGATAGGATTTGGGAGTCTAAAATTTTAAACACTCCTCCTCTCCTCCCACTCCAGCCCAGGTGATTCATACCCATAATAAAACTTGAGAACCATTAATCTATGCTCATGCAATATCTGGTCTCATTCATTGCTTTGAAGATATTGTTCCATTGCCTTCTGGCTTTCATTATTTCTGTTGAGAAGCTGTCAGTTTCATTATTACTGCCTTCAAGATTTCCCCTTATTTTTGGTTTTCAGCGGTTATACCATAAAAGGCCCTAGTTTAGTTTTCTCTTTATTCTGTATGGGGTTTAAAGTGATTCTTAAATCTGTGGCTTGATGTCTTTCACCGGGTTTGGAAAATTATTGACTATCATAAAATATTGCTTCCAGTATCACCTCATTTCTCTGAGTCTCTCTTCTCTTCTTCCCCCTCTCCTCTCCCTGCCCTCTTTTTCCTTTTTTCTACCCCCGGTCCCACTTTGCTCCCACTCTCCCTTGGGACTTCAATTATACATAATTAGACATTTTCACCATGGTTCATATGACTCTCTTCTTTATTATATGTGCTGTTGTCTGGGTACTTTCTACTGACCTATCTTTCAGTTCACTAATTTTATCTTCAGCTGTGCTTAAGATACAGTACTGTTATATCCCTCTAGTGACGTCTTAATTTCAGTTATTGTATTTCAGGCTTAGAATTTTCATTTGATCAAGTTTTATTTGAAGCTTCCTTGGTAGATTCTAGTTCTCTGCTGAAATTCTCCATCTTGTCAGTTAATTTCTTGAATATATAAATCACATTTTAAAGTCCATATCTTTAAAAAAAAAATCCATATCTTATAATGCCAATATCTGGATCTTCTGTGGACCTATTTCTATTGTCTATATTTTCTTCTGGTTTTTGGCCATTTGGTTTGCCTAATGAGATTTTTTGAAATTTTTTATTGAATGCTAGATATTGTGTATAAAAAATTATAAGAAAATTTGAGACCCTAAATAGTATTATCTTCCTTCAGAGAAATTTTTACTTTTGGCAAGCAAGAGTCTTATAAGTTTTATAAGGTACTGAATTGATTATATGCTAGTCTTCAGTTTTGTGGGGCTGGTCTATTTCTGATTTGCCTCTACTCCTAGGGTGGAACCCTTTAGGGGTTTCATTTGAAAGCCTGGGGTGTCTATTAGGGACACTCCTATTTGGTGGACCCTGAAATCCATTTTTTATATCTTAGTTTTATGACACCTTCAGATGTTCAGCTTCTGCTTAGCTTCTTAGTCCAACCACAAATCTGACGGCATATGAGAAGTGGCCTATGCCTTGAAGGGCAAAGTGGCAGCTGAATATGGATCTTACCTCTGTGCATTTCTTTTATCTCTGGAATCTTGAACCCTCAGGTCCTTGTTGCTTTGGTAGCTCTCTAATGCACACACGCACACACACACACACATTTATTTGTTCCGCTCATTTAACAATTCTCAGTGGAAGGGTTGGTCTTCAACAAGCTATGCCATAATTATTGGAAATAAAAAATCCTTGCTCATCTAACATTTATGTTACATTTTTAAGTGGAAAGAAACCATGCTTTTCTCCTCTCTATAGTACCAGGATAGAACCTGTGTCTTTAGACTCTCCCTTTCCCCACCTTTGCCCACATCACCCCTAAAATTTCTCCTGCTCTAGGGTTAAAGCATTATTTCCCAACTTTTCCTATCACGTACATGATAACATTTGGATACCACCTGGGCTATGCTAATGAGGTTGTTAGAGGCCTGCAGGTGACTGTGTCATCAGGTTTGGGGACTCTGGCTGCCTTAGGCTCTACCTGGCCACTCGAGACCTGAGGGCTCTATATCTCAGCATACTTATAACCTGTCTGGGGCCCTTTGGGTTAAGATGTTGACAGCCCCAGGTAAGAGCCAACATTGCACTGCCCAAAAGTGACACATTAACGCATTGTTGGTAAATCAGTCCTGGACCAGTTATTCAGTCTTCTGGAAGGGGTCCAGAGGCCAGAGCCCAGAACATGGAGAAAACAGGGAAGAAAATCAGATGTCGGCTCCAGTCCAGGCTCTGCCTCAAACTCATGGGACTTTGGGCAAGCCATTACTCTTTTCTGGGCCTTACTTTTCCATCTGAAGCAAAAAAGAATTAGACTAGAGGAAAGAGCTACATGGTCCCTTTTGGCTCTGACCTTCTAAGAATCAGGGATTCTGTGAATTCCCCATCACTCAGCAGTATTCTTTTCCTGGTGACCTGGTTCCTGCCTCTGGTTCAGATAAGTGTAGCAAGTAGTAGATTCTCTCTGACTGTGCAGGTGCTCCCAGCTCTCACCACACGTTCCTGGCTGGTCTCTGAAATTAGCCTCTGCTGGCTCCTGACAGGGGGCAGAGCCACACCTGCCCCAGGCCCCCATCAACTGAACTCATTCTAAGTCCTGTGCATGTTCAGCTTCCTCCTGCCCTCCAGATCAGCCTCTGGGAGAGAAGCACTCCTGGTTTCCTGAATCATCTCTTCTTCCCACAGCTCCCAGGGCTTGGGAGAATCAGATGGAAAAGGCAGGGAAGACTCCAGTAGCAGGGCCACAGCAGCCTCCTTGCAAGAGGATGGGGGGTGGGGGGGAGAGAGAGTGTGGGGAGCCTGGAGGCAGATCCTGAAGAACCTGGGCTATGATGCTCTGGAGGCTGGAGTGGGTCTGGTGTGCAGGGAGGAGACACCATGGGCCTTGAAGCAGAAGAAACCTAGAGTCACGAAGTACTTGGGCTCCATGGAAGGCAGACTGAGGCAGAGAGAGAGAGAGAGAGAGATGGGGGGCTGTTCGAGAATGCAGGCCAGAGACCATGACATGGCAGTAGGGCCAGCAAGAAGGAGGAACTGAGGAAGTCACTTGGCAGACTGGGTGACTCCTGATTGGCGGCCCAACCACAAATCTGACTGTGCCGCGTGCTGGGTAACTGGAGTTACACCGCCCTGGGTCAGCGGGACTATCTGCTTTGTCAGTATGGGGAACAAGACCTCGAGGAAGAGCAGAGAAAAGGGTCTCAGGCTTAGAGACAGATACATTAAAATCCCTTCAATAGCTCTTTATGACTTTTTCTTAAGGAAATGTTTTCTCATTTGTCCCTCCCAACAGTTGTCTGTTTTGCAAATGAGAAACTTAAGGTAGCGGCACAATTAGAACCTCGAATTCAGGTCTCCTGACTCTTGGCCCCACGCTTGGCTACAAAAATGGCTTCCCTGAACTGACTGGCAGGCAGAGAGGTGGTGGGAAGTTTGCCCCTGCCCCGCTGCTTCCCATTGCCTCCCCTGCACTCCACAGCCCCACCAAATGGCAGCAAGCCTCCAGCACCTTCCTGCCCCTGCTCCCGGCTTCATCCTCATATGAAGAGGTGGGTGGAGCCAAGTGAAGGTTCTTGACATTCATACACAAACAAGTGAACCCCCTTTTTTTTTTTTTTTACAAAGGAATCTTACGAATCACTAACGTGAACTCAAATAAGAACCTTCTCAGGCTGAGGCAGAGGTGGCTATCTGGTCAGCTGGTTGTCTTGACTGCCCCCACCATCTGGCAGCCTCCGTGACACTATCAGAATCCCCAGGGTTCCACAACCCACAGTTTGTAAACCACTGGACAGGAGGACTCCTACTTGAGCATCCTAGAGTGAGGGGTTCTCCACCTGGGTCCACAAATAGAACTGTCTGAACTTGGAAGGAAAAAATTCCATCTTTATTTTCACTAACCTCTAACTCAAGTTAAATACTTTGTTCCATTACAAATGTCGGCAGTGACCACAGTAATACTGACAGTTCCTGTGACTGAGTCACTAGGAGAACTCAGATATTTCTGTATCACATTATAGTTGTCAAAGATCTTTCAAAATATCATTTATGCTCATTATTTTAAAATGACAATAGTTATTATATCTGCTGCCAGATCTCATTTTTAAGTTATTAATAAAGAAGTACATATTGAGGGGCACCTGGGTGGCTCAGTCGGTTAAGCGTCTGCCTTCGCTCAGGTCCTGATCCCAGGTCCTGGGATCGAGCCCTGCATCGGGCTCCCCGCTCTGCGGGAAGCCTGCTTCTCCCTCTCCCTCTGCCCCTGCTTGCACTCTCTCTCTCTCATTCTATCTCAAATAAATAAATAAAATCTTTTTTAAAAAGTACTTTTTTAAAAAGTATGGCACATTATTATGATGCCATACAATTTTGAAAATATCTTGATAACCGTATTTTGATAGGATTGGTTTTCTGTACAGCCCTAGGTATTTTCTTTTGGGCATTTAAAAACATTCTGAAAAGGGGTCCTTCCGGCTTCACAGACTGCTGGAGGAGTCCATGGCGTTGGTAGGTTACGAGCGCCCGTCCTAGGACTTCTCTTCCAGAACAGAGGGGGCTGGGAGCTTGTTGAAGGCTCTGCCAAAAGAGGACACGTAGGACCCAGGATCCCCGGAGGCCCCATGCTCCGACGTGCACACTCTGAGCCCGAGGAAAGTGAGACAGGAAAGTGGGGCAGGAGCAAAGGGACTCTGAGAAGTAGAGCAGAAGGCATCAGGCCCAGGCTGGCAGGGCTCGGTCTAGTGGCACAGAACTGAATTCCTCAGCCCCGACCCCAGCCAGGCTTCCAGGGGAGCCAGGACTCATTGGTCAGAGTCCTGTTTCTCATTTCCCTGCCCAGTCTCAATTGTCTTCACTGAGCTAATACAGTGGAATCAACAGTGGCCTCAAGGTGAAGAGAGACCCTGCTTCCGGATCGGACTCTTCCTTGCCTTGCTGAGTGACTTTGGGCAAGTCACCTCGGTTCCCCAGTTTTCGTGTTGGTATAATTGCTGGCGCAAGTCCTGCTACAAGCCTTTGTCAAGTCCACAGTAGACATCGCTGATAGATCTCAGCATCAATCGTTCCATGCTCAGATGTAGCTTCAGAAGCCTTTTCAACCCTCTACCAGTTGACTGGAATTAGCAAATGAAGTGAAACGTATCTGCTATTGTTGGACTAGATGATCTACACATTTCCATCTGTACTAGTCCACCCGTGTCTCTAAAGATCTGATCCCAGGAACTCGAGTAAGACTCTAGATAGAAGTGCAGACTTCTAAAGCATGGCTATTTCTCACTCAGAGTTGTGTGTGTGCGTGTGTAACAGGAAAGAGAACATTCTTAGCTGGGCTGTAGATTTTCTCTTGTACACTCTAGAGCAAAAATGGGGTCAGAACAGGACACTCGGATGTTGAAATCTCAATCAGGCTTCCCAGAAGAGATGAGCCAAGGCACATGGAAGTCGAACTCTGAGCAGTGTTGGGAATGGGCATCATGCCAGCACCAGTGCTGCCAGGCCCTACCTGCCCGCAAACATCTCCTGTCACAGAAGCATCAGACATGCAGTGCAGCGGAATGATGGTGACAAAGAGTGAATAACACCCACCACTCCTAGTGTCACCTACGTGGCTGTACATCACGCACAGCCAGGTGGTCAAGATGTGGATATGTTGGAAACGTGTTGTTTCTCTCCCAAACGGCACAAAAAGCCACTTAGCAAGTTATTTCAGAGTGTTCACTATCCCAGGTTACAGCTGAAGCCCAGACAAGTGTTTTAACTTACTTAAGGTCACAGAGTTCAAGCGCTAGGACCAGGGCCCAGGTCTCTGCAGACCTGTGGGGCTGGGCCGGTAACATAAATGAGAGAGTGTGCTGGATAGATTGTAGGGAGTGATGGGAACTGTGGCAAACTAGGTCACGTGATCTGTTGTGAGGCAGCAGCTGATTATCAGTTTAAGTTGATGGTTGGCATGGGAGGGTGTGGACCTAGAGGGCCCCATTCTCCTGATTTTTAAAGAGAAGTCTGAATTAAGATTTTTTATATTAAACAGCTCCATTTTCAAATGTTGGCATCTAAATTTTAAGAGGTTAAAACAAAACAAAACACTGTGTAGACCAAACAAATTGGATCTGGGAACTTTAGTATTTGGCCTGATTTGCAACTTCTGGTGGAACAGGTGAGAGCTAAGCCTCTGGATTCAGCTGTACAAAGACCCGAGTCATGGTTCGGCCATTTGTCAGCTGAGCAATCTTACTCAAGATCTGTAGCCTTTCTGAGCCCTGCAGCTTTCATCTGTAAAATGGGAATACTAAAATGGACTGCTGTACAGATTGAGATCATGAATTTTAAACAATTAGCACAATCATTCAATCATAGTAGGTGCTCAATAGATGTAGCTCCTCCACTAAAGTGCCTCTAAGCTTCACAGTGATTAGATGAATACCCAACCCCCAAGGCACCCCAGTCCATCTACCTCAAGCTTATTTTTCTGCAAGGTCTCGGTGCTCCATGGAACTCTAACGTAGATACGCAAGGCCCTCAAACATGCTCACACATACCCTGCATACACCCTTGGGAGGATTTAGAGATGGCAAGTTTGGTTACCAAGGAAAGATGTTTAGGAGACTTCCCAGGGGTGCAGCTGCAACCTTCTAGTGTTTAGAAGAGAGGCCTACACAGTGCAGGGGGTTGGCTAACATGACCTGTTGGGGGCCTTCACAGCATTAGAATTTTTCAACTTGAATTTTGTTAGCTCATGTGCACTAATACGCACATACATGCTCTCACACACCATCTGCCCAGAGCCTGGGCAAGAGGGGCTGCCTTTCCCGTTCCTGGGAAACTTCTATTCTAGCTCTCACTCCACTCATTCTCCTGCAGCCTCACTGGGAAGGGAGGTACCATCAAGACCCTGAACCAGCATTCCCTGAGACTGATTTGCTCAGCAGGGAGCTGTGGGAGAAGGGACAGGGCAAAGAAGCTCAGATGACTGAATAGAAGAACCTTGGTACCTTATCCGGGCCCCTGGAGCAAAAAGTGACAACAGCCCCTTGGACTCAGGGGAATGGACTGGTTCCAAAGACCTGTTCATCCAATGTCTCCAGGAGTCTCCTGCCACCCCCAGATGATGGAAGGGCTGTGAGGGGCTCCATTTCATGGATGGGGAGACAGACTCAAATGTCTTGCTCTGAATCAGTTTACCCAGTCCACTTTAAGGATCAGGAGCCCTCCCGATCTGGGACCCTCTAATGGAACAAGTATGTGGGTTCTGAGTCCTTGTCCTAAGCTGAACCACAACTTAACAACAACACCGCTACCACTTAGCCAGCCAACACTTTTGCTATTCCTCTACTTCTACCTCAATTTAGAATTTAGAAGACACTGAGGCAGGAAAAATGACTTACACCCAAGGTCACCAGTAGGTCTTAAAGTCTGTATTTGAACTCGAGATTGACTCCAAAGTGCACGTTCCAACCACATATTACACCACCTCGTGCATTAGGGCCACATTCCCGGCCTGGGGTTCAGTTCCAGGAGTCAATACCATGACTCAGTGAGCTGTTTGCCCCTGCTTTGTGTTTATATGAGTCTGTATTTCAAAAAAGTCCCAATAAATGGTATTGTAAAAAAGTAAAAGAACTTAACAAGCAACAACAATTCCATCATAATTGGAAAAATTCTTTATAGTGGAAGTCACATTTTATAAAACATCCATTACTCTATTTTGTCAATTTTAAAATGCATGTCTGTGGGTTTTTTGTTTTCAAGCTTTGAATTTGGGAAGCATTTTAAAATCTGTGGGCTCTGAGCTTCCAGGATATACACAATTTTATTTGGCCCTAAGAATAATCCTGGTAGGCAAGCATTGCCAAGATTACAATCCCCATTTTACAGCTGGGAAAACTGAGGTTCAAAGAGGTTAGGCAACTTGCCTGAGGTTACAAAGCCAGTCAATGCAGATTAGCCCTGTGTCCTGATTCTCAGCACAAGTTGGGTCCACCATAAGCTCCTGGACTCCAGATACTGGGCTCACACCTACCTGTTTACATCACCCCACTGGCCGACCCCTAGCAGAGGACTGAAGGACACCTCAGCTCTCCCATCCAGGGTTGTCCAACCTCAGGCAGAGGAGTATGAACCCAGTGTGGGGTCTCCTAGGAGCAGTCCGGCCCCAAATAGGAAATTTTCAGGCCACAGGATCCCACTTTCAAGAATACATCCCATGTATTATAGAGACCAAAGCCGGGTTGGGGTGTGAAGGCAGTATTTCTGCCTGGTGCCCTTATAAACCATGCAAGCTAGATCTAGGGGCTCCCACTTAGGATCCCCATTCTCTGAAAATTGCCCTATTTCTCATATTTCAAAAGGCCAAATGAAAAGCCAGTATTGACTCTAGATAAGCTCACACAGGCAGACTAAAACACCACATTTCTTTGCTTTTGGTTTAACTTGTATCAGCTCAATGGTATCACTGCGGTTTGTTCCTGCTGACCAGGAAACACTGATTGGCTAGTATAGGGTTCCAATTAGCAAAGACGGGGGGGGGGGGGGGACAATTAATGATATTATGTAACAGGTACAGCTTGGCAGACAAAAGTCTTTCAAAACAAGTGTTGTGACAGGGGAAAATAAGAAAAGGAGAACGCTGACATGAAAATTGGAGCTCCTCATTTTCCCAGATGGAGAACCTGAGGCTCAGAAAGCTGGAGTGACTCGCTCAAGGTCACACAGCAGGGCTGGAACCAGTATCCAAGGTTTCTGCCCTTCTGGAGAAGGATCTTCCCACCAGACCCTGCTGGGCTGAGGTTCAAGAAGCCCGGATTGTCAGGACTCACCAGGGTTGCTGCAGGGGGTCAGGACAGGGAAATGGCTTCTCCTTCACACCTGTGGGCTCCTTCCTGGTGGGCAGTTGCCAAAGCCATGCTGTCTTTCTTCCCTCTGCCAGGGCAGCAAGGCATGGGAGCCTCCTGGAAAGCCAGCTCTGGGCAAGGTGAAGGAGGCCTCTCTGAAGAAATCACCCTCCAGGACATCAGATGACCAGGTCCTGGGGTCCCGGGTGGCCACGGAGGGCTGAATTACAAGCTGCCTCTGGCCCCCACCGGGGAGCTCTCCAGGTGGTATGGCTGGTTTTCCTGCTAGGGGCTGGGTGCCTTTAAGAGAATGACTGCAGTTCATTGGCTGAGCAAGGCTCCCCCTACCTCTTTACCTGAGCAGGTGAGAGAAGCAAGGCTAGGGGAGGGCTGGGGACTCAGGTGAGAAAACAAACCGTGGCAACCAGCTGGCTCTCCCTTCCTCCACAGACAGCCCTTCCTCCCTGGGCTTCCTTCCTCATCCCCAACCGAACCACAGGACCAGCTGGAGGTAAAGAAAGGGCAAACATTCTGCAAAGTGCCTAGGGCCATTCAGTTCTCAAAGCTTCACTATCTCACAGTAACCCTAGACCAGAGTTATTTGTATGTCTCCTCTGTCGATGGAGAAACTGTCCTTGGAGATATGAAATGGCTTGTCCAGCTCACGCAGCTCTTGGAAGGAAGGCTGATGGAGTAGGAGGGTGTGAGGACCCAAACCTGAGTCTCCTGCTTTTGACTTTCCATACACTGCTCCTGGACCACACCACCTCCCTCTCGGTGAGGCCTCTGGCAAGCCACTCACTGCCTCAGTTTCCATATCTGTAAGATGGTGCAGTCATGCTTGTATGTGAGTCTCCACTCAATTTATTGAGTGTATCATAGACGTAGAGCTAAAAAGGACTTGGGGGATTATCTAGCTCATCCATTCATGTAGCAGGCATACCTTCATTCTACAGGCATTGTTCTTCAGCAATTATTATGTGCCATACCTGTGTTAAGTCCTAGGGCTACATCGGTGAACAGGAAAGTCAAGGACCTTATTGAGTTTGCATTCTAGAGAGAGGACAGATCGACATAAACAAGTAAATAGGTTAGGTAGGTTAAAGTACCATGAAGAAATAAAATAGGCTGATATGATAAAGTAATGGGGGGGCTATTTTAGATTATGTAGTCAGTGAGGCCCTCTCTGAAGAGGTGATATTGAACCTGAGACTTGAATAATAACAAGGTACCAGTCATTAAAAGAACTGGAGCAAGAGTGTTCCAGGCACTGGGAACGGCAAGTGCAAAGGCCCTGAGGCAGGTGTATTTGGAGACTCACTCATTATGGAGGGAAACTGAAGTCTGGAGTTCATCAGCACACTTGAGTTACCAATAAAACAAATCATTCCACGAGCCTACACTGCTTTTACCTCATGTTTCTTCCACTCTGTAGACATGTGTAAATTCCCAAAGGGCAAGGGCTATGATTTCAGGAGTTTCCTACATTGAGGAATCAAATCCTGACCAACAACATAGGACTAAAAATCACAGCAGCAATGCAAACTGCCACATGGTGACACGGGGTCAGCACAGACCCTTCCTGTTCAATTCCTTTCCATTTTTGTTTTCAGAATTTTTTACTCTGATTTCTAAAAAGGGCTGCCTGTTCTCAGCCCTCCTGTTGTTGGTAGGAACGCTGGGATTGTTATTCTGAAACTGTCGGATGGGTAGTGTGCGGTAAAGCAAGTGAGTTTCCTGTTGGTGGTTTTGAGAACCAGGACTTTTGGTGTGAGAGAAAGGAGAGACAAATGAAAGACAAAAAGAGTTAAGTAAAAATTTTACAATCCTGGATTTCAATCAGAAGTCCCAGTGTGAATTTTTGATGTAGCCAGTCTGAAAACAAGCACCAGGTTCCCTATTGTTGTCAGGTCTAGAAACAACAACCAACACTTTAGTGAGCACCTTTAGTGCCAGATTGTGGTCTCTAAATACGATTTTCTGTAAAGGAACCCAGGCTCCTCAAAAAACCAAATAGCTGATTCCAGCTTTGGGGCAGAAAATGTACAACACATACATAGACTTTTAATGCCACAAATCAAGGAAACTAGAGTTGTGGCAAAGGGCCTTGGGAGACAACCAGAAGAGACTCCCATTTGCCAAAGTCCAGACAATTTCAGCATTGGTAAAGAAAAGAACTGCAATGAGTAGAAAACATTGAATATATTTCAATCCGTGAGTTCATAATGATATTTTAAAAATAAACAAGAAACCTCAGTGATCATCTCTGAAAGATATTAGGAAATCAACTCACTGCATTTTGAAACCTGGTAAATAAAGGGAGACAATTAAGTATTTATTCTGTCTTTCCTGTAAGAACTGTGCCTCAGGCAACCAAAGAGTAGATGAGAGGAAGGTGCTTTTTATGTAAGCATTCCAACAAATTAAATGAAACAGGAATGAAGAAGGATTAACTCGGAATATCACCATTTTGCAACTCCTTATGAATTAGTTGATCTGATAATCCTACAAAAAGAGAAACAAGTAGATGTAATGGGCCTCTTGGTGGAATTAGCCACCACCTCCTATGAAGAAATCATGCCCCAAGAATCAAGCAGGGGTCTGATCAAGCCTTTGGAGTAGGTGTTGGCCAACTTTGTCTCCAGTGGGCCAGGTAATTTAACCGTTACGGGCTACAGTGTCTGGTCTCTGTGGCAACTACTTTGCTGTTGGAGCACAAAATGCAGCTGTGGACAATAGCTAAACAAATGGGAGGAGCTGTGTTCCAACAAAATCCTGTTTCCAAAAAAGGGTAGTTGCTAGATTTGGCCCATGGACCATAGTTTGCCAACCCCTGTTCTTAGCCTTACTACTGGTTTATAGGAAATACAGGGACTGAGGAATACATGAAATGATACCGTGGGGACACAATATGCAAAAGCCAAACTAGGGGAAAGCCTAACAGGAAAATCAACCCGATTTCTTTAACAAATGAATGTCAAGATATTAAAAATTGAGAGAGAGAGGGGTACCTCTAGATTAAAAGAAACTTAAGAAATATTAGCCAATCACATTGTATGGACTTTGACTCTTAATTCAAGCAATTATTTTTAAAAATATGGGATGATTGGATAAATGTGGACATGACCTGAATATTTGTAATATAGAGGAATTATTGTTGACATTTGGAGATGTTTGATGATACACTGTGGTTATGCTTAAAAGGGGGAGTCCTGGGGCACCTGGGTGGCTCAGTCATTAAGCATCTGACTTCGGCTCAGGGCATGATCTCAGCGTCCCACATGGGGCTCCCTGCTCAACGGGGCGTCTGCTTCTCCCTCTCCCACTCCTCCTGTTTGTGTTCCCTCTCTCGCTGTGTCTCTCTCTGTCAAATAAATAAAATAAAATCTTTAAAAAAGAAATTAAAAAAATAAAAAAATTAAAGGGGAGAGTCCTTATCTTTTAGAGATATTTGCTGAAACATTTAGAGATGAAATGGAATGATTACTCGGATTTGGTTAAAAAGAATGGGTGGTGAAATCTTTTTTTTTTTTTTTAAGATTTTATTTACTTATTTGACAGAGAGAGATAGCGAGAGCAGGAACACAAGCAGGGGGAGTGGGAGAAGGAGAAGCAGGCTTCCCATGGAGCAGGGAGCCCGATGCGGGGCTCGATCCCAGGACCCTGGGATCATGACCTGAGCCGAAGGCAGGCGCTTAATGACTGAGCCACCCAGGCGCCCCTGGGTGGTGAAAAGGAAACAAAATTGGAAAGGGGTTGGATGGTGGGTAGCAGGTAGATAGAAATTCATTACCCTATTCCTCTGTTATTTTGTAAATACTTGAAAAATTCTGCTATGAAAAGTTAAAATACATTTATAACATTTCACACTCAACCAATCAACAAAATTTTTTAAATCTGACAAACTCAAAGTTTGGAAAGGATACAGGGAAAAGGTAGCTCTCACAGTTGGTGGGAATGTAAATTCCTACAATTTTTGAGAGTGATTTGTTTGTGTATGCCCCATGATCCAAAAATTCCCCATCCAGATCTATACTCAAGAGAAACTTTAGTCCATTAAGAGACATATAGAAGCATTTTTTAAATAGGAAAAATGGAAAACAACCAAAATGGATAATTTCTGGACCACAAGAGGTAGGGGGAGGCTACGAAATGTAGAGAAATGGCAAGTTTATGCAGACAGAGGAGCCAGGTCCCCATCAGGATAGACTTGGCTCAACATATGTCAGCTTGGTACCCACTCCCAGCCAGGCCCTTTTCTGAGTTCTAGGAATACAGAGGTGATGTCCCTCAAGGGCTTTAAAGTCTAGATATCAGAGCTAGAGGGGGGCTGACCCTCACATATCATTGAGCCCAAGCTACCCATTTTACAGATGCAGAAAACGAGGCCCAGAGAAGTTAAATGACTTGCCAAGGCACACGGTTGTTTTGTGGAGGAACCAGAAATTGAAAGAGGTCTCTGATGCTCAGCAGAATCAGATCTTGGAGCCATACATTCTTAAGCTGAATCCTGGCTCTGTAACTTACTAGCTGTGACCTTGGCCAAGTTACTCTCTTTTCTCAGAAGTATAGTAATACTTACTTCATAGGTTGATATGAAGATTAAATGAAATGATATACATAAAACACTTAACTCTGGGACTGTAAAAGAGTCAGACCTCAGTGGGTAGGTTATTTACTTTTACTATTATCGATAGAAGGAAAGGCATTGGCAAAAGGACAAAATGCTACATTCTATATTGCTCTCAAATGGTTAAATCTGTGTGGCTCTTGCGCCACCTCCCTGAGCCCCAGTTCCTTGTAAAATGAGGATACTAGCAGAACCTATGTCATGGGGGCACCTGGTGGCTCAGTCATTTGTGTCTGACTCTTGGTTTTGGCTCAGGTCATGATCTCAGGGTCATGAGATCGAGCCCCACGTTGGGCTCTACACTTAGGGCAGAGGCTGCTTGAGATTCTTAACCCTCCTTCACCTACCCTCTCTCTCTCAAATAGGTAAATAAAATCTTAAAAAAAAAAGAACCTACATCATGGGGTTGTTGTCAGGATTAGATGAACTAATGCCTAGCATATAGTAAGCCCTCAATATATGGTAGCAATGCTGCTGTTGATGAAAGACATCTATCCCAGGGTGTCAGGCTCAGGAGACACAAAAAAGAATCAACTGCATATCCTGCCCTCAGAGTGCTTCAGTCTAGTGGGGGATACAGTCAGAGGCCACTCCTTCCTTTCCATTTCTCCCCATGCTGTCACATTTCAGGCCTGGATCAGGGCCAGAGGGCCAAGTGATTCTATTTCATCCCACTGGGAAGATGGCTCTAAAAATGACCAGGCCAGACCTGCTAGGTCTCAACGAACACACACACACGGGCGTGCTCACCTCTGCTGGTGAGAACCACATTCCCAGCTCTGCAGAATCCCTGCCTGCCTCAGGCTGCTGGAGCCAAAGCATCACATGCTCTGAATAATCAAGCCATCCAGAAAGTTCCCTGTGGTGAGCTGGGCACCACACTCTGGTCTGCACCCTTGGGGCCAGGCAGCCAGAAATATCACAAAAGGCCTGCCCTCTAAGCTTAGCTCCTGTCCCCAGCTTGCTGGAGCCACAGAGCACAGGGAGTTTAAAAAACCCAGCTCCTTCCTTTTCCTGATGCCTTCTCCTCTCCATGAAACCATGTGTATTTCTCCCCAAGACCCTATTTTTACAGAGCCCAACAAAACATTCTCAGTTGGCTCAGTGACCATTGGTCCCAATTTCTCCAGCCTTAGTAAAAACCATTGAGGGTCAGAGAAAGACACAGTAAGACCAATGGGAGGCGAACAGAACCGGTTAAATATATTCGGTTCTGTGGAAGCAGGAGTGAAGTTGTTCTTTCAAGTGGATGTCAAAACTGTCACCTTGCAGCTGCTCACAGGCTGCAGGCTGGAGACACACAGCCTGTCTGGCGCTGTGTGTCTTGTGTGCAGTGATCAGGGCGTGCCTGGTTCCCCATTCTGCCCAGCACTCAGCATCAAACACAGCGCCACAATGAGCGCTCGATCATAACAATCCTAACAGCCTGAACTGTTCCCACTCAGTGCTTACCATTCTTGTAATTAAATAACTGCATGTGAAATTATTTGTTTAACGCGTGCCTCTCTGACAAGACTGTCAGCAACCTGGGGGGAGAGACTGCCCCGGGGGGTTGTTCACGATTGTATCCCCGGTGCTTAGAATGGGATCTGGCGTGTACCTGGCACTCAATAAATGTTTGTTGAATGAACAGATGAGCACAGATGGCAAAGATGGCCAATGGGTCAGCCCACCTACCAATCTTGAAAGCCTACATTGCTCTAGATCCTGAGCACACTACCAGGCTAAAGGAAGCTGCCCTTAGGCCCTTCACTTCAAGATGCAGACAGTGTTATGGGGAAGGGTGGGGGGAAGGGTTTGTTAATACCTAAGAGTCGACCTCCTAGAAAGTCAACCCATTGACAAAAGAGACCAAATGGAGTGGGAAGCAGGCTTGTCTGCTGGTTAACTGGGGCCTTCTCTTTGCCTCTAGTTGTTGATTTGGGACAGTTGGTCTGGGAGTAGATGGATGATTTCAGCCTGGAGTTCATGGAATGGACTTTGTAGAACTGTTGCAGGACACAAGGAGTAAATCGATGTGTAAATATTTACTACAGGACCTGACAGTGCACCAGTGCTCAGGAATGCTCTATCGAGTTACTGTGGTTTCTATCAATCCTCTGCCCTCCAAGGCTGCCCAGGGATGAAAGGCACCTTGGATGGAGACCTTCAGGGCGGAAGTGTGGTGCTAGGTGCCCGGCTTCCCCAAGGCATCTCTTGGGGCCAGCCTGGCCAGACCACAGGCAAGAGGGAGTGAACCATCTAAGTGACAGAAACACAACTCAAACTGACTTAGGCGAAGTTGGCCCACACATCCCTTAAGTTCAGACAGCAGACTTGCTTTGTGCACAGCCGGACCCAGGAGCTCAAACACTATCAGGATGTCTCCTCCCTGACTCCATCACCGTATTCTATCTTCTGTGTGAGCTCCAGTCTCAGAGAGGCCCAAGTCCCCATGGTGCCTTCCATGCTCCCTCCAGCTCCCCACAGAAAAGAGAAAGGTCCCCTTCCCCAGAGCTCAGGTCAAACCCCCAGAACTGAGTCTCATTGGCTGTAACTGAGTCACATGACCTCTCCAAAGCAATCACCATGGCCAGGGTTTGCAAGGCTCTGATTGGCGGAATGGAGTCACATGCCCACCTCTGGGTTACCGGCTGGAGTCCGGCTCTGCAGACAGGGAGAGGAGGGTCCTCAAGCCGCACAGAGTTGCTGTTGCCAAAGAAGGGAGAATGTTGCTGGGGCAGCAAAATAAATAAGCACTGCAGATTGCAAACCTCTCTTCAGGTCAGATGACAAGAGCAATGTTACAGTGAGGCCAAACAAACGTCAATTCTGTCAGACAAAGTGATAGGACCTGGAAGGATTCCCAGAGGGCAATGGGGCATTAGCCATGTGCCAAAAAACTTGTTTTATCGGGCCCATATCAGGGTGTCTCCAGCACTAAAATAAGGGAGGCCCCCAACACTTAGTAACCTAGAAAAATAATACTCGAATGCAATATTTTAAAAGCCAAAATTAATGCATAAAATCCACGACAAACAAAATTAGGGGCTTAGATGAAAGTTTGCCATGAGCATTTTTCATTCTGGAAATTCCTAAGAGTAAGTTTACTGATGAATCATGCACTACAGCAATAGCACAGTCTTCATTCATTCGACAAATGTTTAATGAGTATTTATTATAAATCTGGCACCGTGAGAGAAATACAGTTGATCTGGTTCCTACCCCCGGGGAGTTCATAATCTGTAATCTGAATGGCAAGACCCCCCAGTATACATCACCTCCATATATTGTGATTCATGTTTTAATGAAGGCCCAAAAACTTGCCGTGGGAGCCCAAGAAAAGCATTTAAAAGACCTTTTTATAAAATAAAAGAAGTCCTGGGGATATACCCTACAGCATGGTGACTGTAGTTACAGTACTGTATGTTTGAAAGTTGCTAAGAGAGTTAAAAGTTCTCATCACAAGAAAAAAAATTGTAACTGTGTGGTGATGGATGGTAATTAGACTTATTGTGGTGATCATTTTGCAATATATGCATAGATCAAATTATTGGTTGTACACCTGAAACCAATATAGTTATCTGTCAATTATATCTCAATGAAGAATCTTTTTATTATGAAAATGTTGAAGCATACAGAAAAGTAGAAAGGACTATAAACTGAATACCTACATACCGATCACACAGATTCAACAATCGTAAACATTTCACCATATTTACTTTATCTCACTATATGTTAAATTTGTGGCTAAAACATTTGAAAGTTAATTACAGATATTCCAGCACTTGAGCCCTAAACACTTCAGCATGCATTTCCTGCCTCCCCAAAAATAAAGAGTTCTCCTCCATAATCACAATACACTTACCTCAACTCACAAAATTAACAATCATTTCCTACATCATCTGATACCCAGTTCATAGTCAGATTTCCCCCATTGTCCAAAAACATGGTCTCAATAGCTCAAAAAAAAAAAAAAAATGAACCAAGATACAATCAAGCATCATATCTTATAGTTGTTAAGACTCTTCGATCTCTTTAAATCTAGAACCTCCTCTCCCATTGCTTTTGCTTTTGTTTTCAGGACATTGACTTTTAAGAGATCATGCCTGTTGTCTTCTAAACTGTCCCACCTTCTGGATTTGTCTGGTTGCTTTTCTGGGTGTTATTCAGTGGGTTCCTCTACCTCTGAAATTCCTGTAAACTGAAGCTAGCTTTAAAGAGCTGATGAGATTTAGGCTTAACATTTTTGGCAAAAGCCAAAACAGGTGGAGCTATGGAGTCTACTGCATCCTATTAGAAGGCACAGAAACCTGGTTGTCCCATCACTGGCGATGCTGTGTGGTCCCTGGGTTAAGGTGGTAACAGAGGAGAAAGGAACTGGGAAGGATGGTAAAGTCGTCACAGTGACATTTGGATAGGGCTTTAAAGAGTGTGTAGGAGCCTATTAGGTGGAGAAAAAGGAAGAGGAAGGGTTTTCCAGGCATAGATGGAGACACAGTGCTGGGAAAGAGCATGACCAGCTTTAGGAAGTCGGAGGTGGTAGCCGAATGTGGTTGAGAATTGTTATAACGACACCAAGCACTTAGGGTGAGTTTACTGTGTTCCAGGAACTATGCTAAGTGACTCATTTAATTCTTCACACAGTCCTATGGAATGGGTGCTACCACCCCCATTTTAAGGGTGTGGAGTCAAGGTTGAGTGATATGTGGTAACTTGTCAAAGGTTACATAGCTAGAAACAGGCCGACTCAGGATTTGAATCTGGTTGCCTGACTCCCGAGCCTCTGCATTTAAGAATCACCAAGCTCTATGTTAAGGTGACAGGGCAAAGGAGTTGGGGAGGCAGGTTGGGGGCAGGTGGAGACAGGCCTTCTCAGTCATTGTTTGGACGTTACTCCAGCGGCAGTGGGGAGCAAGTGAAGGTTTCCTGGTCTGGGCGGCAGGGCTGTCTGGGAACGTGCACCAGGGAACTCAGGCCTGTGAAGGATGAGTGGACAGCTGCTGGGGTGAGCTCTTAGGGGGCAAGCCAGGCATTCCTACAGGCCAGCGGGACCTGACGAGCAGAGATGGAGGGAGGAATTCAAGTGCCTCCCAGGCTTGTGAGCTGACCCTTACTCTCCCAGGCATGGGGGTGGGGGTAAGGATTTAGGGGCGGGGCACGTTGGGAGCAGGGCAGACGCCCAGTTTTGGCCCCACACTCTGGGCCCCCAGAGCCCTGCAGGCCGCTGGGGTTCCACTGCATCATCCCAGAGACCCAGCAACCTGTGGGCCACATCCCAGTGAGACTTGAGCGGCAAAGACTGGCAGGAAGGACCAGTCTTAACCTCCAGGAACCAAAGAGGGGAAGCGACTGGCCCAAGATCAGTCAGATCTTGGCAGAGACAGGACTAGTTGTGTCGTGTCTCTTAATTCCAAGTCTGCTACTCTTTCAGGATGGAGTCTATTTCAAAATCAAAGAGGGACCAAGACACAACCGCTTTGGACTAGCCACCAGGTTGCCCAATACTCTGGGGAATACTTCGTTTTTTTAATCTATATTTTCCCACTTTGGGAATCCTCTCTGAGGGATGGGGTATCCTCCCTGGTTGGTTCTTGTCGCACAGCCTCTCAGCCATTGAGTTATCCCCTATCCCCACCCCCCACCCCAGTCTGGGGTGGAGAGTCCCCGCTTCCCGGGCCCTTGCGGTCCATCCTTCAGCCTAGGTGGGGAGGGCGCATAGATGGAGTGACAGGAACTGCTCTGGGGCCATGCTGCCTGGTTCAAATCTCTGCCCTCACTCACCAGCTGTGCAGCCTTGAGCTGGTCACATCCCCTCTCTGTGCTTCTGTTTTTATCATTTTTAAATTGGTGAAAATAACAGTGCTTCATAAGGTTCGGGATGAGGATTAAATAACATAAGTAGTATTTAAGGACCTAGTAAGGCACTTGCCACATGATAAAGGCTGGTTATTATTATTAACCTGGGAGTCAGGAGGCTTGGGTGTCTGCCACTAATTTACCTATGAATTGGACAAACCTTCCAGATCTGGAATAAAACCTGCCTCCTTCACAAAATCCACCCAGATCAACTGCACTCAGTTTAAAGCCTTCCTTGATTTCCAGTATTTAAAGCACAGCTGACCTGATCTAAACTAACTAAGATTGGGGTGGGGAAGGGCATCCTGTGTCCCCGTCCCTTCCCCCCAGCACTAACTTAGACTCAGGCCTGGGGCTTGTAGTTCAGGCACACCACCACCCCCACCGCTCCCCCTCCCCCACAGCTACTCACTTGGGTAAATCGCTTCATCTCTGTAATTCAGTATGGGGTAATAATCCCTCTTTTATCTGTTTTGAAAGATGAAGAAATGCAGATTCCTGACTACTTTGAGAATGGAAGGAAACAAACATCCAAAGTGTTTTTTCAAAGCATATTTAATAACCTGGAAAAGCGATGCCAACATATAACGTTTACTTCCCTATTGTGAATTTCTTATTTAAGGATTTTGCAGAAAGATGCACTAATATATTCTCATGGTAACACATTCATGGTATAATGATCATCAGAAAAGGGCAGTCAATTGTATATGAAATATGACCCTTACTTCATTTTTAAAGAGTATAAATACACTGAAAACAAAAATAAATAAAGGTAAGGAAATCCACCAACATGTTACCTCTGGGTGGCAGGGTTACTGATAACTACTGTCTTCCTCTCTATTTTTCTCTATTTCCCTTTTTCTAACAAGTATACTATTTTTATAAACAGAAAACAATGACAGTGATCTTTAAAGAAAAATGATGTGTTTGAAAATATTCAAGGCTAAGCCAAAGCAAGTTAGAGGTCACCTGTGTGTGAGTAATCAGAAACCTTTAAGATGAAAATTCTGCCTTTAGGGAGCACCCTGTCCCCTAGCCCTGGGTCAGTCCATGTTTTATTTTCTTTGAAAGCCCCACGCAGAGCTCACCACTCCTTCGGCTTCCAGAACTTCCCCAGCTTCCTTGGCCCAGAGTTCCTGCTTCTGAAGTCAGGCTTGGCCAGGGCAGCTGTGGGCTGTGCCCTGGGGAGCTGGAGAAGACCCCCAAATCCCTGCAGTTACCAGCTTACTTAGTGAGCTGAGGAGGCCTGTTATTTACCAGTCTAAAAAAACCCAATGGGGCACTGGTGCTCCCTCACTCTGGGTTATTATGCCTCTTCTGCGTGTTCTTTACAGGCCTCGAGGACCTTCTTGGGAGTCCCCCAAAGCTTTACCATGATTTACAGTAAAGTTTTGCAGCTCACGATCCTTCAGTGGCTCCTCATTTCCTTCAGGGTGGGTATCTGCCAACTTCCTTAGTCTGGCATTTAAGTGCCTATACCATCTGAACCAACTTCCCTCGCATCTCCCATGGGCCCATCAAATGGTCTGCTAGCCAGCTGCACGGCAAGCCAGGAAGGAACAGCAAGGAACAAGGAGAGCTGGGTGTGCGAACACAGCTGGGAAAGGTGGTCTGAGCAACCACAGACGTTCTAAAGGGCCTGTCACTTCCCAGGGCCAGGCAATTAGACCTCTGTGGTACCTTCCAATTTCTTCTAAAGAAAATCCGGAAATCTGGATCTTTATGTGAAATCTCCTGATTTTTTTTTTTAATATTGGCAGCTAATTCGCAAAACACATTTGGCCAGTCGGCTGACTGTAATTTGTGACTTCTCATAGGAACACATTGAACTTTTCTCCCTCTGTACCTTTGCTTTTGCTGTTTCCACTGCCAAGAACACCCTCCCATTCATGTGGGTCTGGTGAACTCCACCTATTCTGTCAGACCCAGCTGAACACCACGTCTTCCGCGAGCATCCCTGGATGACCTTGGCTGGAAGTGACCTCTCCCTCCTTGGGGCTGCACCAGCCTCCATGCCTGCCCATCTCATGCCACAGCTAATTTCAGTGAGTTCGATCTCCCTTAGTAGACAGTGAGCTCCTGGAATATTCGACAAATATTTAAGAAGCACCTGCTTTGTTGCAGGCATCAAGCTAAGAATGCAGCCTAGAACAAGATGGATAGACTTTGCCTTGATGGAATAGAGAGTCTACTGCAGGGGACAGAGCTTAAATAAATCATTCCCAAGATACCTAATTCCAATTGCGATGAGTTTTACGGAGTTAAGAAAGTTTATAAAAGGAGCTTAATCCAGGCAGGAGGATTAAGCAGGTCACGAGGCAGCCTGGGGGAAGCATTAGCCCTCTGGGCTGCCACATAAGGTTGCACAGTCTGTATACTGCACAAAGGTAACCAGCTGAGAGGGCAGACGAAAGCTGAAGCCCAGTTCCTGCTTGCTTGCCCAGGCTGTGCCCTCTTCTATTTTGCAGAAAGGCAGGGGCAGTGTTTAGTTTCTCTGACTGCCCCCCCCCACAATCTCCCTCTCAAAAGCTGCTCTAAATGTAGGATCTAAGTAAGAATGGTGACCTCCCTATATATACGAAGCCTCAAGAGATGTCCCCGCTTTCCCTTTCTACCAGAATATACTCCCTAAATCCTAACTTGAGAGATTCTGGGGATCAAGGGTGGGCATCTCTGAGAAAGTGATATAGGAGCTAGAAACTGAAGGATAAGGGGCCAGACAGATAGAAGTATGAAGAACAACAGCATGTTTGAGGCCTCTGAGGAGAGAAAGTACCATGCCTGAAGGACCTATAAGCGGCTAGCGCGGCTGAAGCATGGACAGAATGGAGAAGAGCAGCAAGGGGTGGGCCGAGTAGTGACCATGCCATGCAAGGCCTGGAAGGCCATATTACGGGGTTTGATCCTTATCCTGAAATGTCTTCTATATCCCCCGCCCTAACCAGGTTGCTGATGGGTGTCACTGCTTATGGGCTGGCCCACACAGCACACGGTAACAGAAACTACCTTTACAGAGCACCTACCACAAGCCACACACTGTGCTGGGGCCACACATCTAGTTCATTCTTCCTTTCCCATCCTCCTAAGAGAGGAAGTATCCTTTGATTCCAATCGAACAGATGAGAAAATTGAGGCACACAGAAGATGAGCGGCCTGCCCAATGTTACCTGGTTACTCAGCGGTGGGCAGGGACTCACGCCCAGGTCTGTGAGATTCTGAGCCCCTCCTTTGGTTGCCATGAGGCACTGACCCTTAGGAATGAACTAGAAGGCACAAAGAGTCCGGAGCCTTGCTCAGAGTGGGGTCTGGGGGCCTGCGGTATTGGTATGACCTGGAAACTTGTCAGAAATACAGGCTTTCAAGTTCTATCCCAGTCCTACTGACTTCGAATCTGCATTTTACCAGACTCGTCATGTACACATCACAGGCTGAGAAGCACCAGAGAATAATCCAAGCAATAACTGCTTTTGCAACCCCTTACACAACAGTCTCGTGTCTCACGGGCCAAGTCTCCAGGGACTTGAAAACAGCTTATTCTAACCAAATTTGCCAGAACTGTCAGCTCCCCCATCCATCCACCTGCCCCAGTTTTGCCTTCTGTTGTGACCCCAAGAGAAAGACCCAGAATGGTACCATCAACTCCAGGGAGGCGCTGCTCTGCTTCTGCTCAATTTCTTAGTATGATTTGCTCTCATCCAGGAATAAATGTAAAGCTATTTGACCCTTCTCCTGCTTAATTACTGCTCCAAATCATCTCCCATTTGGGGCGCACTCTGATCCCCAGATCATGTTCTGGGACCCACCTTTCGCAAGACAATTCCCTTTCTTAGTCCTCATACCAAAGGAGGCAAGATGGTTTGCTGGAAAAGATGGGTGGGTGAGAAAAGGCTGGCTTCCCTTTCAGCGTTAAGGCCACATGTTCTGTGACTCTGGGAAACTCCCATCTCCACTTCCCCACTGACATCTGAGAAATGGGTAGGATGCACAGGGCTAGTAATCACTAGATCAAGGGCTTGGCAGGTAGCCTCAAGGAAGTTCAGTGGCCTAGGTGAAAAAGGAAGGTGTGGTGGGGACTGTGGCGAACGAGAAAGATGTACTGCCCTAAAAAAGGCGGCCGCACTCAGCATTAGGCTATTGTCCTGGGAAATATGGGTCCGGTGTGGCCATGTTATTCTCATTTTTCAAGGGTTGGGAATCTGATGTTCCCCCTACGGAATATCATATGGTGTTTAAATACCGGTATCTGCTTAAATTTAAAAAACACTCAGTGGGTCAAACACAGACCAGGTGCAGGGGAGATCTGCCCGTGGGCCGCCAGCTCGCGCTGCCTGGCCTGGATGCCATCCTAATGGTGTAAGTTTATGACTCCATCCCACGTGCAGCTCTTTCAGAATGCCGCAAAGTGGCTGCTGCAAGGGCGGCGGAATCCGCGCCCGCCGGGGCCCCCCGCCCCTCCCCGCCGCGGCCCCGGCGCCCATCGGTGCCCCCACCCAGGCCTCTCCCGCAGAGGGCCATGCGCAGGCACGCAGCCCCGTCCGTGGTGGCGGCGACGGGCGCACGTCGCTTTCTTCGCACCCTCCCTACCTGCTCGCCCGCGGTGCCCGCAGCGCCGCAGCGGTGACTCAGCCTCTGGCGGCCGGGGCGCGGCGGGGGGAGGGGTGAGGGCGAGGGCGGGGAGGGGAGGGAGGAGGAAGGAGGAAAGACGGGAAAGGGAGGGGGCCGAGAAGCAGCCGCGGAGGGAGGAGAGAGGAGGAGAGGGAGGGCTAGAGGGGAGGGAGGGCGGAGAGGACGGGCCTGAGGGGGGAGGGGCTCGGGGAGGGAGGAGGAAGGAGGGGAGGGGCTCGGGGGAGGCCGAAGCCCCGCCCCCTGCTCCTGGGGCCCTCCCGAGGTTTGGGCTGGCGGGTGCGGGAAGCCGGGTGGAGAACAGCCGAGCGGCGCGGCTGAGGCGGAGAAGGGAGGGTCGTATGCTCCCCGCCGCTGATTCCCACTCCCGAATGCGCGTGTGGACGCGCGCTTCCTAGCTACACCGACAGGCCCACCCTTCCCTTTTGGACTAGCGGGAGGGAACGCACCTTTAGCTGTGGACTTTTAGTGAGCACCTCCGGGTGGGGGCCCTGGGTCCTGGGCAGAGACGGAGCTGAAGGAGCCTGAGCCCTGCGTCCGGGGGGGCTAGCGGGCCGGCGAGAGATAGCCCGCACCTCCTATCCTACAAGTGCAAGTTTGAGGGGAGAAATGATCTGCTGGCGCATTTTGCTGGGCTTACACAAATAGCTGTAACACAAGGTTGAATTTGGAAGGTGCCCCAAGGAAGTTTCCTTAGCAACTTTTTGATAATATAAATGAATCTATGAGTGAATGAAATGTGCAATGGGAGCATATATGTGTGTATATGAGGGCACAGTTTTTTTAAATGTCTTTTTATACGTGTGTTCATGTATGTTTGGGAGGATGTATAGGAGTGTGTGTGTATGTCTTGAATGATGTATGTCTATGTATGCTTATATGTGTAAGCACATTGATAGCTGTGTATGAATTTGTGCGCCTATAATGTGTCTCTGTGGATATGCACAGGTGTTTATGTGCCTCAATGTTAAACGTGTGTGTACATATGAGATCTACGAGCATGCCTGAGTTTGTATGTGAATATGCATATGTACGTGAATTTGTAGGTTTGTGTATGTGACTACATGTCCTTGGGTATGTATTGCTTTTATGTGCCAATGTTGTATACGTGTGTGTGTATGGGGGACTGCATGTGTCTTGGTGAGATTGTGTTATGCGTGTGTGTGTGTGTGTGTGTATAGGAGAACACATTTGTGAGCCTGTGACCAGGGCTGGAGTGTGTCTTAAGGTTGCATGTGTGTGTCTGTATGTATAAGTGAGAACATATGTGTTTTTCAGAGTCTGAATGGATACAACTGTGTATGTGTCTTGATGTATCTCTGTAGTCATTCTGCTGATTCGGTCTGAGATAAGGGCATGTGCTTCTTTCCAGTTTTATTGAAAAATAACATACATCATTGTCTAAGTTTCAGGTGTACAGCCTGATTTACGTATATTGTGAAATAATTCCACAATAGGTTCAGCTAACATCTATCTTCTTACATAGATACAAGATACAACAAAGAGAAAGAAGAAAAAAGGGAAAAAAGTTCTTGTGATGAGAACTCTTAGGATTTACTCTTAACAACTTTCCAGCGTATCCTACAGGAGTGTTAGCTACAGTCATCATGTTGTGCATGACATCTCTAGTACTTACTTATTTCTCACTGGAAGTTTGTGTTTTCTGACCACCTTCCTCCATCTTCCCTTCTGCTCTCCCTCTGGTAACCACAGGTCTGATCTCTTTTTCTATCACTTGTTTTTTGTTTGTTTTTGTTTTTAGATTCCACATTTAAGTGAGATTATACAGTAGTTCTGTTTCTCTGACTTATTCCACTTAGCATAAGGCCTACAAGATCCAACCATATTGTGGCAAATGATAGGATTTCCTTGGTTTTTTAGGGCCATGTGATTCTTAAGGGTTGGGCTGGTGGAGGTGCTTCTTGGAGGAAGAGGCCCTTGGTGGGGTGGGGTGGGGGTGGACCGTGGAAGGGATAAAAAGCCCTGGGACTTTTTGTGCTGGCCCAGGGACCATCCGGAGCAGTGGGAGGCTGGGCAAAGAGGGTAAGCTAAAGCAAGACCTTGAACGCCAGCACCAGTCTTTGTCACCTCCTCTGGCTTCCTGGACCCTCTCAGGTGCTCGGTCTGTGTCTCGTGGCCTTGTCACGGTTCATCTTGCCGGTGCTGGGCAGCATGCCTCTGCAAAGCGCAGGCCTTGGTAATTAACAATAGCAACATTACGGCTCACTTGCTGTGTACCAGCCCCCCCAAAACAGTGAACTGGCATTGGCTCAGCTCTGTGAGGCAGAAATCTGGTATCCCCAATTTCAGAGGGGAAACTGAGTTGGTCAAGTGCCTGTTCCTGTTTACACTGCTAGGAAGGGTGCCTCGGACTCCGGAGGCTGCATGCCTTCTCAACTGCTAGAGCAGGGGCTTGCCGCCTCAGCACCATTAACATTGGAGGTCAGATAATTCAGTAACGTGGGGCTGCCTGGGCACTGTAGGATGTTTGGCAGCATCCTTGGTCTCTATACTGGATGCCAGTCACACCTCCCTCCCCAATTGTGACAACCAAAATGTCTCTAGACAGGTCCAAATGTTCCCTGGGGACAGAATCATTCCCCTGATTGAGAACCACTGTGCTAGACTATCCTGCCTCCCTGGGGAAATGTTTCTTGAGGGCCTGCACCACCTCCACCTGGTCCAGTGGCTTCAGCTGTCCCCTCTTCTTCCACAGGGATCCTCACTTTCATTCAGGTAGCCCCTTGCTTGTGCCACAAACAGAAGGTTGACCAGCTGGGCCACCTTGCTCAGGAACTCAACCCCCCTGAACCCCAGCCAGAGAAAGCTTGGCACTTCACTGACACATCGACAGCTCTTATTCTTATCTTTCGAGTCACAGGGGTTCCCTGGGGTCAGAACATGGAGAAAGAGGGCCCCAAGCCAGCCAACTCTCTGGCCCAGAGCTGTGGACGCTGCTGGTTCTGCGAGTTTGCTTTCCTGCTTCAGTGAGAATACAGTGCTATAGTGTTGAGCCAAAGCTGGTCCCATTTGACGCTATCATAATTATGCTATTTTGTTTTTGCGGATAAACCAGCCTGACTTTCCCCACCATCAGGGCCTGATTTTAATGTGCAGAGCTGCCTTGTAGCCAGAGCAGGTGCTCAGGAGGGGCAAGGTGGAGCCACGAGCAGGGCTCTTGGCATGCCCAGGCCTGGGCAGGGTGTCCGCGCTGCTGGGCGGGGCCCGGGTGGCAGGTGGAGGAGACAGCCTGTGTAGCTCTGCCACACAAGCAGGAGTCCTCAGGCTCCTGCTTCAACAGCCGCAGAGGACCACCACACCACCCGGCTCCACCGCTCCGGAAGCTCCTTCTCCTGACGGCGTGCTCCTTTGCCACACCGGCTCTCCTCCTTCTATTCCCCCAAAACCTGGGCAGTGTGCCTGTGTTTGCAGGGCCTCGTTCCCTTTCCTCTTGGGAGGCTGCAGAGCAAAGCGGTTAAAGGTGGGGGGTTATGACACTATCACCTGCGTCTGTGTGATCTCAGGCAAGGCCCTTCTCTCTGTGCCTCAGCTTCCTCATTGCTAAAGTGGGGATTCTGAGAGGCACAGTCTGGCAGGACTAAATGAGATAGTGCGTGTACCTTTACACGCAAGGCCTCTAGGGGTCCCTAATGACGAGCAGCTACCACTATGACCCATTATTCTTTAGCAACAAGGAAAGGCGCATGAGCACCTGTTAATTGCCAGGCCCTGTGCTCTGCCCTGAACAATTTTTTTTTCTCATTTGATCCCTTCAACAGCTCTGTAAGGAAATCGCTATTATTAGTCTCACAGAGGAGAAGAGGAAGGTCAGATGTGATGATGCTAAGTGACTTACTCAGGGTGACGGAGCTAAGAGGAATCGGAACCCAAGTGTTGTCCCTGCAAAGCCTAATCACCCCGATCTTCTCCGCTGAAAGCAGATTTCACCATAGGAAGCGGGGCTCCTCTCAAGCTGGGGTGGGCAGGGGAAATGTGGGATACAGGGAGAAGGTGGTGGGGGGAGGAGGTCCCTGGGCAGAGGAAGGATTTGGCTTAAAAGGGATCAGGGCGTCTGGGTGGCTCAGTCGGTTGGGCATCCTACTCTTGATCTCAGCTCAGGTCATGACCTCAAGGTCACTGGATGGAGCCCCACATTGGACTCCATGCTGGGTGTGGAGCCTGCTTAAGATTCTCTCTTCCTCTCCCTCTGCTGCTCATACTCTCCTCTCTCTCTTAAGAAAAAAATGTTAAGGGGCACCTGGGTGGCTCATTCGGTTGGGCCTCTGCCTTTGGCTCAGCTCATGATCCTGGGGTCCTGGGATCGTGTCCCATGTGGGGCTCCCTTCTCAGTGGGGAGCCTGCTTCTCACTCTCCCTCTGCTGCTGCTCTCTCTCTGCCAAATAAATAAATAAAATCTTTAAAAAAAAAAGAAAAAAGTTAAAAAAATAAAGGGATGAAGTTGCCCTTTTTCAGCTTTTGATGAAATCCCTAGCAAAGTAGGCTGTGGTCTCATGACCTCCAAGAGGTGTTGCCAAGTTATTAGTGCATTAAGTTTATTTTTATTCTGAGCCAGGGTATATATTGTCCCAGTGCTTTTGTTTGAGTTGGGTTGTAGGAAAGGTACGGAAGGCATTCAGTCACAGGAACAGATGGGAGGCCCATTGTAGAGCTAATGCCAGAGAAAGATGGTGCTCTTAACAGGAGCTGTGAGAACGTGGCCAGGTGAGTGTATAAGAGAGGTTGGTCTGTGTGCAAGTGTTAGTTCTTCCAACACTTGGCCGAAGGGGACAAAGAGAGTCATGTGGTAATTGTTTTGTTTTCTTTTAAAGATATTCAAGGCATTGGTTTTCCTTGTACTGTGATTGTGTAGTTGTATTAGTTACTTATTGCTATGGAGCAAATAACCCTAAAGCGTAGTGGCTTAAAACAAATATTTATTATCTCGCAGTTCCTGTGGATCAGGAATTCGGGAGTTATTTAGCTGCATAGGGCTCTGGTGTGCAATCTCTCAGGAGGTACTAAGGTAGGTGCTACAAGTGGCATAAAGCAACCTTTCCAAAAACAAGGAACACCTATGTATGGACATGCCATAATTAGTTAACTGTTTCCCTTATCGTTGTACACTTACCTTCCAAGTTTTTCCTATTTACAATGAGGTTTCAGTGAGCATCCTTGAAACCCAGAGCTCATCGCACGCCAGGGGCTGTCCTTTTTTTCAATAAAGATTTTTATTTATTTATTGAGAGAATGGTAGAGACAGAGCATGAGAGGGAAGAAGGTCAGACGGAGAGGCAGACTCCCTGCTGAGCAGGGAGCCCGATGCGGGACTCGATCCTGGGACTCCAGGATCATGACCTGAGCCGAAGGCAGTCGCTTAACCATCTGAGCCACCCAGGCACCCATGTGCTTGATGCTTATGTACCTCATTTAATCCTCCACCGGCCGAAGGAAACTCAGCTAGAAAATGACACTTTTAGGCTTTTGTCTAACACAGAGTGCCTTTTAAGGTTGGATAATTCCTTGCTTCCTCGGTCCTAAAGTTCTTTATTCCATTAGGGCCCCTGAGGAGTACTTGTCTTGGCTCAGTGGCAGGTTCATGAGAGGCATTGGACTTGAAAGAGGCATCGATTTAAAAGAAGGACAGGTCTTGGTAGCTTATCACCAGGCTCCCGGCAGCCTGGGCCCAGCAGATGTGGCCCCGTAACAGACAGGATAGTCCAAGTTCTGTTGCCGTGACAAACAACCCCAAGACAGGGGCTTAAAACATTCATTGTGGGGTTGCAACGAGTTCTGTTGTGTGTTCAGCCACCAACCTGAGCACTGCCAGTTGTCATTCCAGGAGGCAAGAGAGAATGTAGGCAATGGTGCACTGGCTTTTCAAGCTTCACCTGGAAGTGACTTGTTACTTCCTCTCACTATTTTTTTTTTTTTTTTTTTTTGACAAAGCAAATCACAAAGGCATGCTTAACTCTAAAGGGGAAAAGACATGTTTTCTTCCAACTGCCCCAAGTGGGGAGAACTGGAATATTTGGTGAACAGCACTGATGTCCACCACAGGCCTTGTCGTCTGCTGACCACTTAGAAATAGTCTGACAATCCTAACCACATTTTGGAACCATTAAGTCCAGGTCAGAAGTACCTGGGTGTCTCTCAGCATCCTGTCTCTGAGGAAAGACCCTTGTCTCTAAACCCCGTCTTGCCCATACCATGAAGCCCGGTTGCCTTGAATCTCTGGGCCCCAGGATATAAGGAGAACAGAGGAGTGTGGATCCAGGGAGACAACTGGATCCCACCCGTGACCATGGGTGACCTGGGTGGAACTCTGAATTCTGAACTGTATCAGCCCCAGAGTGACTATGCATCTGTGCCATTGGGCATTTGACTCCTGTGTGACTTGGGAAAAGTCATCTGGAAACAACCTCAATGTACCTCAAAGGGGAATGGATATACCAGCCAGAATATCATTCATTGATATTGAATATTATTATGAACAGTAAGGAGAAATGATTCAGAGTTTATATGCAGATATCCTAGAAAACATAATGTTGAGAGGGGAGAAAAAAAGGAAGTGACAGAATGACATGTGTAGTTTGGTACCATTTATGTAATTTCAAAATACATACACTAAACAATACTACACTATTGTTCTTTGCATATGATAGTGGGTGGTGATGGTGGGGGCTGCACAGGGTGGGGGAGAAGTGGGGAGGGGGGATGGGACAGAGATGCAGGCCAATGGGGCTTTGATTCTATTTGTAATTAAAAAAGTGAAAACACAGGATAGAGCAAATATAACCACCTCTTACCAGTTGTCAATTCTGAATAGGGCTTGGATGTTGGTGATCTTACTGTTTGTATTGTTTGTGTTTTTAGAATGAAAGCTTGCTCAGTTTTTCTTAGACCTCAGTTTCTCCATCTCTAAAATAAGGTAGTTCATCTAGAATGGTGGGTGGTTATCAGATACCAGGACTTCACAGACCAGTGAAATTTCAGGAAAAAAAAAATTGGAAACAGGGATGTCTATTTTAAATTTTGCCCAGAGGGATGCTTGGGTGGCTCAGTCAGTGAAATGTCTGCCTTCGGCTCAGGTCATGATCCCAGGGTCCTGGGATTGAGCTCCAGGTTGGGCTCCCTGCTCAGCAGGGAGCCTGCTTCTCCCTCTCCCTCTCTGGCTCCCCCTGCTTGTGCTCTCTCTCTGTCAAATAAATAAATAAAATCTTTAAAAAAAAATAAAATAAAAATAAATTTTGCCCAAAATAGGTTTTTAAAAAATGAATTATTGGGGAAGGGGAGGGCACTAGAAAAATAAATAATAATAAATGAATTATCTATTCTGATCATGATTTCAGAAAAAGAAAGAACATTTTAACATGAAATTAGTGAGAAGGACAAGCATAGAATAGAGGGTTGAATAACATTTTATTCTTGTTTTCCAGTAACTTAGTGAAAGAAACACATACTCGTTGCAAAACATTTGGGAACTTTATCACGAACAGAATAAAAATTACCCACCCTTATTCTCAGCACCCAGAGGGGTAATTACCATTAACATTTCAGCCCTTTCTTCACAGCATTTATTAAACATATATAGTGTATTTCTAATTTATATATGACTTCTGTTCCTTTTTTCTTATTGTAAAAGTAGTACATTAATGGAAATGTAGGAAAAAAATAAACAGAGAAAAACGGAGACATTAATATTAATTAGGCTTTCTCCCCTATTAATTTTTCTCATTTTACCTTGAGTCAAAGAAAACTTCCACAGACTGGTATTTGGAAATAATAAGCAGAAGGAATAATAATAAATGGTATTTGTTGAGCCTTCCCACATGCCAAGCCTTGCGCTAAATGCTCTACAGGGCTTATCCCACTTAGTCCTCGCCACAAGTCTGTGAAATGCAAACTCTTATTGCCCCATCCACAGATGATGTGGAAGTTGAGGTTCAGAAAGGCGAAGTAGAATTTACATATTTGGACGCCAACCTCCAGAGAGGTTAAGTAAACTGTGTGAGCTCCCACTTTACGTCCAGGTTATTTGCTCTCTGCCCATCCTGTGCCCTGAGAACCAGTGGGTAGCCTGCCCTGAGTTTGAAGTTCAGTCCAAGGTCAGGGGACAAAGGGGCAGATCCCAGTGACGTGCAGTCAGGGGTTTGGTGGCCTGACCGGAGAGGTCTTCTCTGTGAGGGGCTCCTGTGGCTTGGCAATGGGTGTAGAACTTGTTGTCATCAGCTAAGGCCTCGTGCAGTCCTCCCTCTGAATCAGCACCCCCGGCCCCCAGCCCTGGGCCATTGGTCCAGGGTCAGCCCCGCCACCCCCCCCACCCCATGGAGCCCCTGGGAAAGCTCAGGCCAGCCTGCTCCCGCACTGTCCTGCCTTCAGGTTTGGTCTCCAATGCCTGCCTCCTGAAAACCAGGCCGTAGCACCCATCATTCCCTCATGTTCATCCATTCACCTCCTCTGGACTGCAGGCCCACCCCGTGCCAGGTGCTGTGTGAGGGTTGGGGGTCTGGTAGGGGTCAAGAAGGAGAGATCCTGGGGCACCTGGGCAGATCAGTTAGTTGGGCGACTGCCTTCGGCTCAGGTCATGATCCTGGAGTCCCGGGATGGAGTCCCACATCGGGCTCCCTGCTCAGCCGGGAGTCTACTTCTCCCTCTGACCCTCCCCCCTCTCATGCTCTCTCTCTCAAATAAATAAATAAAATCTTAAAAAAAAAAAAGAAGAAGAAGAAGAAGAAGGAGAGATCCCCGCCCTCAGAGAGTTCAGTCCTGGGCTCAAGGCACTTGCTCCAGATCAGGTGAGGCCGCTAGCAATGTGCCCTTCCGTCCATCAGGGAGCAGATGAGGACAGCGCATGGCCCTGGGCCCATGGGTGCCGGTGTGGGGACGCCTGAAGCTCACGCAATCTTCGGAGCCTTCCTTAGGAAAAGGAGTGCGAAATGCAAAATGCAAAATTCTAAATAGCGTGTGAAAAGAAACACAGCAAATAACACATTTTTATTTTTTTAAGATTTTATTTATTTATTTGAGAGACAGAGTGAGGGAGAGACAGTACAGGAGCAGGGGCAGAGAGAGAGGGAGAAGCAGACTCCCCTGCTGAGCAGGGAGCCTGACGCAGGGCTCAATCCCAGGACCCTGGGGTCACGGCCTGAGCTGAAGGCAGACGCCTAACCGACTGAGCCAGCCAGGCACCCCAAATAACACATTTTAAAAAAATGACCAATTCCATAAAAATGACAAAATCCAGATAAAGAAAATAACACTTTTATTAATTTATTTTATTTTAATTTTATTAATTTAATTAACTGCCTGACACACTCCTATTGTATTTCAGCTTAGGTTTTTGGCCCCTCGCCCTCCAGATCACTCTGTGGTTGCATTTTGAGGGCCCCTCTCAGGGGAAGCGTTAGGGCAAGTGAAGGGCTCTGAAAGGTTTAAGCTTCTCGCTAAATCCACCCCTAGATTTAATTCTCTACCTCATTGAATCCTCACAACAATTCTGTCTTGTAGGCACTGTTACTTCCCCATTTCATAGATGGAGCAACTGAGGCTTAGAAAGTAAATGGGTTTTCCAAGGTCATCTGTTCTCCACTGTGACCTTCACACTACCCTACCCTACACATGACTCGTGGGTTTGGTAAATAAACTCAGACACATCTCCAGCCCAAAGTGCTCCTAAGCTAGAAGGAGAAGGCAAGATCTGAAACCTGGGGAAAAAAATGAAATGCTATTATAAGGCCAAATGTGTTATGTACCCCCCAAGTCCTGCCCTTTCTCTATCCAGATCTTATCAACTTCTCCTCCTCCAGGAAGCCCCTCAGGACTCCATGGGCCCACTCTGGCCTCTTCCTATTTGTATCATTAGATATTTATGTCCCTCCTCTGCTCTTCTTTCATTGTGGGGTGGGCAAGTAGAATTCCCTCTCTGGGATGCAGTTTCCCCGATCTCTAAGTCTCTTTGAACTGTAGAATTACAGGATGCTGGGGTTTTTGAGAGAGCCTTGAATCCTATGGCCCAGCACAAAGGGTCCAGCAGGTCCACCCCATCCAATCTGTCACTAACCCCTGTGCCCTCCCTGACCACTGCTCCCAGCCCCCAGCTTGGCCTGGCCAAGCTGCCATTCGCCCTCCCCTGGATTACGGCAGCAGCCTCAGTCTCCGAATGGCTGCCTGAGCAATCTTCTAAAGATAGAACAGGAGCATCCGGCTGGCTCAGTTGGAAGAGCATATGACCCTTGAGCTCAGGGTTGTGAGTTCAAGCCTCATGCTGGGTGTAGAGATTACTAAAAAAAATCCAAAACAACAACAACAACAAAAAACAAAGACCCAAACCAAAAACTTAAAAAAGAATAAAAATCAAGACAAAGAGCCCACCATGGCTTCCGGGCTTTTGGACTCCAGTTCATCTTTCTCTACCGCCCTCCACCCTCACCAGTTCCACTGGACACATGGCCAGCTCTTTGTCACCTCAGGCCTTCACACATGCTGTTCCCTCTGTCTGGGACATGCTTCCCCACTCCTCCCCAGGCTAACTCCCATACATTGTTTCCAACTCAGGGGCAGCATCTCTTCTTCAGAGACCCCTCAGTTTAAATGAAGTCCCAGGGAATAGAAACTGATGTTCCCTACTGTAGAAGGCTGACAAATGGCCCCCAAACTATCAGGCCCTAGGGGTGCCTGGGTGGCACAGTTGGTTAAGCACCCAACTCTTGGTGTTGGCTCAGGTCGTGATCTCAAGCCCCGTGTTGGACCCTGCACTCAGCGTGGAGCCTGCTTGAGGTTCTCTCACCCTCTCCCTCGGCTCCTCCCTCAGCTCTGTCTCTCCCTGAAATAAATAAGTAAATCTTTAAAAAAACCCAACACTATTAGGCCCTAATCCCTGGGACTTGTGTTACCTTGTTTAGAAAAAGGGTAACATTTGTAGATGTGATTAAAATAAGGGCTGGAGGTGGGGAGATTACCCTGGACTACCTGGCGGCAGGGGGAGCGGGGGTAAATTCAATCACATGTATCCTTGTAAGAGAGACGCAGGGGCAGACTGGACACATGTATGGAGGAGAAGGCAGCATAAAGATGAAGCAGCAAAAGATGTGAAGATGTTGGCCTTGGACACTGGAGTCACGTGGCCACAAGCCAAGGAACGCGAGCAGCCACTGGAAGCTGCAAGAGGCAAGGAATAGATTCTCCTGTAGAACCTCCAGAGGGAGTGGGGTCCTGCGAACCCCTTCATTTCAGCCCAGTGATACTGATTTTGGACTTCTGGCCTCCCAGACCATGAGAGGATAAATGTCCGTTGTTTTAGGCCACCCAGACTGTAGTCATTTGTTATGGTGGCAATAGGGAACAAATACACCTACTCAATATTCCTTCTCCCTTTCACTCTTCCTACAGAATTCTTATTTCATTAGGATGCCCAGCTCATTTCTTCATTTACCAGCCCCTTTCCAGCCACGTGTGGCTATGTGACTAGGCTCTGGCCAATGAGATATAAGCAGAGGTTGTGTGGATTTTTGTGAAGGTTCCTTAAAAGGGGGATAGAGAACCAAGGTGTACCTTTTTGATCTCCCATCCTTCCAGCTTTCTGTCTGGAATACAAACGTGAAGGCTGACACTCCAGCAACTATCTTGGGAACATGAGGTACAACAGAGACTTCTGTTCCTGAATTGCTGAACTAATACCAGCAGCCGCTACCTCCAGATTCTTATGCACTTGTGTTACTGTCCTTTTAAGGCGTTACTAATAGCTGTTCACAATCCCCACTAAAAAATCTTCCCTATTATTCCATCTCATGCCGCTCAGGTAAGTCATCAGAATGCATGATAATACCTGTACTTGTGTGTTTATTTATTTAATGTCTGCTTCCTCTACTAAACTATAATTTCCATGAGCGTAGGACCCGTGTCTGTTTTGTTCATAGCACAGGACTTGGCACAGAGTAGGTGCTCTGTATGTTTTTGTTGAATGAATGAATGAATGAGTGAATGCCTCTTTTAGTGAGGTCCCAGGCTCATTATAAGACAAAGACCAGAGTTCACTCCTTTCTTATCTCTAGCACAGCCCTGGGCCCCAAGTGAATGTTTCTGGAGTACTGATTAAGTAGACTGGAACACAAGGAATTGAAAATATCTGGGCTCCAACCTGCCCTGTGGCTTGGTGACAATAAGTGCTGAATAAAGTTGTGTTGAGTGACTCAGGAAGAGACTGGCCCTCTGGAGAAAGCCAAGGATGTTTGGGGATGGCATCTCAGTCTGGGATGTGAGGCCCTGAGAAAGGAGTGTCTGCTGAACCCCCAACCAGCCATCCGATTTGCAGGGCAGGCAGAAGCCAACTCAGTTCCACCAGGCTGTGCCCATGTTAAATTCCTGGGAGCTGAGGCTCAGATGAGGACACGGACTTGCCTGAGGTCATCCGGGAGACTGGCAGAGCTGGATAAAGCTGCGCAGCTTCCAATCCAGCCCCTCCCTCTGTTCAGTGTTCTCTCCTCTACACGCTGCCACCTTCTAGGTGACAAGACAAAGGAGCTGTGCACAACTGGGGCTTCCCAAGCTCCAGCTAGAACATCGGCAAGCTGGTGTTCAATCTTCCCATTCACAGGTGCCATTGCTGAGGTGCTGTGAGGCTGCGGGTCCTGCACTGCAAAGAGTTTGCAAAGGCTGGAAACGTGGACCAGGAGACCCCACTGTGGAGCTTTTCCCACACTGGCATCCTGTCTCTTGACCCGGCCGTGGCAAATGTCACCTCTGAGGCTGGGGGCAAATGGCTGCATTCCTACTGGTGTTCTCAAGCTCCAACCTCGAGGCTGGCAGATTTAGGATTTATTGTTCACACTTTCTCCACATGTTAGCAGTTCAAGGTACCCAAGGAATCTGCTTGGCTGACCATGCCTGTCCTTCAGGTGAGGAAAGGGAAAACCAAGAGCATCCCAGGGTCACATACATAGCAATCAACCACGGGGGAACCAGGGCCAAGGTCTGACATGTGTCTCTTGGCCAGTGTTCAGTCACCTGCGGTTTAGCAATGACCTCCAGCAGGGCAGGCAGAGGAGGGGAGACACAGCCCTGGTGAAAAAGAATGATGAGTTTTAGCAAGCTCAAGGTCAAGGGTGTCTCCCTCCACAGATGTAGCCAGCGCCTTGCACTCCCAGAGCCGTTCTAAAAACTTTTTGGTCTCAGAACCCCTTTATACTCTTAAAAATTACTGATGACCCCAAAGATCTTCTTTTTGTGGTCATTATACCTACCAACATTCACTGTATTAAAAATTAAAACTATGATATTTAGTAAGTATTCATTAACTAGTGTAAAAATAAACATTCTAATATAAAGAGTCTATTTTATGAAAAATCATATTTTTGAAAACAAAAAAATTGTGAAGAGTAGCATTGTTTTACATTTTTCGAAATCTCTTTAATGCCTGGCTTAAAAGAAGACAGCTGGGTTCTCATACCTGCTTCTGTATTTAGTCTGTTGTGAGATATGACACATAGCCTCTGGAAAACCCCATTGTACACTCATGAAAGAATGAGAGTAAAAAGGCAAATAACACCCTAGTCTTATAGTGCAAACAATTTTGACCTCATGGATCCCCTGAAAGGATCTCAGGGAACTTAGAGGATTTCCCAGGGACCATACTTTGGAACCACTGGTCTACACTACTGATTTAATTTTCACCACACCGTGGGAGGTGCATCCTGTTGTTATTTCCATTTTGTAGATGAGCAAAATGAGGCTCAGAGACGTTATGAGGCTTGCTCAAAGACACACAGCCAGTGAGCAGTGGTATCAAGATTGGAACCCAAGATAATCGACTCTGGGGAAGTGAGTTCCTAACAGCAACATTGTACTTCAGCCCCTAGCTGATGGACAGATGTTGTAGGAGGGAGCCAGAGGTCCTGGGGTACCTAAGCGGGGAGACGTAGTGTGGTGGTTAAGATAATGGGCTTGGGAACAGCTCCTGGACGCACATCCTGGCTGTGCCCTGTACATGCTGTGTGACCAGGGGCAAAGTGCTCAACTCCTCTGATCCGCAGATACTCCCTCTATAAACTGTGATAATATTATATTTACATCACAAGGTCATGGGGAGGATTCAATGTTAATTCATGTAAATTATAACAGTGCTCAATAAATGTGATATAGAATACACATCTTTTAGTTGGTATAGATTTGAGAACAGGGCCAAGGACGTGGTTTCACTGAAGCTGGAGAGAGGCAGGGGGCCGCTCTAGCATGGGTCCTGAAGGCAGGGCCAAGGCAGGCGAAGATGGGGGGCCTGGAGGGTGAAGGAGGGGCTTGCCAGCAGAGAAATGCAGTGTGAAGGGAGGGCCAGCCTCACCCACCCCGGGGCACAGAGGCCGGATCCGCTGCCCTCAGGGCCAGCTGGACACTGGGGACTGAGACCAGGCTTCCAATTTCGTGCCCAGAAGAGCCACCAGACCACCTCCTCTCTTGACCCCCTTCAAGGTGGGAAGCCTCCAGCCCCGTTTCTCTCAGCATCCCTGCTCTAGAACATAGTCTAAACCATACTGTCAGAGGATCCGAGAATCATCTGCCAAACTGCTCCCTTTCCCTGTTGGTAAGTGAAGAACCTGAGTCCCAGAAGGGGAACCAGACTGCCCACATCACACAGCAAGTTGAGGACAAAAGGCACAGGCCTCGTGGCATCCGACTCAGGCTAGGTCCACTGTGCCATGCCACCCTCCTTGCTCCCAGGGACTCGTGAGCTCTGGAGCTTGACTGCCTGGTGCCAGTCTCAGCCCTGCCACTTCCAGGCTGTGTGACTTCAGGCAAGAGGCTTAACCTCTCTGTGCCTCAGTTTCCTTAACTATCGACTGGAAATCACAATTTTCCTCCTTTATTGGGATATCGTGTGGATTAAAGTGAGTCAATCCCCACAAAGCACTCAGAACACTCCCTAGCATTCAATACTGGTTCTTAACCCGGGGAGCACATCACCAGCACCATCATCATCATCGTCATGAGTGAGATCTTGCATGTCACTAGGGGATACACTGGGAGTGTTCCTTATAAAGCAAATGCCCTGCTTTGTTCAAGGCCCTGGGGAGAGAGGGGTAAATGTAGAGTTGCATTCTGTCTCCTGCATGGAAACTGATTCACAGGATGCTTTTTGCACAGTTTGCCATGTCTGGGCCTCTGTGTCCCCAGCTGGAACGGGGGTGGGGGTGGGGTGTGTGGTGGAGGGTCCATTTTTTAAAAGAGTTCTATTGTACCTCTAGCATCATGACATTCCCCTGGCAATAATGACCATGAAAATGTGCATGGCTAGTTATTGCAGTATCATTTATAAGGTAACAGTAAACATTTAGAAGCCATCTCAGTGTCCCTCCTCATTGGGATTTTAAACACATGGGAATAATAGCGTCACACTGGAAATAATCCAGATGTTTGCCAGCAGGTGCACAGATACACAAGCTGGGTACATCCACACGGTGGAATGCTTCTCAGCTATGAAAAGCAATCACCTCTCGGTCCCACGACATGGGTCAAAAGCTCAATAACACTGTGCGAGGTAAAGAAGCCCCGGCGAGTGCCTCCTTATGAATCCATTGAAATGAAATTCTGGAAAAAGGAAATCTAAGCGATGGGGGCAGGAAACCGTCCAGAGGTTGCCTGGGGCAAAGGATTGACTACAAAGAGGGATTAAGGAACTTTCTGAGTGACAGAAATATTCTAGATTTTGATTATGGTTGGTTACATGACTGTATAATTTCTGAAGGTCATTGAAAAGTACTCTTAAAATGGGTGTATTTTACTGTACGCAAATTATACCATAATAAAATTGATTTAAAAAACAAATTTTGGGGGGGGGCGCCTGGGTGGCTCAGTTGTTAAGCGTCTGCCTTTGGCTCAGGTCATGGTCCCAGGGTCCTGGGATTGAGCCCTACATCGGGCTCCCTGCTCGGTGGGAAGCCTGCTTCTCCCTCTCCCACTCCCCCTGCTTGCGTTCCCTCTCTCGCTGTGTCTCTCTCTGTCAAATAAATAAATAAATAAATAAAATCTTAAAAACAAACAAACAACAAATGTTGGGGCGCCTGGGTGGCTCAGTCAGCGAATCTTCTGCCTTCGGCTCAGGTCATGATCCCGGGGTCCTGGGATCGAGCCCCGCATTGGGCTCCCTGCTCATTGGGAAGCCTGCTTCTCCCTCTGCCCCTCCCTCCCTCTGTCTTTCATGAATAAAATCTTAAAAAATACCCCAAGAAACCAAAAACAAATGATGATTCACACACACAAGGAAAGCTCTGGATTTGTCAAAAAGAGAGGGCTACAACTTTGGCATCAATATGGAGAGATGTGCACATTGTGTTCTTAAGTGGAAAAAAAAAAGGCAAATTATGGGACCACCCTGGGGACATTGACAGTTGTCCAGAGCTCAGTGTGGGCCAGGGTCAGGCTAAGGGCTTCACGTGTCTTACTCTGTTTAACCTTGACAATGTCCACGTGAGTTTTTATAGAAGAGAACACTGAGGTTCAAAGAGATGAAGTCACACGCCCGGGACCTGGACACACTCGGAGCCACCACACTGAGGTCTATTGAATGATTCCAATCTAGCAAATAATTGGCAATATTAGTCTATGTGCAGACAAACTCTGGAGAGATGACCCCAATCTGGGCCCAGGGATTATGTCTGGGAGGTGGATTTATAGGCACTTTCACTTTCAAAACCATCTACTTCTGTTATGTTGAACTTACTGTCACTTGCCTAAATTACTTTCCTAATCAGAGAAAGCAGTATAGATTTAAAAAAAAAATTTACTGAAAAACATCCCTGTCCTGTATCTCATCTGCTCGGGATCAGGGCACCCTCTCCCCACTGCTCCCTCTTTTAGATGGGGCCACATGCCTGCTCAGAGCACAGGTTCCACTGATAAAGGCCAGGGCCCACTGAGCCCCGTATCAGGCCTGAGCAGCCCTGATGGTCCCAACCATCTGGTCCCCCCAGGGAGGGAGGGCCCTGTTCCAGAAATCAGCAGGCTCCAGGGCCCTGGAGATAACAGGAGCTTCGGGCTTATTGGTGAGGACCAGCAGCATGAGGGTCTATAGCAGGGAGGTGGGGTGGGAAGTCAGAGGGGTTGGCAGATGTCTCCCCACTGGGCAGACAAGGCTGCTGAGACCCAGAGAAGGTGTGACCTGCTTTGGCTCTGTGTGCTGTACGGCCCTGGGCACATTTCATGCCCTCTCTGATCCTCAGGTTCCCTTGGAGTCTTTGGTTCCAGCTTGGTCCTCTTCTAGGCAGAAACCCGGACCCTGAAGCCACTCCTTGACAGTCCCCAGTGTATGGATAGACAGCAGGATAGACATGATGTCCTCGGCCCCCGGCTTCAACTCTGAGTGGATGTGTGGAGGCTCCAAGGCACCCTCGGGATGACTGAGCGCATGTGCACCTGCGTGTCAGCATACCCACGTCTGCAGGCCCCAAGGACGCCGAGCTGGGCCACCCTGGGTCAGGCCAAGGCTTGTTTACATGTCCAAAGGTTGGACGCGGCCTGCCAGGGAGGGCCTCAGCTGGTGAGAGTCTGCAGCTGTGTGCCCAGGACACAGATAACACCGGCCCCGGGGAGGGGTGGGCAGCCTGGGGAGAGGGCAGGACAAGAATGGCCCCCAGACTGCCCTCCCTGGTCGAGCCCCTGCCGGCTCTGTTCCTGCAGGCCCTGCCTGGGGAAGCTCCCCTCGCCTGCCTGCGGGCTTAGGAGCACCTTCAAGACCACTTAGCTCGGTTTCCTGAGCCTCTCTGCCTGCTTGGTACCACCTACGACTTCTCGGATGCTGCTCGGTGCCTTCGCCTCCTGGAGCCTCAGCTTCTTCACCTGTGCAGTGGGGACAATCACAGCTCTTTCCTGATAGGGTGCAGAGTGGAGTGCGGGGGCTGAGGCCCGGGGGTGCCACATGAGTGGGAGGGGCTTCGCCCAGGGGTCTCTAATTTTAGCCATAGCTCCATATTCTGGAAGCCCCTGCTGCACTGTAAGGAGGCTTAGGGGTCTCCCGTCTGAGCCTGAAGTCACAGGGTGGGGCCCAGAAGTCCTTGTCTGTCCCTTTCTACGTTCTCCCCAACTGCCTGCAAATCCTACCTCCTCCCCAGCGCCCATTCACCCCACCCATCGCCCCGGCCACTATACGCAGTCACTCAGCCTGTCACTGAGAGCACAAACGCAACCCACAGGGCTTCCGGGCCAGCTGTGGTGCTGGGCTTTGTACACGGCAACTTAAAAGACCAGCACCCCATGCACACGCAGGGCGTATGCACTCAGCTGCAGTCTCTGCCCGGGAGGGGACATCTTCTCCCCTCTCTCCCCTGGGACAGTCTTGCTTCCACAGACTCTCACTACTCACCTGCAAGGAAGTACGAGGCTCAAGTATTGGCCAACAATTCCTTGTATTAAACTGGCAAAAAGTATGAACACAGGCCACTTTCAGGGTGGGCGGGGCCATAGGAGACAGGCTCCCCCGCTCACCGTGGGTGAGAATGACAAGGAGCACAGCCCCCAGGCGGGTGACTGGCATCTCTACCAACACACAACCACACACACACCCCACAACCCAGGGGCCACATTCCTGGGAATCCATGGGGCAGAAATGCACCCGGAAGAGTCATCTGTTCGTGCACGTTTGCGAAAGCTTTTGTGTGCGGGGGGGGGGGGGCGTGCATAACGATATTGGAAGTATTTCACATGACCGTCCAGAGACGGTTATTACCCACACATTGTGTGACCCGACTACGCTATGTAATACCAAGGTGTGGATTCCCTTGGAAATGTTTCTAAAATTCACTGCCCGTGAAAGAAGCAAGTTGAATATGTAGGGACAGAACTCTGAAAACCATACATAACACAAAACTACTCTCCCTTTCTTAACAAACGTATATGGCAACTCAAGTATATTGCCATGGAAAGTTCTGGAAGGAGTCACAACAAATGACTGATTCATGCCATTTCTAGCTGTGTAACAATTCAGTCTCAGTTTCCCCTCTTTTAAAGTTGGTAACAACAAACCTCATAGGGTTATAATGAGCATTAGTATAACTAATTATTGTAAATCATTTGGCACATAACAAGCCGTCCATAAATATTTAGGGAAGTAAAGCAAGAATCACTTTTCAGCCAAACAATCGTATTTTCAGCTCAGCTTTCAGTGCTGGAGGCTCATCTGCCCGTCTTTGCTGCCACCTAGTGGTCACAGTAGGAAAGCACACATTGAAATGCTTTCTTCTCCCTTCCTGCCTTTATTCATTCAAGTCCCCGTTTTTCAAGGGCCTAGAAGGCCTCAGGCACACACAGGCCTTGGAGTTGGAGGTGGTCAGGTTCTAGAACGGTTCCAGGCCTCCGTGAGTCTCAGTTTTCTTATCTCAAGAAGGGGAGTAATAACAACGTACATCATACCTTTGTGAGGATAAAATGCAATAATGCATGTAAAGCATTTAACACTGGCCCCGACACAAAAGAATGTCCTAGAAATGGTAATTATTGGTATTTACACACACCCCTCCTTGCTGCTTAGGAAAGCAGTATTATACCCATTTCACAGATGATGAATTCAAGATTCAGAAAAGTCAGGGTAACCTGCCCAAAGCTACTTGGCTAAGACAGTTAAGAGCTAAGACGAGAATCCTGGTCTGCCCAAGAGGAGCTGTCTCCCCGCCCTTAGGATACCATTTCACATGCTCATCTGAAAAGGAGTTGTGGGGAAAAGTTTTTATTTTTTCTTTTACCACTACTGGTGCCTGAATTTTGGATTCCACATACCAGGAACATTAAAAAAATACCCAAATGTATACTGACTCTTGCTGCAAAACAAATTGCTTTAAAACCTGTTTTGTGTCCCAGATGCCCCAGCTGTCCCTAGTCCGGCCCGCAGCTGAGCTCTAGTAATCTCAAGGGAACTAACTGGGAAACTATCGGCTTCCAAGTTCATGTGGCTGCTGGCAAGATTCATTCTCAAGGGTGTTGGACTGATGTCTTCCCAGCTGATGACCAGAGGCCACGCTCAGCTCCTGGCCACACCACCAATCTCTCCTATGTGGGAGTTTGCTTCCTCAAAGTGTAAAGCAGGGCATGAAGGCAAGAAGGAAGTCACAGTCCCTTGTAGCCTAATCACGAAGTGATTCTTGCTGTATTCTGTTTGTTAGAAGCGAGTCACTGGGGCCAGCCCATCCTTCAAAGGAGGAGAGAACACAGGGGCTTGAATACCAGGAAGAGGGGATCACAGGGGGCCATTCTAGAGCCTCTCTGCCACACCAGTCACCCACTTAGAAAATCACCCCCCACCTCTGGCTACCATAATTTCATAAACAAAACAGACCTTTTTACAATTTGTCTAGGTATCGAGAGAATTTCAGAATAAACGGTAGTTCTCGTGGGTGAATCCACATAGCCCCGTGTGAAATGCCCACATGGTCCTGAGTTTCCTCACTCTGCTGAGCTCTGGCGCCTGGCCCAGCACTGGGAACCTCCTGCCCGGAGCGGGATAGCACACCAGCTCAGGGGCAGTGAAGAGAGGAGGGGATGGGGTTGGCCTGAGCATGGCTGGGGCCCACACAGTGCCCAGCACCCCAAAAAATTGGCTGGCTAAATGAGTGAAAACATCAGTGCAAAACCTCATATGGAAGTGTCACATTTGCCTTCAAATCCCAGACAAGGAAACCCAGCCCTGCAAGGCTAAGTGACAGCTGGGTCTAAGGTTTCAGCCTAGAAAGGACATTGTATTTGCAGGGTGTTTTATTCGCCACAAAACCCTTCCTCATCCATTTGCTAAACGGATAGTCTCAACAGCCCCTTGCTGTAGGACGAAGATTGCCATTTCCCATGTTAGCACTGAGCAAACAGGTTCAGAGAGGTTAAGCACCCTGCATGGGGTGACTCAGTGTGGCTATGGGAAATGGACCCAGAGGAGGCCCAGGGACGTTAAAAAAAAAAAAAAGCAGCAAGGGGTTATTGAGCAGGGCGGTCTGGCCTGGGGTCATTTGGCCAGTCTCCCCGATTGGGGGGGCGTCAATCCCAGGGGGGCTACTCCGGTGCTGGTGCTCTTTGCCACTCAGCCAAGGCCACCAGGCATTCTCACCTGCAGCAGGGGACAGGCCGGGGACACTTGAGTCAGATGGCCCCAGTGCAAAGGCAAGAATCCCTTGAACAAGCAGCCAAGTCAGCCCCAGAAACACAGAGCTTTTTCCACTGCCCCTTTGCTTGGGCCAAACCTCCCCCATCCCGGCCCCTCCTCAGCCCGGTCCCGCGTGTGCCTCTCTACACAGGGCGCCGCTTTGCCACTTGGCCCTTTTGTTTTATTTTTTAAAAAAGTTTATTTATTTATTTGACAGAGAGAGAGCACAGGCAGGGGGAGCGGCAGGCCGAGGGAGAAGGAGAAGTAGGCGAGCCCGATGTGGGGCTCCGGGGCTCGATCCCAGGACCCTGGGCTCATGACCCGAGCCAAAGGCAGCCGCTTACCCAACTAAGCCACCCAGGCGTCCCCCCCCCACTTGACCCTTTTAACTGCATATTACCTGGTTTAGTTATGCCCTCCCTTCTTGAGGAGCACCCCCCTGGGGCTTCTCTCTGCATCCCCCAGCCCCCAGCTGAGCTCTTGACCAGTGACATCCCTGGAGGAAAATGGCCACCGCTGTCTGGTATTTACTGTACCAGGGGTATCCACTCTCAACCCACATACAAAATCCTGAGGTGAGATGCTATAGTCAGCCCTTTCTACAAAAGAGAAAACCCCCAGGAACCAAAAAGTTGATGAACGTGGTGGAATCACACAGCTAGCAATGTCACAGCTGAAAGGGGGAAAGGCCACGTTTTAAAATCCTGATTACTGCATGCGAGGCACTGGGCTAACACATTTATAGGCATCATCTCTCTGAATTGCCAGCACGTGGTGGCCCCTATCATTAAATACATTTTACCTGCAAAGAAACTAAAACTTAGCTGGGCCAAGAGACCTGCCTGGGGCGTGTTGGGGTGGAGAGGGAATGGAGCCCACAGCTGGCCCTCTTCAGCACAACTTTCCACTGCCTGCAAACCTGCGGGCAGGTGCATGTGGTTAGTACACTATTAGGAGCCGGCTCCTGCTTTTCAGCTCTCCTTTGGTGGCTGTTCTCATTGCTCCCCTGGCTGTGTGCTGTCGCTGAGGATGTGAACCCCAGAGTCACCTTTATAAAGGCAATTAGAAAACTTTAATGAAGGATGCAAAACAAAACAAAAAATTCTGATATACGGCAAGACACGTCACCATCATCAAGGAAAGATGTCAACTCTTTCCAGTTTAGAAGTGCAAAGCAATACAATCAAAACACCACTGAGGTCTTCTGCAGGAAGAATTTAATACACTTATTCTAGAATGACATGGAAGAGTGAACAACCATCAAGAATTTCATGAAACTGGAAGATCTGAAAGGGATACTTATCAAATAGCAATGCTGAGTATAATGGCTTGTTATCTATAATTAAGAGAGTACTGCTCCGGGAATACAGATGAAGAAAAGCAAAAGCATCAGGAAAACCAGTCTTCTTATTTCACCACTTTGGTCATGAAAAGAAACAAATTAAAACAAGATCACCTTTCATACCTATCAGACTGGCAAAGATGAAGAATGACAGTTTCCAGTGGTGGGGGGGTGAGTGGGGAGACAGACTCTCTACACTGCTGTGTGCATTGTGTATGTGGCGGAGGGTGGGGGCGGGGAGGATACTGGGAATGAGTCAAACCTTCCTGGGCAGAGGTTTGATAATATCAAAATGTAAGGTGCCATGCTCTCCGACCCAGAGGCTGCTTCTCCCGAGTTTATCCTTATGCAATGAAAGATGTCTCTCACAGCACTGTTTATAACAGGAAAATGTTGGAAGCTGCTTACATGTCCATCAATAAAGGGAATTTGGTGAAATAAATTATGGTATGCTCATATACCACCAGATCATAAACGATTAAAAATAAAAAATATAGACCTATAGCACTGACATAAGATTATTGAGTAAATAACAAAGATGACCTTAACCCTACCACTCAGAAATAACGACTGGTAAATATCTTGTTTATATTTTCCCTGCCTTTTTTCTGTGCATGCACACACATGTTATTTAAAGATATGGAATCAGACCATATGTATTACTTCAAAACTAGCATTTTACTTAACTATATATTGAATACTGTAATTTTTTTCAAAAAGCATTACCGTATGCTAAAAAAGCTACTTTCATTAACTTTTAATTTCACAAAGTGCATGTAACACACTTTGTTCCCAACACACTCATGTAACAATGCACACACTACAGGTAAAGCAAAATCTCCGTCCCTTCCTCCCCAGAAATCACCGCGTTGAGTGTTCATTTTTGCAGATATTCTCCCAAACTTTTCGGGCTATTTATATTCATATACATGTACATGCACACATGGAGTTATGTGTTTATATTATTCCATAACTTGGTTTTGTAGATTAACAATGACTTGGAACTCTGCGAGGAACCAGATAAATTTTACTCTTTCATTTGTTGTCTTATACATTTTCTTACTGATGGCCATTTAATAGTTAAAAAAAGAAACAACAAACAAAGGCATAAAGCTATGGTAAGGAAGGAAGGGGGAAGGGAGGGAGAGAAAAGGAAAACAAAAAAGGAATCTTCCGGATGAAAAAGATTTTAAAGCTCCCTTGATTTCCACTAGAGGGAGACAAAGAAACACAGATGAGAAGTGTCCGCCTGTGCCTTAATCGCAGCCTTCCCCGATATTCCAGCATTTTCTAGCCCCCTCCTCCCACCGTGCCAGTTTTTCACACGCGCGCCACCTCTTCCTTAGGATACGGGGCTACGAGTCTTCGCGGGGCGTTCCCCCTGTTCCCCCACATTCACCCAAACTGTGGGGAGCGCGCCCGGAAGAGCCGCGGTCGGTCAGCGGAGGTGCGGTCCAAGTCCGCCGGGGGCGGGTCAAGTGCGCAAAGATGCACACAGTCTCGAGGACCCTGACCTCCCCGGTCCCCAGCTTCAGGTTTTGGGGGTTTATCGCCCCCTCGTGGCGGGATCTGTTAGCGCGCCCCGCTCTCCCCCGCGCGCGCCCGGAACTGGCACCTTCCGAACAGCTGAGGTCACGGTGATCGTAGCGCTCCCAACACACTGGCCCCGAGAAATCCCCCCACCTCCAGGGTTCCCCAAAGTGGGTGTGCGGGGAGAGGGGAGATACCGAGCTCCACCTGCCAAGCATGGTGGATCTTCCAGTCTTAGCCAGAGAACAAGTTTGTCAGCACGCATTTAATTTCCTCTTGTTGTACGTGCCCAGCTCCGTGCTGAGTCTGCGGGTGTGTCTGTGGGGGAGGGGGAGTATAAAATAAGCTCAGACCCCACGTCTGTGCTCCACCTGCCGAGCGTGTCGGCCCTCTGATCCCTGGCCTGTTCGGCTAATCGCGCCCCCCCCCCCCCCCCCCCCGCGGGGACAGAGAGCAGCAGAAGTCCTTGTGAGGTGTCCTAGGAGAGCGGAAATGCCCTGGGCAGGGATCCCCGCAGGCTGGTTCTCACGCCAGCCTGACAGTTCCTTGCTGTAGGGCCTTGCTTGGGTCTGGCCTCCATCTGGATCTGTGTCTCTGGCCCCTTGGGAGATTCCCTTCAAACTTTCACACGCCCATGTTGCTGCTCACCTGGATGAAGATCTCCGAAAGCAACTCTGGTCCTTCCTTGGACTCAGTATTCCTCCTGGTGAGGGGTCTGAGCTGGCTCGTCATCCCAGGGGGCATCTGTTCCAGGAGGGAAGGAGGAGGAGGGCCAGAACCTTCGGCCTTGCTGTTCTGAGCGAAACCCAGGGGCCTGAGTCAGGCCCCACCTCTGGGGAGGACACCCCCACCCCTCCCTAGGCCGATAGGCTTCCCCCTGAGGAATTCTCACTCAGCGCTTCAGTTCTCAGCTTAAACTAATTTTCTGAATTAGAGGCCAACATTTAAGAATAAGGAGAGTTACATCCACATTCCCGGCTTCCTGTAAATCTCCAAGCTCCGCCTCCCTTGACCTGACTTCCTGGGGGTGGGGCTGAGGACTGGCTGCCCCGGCAGATGGGGGCTCCGGCTGCTGGTTTGCTGCCGCGCCCACTCCCTAGCCCTGGACACCACCCATGTGAGCTGCCTGGCCCTGTGGGCGCTGGGGCCCCTGGTCTGGCCAGGGGACTTCTCGGGGCAGGGACAGTGTCTGTATCCCCAGTGCCAGCACCCGGCTTCTAGCAAGGTCGCAACACAGCGACCCTTCGCTGAACAAACGAATGAGTAATTAAATCTCAACGTACATCCCTCATCCTGGCATTCAAAGTCTCCTTGATCCTGTCCCAAGCCACCGATGACCAGGACAGCGACAGAGATGGGATAGGATCGCAGTGGCCTGTATGTGACTTTGTAGCTCTTTATAAAATCCCACTTAACTCCTGTCAGCAGCCCTTTGGGGTCTGTTCTATTTTCTCCCATTTCACAAATGAGGAAGGCAAGGCTGAGACAGGTGAAGAGATCTGCCGGGGGTCGTGGGAACCTTGTGAGGTGCTTGCTAAAATACAGCTTCCCAGCACTCCTTCAGGCTTTCCACTGAGGAGCCTGGGGACCTGCCTTGCCACATGTGCCCGGGGAGACCTGATGTGCCAGCGCTTTTGGGATCCTTGCCTGTTAGAAGCCCCAACAGGGGCCCTAGAAAAGCCTCTGTCCCACCAGGCACCTGGGAACCTTCAGGCAGAGATGGGACATTCATCCCCTTGTGAATTGATCCACCCACAGACCCCGTGCTGGGCACGCAACATGAGCAAAGCAGACCCTGCCGCTGCCCTGGAACCTTTGAGGCCCATGGGGGAGATGAAAAGTCATCAGTACACAGTGCAAAATGTGCTATGAAAGAAAGATCTGGAGAGGCATGAGAAGGGAAGCCGAATTCCGAGGGGGGAGGAAGTAGGAGATGGGGGATCCCCTCCACAGGCTAGGGTGTGTGGGTCGGAGAAGGAGGGCACCAAGGATGGCGTGTTCCCTGTCATTTATACTGGCTTTTGGACCCCTGGAGGAAGTCATGTCCACTCTCTGGGCCTCACTCTCTGTACCTGTGAAATGGGTGCCATGGGTGATGTGAGGAGACTGGACAAGACTTCATCATCTCTTATCGATGTAGAAAGGGAATCAAGCTGGGGAGGGGCTGCCTTTGTGCTTTTCCCCCTCTTTCCTGGCTGGGCAAGGCTTAACACACTGCAGGCCCAAAGCAGGCGGGTTCTCCAGTTACCGCCATAAATCTCTCCCTGATCTGGGGACGCCGATTAGCACTCCCAGCTGGGAGTTCCCTCTGGTTTTCTTTCAGCCCCAGCCAGGCTGTGCCAGAGAAGCTGCTCCTGGAGAAGCTGCTTAGGCCGGCTTGGCTCAGGGTGCTGCCCTCAGCCAGACCACAGAGAAACCCTGACCACTCCCAAGCCCCTCCTGACATTTACGAGGTGCTGCTGAAGGGGGGGGCGCCCCAAACCCCGAAGGAATGTTAATTGGCTAAAGCTGTTGTCTATGCACCGGCTGGGGCCCAAGTTATTACTGTTTTATTTTTTATTTGTTTTCCCCGCGGCGCCTGGGTTGGGCTGGGCGGCTGGCCGGCCGCCTCTCCACATTGGAGCCAGAGATGGGAAGGGGCTAGGGGTATAGGGGGGCGCAGAGGACCCTCAACGTGTCCCCAGCTCCCACCCAGCTTCTTCCTCCTGTTGGGGTCTCAACTCAGGGACACGGTGAAGAGGAAGTTCTGGAAAGGGAATGAAATGCAGAGCTGACAGCACAGTTTGGATGTCATACCCACGAGGGTCTAAAAGCTGGCTCTACCCTCCTGGTTGTGTGGCCCCAGAAGGTATAACCTGTCTGATAAAATAATATTAAGCTTTCTTTAAGTGCTGGCCTGAGGAATAAAGGAGAAAAGGAGCCTACTCAGAACACAGTGGTATAATTATAAGAAAGGCCGTCTAGGGTGGGGACAAGACAGCTTACTGAGTGAGTCACAGCTGGAGAGACCCTTCCAGAGGGGCTGCCTTACCGTCCAGATGGAGACACAAGCCCAGGCAGGGAAGGAGATGCACGTGGAGTCCTTTGCGGCAGACGTGACTTGGGGGCCAGGCCTTTCCTCAATGTCCACTAGAGTCTGAGGGAGTCAGCCTCCACAACCTGGGGGGGGGGTCACACTGAAAAAATGGCACCACTGGCTTCTCCCCAGAGGGTGCTCTACAAGTATCTTCATGCTACAGAGAAGAAACTGAAGCTCAGGAATTATAAGAGCAATACTACTGCTAATAAAAAAGAATAGCTGTAATTTATTGAGCACTTACTATGTATCAGACCAGGGGCCAAGCCCTTTTCATGCAACCATCCAGTATATACTTACTCAGGGGTCCATCACTGGGCTGGGTGCTGGGCTGGGTGCTGGTGATGAGGTAGCAGATTAAACAGAGCACAACCACCCGGAGCTTACAATTGGGGAGTGGGCTTGGGAAGGGACAGAGGAAATAAGCAAGTGTGTGATTGCAAACTGGGGAAGCACAGGCGCAGGAACAGAGAGCAAGTGCGACCGCTTCCGGAAGTCAGGGAAGGGACTTAGGATCAGACCCAGAAAGATCTGCTTCCGCATCTGATAAACTAGGAAACTGAGGCTCCGACAGGTAAAGTAGGTGGCCAAAGGTCACCTAGCTAGTGAGCAGAGGTGCCCGGACATCAGTTTTGCTCCCAACAGTTGGCACCTGCTCTGTGACCAGTCGGTGGGATTCTGTAGGCTCCTCTATCCCTACACTGAGTACTTCATCTTCAAGGACATCACAAGAAGGCTGCAGAGTCAGGACTGGGGCTTGGGCTCTGACTGCCCACCCAGTGCCGTGTTTCTTCCTCAAGATCCAGCCAGGAGCTCTCCCTTGGCAGTCTGGGGACCCCAGTGACCCAGAAAGATCCTCTGGGTGACCGAGGTAAACTTCTCAGACATCAGCTGCTTCTGACATGACTGCAAATTCTAGATGCCATCCTAAACAACAGCTTCACAATGGGCCTCTAGCCTGAATAATGATTTACTTAGGACGTCTCATCAAAACCAGCCCTCATTTAATCAGGGGTATCATCAAAAGCAGCCCTGGTTCTCTCCCTCCTCCTCCAGCCAGTTTTGTGTGAGAGTGGGTGGGGTAGGGGGTCTGTGGGGTCTTCTATCAGCCAGCGCAGCTCGCAAATGGGAAATGTCCCACCAGGAACCCAGGCTCCCAGGAGGGGCATGGCTGAGCACCCCTGGTCCTTGGGGTTCCCCATTCTGGAGTTTACAACATTCAATTTGCCTGAAGCCTGTGTCTTAGTGCTCATGCTGTGAGACTTGAGTTCCTGGACAAGGGTATAGCCCACCTTGCTCTCGGAAGGCTTGCAGTCAAGTTAACTCATTTCTTTGTTTTTCATTGTGCAAATTTCCAAACAGGCGCAAAAGCAGAGAGAGCAGCTGGCATCTAGGTACCATCACCCAGCTCCAGCATCTCTCTGCACTTCGTATACTTCCTCTCTCCATCCCTCTCCGCCTTTAATGTTTTTTGTGTGGAGTGTTACAAAGCAAATCTCAGGAGTCATGTCTTTCACTTCTAGACTCCTCAGTATGCATCTGAAAAAACAGAGGGACAGTTTCTTACATAATCACAAAGTGGTTATTGCACTCACCAAAATTAAGTTTCCCCATATTCAGTTGCTTTATACAAATGAAGGTCCAAACAAGATCTCACTGTATCTATGAATTTCTCTTAAATATTTTAAAAGTCTTTAAAAATATGCCAGTTTCCTTTCCTCCTTCCCCCAATCTTCATGACACTGATTTGAATTTAACTCATTCCAACAAATATTTATTGAGTGAAATATTTATTGAGTGCCTGACTGCTCTATACCAGGGGCTGTGCTAAATGTTTTGTTATTAAAAATGCCAGTGGCTACCCTTTCTGTAGTGTTACTCTGTGTCAGGCTTTGTGTTAGCATTTTGTATATTTGGTGTAAAAATCCCCTGAGATAGAGTTTATTGTCTCTATTTTCCTTTTTTTGTAGTTGACCTCATGGAGACCAGGGAAGCAATAACCTGCCCAAGGTCACACAACTAACAAGCGGCAGAATTGGGTTTTAAAGCAAGCACCAGTGGCTGCAGAGTTGCCTTTTCCCTGCTTCCCTGGGATGCACAGAGAGAGACCACATCCTCAGTTGGAAGGAATTGGGGAGGATGCTTGTGGAAAGGGCTCGTGAAGGGTTCCCCCAGGGTCAGGATGAAAGACTATGCCTTTACTGTGATTTGCTGGAATGAATGTTGCTTCCCCAGACCATGTGAAATGGGGCTTCAATAAGGGAAAACGAGAAGGGAATGGTGAGACACTGAACTCATTTTATCCTAGTGTGACCATCTATGTATATGGCTATTTGTTTTATTCAGGGTCACATGGTAACTGGGAGTTGGAGAATATGGAGCTTTACAACAAAGTTCACTCTGTGAATTAGTTAAACTCTTTGAGCTGTTTAGGACAGAAATCCAAATGTAATGGGCTTAAGCAAAAAATATTTAATTATTGGGGCACCTGGGTGGCTCAGTCGTTAAGCGTCTGCCTTCGGCTCAGGTCATGATCCCAGGTCCTGGGATCGAGCCCCGCATTGGGCTCCCTGCTCAGCAGGAAGCCTGCTTCTCCCTCTGCCACTCCCCCTGCTTGTGTTCCCTCTCTCGCTGTGTCTCGCTCTGTCAAATAAATAAATAAAATCTTTAAAAAATTTAATTATTTATTGGTTCAGTTAGCTGAAAAGTTGGGAGGGGCATAGCTTCAGGCACTGCTAGGTCCAGAGGACCAACAAAGTGAGCATCATCATATACCAAACACCAAGGCAAACTCTTTTTTTTTTTTTAAGATTTTATTTATTTATTTGACACAGAGAGAAACAGCGAGAGAGGGAACACAAGCAGGGGGAGTGAGAGAGGGAGAAGCAGGCTTCCCGCGGAGCAGGGATCCCGATATGGGGCTTGATCCCAGGACCCTGGGATCATGACCTGAGCCGAAGGCAGACACCTAACGACTGAGCCACCCAGGCACCCCCTCTTTTTTTTAAATTTTATTTATGCGGGCGCCTGGGTGGCTCAGTCAGTTAATCGTCTGCCTTTGGCTCAGGTTGTGGTCCCGGGGTCCTGGGATGGAGCCCCGTGTCTGGCTCCTTGCTCAGCAGGAAGCCTGCTTCTCCCTCTCCCTCTGCCGACCGTAGCCCCTGCTTGTGCTCTCTCTCTTTCTCTCCATTGCTGTGTCAAATTAATAAAATAAAATCTTAAAAAAAGATTTTATTCATGTATTTTGAGAGCGAGAGCACAAGCAGGGGGTACGGTCGGCAGAGGGAGAAGCAGACCCCCTGCTGAGCAAGGAGCCCAATGTGGGGCTCCATCCCAGCACCCTGGGATCACAACCTGATCCGAAGGCAAACGCTTAACGACTGAGCCACCCAGGCGTCCCAAGGCAAACTCTTTATAGTGATCCTCATAACATCTTCCCAAATAAGCATCGCCACTTTCCCATTCTACAGTTGAAGAAGCTGAGGTTCAGGGAGATTAAGAGACTTCCCCAAGGTCAATGCAACTAGCAAAGGGTAGAACCAGGACTCAAACCCAGTTCTGTCTGGAATTTGTCCGATTCCAAGGCTGGACCTTTTGCCACTAGGCAAACCCTGGCTCCCTGACTTAGGGAGTCCCTACGACTATTCTAGAGGTGTTACAAAAGCCCATGGCAGGTCCTGCTTAACAGATCTGCATGGTGACCCCAAGCAGCTGCCTCCTAATCCAGCTTTCCAAGCCCCCCAGCTGTGGAAAACAAGCATTCTAATGCCAGCCATTCCTAATCTCTGCTAACCATGGTATTTTTCTTTATTCTTTAGGGGCATGGTATTCTGGGGGATACAAAGGGGATTGCAGTTTGCTCACTTTCATCGCTGATACATCTAACAAATATTTATTGAGCACCTACTGTGTACCAGGTGCTGGTGCTAGGTACTTTCTACGTTGTAACTCACACCAGCTCCGTGAGGTGTCAATCCCCGTTGCCCCACCTTACAGATGAGACAGACAAGCTGGGAGCTTGCCCAAGGTTGCATGGCTGGTAAATAGCAGAACTGCAGTTTGAACCCAGGTGGTCTGACTCAGAGCCTGTGGATTCTGTTCAAAGAGCTGACAATCTAGCGAGAAATTGGAGACATGAAAAGACAGTTGTGAAGGGGAATCACTCGTCAGTAGCGGGGTGGTGAAATCAGCTGGGGTATGGCCACACTCTGCCATTCTGTGCAGGAGTTAAACAGAATGTGTGGGTGCTGATGTGCAGATGGATCTCCTAGGTGTGCTATTGGTGAAAAATCAAGTTGCGGAACAATATACACGGTATGATACCTATGCAAAACAAAATACTGTAGTCTTAATGCACTGAAGCACTTCTGGGGGGAAAAACACACACACCAAACAGTGGGACTGGTTGTCAAGAGGACCTAGTGTCTACCTGCAGTGTTCGCAGTTTTTACAAGGAAAATGTGTTCATAATTTAGAAAAAACAGTCAACATGATAATGTTATACATGCTAAGAGAGAGGGAGAAGCTCAGAGCATTATGGGTGCCCAATACACTTAAGAGGAGGTGGTAATCAGGGAAGTCTTCCTGGAGGAAGGGACTCTTGCTTCCTCGAGGAGGAGAGACTGAGTTGAGTTTTGAAGACTGAGTAGGTCTCATCACATAGAAACCTGGACAGAAAATGTCCTAAGCAGTGGGAACAGTATGTGCAAAGACCCAGACGGGAGATTGAACACGATGTCAGAAAGGACCAGGCTAGCCCTTCTTAAGGCATATCACTGGGGATAAAGATTAAAAATGCAGATTTCCAGACCTCACTACAGACTCTATAGAGGTGGGCCTGGGGATCAGACTCTTTAGACACACTGACTTTTTTTTTTCAATATGCAAAAATCAATTGTATTTCTATACACTGGCTTGGGAAATTTGAAAAGGAAATTAAGAAAAACAATTCCACTTAACAATAGCATCATAAAGGATAAAATACCAGGAGCACAGTTAACAAAAAGTGTAAAACATCACTGATGGAAATGGAAGGCCCAAATGGAAAGACATCTTATGTTCATGGGAAATACTTCCCCAAACTGTCTGCAAATTCAATGCAATGCCTACAAAATCAAAGCTGGCTTCTTTTCAGAAATTGACAAGCTGATCCCAAAATTCATATGTAAACACGAGGGACCCAGAATAGCCAAAACAGTCTTGAAAATTATGAAGTTGGAGGACTCACACCTGCTGATTTTAAGATTTACTACAAAGCTATAGTAAAAGCAGTGTAGTACTGGGAAAAAGACATTTCCCCAGAAAAAGTACGCAAATGGCCAATAAATCCATGAAATGATGCTCAGCATCATTTAGCCACCAGGAAACGCAAATCAAAACAACAATGAGGTATCACGTCCCACACAGTAGGATGACTATAATAAAAAACGAGGGTTGGAGAGGATGTGGAGGACCGGAGCGTTCCTCTCGTGCAGATGGGAATGGCAAATGGAGCAGCCTCTGTGGAAAACAGTTTGGCGGCTCCTCACAAAATCAATCATAGAATTACCATAGGAGAAAGCCATTCCATTTCTGGGTGGATACCCAAAAAACTTGAAAGCATGGACTCGAACAGATATTTGTACACCCGCGTTCACAGCAGCTCAGCGTGTGTCCCTGGGGGGTGGAAATAATAAAAAGCTGCCATTTAGCTATTGAGGCCATTTGATGAGACACTTTCCATGCTTTATCTCAGCTCTCTTGACCTACTTGTGAAGTAGGTTTTGGTATTTCTATCTCTCTTTCAGTTGGGGAAATTGAGGCTCTGAACGGTCATGCCTCCTATCCATGCTCACACAACTGTTAAGTGGCAGAGCTGGGCTTTTCATCCAGGCTTTCTTCCAGTGTGCTGGGTGTTTTCCTATGAAGGTTGCCTAAGTTAGAAAGAATGATTATACTCCATTATGTTATTTGCCATCTAAATGTGATTAATAAACCAAAATTCTGTTCCCAGAACCATAAATAACTAAAATGTGGGCGCCTGGGTGGCTCAGTTGGTTAGGCGACTGCCTTCGGCTCAGGTCATGATCCTGGAGTCCCGGGATCGAGTCCTGCATCGGGCTCCCTGCTCGGCAGGGAGTCTGCTTCTCCCTCCGACCCTCCCCACTCTCATGCTCTATCTCATTCTCTCTCTCAAATAAATAAATAAAATCTTAAAAAATAAAACAACAACAACTAGGGGCGCCTGGGTGGCTCAGTTGGTTAAGCGCCTGCCTTCGGCTCAGGTCATGATCCTGGAGTCCCAGGATCGAGTCCCGCAGCGGGCTCCCTGCTCAGCAGGGAGTCTGCCTCTCCTTTTGATCTTCTTCCCTCTCGTGCTTTCTATCTCTCATTCTCTCTCTCTCAAATAAATAAATAAAATCTTAAAAAAACCCAACTAAAATGTGATGACACTCAAAAAGCTCAGGATGTAGGTCATCCTGGTTCTTCATCCAAGGCCTGTGTGACCTTGGGTGAATTCCTCAACTCCTCTGAATCTCAGCTTTCTTGGAGAAGACTTTCAAACCTAGATGAACTTAAGAATTGGCAGAGCTGATTTAAAAATGTTCCACTCAGGGGCGCCTGGCTGGTTCAGTTGTTAGAGCATGTGACTCTTGATCTCGGGGTCGTAAGTCTGAGCCCCACGTTGGATGTAAACATTACTGAAAAATAAAGTTAAAAAAATAAAAATAAAAATGTTCCATACGATGGCAAGGATAGATCTTTAAAACATGTTGCTCAACGAGAGAAGCAAACACAAGTAAGTTCATGCGTTATTTCATTCACATGAGGTCCCCATCCAGGCAAAACTAGTGTTAGAAGTCAGAGTGGATGGTGTGACCTCTGGAGGAAGAGGGAGGGTGGTGTGATCTGGAAGGGAGTGAAGGAGATTTTGGGGAGTATACAGTGTTCTATTTGTTGACCTGGGCTGGCCACATGGGTATTTTCACTTTATGGAAACTACTTGAGCTATATAAATTACTTTTTGTGCAATTTTCAGGATGTGTTATACACCACAATAAAAAAGGTTAAAACCCTCAAAGATTCCTGAGTACCATTTCAAAAGTCACCCTAAAATTTGTGCTTTTTCAAATTCTGCAGGTGGGACTCTCCTAGAACCATGAGGAATTATTTTGGAGATAAAACACGTATAATGTGGGGCTCCTGGGTGGCTCAGTCGTTAAGCTTCTGCCTTTGGCTCGGGTCATGATCTCAGGGTCCTGGGATTGAGTCTGGCATCAGGCTCCCTGCTCGGCGGGAAGCCTGCTTCTCCCTCTCCCACTCCCCCTGCTTGTGTTCCCTCTCTTGCTGTCTCTCTCTCTCTCTGTCAAATAAATAAAATCTTAAAAAAAACCCACATATAATATTATGACCTACACTGTGATTTTATTTAAAACAGTATTTTTCAAGTTCTGCACACTTTTTTTCCATCGGGGACCCTGGTCAAATCAAATGGTATCCCGTACTTAGAAACAGCATTTCCTGGGGGTAAGTTTGTGCTATAGTTGTATCTCTTCACCAGTGGAAAGACATTTGGATTGTTTCCAGTTTATGTGATTATAAATAAAGCTATGACAAACACTTATGTACAGATTTCTGTGTGCCCATGAATTCTCATCTCACTTGGTAAATAAATACTTAAGAAATGGGATTGCTGGGTTTTATTGTAAGTATGTGTTTAACTTTATAAGCAATCGTGAAACTATATTCTGAAGTGGCTGCACATTTTGCATTCCCACCAGCAATGTATGAGAATTCCAGTTCCTCCATACTCATCAGCACTAGGTATTATCAGCTTTATTTTTCAGTTTTAGCCATTCTAATAAGTGTGTAGTAGTATCTCATTACAGTTTTAATTTGCATTTCCCTAATGACTAATGATGAACATCTTTTCATGTGCTTATTTGCCATTCATAGATCTTTGGTGAAGAATCTTTGGCCCATTTTAACATTGGGTTGATTTCTTATTATTGAATTTTGCAAATTCTTTATATATGTTGGATAATCGTGATTTATCAGGTATATGATTTGTAAATATTACCTCCCTTTGTGTGGTTTGTTTTTTTCATTTTTCTTAATAATGTCTTTCAAGGGATGCCTGGGTGGCTCAGTCTGTTAAGTGTCTGACTTCAGCTCAGGTCATGATCCCAGGAGTCCTAGGATAGAGTCCCGTATTCAGCTCCTTGCTCAGCAGGGAGACTGCTTCTCCCTCTGCCTGCCACTCCCCCTCCTTGTGCTGTCTCTCTGACAAATAAATAAATAAATAAATAAAATCTTTGAAAATATAGTGTCTTTCAAAGTGCAGAAGTTCTTAATTTCAATAAAGTCTAATTTATCAATTTTTTTTTTTTTTTTTTTTTATAGATTGTGTTTCTGGTGTCATGTCTAAGAACTCTCTGAGAGACCAGAATTCTTGACATGGTTCTACCACTGACTGGCAGCCACTTCCCCTCTCTGGGCTTCTTTATCTCCAGCTTACAAGTAAATGATTGCAGTAGAGATTCTGTAAGCACCTGTCCAGTTCTGCTATTTTAAGTCTAAATAGCATCCTAAGACTAATCATATCAAGGACCCTATAAGAATAACTCTATTTCCATTTTCTGAGCATTTCACAGGCGCTAGGCATTGAGGCGGTGGCTTATGCATTATCTCTTTTCATTGCCACTTATTCCCATGGGAAGTAAGTACTGTTATTAGTCACATTTCGCAGAGGAAGTCCCTGAGGCCAAGAGAGGTCAAGTCACTTGTTCAAGTGCTCAAGTCCTCTTGACACGCACCTGGTCAGAGCAGAGTTGGGATTCAAGCATTATCAGTCTAAATGGCCATGGTGGTGTGGTGGCCCTGATCACTAGATGAATGGTCCCATGTGAATTGTGCTGATTAGTTGGAGGAGAACCTTAGGGGCGAGCAGAGGGTGGGGAAATAGTCTCCCTCAAGCGAGAAGGGAATTGGGGCGGGGGTAGGGGATGGGATTCCTTGGGGGAAATATACCGCCAGCAAATTGCGAAAATCCTTGTGCCTGCCTGTGGGTCACTGGGGCGCTTCCGGACTCCCGCCTCTGATGGCCTCAAGAGGGCTGGGTGGAACCCTTCGCACCAAAAGCGGAGGAGGGAGACGCAGCGAGGCTGGAACGGAAGCCACATGAGTTTGCCCGCACCCAGGGTGCACACGCGTGCGCCGAAGGGCGCGCACGCGACAGTTTGTGGGCTCATTTACTTCTGTGATTGCGCGTGGACGTGGGCGATCTTCGCAGCAGTTATGTGTGCGGACCGAGAGTGTGATTGAAAGCACATGCCTGCACGTGCCGTGAGTGTAATTCTATTTGCTAACTCACCAAACAGCCGTGCAGAGTTAGCTGTGTGCCAGCCCCATGCTGCCGGGGGCCGGGGACCGGGACACAGGGTGACAAAATGGTTGAGGACCTTGTCCTCCCCTGCAGAAGCAGACTCTGAGGGAAGGGAAGTGTCGAGGGGACAAACCTTAAATCAAGCCAGAAAAAAACCAAAATTAACCTCGTGGGTGCGTGTGTCTGGGTCTGGGCGATTGTGCGCGTGTGATGGGTGAAGCGGGGTTCTGGAGCACCTGCTCTCTCCTGCTCGTGGGTGCCGTGGTGGCGAGGCAAGCGGCTGTGAATCCTGCCTTGCGCTGCGAGTGGGGGCGGGGGGCGAGCCTTGAACCTGTCGTAAACCCCAGCTGACTGCATCCCGAGGTCCGTGGCCATTCGCCCTGCAGCAGCTCGTCCACGGCGGAAGCAGCGTGACCCGCCAGGGCAGCATCCCTACGTCCGCCTTGGGGACCTGTGGTCCGCACTCAGGCTGAGCCAGTCCCTCCAGGAAAGCATTCTTCTCCGTCACCTCGCCTCCAAAGTCGTCTGAAAGCCCCAAACCAAGCTGATGTGAGGGCCGAGGGACGCCACCGAGTAACTGACGAGGAAGGGGAGACCGATGGAGCGGAGGGGCCCGTCGCGTCCGGCACGAGTCCAGGCGGCTCTGAGACTTGCCCTCCCGGCTCCTGAGTCCTCCACTCTGCCATTGGGCCAGTAGGTGGCGCTAGAGGCCAGGACTAGGCAGGCGGCCCGCGGGCCCCGAGGCTTTGGACTCTGGGGAAAGGACCGGCAAACCATCTGCGGTGGTTATGGAGCACTTGCTGTGTGCTAGACGCTGGTCTGCGGGCCCTTCACGCATTAGCTTGTTTAACCCTCCCATTATCTTGTTGATTATCCCATTTTACAGATAAGGCAACCGAGGCTCAGAGATTCCTTTTAAGTAACTTTCCTCTGGCCACTCCACTTTGTGTGTGGCAGGACCGTGGCCGCGAGCGCAGTTCAGAGGGCCAAGCGGTGCTCTCACACGAAGCACCTCACTGTACCAGGCGGGGGAAGCAGGGGTGGAGAGTTGGCCCAGGTCTTGCTGGGAGTGGGTGGGAGGCAGGCCGGCTGGGAACTGGTCTCTGACGCCAGCTGATTGTGAGCGGAGGGGCAGGACTGCATCTGGGAGGGTGGGGGGTGGATGTCCTGGGAGGAGGGCGTGGCTGGAAGGAGCAGCAGAGGGTCTGAACCCTGCCCAGCCTCCTTTCTCCAGGGCCTCCCCAAGTCTTACCGTATTCCAGCTCGCGGGTCTTGTCGGTGGCGGCGAGGCTGTCGGAGGTGTCCAGGCTTCCCTATGACCCTCTCCTCCTCAACCCCAGATGTTCCTGCTCACCCTGTTCTCCGCACAGCCCCTCTGGGAAGCTTTCTCCGACCACTGAGGCCCAAGAATCCCTCCCATCCTACCTGCTCCTGGAGGGGAAGTTCAGGTAGCCATCTTTGTAACAAGCTGCCCAAGTGTCCTACCTCATGGCGGGGTTCGAAACCATCTCCAAGCCAACCCCCAGGCTTGCACCTGAAACCAGCGGTTGTTGCCTGCCTTTTTAAATACACCCAGTCTGGGGCGCCTGGGTGGCTCACTCCTTAAGCGTCTGCCTTAGGCTCAGGTCATGATTCCGGGGTCCTGGGAACGAGCCCCGCATCGGGCTCCCTGCTCCGCAGGAAGCCTGCTTCTCCCTCTCCCACTCCTCCTGTTTGTGTTCCCTCTCTGTGTATCTCTCTCTGTCAAATAAATAAAATCTTTAAATAAATAAATAAATACACCCAGTCTGAGGGTCATTAAGCGAGGAGGGCACCTGATGTGATGAGCACTGGGTGTTATAAGCAACTGATAAATTATTGAGCACTACATCTGAGACTAATGATATGCTATGTGTTGGCTAATTGAATTTAAATAAAGAAGTAAAAAGGAAAATTAAAAAAATACACCCAGTTTGCTCTCCCACAATGGGAAGCCCGTGGGCTCCTCAGAGCAGGGCTCTTGGCATAGCCCCCCAACTCCCCATCCCCAATTCCTGCCCAGAGCCCAGGACGGTGGCTTGGCAGGTCTCTGGCCCTCATCCTGCAAATTGCTCTGAGCCCCCAGCAGGTGCCCCGCTGCACTGTCCTAAGCAGCAGGGAGAGTATCTCAGCTCACCTCCTCATGGCAGAGATAGACAAGAAGCAGAAAACAGATAAGAATTTTAGTCTCTGATTGAAAAGTGAAACAGAGAGGGATGCCTGGGTGGCTCAGTCAGTTAAGTGTCTGACTTTGGCTCAGGTCATGATCTCAGGGTCTTGGGATCGAGCCTCATGTTGGGCTTCACTCTCAGGGGGAGTCTGCTTGTCTCTCTCTCCCTCTGCCTCTTCCCTCCCCAATCATGCTCTCTGTCTCTCTCTCAAATAAATAAAATTAAAAAAAAAAAAGAAAAAAGAAAAAATCCAGAGCGATGATAGTGTGACAGTGGGGTGGGAGGGGCCTCCCTCAGGGCAGCTGGGGAACGCCTCTTTGGGATGTGCCATTTGAGAAGACACCCAGAGGGGGAGTCTTTTGAAGATCTGGGAAGGGGGTTCCAGATACAGGAAGAGCAAGTTCAAGAGTCCTAGAGCAAGAACAACCTGGGGGGGGAGTGGTCCAGGAGGGAAGGAAGGCAGGCATGGTGGGGGCACCCCAGAGCAAGGGCTGAGTTCAGAGAGGTCAGCAGGGCCTTGTGGGTGGAGCAGAGGTTTGGGGTTTATTCTTTGTAGAGAGGAAGCCCCTTGGAGGGTCCTAAGCAGGAGAGTGAGGTGCTCCATTTAGCTTTAATCTCCCTGGTTGCTGGGTGCAGAGGGTTCCTCCCTGAGGGTCCCATGACCGCCTCCTTGCCTCCTCCCTCCTCCCCACCACAAGCAGAGAACCCTTGGGGCACGGCTGGTAGCCAGGGCGCCTGACCCGGGCCTGCTCAGGTCTGCAGAGTTAATCCCCTGGCCCAGAGCAGCCTCTGATTAGCAGGCCCTGCCACTCCCCACTGATAAACTCCCAGGCAGGTCTCTGGCTGGGAGAGAGTGAAGAAATCCAAGCAGGCAGAGGAGGGGGTGCGCCCGCAGTGGCAGGCAACCGAGGAGGCCTTATCTCTCCCCTTCCTAAGGTGCTGAGTTTCCTGGGTGAGAGCTGCTGCCGGGTCTGTCCCTCATTTGGCACTTTCAGAGCCACTATCTCGGCCAGGGCCCAGGGTGGATTTTATGGGGCCCTCCTTAAAGAGGAGAAAACAAAGTTAGGTGCAGGGCTTGGAAGGGGCGCGTGCAAGGTGGGGCCCTGGTAAGCGTCCACCTCTGACCTCCTGTCAGGGGTGTCAGCCCCACATACGGATGCAGGAGTGGAGGCTCTGAGTGCCTGAAGGTGATGGGGCTAGTGGAGGAGTCTCTGCTGCTGTGTTTCTTGACTCCCAGTCCAGTGCTCTTTCCCCCACCCAACTCACCTAAAAAGACAGCTGCCCCTTCTCCCTGCCTCGAGCCACAAGGGGGGGGGGGGTAGCACAGGGCATGGTGGAGATGGGTAGACAGGTAGCTTCCTGGGGAGGAAAGGATTCACGTTGGAGGGGGGTAGTATCAGGACTGGGTATAGGGTCTGGTGTGAGCCAGGACCTTCATCTCCCTATCAGACGTTCTAGACCTTTATGTTCTGAACCAAATGGAGTTCAGAGCAGGGTCTCAAGGATCTGGCTGAGGATCAGAATCCCCAGGAACATGTTAAAATGCAGTTTCTGGGGCCCCAATCCAGACCCACCCCAGGGGTGGGGCCAGGAATTTCCCTATTGAACACACTTGCTAGGTTCTCCTTCAGCACAGACAAGGTTGAGAAACACTGATTTGACCACTGGCCCTGAGTCCTGGGGCTCTGCCTACCTGTGTCAGGTGGGGCTTCAACAGCGGTTATCAAGGACAAAGAAGGTGCATGCGTGTGCATGCATGTGTGCACGTGTGTGTTGTGCACACTCGCATCTAGGGCAGGAGGCCTATGGGCTGTGCCTGGGCTTCATTCCTGCCTCTAGAACAGAGTGGAACCACCTCAGGTTTTCCCTCTGCTCACCTTTTGAAGGGAGTTACTGAGACCAAGCACAGGAATTATTAAGACAATTGTTATTCTCTGCTGATCCTTTAGAGAGCCTGGGCTGTGTGCACAGTCCTGTGAGGGTGCTGAGACAGTTGTTCCCTGGGTCAGATGGAGAAGGTGAGCCCAGAGAGGGGAGGGATCCTGTCTGAGATCACCCCGCTGCTAACTGGCCAGGCTGAGATTGGAACCCAGGGCTGTCTGATTCCAGAATCCCCATTTTTAGTCCATTCTTTCCTTCTCCGCTCTCTTTTCACGTCCTGTCTCCCTCAGTGGCGTTCACTGAACACCTCTGTGCCAGTCAGAGAGCCTGGCGCTTCTCCTCGGCGCTTTTGTGGAGCCGGCTGCACGAGGTACGGCGGTGCGTGGGGTTGCACTCCTGACACTGTAAAGCGCTCTCTGGCCACAGATGGTCTCGTTCACTCCGCAACGCTCACCATGTTTCACTCACAGCCCATTCCCCTGCTTCACTCTCCAAGTTCCAGGGGCATCAGGGACACCTGAGAACTGGTTACAGCGCACATTGCCCAGCCCGGCCTCCAGAGGTTCTGGCTCAGTTGGTCAGGGCTGCTCCTGGGACTCTGCATTTTTTACAGCTTCCCAGGCTGTGTGCGGCAGGTGCTTTGAACACAGCACTTGAAGATATGCTGTAATAGGAGGACTGATGTCAGGAGAAAGGCACGGACATCATCTGATGGGCCTGAGTCTTCAATGATGAAAGTTATTAAGTTCTTCCCAGAAAAATGTACAAACCCACCCACACACAAGATCTGGCATGGTTTCAGGCAATTCCTGGATCCTTGAAAGCCAACCGTGGATCCTTGCCCCCAGTGTCAGAACCATCCCCTGATGGAAACACCAGACCTCAGCTCACCTCTGCCACATAGGCTCCCCAGACCTCTCGGCAAAATTGCTCTTCTGCGTTCCCACGATGCTTGGTGAGGACATAACTCCATCGGGGTAGCTGTGTACATATTTGCCTCCCCTCCTGGACTGTGGGACTTGAAAGTGGTCGTTTTCCCCCCTTCCTAACACGTGAGAAGATTAGACTTCCCTTTGAGGTTCGGCCTAACCATGTGATTTACAGTAGCCGGTAAAATGTTGGTGATACAAACTTTACAAGCCAGTGTGGGTTTCACCACACTCTCTTCACCTTTCCCGTGACCTTGGAAACGCGCATCTAGGTGGAGGAACCACCAGCTGCTGTCCCTGAGTACGTGGGTGAACAGAAACCCTGCCCACCTGTGTTGGACACACAGCACGAGCATGAACTCAGCCTGTGTTGCACTAAGTACTGGGTTGTTTGTCACTGCAGCATAACCTGGCTGGTCCTGATGGATCAGGTGCTTTGAAGCCATGAGCTTTGGGTCTCCAGCTCCTTCACAGGCTGGTGCAGAGGAGGCCCTCAATCACACCCACTACCATCTATTAAGACCTTGCTAGGTGCCAGGCACTGTTCACTGTTATCTCACCGAAAAGTCCCACCAACCCCAGAATTCAGATGTCATCATTCCCAGTTTACAGATGAGGGATGTTTCTGGCTAGCGAGTGGCCTAGGAACCCACGTCTCTGTCCTCCTGCACCCTATCTGCAGTGCCACTTAGGACCCAAGAGACAAGTGGGCTGGTGGCTTTTCTTGCCGGCCCCTAAGCCAGTGGCTTCTCACTGAGCCTCGGTGTCCACAGTCATAGTAATGCTCTTCTCCCAGGTGGGCTGTGACATGCAAAGTGCTCTGCACAGCACCTGGCAGGTGGTAAGTGCTCACTAATGGTAGCTATTACTTTTAGTTATGATGCTTCTCTGCCTTGGAGACAAGTTGTTTGAAAGAACAAATGAATGGAGAAGGGTGGCCTGAACTGGAAGTTGGGATGAGAAGTCTGGGGACTAACTGGGAGCCAAAAAGCAAAAAAATGTGGCTCTTTTTTTTAAATGCCTCCCTCAACAAACCTGGAAGTCAGCTTCCCTCTGCTGAGCCGGCACTACGTGGCTGGTTCGGGGCAAGACGCTTCACACGCACCACCGTGACCTGATGAGAGAGGGGCTGCTATTCACCCCCATTTTACAGATGCAGAAACTGAGCCTGGGGTGGTGAAGGATCTTGCCCAAGGACTCGCTGCAAGAAGAGGCAGCGCCAAGGGGACCCAGCCGGCTGCCTCTGAAGTCTGGGATAGAAGTCTCTTCATGGGGGAACCCAGGGCAGGCCAGGCAGCAGTGAGCCCAGGTCCCTGGGCTTCCACTTCAGCTCTTTCTCGTCTACAGCCTTCTTTCTGCTTACTGGAAAGGTGTGAAAAGAGCACACGCGCACCCCCCTTCCCCCGCCCGCCCAAAAAAGCGAGCGAGCCAGCCCAGCCGAGGAACCGCCCCCGGGCTGCCCGCGGCCCCACCCCGCCCGCACAGACTCCTTGTCACCACCGTGATTGGTAGACTAAACAGCTGGAGCGGAGCCGGCCTCCTTGCCTGCTCTGGCCGGGGCGGCCGGCTTTCAAAGACGGGCCTCGGCGGCTATCTCCCCCATCAGCCCCAGCAGCATTTAGCCACTTTCTTCAAACACCCAGCCAGGGCATGATGGTTAACGTCAAATCTGGCAGCAAGTCATAACCTATAGGGCTGGGACATTTATCACGGGGCCGGGGAGGCCCCTGGGGACTTCAAAGAGGCCTGAGGGGCAGGGGGTGGGGGTGGCGGGGACGGGGCTCCTGGCCCGGCCTTTTCCTTCACCCAGATCCTCAGATCCCTCAGAGCCGGAGGGATCAAGGGGCTACCTCTGTTGGCCCGCCCAAATCATAATAATGATAATAAGAAATGCTGTTGACCTGTAATAGCTGTTGTGTATCGAGGGTCACTCTGCATGTTTTATTTTGATTTTAAATTATTTATTTATTTATTGAAGTAATCTCTACACTCAACGTGGGGCTCGAACTCCCCACCCGGAGATCAGGAGTCACATGTTCTCCAGACTGAGCCAGCCAGGCGCCCCCACTCTACATGTTTTATCTCATTTAGTGCCCAGAGCCACTCTGTGAAGCATTTATTGTTATTTTTAGAGATCAGGAAATGGGGCGGAGAGAGGTTATGCCATTTGCCTAAAGCTGCCTGGTTAATAATAAAAAGAGCATCAACAACAGTAATTGTATCTGTCATGTTTGGAGTGATTACTCTGTGCAGGTGCTTTTTGTTACCTCATTTAATCATCCAGGTACTCTCTGAGATGAGCATTATTATTCTCCTCCTGAAGAGGAGAAAGTCCGACAGATATTAGTGGCTTTCCCAAGGTGACAATGACTGGTAAGTGGCAGAGCTGGGATTCAAAAGCAACAGACCTGCTTCAAACCGGGTTCCCAACCAACCAGGGTAGTACAGCCTCTGGGGGCTGGGGTCTGGGGTCCCCAGGGGCAGCCCCATCCTCCTCATCCTTGTCATTGCATCCATGGGGCACCGGGAAGCCAGAGAGCAGTCCTGGGTGTCCTGCTGTCAGATCCCAGGCCTGACAGAAATCCTTGGCCTACCCTAGAAGCTTCCAGCTGGGGAACTCAAAGCCTCCTGGGGCAAGGTGGAGAAATGGAGGAGCCAAGAACGTTGCCTCCATCCAGCTGCCTGCCCAGGACTCTTTCATGCAGGTGGCCCCCCTACAAGTGGCTAGTGTCCCATGTGAGAATGCTCCAGAAGGCTTCCTGGAGAAGGTGATATCTGGGCTGATGAGAAGATGGGAATAAGGCTTATGTAGAGCGAGCAGGCCAATGTACCAGCCAAGATTCTCCGGAGAAACAGAACCAATAGGATGTATATACACATACATACATATATATGATACATACATATGAGAATGAGAAAGAGAAAGATCGAAATGGAGATTTTAAGGAATTGGCTTACGTGATTATTGGGTCTGGCAAGCCTGAAATCTGTAAGGGAGGCCAGCAGCCTGGATACTCAGGGAAGGGTCAATGTTGCAGTCTTGAGTATGAAAGCTAGAAATGTAAGCAGAATTTCTCTGTTGCAGTCTGGAGGCAGAATTCCTTTTTATCCGGGGAAACTCAATGACCTCCTAAGGTCTTCAAATGATGGACGAGGCCCACCCACATTATGGAGAGTGATCTGCTTTACTCAAAGTCTACTGACTTAAATGTTAATCACATCTAAAAAATACCTTCACGGCAACATCTAGGCTGGTGTTTGACCAAGCAAGTGGGCACCACAGACTAGCCAAGTTGACACATAAAATTACCCACCATGGAGGGCAACTATCTGTATGGCTCCATTTATAGGAGGGACCTAGAAGAGTCAAATTCACAGAGATAGGAGGCAGAATGATGGTTACCGCGGGCTGAGGGAGAGGGGAATGAGGGGCTAGCATTTGAGGGGCACAGAGTTTCAGTTTGGGATGATGAAAAAGTTCTGGAGACGCATGGTGGTTTGCACTGAAATGTGAATGTAAGTAATGTTACTTCACTGTACACTTAAAAATGGTGAAAATGATAAATTTTATGGTATGTATATTTTACCACAATAAAAAAATAACCATCCCAGGCACTGAAGGCCCAGGTTGGAAAGGGTGATGGGGAGGAAAGGCCCCACGTGAAGGATGTGAACTCATTCAATTGCTCACCCACCAGATATTGTATGTTAAGTCTACACATGCCAGAACCATGCAAGGGCTGGGCAGACAGCGGGCAATGACAGGGTAACTTAGATTCTTTATCTCATCTCGTGGTTGCAAAGAGCCCAGGATGGAAGAGTGGCACTATCCCCAATTTACGGGTGAGGAGGCTGAGAGGCCTATGATTTGATCAAGGTCAAACCATAACCCAGTGGCAGAGTGAGGACTGAGATCCAAATCTGTCCATTGACCAAGTCATCTGTGGGGAGTACTGTCTGGAAAGAACACAGAAAATAATTTTTGCCCCCAAAAGTTTGGGGGTGAAATAAAGGAGAAAGAGGGGGCGGGGGCCTGAAGGAGAAAAAGAACTGGGGCAGGTCTCCTTTTGGAAAATAGGGAAGACTTGAGAATGTTTGTGGCTGTGGGGGGAGAACCCCAGAGGGAGTGGGAGAAAGGTCGGGGTGGGTGGTTGAGGGACACAGCCGAAAGCAAGATGGTGGCACATGGAAGAAGCAGAGACTCTTGAAGAGAGGGGCAGGGCAGCAGTGGGGGCAGAGTTGAGGAGAGGGGGCCCAGGGATGGGGTGCAGGAGGAGCAAGGTAGGGGCATGGGCTCCTGAATCAGAGGGATATGGGCTCAGAGTTCAAGTCACAGCTCTTGCCTGTTAGCCTTGTAGCCTTGAGCAAGCCACTTAAGCACCCCAGACCTCAGTTCCATCCCTCATTCAGTGGGGGTGGTAATAGGTCATGGGTTATTTTGAGTGTTAGTTAAGATATGATTGGGACGTTTCTATCCATAGTGGGTACCTGGGTCAATAGGAGAGAAGAAACAGGTTGTGTGGGCCTCCGAGAGGGCCCAGCTGATGGGCTGAGAACATTCCAGTCAGCTCAGAGCGCATCCTTCCCCCTCTTGGCTGCCCAGAAGCCATGTGGGGCTGAGCAGGCTTCACCAGGATGGAGGTAGGTCAGAAAAGTGTTTCTGCTTGTTGTGTTTGTGATTCAGTCCCCCTGAGACCACACCACTTAGCTCTCCCCACGGTGGGCCTGGGGTAAAGGGGAACTGCAGCCCCATGGGCCACACAATTGGTACATAATAGATACCTAAGGGGGAATGGATACAACATTTGGTTCCGCTGCTTCGTAGCTGTATGACCCTAGACAAGTCTCTTAGCTTTTCTGAGCCTCAGTTCTTCATCCATCAAAGTGGGGTTTACAACCCTAGCCCCAAACTCTCAACAGTCGATATCTCAGAGTAGAGAGGAGAGTGAGACACTCATGGGGAGAACTTCACTCTCATGGTGGAACCAATGAGAGAAAATGTCAGCATTATCATTTACGGAGCACTTTTTCAACTTTTGCAAAGACGTTCAGATATTTCCAAGATTGGACCTCACCCTTCCTTCCTAGCTGCTTATTAGATCCTTCAACTCATTCAACACCTGTTTATGAGAGGCTGACTGTGTGCCAGGCCATGTAGTAGGGGCTGTTGACAGAGGAGTGAGCAAAGCAGAGAGAACATCTACCACCATTGAGCTTACACTTGATGGGAGAGAACAAACACGCAGGCAAATGTCTACTATGTTAGGGAGTGATAAACACTATTAAAAAATAAGAGAGGGGTGCCTGGGTGACTCAGTCAGTTAAGTGTCTGACTATTGATTTTGACTCAGGTCTTGATCTCAGGGTCAAGGTTATGAGTTTGGGCCTGGAGTTGGGCTCCATGTTGGGCATGGATCCTACTTCAAAAAATATATATATATATTTTATGAGGGCAACAGTATATGTGTGTATATATATATATATATATATATGGGCAAGAGTCAATGAGGGTTTTATTTTAGATTGGGTTATCAGGGAAGGCTTCCCTGAGAAAATGGCATTTGACCAGAGCCTTAAGTGAAATGAGAGCTAAGTCAAGGGAATATCTTGGAAAATAATACAGGCAGAGAGAAACCCAAGGACAAAGGCCCTGAGGTGGGAACTCATGAGGCAGCTGCCATTCTTGCACCTGACCTTCAACCATGCTCTCTCTCATCCATGCATTCATCCATCCATCCGCCCTCCTATTCCCTGTCCATTTTATTTATCTGTCCCTCTCTCCCTCCATCTCTCCAGCCATCTCTCCATCCATCCATCCATCCATCCATCCATCCATCCATCCATCCATTCATCCATCCATTTACCCATCCAACCATCATGTAGTGGGAATCTGTTGTGATTTGTCATTGGGAGGCGTGGAGAGACTTGATGAGGAATGAGACACTATCTCAACTGATATGGAGATCACAGCCAAAGGGGAGACAAGGGCAAACAGTTAGTGCATGGGATGGCAGTTGATGGCATGTTCTCCATCACTCACTGTGTAGTTTTGCTAAGGAAGTTCTCTGTTTCCTCACCTTCATAGTTTAGGAAGTCTTGCTCAGGTTTCACAGCTCAGGTTCTAGCCACCTTTTCTCCATGAAGTTTCTGGTTCTTCTTAAAATTCACTACCCCTTCTGGTTGGGAGCTTCATCCTGCACTATTATGCTCCAACCTCTTTGGACTTGCTTGTGTAAATTTGAGTCTCCACCACTGGCTCATGAACTCCTTAAGATCAGGGTGAACAACCAGTCAGAATGGCTAAAATGAACAAGTCAGGAAACGACAGATGTTGGCAGGGATGCGGAGAAAGGGGAACCCTCCTACACTGTTGGTGGGAATGCAAGCTGGTGCAACCACTCTAGAAAACAGTATGGAGGTTCCTCAAACAGTTGAAAATAGAGCTACCATACAATCCAGCAATTGCACTACTGGGTATTTACCACAAAGATACAAATGTAGCGATCCGAAGGGGTATGTGCACCCCAATGTTTATAGCAGCAATGTCCACAACAGCCAAACTGTGGAAAGAGCCAAGATGTCCACCGACAGATGAATGGATAAAGAAGATGTGGTATATATACACAATGGAATATTATGCAGCCATCAAAAGGAATGAGATCTTGCCATTTGCAACGACGTGGATGGAACTGGAGGGTGTTATGCTGAGTGAAATAAGTCAATCAGAGAAAGACATGTATCATATGACCTCACTGATATGAGGAATTCTTAATCTCAGGAAACAAACCGAGGGTTGCTGGAGTGGTGGGGGTGTGGGAGGGATGGGGTGGCTGGGTGATAGACATTGGGGAGGGTATGTGCTATGGTGAGCACTGTGAATTGTGCAAGACTGTTGAATCACAGATCTGTACCTCTGAAACAAATAATGCAATATATGTTAAGAAAAAAAAAAAAAGAAGAAGATAGCAGGAGGGGAAGAATGAAGGGGAGTAAGTCAGAGGGGGAGATGAACCATGAGAGATGATGGACTCCGAAAAACAAACTGAGGTTTCTAGAGGGGAGGGGGTTGGGGGGATGGGTTAGCCTGGTGATGGGTATTAAAGAGGGCATGTTCTGCGTGGAGCACTGGGTGTTATGCACAAACAATGAACCATGGAACACTACATCAAAAACTAATGATGTATGGTGATTAACATAACAATAAAAACTTTTAAAAAACCTAATGATGTCACGTATGGTGATTAACATAACAATAAAAAATTATTAAAAAAGGAAGGCATGTGTTGTACTGGGTGTTATAAGCAAATAATGAATCATTAAACACTGCATCAATAACTAATAATGTACTGTATGGTGACTAACATAACACAATAAAAAGAATTAGTAAAAAAAAGTTTGGTAGAAAAAAAAAGATCAGGGTGAACATCGACAGCAACGGTACCACCTACCCTTTATTGAATGCTTAACTATATGCTTAGCACAATGCTAAGCATATTTTAAATACATTGCCTTATTACTCAAAATACACTTGAAGGGGACCTGCCCTTGTATGAGGGAAGTGCTGTCATTACCCCCTTTTTATAGATAAAGAAACTGAGGCACAGAGAGTTAGGTGATTTGTCCATGTCACAAGCTAGTAAGTGGCAGAGCCAAGACCTAAATCCTGGCCTCTCCAACTGCAAAGACCATCTCTTGAATGCTTGCCCCCCTTACTGCTTAGTTGGACCCTAGCCTATACGCCCATCCCAGCAGGTGCGCTGAATGAACAGAGCGGGGGAACGGTGAAGTGGGGTTCATGGCTCTGGCGCAGACTGCCTAGTTTGAATCACACCTTCATTACTGGCATTCAAGTTTTGTGACCTTGGCCCTGGTCAAGTCAATTAACCTGTCTGTGTTTTAGTGGCCTCATCTGCAACGTGGACGACTCATAAGGTTATTGTGGGGTAAAATGAGTAAAAGAAGGTGAATCGGTGCCCAGCACAGGGTACACAATCCATGAAAGTTAGCTACTTGTCTTATGTAAAAAACAAATGGTGACCTCGGTTCCTTCACAGTTTGGCTCTTGGTTCTTTCACAATATGCCTATTGTACTTCCTCATTCTTACTTTATACTTCTGATTGAGACCGTCCCTAAAAATACCAGTATTTTTGCCTTTGGAACCTTTAAACTCTGCCAGGGGCCTGCAAGAGGAGGGGCAGACTGAAGCATGGATGTAGAGGGCCTCACCCTGGTGCAGGCAGTAGAGCAATGGGTCCGAGTCATCAGCCCTCACCGGGACTGGCAGACAGGTCCGTGGGCTCAGGCGGCACTTATCTGCCCCTCCCCAGGGGCCCGCGTCAGTTGGGCCCTCGGACCTTCCAGGGCCTCCCTGTAAATCACCCTGGATGATTTATACAGAGACGCCCAGTCCGCTAATTCAGTAAACAGGATAAGCAGGGCCCAGCTGGATTTATGGGCTGCCAGAAGGGCCTTCATTGTGGGAGATGTGCACACCACTGACCCTTCTCCTGACCACTGGTCTGGAGTACCCTAATGGGCAGGGGTCAAGTCACCGAGTTCCAGGCCTCACTCTGCTCGCCCAGCTGCTGATGGTGATGTTGGGTTGGTCCCTTTTCCCTCGTTGGGTTCCAGGTCCCACAGGCCCAGGTATTGACTGGGCAGCGGGCATGCACTCAGTGCCTGGAGAAGCTAAATGAATTATAAGTTGTGCCCTGAAGTTCTGTGATGGGGACAAAGGCCCTAGAGTGTGGTGATGGGGCCTACAGGTGCCAGAGCCAGGCTGCCCCACACTCAAAACCTGGCTCCATCTAATATTTCCTAACTGCATGATTCTCTGAGCCATAGTTCCCCCTCTCCATGTAAAATGACAATATTAGTACATTTTTCATGGGGTTGTTATTATAATGATAGTATAAGAGAATGCATAGGCTCACACAACACCAGGCACCAAGTGAGGGGCCCGCAAGTATTGGCAGATCACAATTATTTCACAGATAATGGCACTGGGGATATATCACAGAGATTCTTGCCCAGAGAGGGCCTGCTCAAGGTGTGTTGCAGCTTTGTCGTGGTTGTGCAGACTGGAAGGAAACTGAGTCCCTCCATGGGCCGTGGATGGGTAATCACGAGTTTGGCAGAAGGTTAGATATGACAGACTAAATGTTCACATAGAAACATGGATGGATCTTGGAAATGAAGCGGAAAGAGATAAAGCAAAGAAATATTAACAATCACATAACTTAAAAATACACACACACAGGGTGCCTGGGTGGCTCAGTCGTTAAGCGTCTGCCTTCGACTCAGGCCATGGTGCCAGGGTCTTGGGATCGAGTCCCGCATCAGGCTCCATGCGCATCGGGAAGCCTGCTTCTCCCTCTCCCACTCCCCCTGCTTGTGTTCCTGCTCTCGCTATCTCTCTCTCTGTCAAGTGAATAAATAAATAAATAAATAAATAAATAAATAAATAAATAAATAAATAAAATCTTAAACACACACACACACATACAGATGCAGTGCAATCTCCAACAAAAGCTCAATAGTATTTTTTGTAGAAATAGAAAAGCTCATCCAAAAATCCATATCTAATTTCAAAGGACCCCAAATGGCCAAGAACAATCTTGAAAAAGAAGAACAAAGTTGGAGGTCTCATATTTCCTTATTTTGAACATACTACAAAGCCACAGTAATCAAAACAGTTGTGGCATAAAGATAGACATAAGCCAATGGAATAGAATACAGATTCCAGAAATAAATCCTCACATATATGGTTAACTGATATTTTTTTAAAGATTTTATTTATTTATTTGACAGAGAGAGACACAGCGAGAGCAGGAACACAAGCAGGGGGAGTGGGAGAGGGAGAAGCAGGCTCCCCGTCAAGCAGAGATTTGGGGCTCGATCCCAGGATCCCAGGACCATGACCTGAGCCGAAGGCAGACGCTTAACGACTGAGCCACCCAGGCGCCCCTGGTTAACTGATTTTTGACAAGGGTGCCATCGAATGGGAAAAGGGCAGTCTTTTCAACAAATGGTGCTGGGAAAACTGGATAGCCACATGCAAAAGAATGAAGTTGGGGGGGCACCTGGCTGGCTCAGTCGTTAAGCGTCTGCCTTTGGCTCAGGTCATGATCCTGGGGTCCTGGGATCGAGCCCCGCATCAGGCTCCCTGCTCAGTGGGAAGCCTGCTTCTCCCTCTCCCACTCCCCCTGCTTGTGTTCCTTCTCTCGCTGTCACTCTCTCTGTCAAAAAAAAAAAAAATCTTAAAAAAAATAAAAAGAATGAAGTTGGACACTGACGTTATACCACGTATAAAAATTAACTCAAAATGGATCAAAAACCTAAACCTAACAGCTAAACCTACAAAACTCTTAGAAGAAAATATAAGGGAAAATCTTTATGACCTTGGATATGGCAATGATTTCTTAAATACCACACAAAAGTACAGGCCACACACAAAAATGATAGATTGGACTTCATAAAATTAAAACCTTTTGTGCATCAAAGGACACTATCAAGAGAATGGCAAGAAAACCCACAGGATGGGAGAAAATATTTGTAAACCATATATCTGATATGGAAATAATATCCAGAATATATAAGGACGCCTACAAATTAAGAACACACACACACACACACACACACACACACACACACACACACAAAACTCAATTAAGAAATGGGCAAAGGACCTATTCAGGCATTTCTCCAAAGATGATGCATGAATGGCCAACAAGCACATGAAAAGATGCTTCCCCTTAGATAAAAGGGAATAGAAAAAATACATATGAAAACTCTGGGCAGCAAGGACCAATGGTGGTTGTAAGTCATGAACACAGAACGAGAGTGGTTAAGTTGATGCTTCGAACTTGAAGTCTAAGAAACAAACATGCCAACTCAGCCCAGAGGACAGAACAATGGGTCATGAAGGGCTAAGACACCAGGCCACCAAGTAGGCATAGAGATGCCTGTTGTACTATCCATCTTGGTTTGAAATTTTCATCATAAACATGAAAACAGTAAACCTCAGGGGCTGGTGTTCATAGAGCACAGGAAGTCAGAGGGGATGACCTGGGTTGGAAGGTGACGTGGACCTACTGACTTGCTCAGTGTGTTTGGACAGAGTATTGAAGACTTTGATCCAGTTACCTGTTAAGGAGGATGGGTCTAACACCACTGTATATTGGGTGCAGTGGATTTGTTTTTACACATGCCTTCTCTGCTTCCTCCAGAGGCTGTGGTGAGGAAGACTTCTAGAAAAGTCTGTGGTTAATGGCAGGGCACCAGGTCAATAAGAGGTTTATATGTCTGATAGGGCAGACACCTGTGAGCTATGCATATCTTGGTGGGCCTCACCTAGCAGGGCTCACCTTGGCCGTGAGGCTGCATGTGAGGTGGACAGGTGGAGAGGAGGGGAAGGAAGAACAAGAATAAGCACTTGGCAGCTGGAATAAAAATGATGGATGTGGGCAAAGGAAGGGCCAGTGCAGGAGGAAGGAAGGAAGGGGAGAAGGGAGGCAGAGGAAGAGGGACGAGGAGGAGGTGGCTCACGGCAGGGGCACGGTCCACAGGGCTGTTTACTCATTCCTTGACTTGCTCACCTGTTCGTTGCTTCAGCATGCACTGGCTCCCTCCTACATGCCAGACCCTGTGCTGGGGGCCAGGGATGCAGCAGTAAACACCACAGACAGGGCTCCCGTTCTCATGGAGCCCACATGACCAGGAGACCGACGTTACAGACAAATACAATGGAATAACATCTCTGATCGTGACCAGTGCTGGGAAGAGAGAAAGAGGGTGCAGGGGACACCAGCTTGTTTGGCGGTGACCGGGAAAGGCCTTCAGGGAAGGTGATGTTCAAGAAGAGGTCTGAAGGATGAGAGCCGTCAGCCTTGTGAAAAGCAGGGGGAAGACCCTGCCAGGTAGAAGGCTCAGCTGCAGGTCCCCTCCACTGGAGAAGAGCCTGGCACATGGAGCTCCAAGATGGCAGCAGCAGGTGCCTCCACCCAGAGACAGCACTGCGCTTTTCTTTGTCCAAACTTTGCTTCCAGAAAGGCCTTCAGGGATCCCTTAGTCTGTTACACAAATGGGGAAACTGAGTCCAAGAGAGGGGCTTTCGTAAGGTTACAGTTTGTCTGTGTGGGCCCCCAGTTCTCCTGATCCCTTTTAGATTCTTTCCTTCTTCCTTCTTTGAAATGGGCATTTTCTCATCTGGACGTGGCCTTTACGGAACGGGTCGAGAGGGAGGTGGCACAAGCCTGGTGACTCTGGCTTCCCACATACATTGGGGGATGTGCCACCGGAGCCCAGGCATGCCACTGGAGCTCATTGGCTCAGGATTTGGGGACAGCTTGGGCTCTATCTGCCAGATAAAAACACAAGATGCACACACATCCTGGGAGTTCATATGAATCACGACATGGAATTTTCTTGTCTTGTCCCGAAATTTCCACTTTGGCCCTGAAGAGACTTGTGTTTTGGCAGTGGGGTAGGGATGGCCAAGAGAGCTATTTTCACTTGACTCAAAGGCCTGTGGGGGGAGATGAGCAGCAGACTTCACAAGTCCTGAAGGACAGAAATGGGTCACCAATGGATGAATGTTTCAGGAAGGCAGATTTCAGCCCAACACCAGAATGTGCTTTCTGACTCCTCACCGTGTCAGCCATGGGTGGGGGTGGGGGCATCGCCAGACGTATTCAAGAGGCCAAACGGCCATCCATTAAGGAGATGCTTGGGAAGGGAAGATGAATTTCTGAGATATTTTCCAACTTGGGTTCAATGACTATAGAGGTTTAGGATTTAGGATCCAACCATAAGATAAATAACATACTAAATATTAGTTGAATTCATAACTGAATAAATGATCCCTTCATTCCCATTCTCTATGGTCCCATTTTCTATGGAGTTGCTTGGTTGGCCCCCAAAAGGCATGTCATTGGGCATCCAGGTATGAGAACCCTCAATATGTTACAGTCTCAGATTTGTTCTGGGGCAGGGGCATTGGCTGGAGTGACAGCCACAAGCACTTCATTTCCCGCCACCATGGGTCTCATCGAATATTGACTGAGTGCTCACTATGTGCTGGGCCAACTGATAGGTGCTTCCCTCTCACAACTGCCCGGAAGGAGGTTCTATTGGTGTCTCTCACTCTAAGAAACTTGATTCTGTTACTCTTTGTTGTCAGCGTGAGGGGAGCCTTTGAAAGCTCTCTTGACAATTGGAAGAGATTTTCATTTGCACAAGCAAATCTGGTTTGAGGCTGAGCATAGGAAGTTCTGGAAGAGAGAGACCTGCCAAGTTCTCTGCAAGTCCTGGGGAAACAGGAGAGTCTGGGTAGAGAGCCAAAGAGAAGGCTGGTGAGGAGGGTGTCATTTTAGCAGAGCTGAGTGTGCATGTGTGTGTGTGTGTGTGTGTGTGTGTGGGTGGGTGCGCCCATGCTGTGTATGTGTGCGTATGTGTGTATGCGCGTGTATGCTGGCCATACGAGGGGTACCATGTAATTCAATGACATAGTCTCTATTTCCAAAAAATGGATTCCAGATCACTCCAAACACATCCAGAAATCATCTCTGTACTTCTAGATGAAGTAGACTTGACAAATAACAACCAGAAGAATTGAATAAAGATGAAGTGGGATTCATTTTTTTTTTTCTCCTTCCAAACATTGGCAACAGCTTGCAACACTTTGTTTGGAATGCTGGGCAGACAGCGGACAAGGTTCTAGGAAGCTCTCTCTGCCATCCCTGTGCTGCTTCCCTTGCATCTACTGGGAGCCGAGACTAAGCCCACAGCCGCTGGAGTTGCAAGGAGTGTCATCTGCCACATTTTCTGGTCCCGAGGTTTGTACAGAGCTTTAGCACATTTCTGCTTGATTCTTTTGATCAAATTTTTGGAGAGGCGGGTTTGTTTTCCTTTCTCTCTTTCTTTCTTTTTAACCTGGAAACAAATTATAGCTGAGGGAAAAAAGGTGTTGCTTAATTTCAAGGTCAGTTGTGTTTTTCTAAGATTTAGTTCTCTAAAAAGTAGGATAAAACAAATATCTATTTACCACAACTAGGCTTTCTAATTAGCTCCCCTGTGTCCTCCCCTAAATTCAAACCACTTGTCTCCACATAAAATCTCCCGTAGGTACCACCATTAACACCCTTCAGAAGGAAGGGCCAGCCCACAGCTGGCCCACAAGCCCCTAGCTTGTGGGCTGCAAGCCACGGAAACTGTGGGGCTCAGACAAAGGCGCTTGCAGAGAGTGTGTGATCCCAGCACTTGAGAAACCTTCTTTGTTGAGGTTGCAAGAGGTCTCATCTCACAGTGAGAGAACATCTGGGGCCACAGAGATGGGGACTTAAAGGGCCTCAGGCCCAGGTCTGAGAGGTCACTGTAACTTCGACACAGTCTGGCAGAAGACGTCCAGTGCTCAGAGGGAAAAGAACCCATTTCCACATTCTTCTGCCCCGGACACCCACTGGATGTTTATACATCCCTGGGAGAGGTTATCTGCGTTTGACTTGAGGCAGGCCCAACGCCAGACCCAGCACTCCGATGGGTGAACCTGGGGGATGTTGCACAAGACAGCTGGGAGTGTGTGAGCATGTGTGTGCGTGCTGGGGGGTTGGGGATTCAGAAGAGGGGATCCGTGGAGTCCAGAGACCCAGAATCAGCTCCATTGCTGGCCCTACTCCAGCCGCCCCTTGCCAATGAACGAAGAGGTCTTCTCCTGGAGATGTCAAGGTTTGGAGGGGCCTACCTCTGCCCTTGACTAGTTATGTGACCTTGAACAAGTCGTATCCTTGCCTCAATGTCCCCGACTGTGAAAAGCTTGTTGGATCATGGGCTTGAGCCAGTGGTTCTTCACATTTTAGAGACCCTGGTCTTTTGGCAGTCTGATGTCAGAAGTTCTCTCTGGGAAGGACATTTTACATGTGCAATTACTTACACATTCAGATGTTCTTAGACCCCTGGAATCCCTGAGGACCCTCTGTAAGACCCCTTGGTGGTCCAAGGCTCTGTGCACAGTGCTTGTACATCATGGGTGCTTAAGAAATGTTTGTGGAATGAATCAGTTCTCCCTTTAAACTCCGGCTTCCTATGAATCTGTGATTCTAAGCATCCAGGTTTGATTCTGCTTAAGTGCCTTCTGCAGACAGAAACAAAGGTATGTAGTAAAGACCCTTCCTTGAATGTTAGCGGCATGTGCGCGCGCGCGTGCGCACACACACACACACACACACACACACACACACACACCCCTTTTGATTGCCATCCGTCTGCTGTACATATTTCATCAAGCACCTACCATGTGCTAGGCACCAAGAACATGGTAGTGAGCAGCCCTGACCCCGCCCCCGCCCTCACGGAACTCACAGGCTAGCCGTTCTGGGCAGAGACCTGCACTGGACCTGGGTGCACAACGAGGCCCAGACAGCCTTGCAGCCAGGGCTGAATTAGGGCTTTCGTGGGCCTTGGGCACTTTTGCCTCCATGCACCTTCCGTGGTAGAAGCTCCGTCAAAAAATGTTTTAAAATACCACCACGTAGGTATCAAGATGAATATAACTCAGTTCGGATTCATTGTTATATATTCATTTGTTTGTTTGTTTTTTAATCTTGATTTTAAAAGAAAGAGTGAAAACATTTTTGCGGGCCCCTAAATGTATCATGGGCGCTAGGTACAGTGCCTCATGGGTAGTCGGCCCTCCCTGCAGCTCTACCTCACCCATCAGATAATGACAAATAGAAGGCTGCCAAGCACAGGCTTTACAAAGAGAAGCTGGAAGGTGTCAGAGGAAGACGAGGCCATGGAAGATTCTGGAAGGAGACAGTGCTTGAGCAGAGCCCTGGACGGTGAGCAGGACTGAATGGGAGCAGAAAAGGCGTTCTGGACCGGAGAGGGAGCAGGGAAGCCAAAGGCCTGTAAAGAGGAATATGCAGGACATGCATAAGTATAGGGGCGACCAAAGTCCCAGTGTCCCTCAACACTGGACCCAGGGGTCATTCAGCATCTTACCAACAGCCCTATCCCCTTCTGGCACCCCATTTCTCCCACACCCACTAGTAGAATCTCAGGATATGAGCCCTAGGGGACCACCACAATAACCACCGTTTATTTATTTTTTTATTTTTTAAAAGATTGTATTTATTTATTTGGCACAGAGAGACACAGCGAGAGCGGGAACACAAGCAGGGGGAGCGGGAGAGGGAGAAGCAGGCTTCCTGCTGAGCAGGGAGCCCAGTGCAGGGCTCGATCCCAGGACCCTGGGATCATGACCTGAGCCGAAGGCAGACGCTTAATGGCTGAGCCACCCAGGCGTCCCATAACCACCGTTTATTGAGCACTGAGTAGGGCCAGGCACATGGAGCCCTTTGTCATTATCCCATTTTATAGATGAGAAAACCAAGGGGCAGGAGTGAAGTAACTTGCCTGTAGTGAACCAGCTAGAAAAGGCAGAGCTGGATTCACACGGAGAGCTCTCCTCTCCCACTACTAGGCCACACTGACTCTTGGAGAGGCTGAAAGAGCCCCATGCAGTCATCTGCACATGGGAAACCAAGGCCCAGAGAGGAGTCTGGGTCCAACTGGGTATGATGGGTCCAACGTCACAGGAGTTTTTCAACAGGGTTGGGAATAGAATCCAGGTGTTTTCGCTGCAGCCTGGCGGCCCTGTCTGGCAGCCAGGAGGATGGGGGTCTTCTGAATGATCACACTGGCACCGTGAGGACTTCCTCATCCTCTCAGCCTCACAAGTTTCCACTATGGTCTTGCCCCCTTCTGAGCCAGTCCTTCCGGCCCCGGCTGTTCGTGCAGTTTCCCGAAGACCCAGTTTCTTTAATAGTCAGACTGAAACACCCCTTTCTCAAAAGTCGTTCCTGGAAAGGGGGATCTTTCTTCTCCTACCCCTACACCCCGCCCCGGGGGAAGGCTCAGCAAGGACAGAGGAGGCCCCTCTGTATCCCAAACCCATCCCTCCAGTGCACGAAGCACCTGCCTCCCAGGCTGGCTATGTAGATGTTATCATGGGAATGAGCTGACTCACCTTCGTGACATCTCAGCCCGCTGGGCAGGAACGCTCTTCTGGGCGCCGCAGTCTTCCAAGGGTACAGACATAAGGAGCAGTCCCAGGGTGGGGCAGCAGGAGGACCAGGGGCCTCCATGCTGTGCCCCCTGGACTGTAGGGACAGGGCCGGGAAGTAAGGGGATGTACAAGCTGTCATCGAGGCTTGGCTGAGCATCCAGGAGAGAAAGGATGATAAAGGCTTGGGGTTCCTCAACAAGAGCATCCGGACTCTTGGCAGAAGTGACAGGGTGGACGTTCATGCAATCCAAGACCTCACCACAGTCAGTGCTGACCAAGGAGGAAATGGGTTGTTCGGGGCGGAACTGGCTCCCCTCTTCTGGTGGTGTGGAAGCAGAGGCCGGGCGGGAACACTGGGAGATTGGGGCACCAGGTGGGTGACACAGGGGTTCAGAGTTGTGTGAGTTGGAATGCTTTATGAAGCCCTCTTCTCGTTTTCTGAGGAGGCAATGGGTGGCGCGGAAAGAAATATCATGGCCTTAAATATCTGGTTTCTACCACTTACTGCCTTTTATTCTCTGTGACTCAGTTTCCTCTTCTGTAAAATGAGGACAGGACAGTAACAATGACAAGGGTTGTTCTGAGAGTGAGGTAAGGCGATGTAGATAAAAGTCCTGGTGATCAATGAGTTTCTTTTCCCATTTTACAGGGCAGGAAACAGAGTTTTGGAGCTGTTGTGACAGCCAGAGCCTGAAGTGAAATGGCTGGTAGGGGCGGTTGGTTTAGAGAATGGGAAGGCAGGCATCTTCCGGCACAGCGGGCTGTGTCCTACCTGGTTAGGCCCCACTTACTGAGCACCCACAACGTGCCTGAAGTGGTGTTCCCCTGAGCAGATAGTCTATGACCAGGTGCAACTATTCGCCTCATGCTACAAATGAGGCTCAAATAATTATGCCAGTTGTTCAAGCTCTCACAGATGAAGACGCGGCAGAGTTAGGATTCCAATTCAAGTTCAACTCCCAAGCCCATGCTCTTAACCAGGGGTCGGCAAAATGCAGCCCGTGGGCCGAATGCCCCCACCCTGCCTGTTTTTATAAATAGTTTTATTAGAACACGGTCGCCCTTATTTATGTACGTGTTGCCTGGGGCTGCTTGTTGCAAACCCAAGATTTGTCTTACGAAGCCTGAGCCATTTACCATCTGGCTATTTACCACAAAAGTTTGCCCAGTTCTCTTCTTAACCACCCTTTTATAGACTTTACTTGAGAATTTAAAAAGAGAATCTACTTAACACCAGGGCTCATTTTTAGGCTGGTAAGTACTTAACATGAATTCTGGATAGAGATTGAATTACCACCTGGGGTTGCTTCTACCCCTCTTCCTTCTTTCCGTGAGCAGATCTTTAGTCAAGGGGGTGATGAGTAAAACGAATTCAAGGGCATTGTGCCAAGCACATTAACAACTCCCTGTGCTTTGCATTTGTATATGGTGGTATAATTAGGGGATTTTTATTGTTTTATTTAACAATTTTTATTCTTAAGAATGATTTTTATTTCACTAGTTGTTGATATTTAGAGTTTATTATTAATGCTATTTATTACAGCTGTATTAGAACCATATTTTTTCTCCTTTTAAATATATAATCTACATTTGAATGTATAATATCTTCTGCAGGTGAACCAGTGGGATTTTTAGCCATAGCCAGGGAGATAATAGATTTTAATATATAGAGATCAAAGAACAGATCCAGTCCACAAAAAAAGATACAGCAACGGTGAAGCTGAGTCCAGGAGTCAAGAGACCTTGGTTGTAGACACAGCTCTATCTAATCAGTGGCGTGATTTGAATTTCTCATAAGCCCTCCTGTGCCTCCATTTCCCCTTATATAAAATGGGGCCATTGCACCAGACGACTGCTAATGGCTTTTCCTAGTATGGCATTGTATTCCCACAAAAGCCCACCCAAATCAAGCCTTTGGTGTAGAGCTGCTTGGAGGCGGAGGTTTAACAGAGATGACCTTTGATCCCACAATGGGCATTCTCTTCTGAGCCTAGCAATTCCTTAGGGAGTAAGGAACAGTCTGCGTGCACCAGGCATCTTTCCAATCTTTTCTGGTTTTGTCACAGGATCCAGGACTCTTTATCAGAAGAAGGGGGATTTAGGTCTGATGAGGATAGAGTGTCCCCGGTGGGCAGCAGTGGGCCAGTGGACGCCACAGCGGGTCTCCATGACGGGGAGGAGGTGGAAGCCAAGGGAAGCACGGACTCTGTCCTGTCATCTCTGCTTGTCCTCGAGATGACTCTATCAGAGCACTGGGGAGCAGGACAGGACGGACTTGTCATCACCATTAGGGGTGCGGGTGTCCTCCCCCCTCGCCTGCTAATCCTCACCATGATTACCCTCTCTCTAGGGCAAGCACGCAAACATTTTGGTCTTCATTTCTTATCACTTTTTACAATTTGATAAGCACACACACAAAAAGGAATTTCATTGTTGTTTTAATTTGTATCTATTTGATCACTTTAAGATCCAATCTTTTTTTCTTGTGTAGCTATTTGTATTTTTTCTTAGTAAATGAATTTTCTTTTTTCTTTGTAAATGAGTTACGGCCTTTGCTTTGATTTTTTTCCTACGGTAATATTTATCTTTTCACTTTTGATTTTTTTGAGGTTACATATTTAATATGTAGATACATCTTTTGTTTTGTTAAGCTCTTACAAAATCAAACAAAACTGGGTATAGCGAGAAAATGTTAATAGCTTCCCCTTTCTCCTCTGCAATTCTGAACTCCCAGGAAAGCACTGATTTGCTGGGTAACTGCTGTCCCTTCTGGTGTTAATACAAATTTATTCTCTCTCTCTCTCTATATATATATATTCTATATGCAATATATATATATAAAATATATATGCAATTCTTTTGTTTCTTTTTCATTTTTATAAAAGTGGAAACATTCTATATCTTTTAACCTAAGATCTGTTTTTATTTTTTAAAGATTTTATTTATTTATTTGTCAGAGAGACAGAGAGCACAAGCAGGGGGAGTAGCAGGCAGAGGGAGAGGGAGAAGCAAGCACGCCGCTGAGCAGGGAGCCTGACGTGGGGCTCGATCCCAGGACCCCGGGATCATGACCTGAGCCGAAGGCAGTCACTTAACCGACTGAGCCACCCAGGCGCTCCCCTAAGATCTGTTTTTAAAAAATTCTACGTTTTAAACTGATTCTCAGACTCCTATGTGAATTCTCTGTTTTGCAAACTCTCTTGTTATCGTCACTTCAAGAGTTAAGCAAGAATATCTGGCCACTTTACAGATTAGAGAAACTGAGTCTCAGGGAGGACATGTGATTTGCCCAGATCCTTCAAGGGCTCAATAGGAGGACGAAAGCCCCAGGACAAGAACCTCCTGATTCTGGAGGGTGTTCCTTTTCTATGCTGAGTGAATCAGACCTTCTGCCCTTAAAGTCACCCTCCCGAGGTACACAAGCAGGAGTTGGGGGTCCCAGAAGGTGTAAGTTCTAAGAGAGTCAAGGAAAGAAGAGAAATTAAAATCAATCCCTAATATGCTAGGTGACCTTGGGGTGACTTGTTTGCCCTCTTTGGGTTCCCTGTTCTCATCTATGAAGTGTTTGGCCTAACAGAGGATTTCAAACTGAGCTCTTTGGGGCTTTAGGGAGCCCCTACAAGTTACTGCTCCTCAATGGGGCACGTGGGTGGCTCAGTCGGTTAAGCATCTGCCTTCAGCTCAGGTCATGATCTCAGGATCCTGGGATTGAGTCCCACGTCGAGCTCCCTGCTCAGCTGGGAGTCGGCTTCTCCCTCTCCTCCCTGCTCGTGCTATCTCTCCCTCCCTCTCTCTTGCTCTCTCAATAAATAAATAAATAAAATCTTAAAAAAAAGTGAACACAGGGAGCACGTTCAGGGATGCTCACTGCAGTAGTTTGTGTTGGTGAAAAGTTGGAAGCGATTGGAACTTCGGTATGGGGTGGGTTATATGCATAGGATCATTCATTTATCATCTCTTCACTCATTCATGGAATAGTTATTAATGACTGCCAGGCACTGTTCTAGACATGGGGAATCATCTGTGAACGAAACAGACCAAGTCTCCATCTTCTTGGAGCTTACCTGGAAGGCAGGTCCACCCGTCATGAGCTGCATCCCATTTAGGGGACATGAGATGGATCCATGCATCCCCACATGGATGGGTCTCCCCAGGCCATAGGGCTGAGTGGGGGAAGAAGGGATCAAGACCAGAGTGGGCTGATTCCTTTCTTATAAACCCCCCACCCCCTATACATCGGTCTGTCTGTAAATCTGTCTGCGGATGAGCAGATAGATGAAAAGGTGCTGAGGAGGGTTTGGGGGGAGTACACCCCCAAATGATGGTGTTGCTTCTGGAAAGAGAAATGAGGGTACCCTGGATTGAGGGTACCCTGTCTGGGGCACTTTAACTTTATCTGTTCTTTTTTGTTTTTTTTTTAACAATGAAGATATATTCAAGTATTATTTGTGGTTAAAAAATATATTTTTTTAAAGTTTAAAATAAGCTTAAGTCCAAAGAGAAGGAAAAGACAAAAAGAAATTTACAAGTTTCAGTTTCTCAGAGGCCTTCAAAATCTAACATGCTCAGACTCTAGAGTCTACCTAAAGCGATGAAGCATCTAGGTTTGGGGATCAGAGATTTTAAATTACACAAACCAATGAATGTTACCGTCTGGACCCAAGGACAAGCTGGCTTCATCATTGAGCCAGAATCCAGTGTGTTCAACCCCAGCTGGTTCCTTCTTAGTTACGTAGAATCCCTATCTCAGCATTGGTGGAAGGGAACACCCCCCACCCCCAGACTTCTTTTACAAACGAGGGAACATAGGTCCAGCCATTGCGATTTTTCTTTTAAATTTACTTAATATACTTGACATATAACACTGTGTAAGTTTCAGGTATACAAAATTTAAGTGATTTCTTGTTTTGCCAAGGACTCAATTAACGGTAGAGCCCAGATTATGAAGTGGGAAGCAAGCCTGCCTTGCCTCCGGATCCTGGGCTCAATGTCCCAGGGGAGGGGACAGAATGGGAGAGCCGGGGACGCCATCCCCCAGCCTCCCCGCCGGAAGCTCCAATGACGAGTCCCTGAGTCCCGGTGCCCAGCACTTGCTGAAAGAGAGCCTTGTCGACATGGAAGGAGATCAAGGCAGCCGGGGGGTGCCGAAACCTCCTGTCGGGTCCACATCTCCCGAAGAGATAGGGACACTTTGGACACTGCCCCCACCCCCTCCTCGAGCTCTCTCCACTCAAATTCCACGGGGCTTTGGAATCACTAGACTGTCTCCCGCTCCCAGGAAACCCCAGGCTTCAGTGGAGCCAGGCGACTGGCCATCCATCACCCTTATCTCCTGGCTCTGGCGGCCCCAGGTCCCTGGCCTGGATGGGCCCGGGGGGCCAGGAGGGGTAGGGTAGGGGTGGGGCCTGGGGGGGCCTCGATAACAAGAAAAGCAGCTGTCCCCTGGGGGAGCTTCAAAGTGCCTGGAGCTGAAATTTATGTGCAGACTTGCTCCCATTCGGGGTCAGAGGGCCATTCATCCCACAAATAGTCATTGAGCACCTACTACGTGCCAGGCACTGGGCTTGGGCCCAGAGATTTTGTTGTTTATTGGGTTGTGATGTCTACCTCATTCATTAATTCAGTAAGTATTTATTAAGCACTCCCTAGAAGGTGAGAGTTTCTGGGGACCCGGGGCTGTTGGACTGGTTAGATGAATATGGGGAGGCTTTCAGTCCCCTCATGCCGTGCTTCCAACTGTGGAGTCAGGCAGACTTGGGCACGTTACCAAACCTCTCTGGGTCTTGGCTTTCTTTCCTGTAAACCCGACATAATAATCACACCCATCTCGTCGGCCTTGGGAGAGGACAAAATGAAACAAGAAACTGTCGGTCCAAAGCTTAGCCCAAGCCTGGCAGATGGTCACGGGGCAACAAAAGTGGCTGGTTTTATGAACTGCAGTTGATGGATACAATCACTCGTTTATGATGCATGTGGTGAGCCGCTGGGCGCTGGGCCCTTGCTGGCAGGGCATGTGGCACGCAGGCCTGGGGCGGTTTGCAAGAGCCCCCTCACTGCCCCAGACCTCTCCTCGGCTGAGGCCTCAAGGTATTCAAGAGGGGGTTTCTGCACGGGGCCCAGGAGAGCCACTGGACTCGACGACTTCTCAAATCCCTTTCTCCCCCAGACTCTAGGGGCCCCCATCTGTGGAGCTAAGATCTGCCTTTCTGAGATGTTCCCCGGTAGGGTCCTAGCTCTGTCATCTGGGCCGCACTCAAACTCTTAGAACCTGTGTATTCGTGAACAAAATGGGGTTAGCAACAGTTCCTATCCTGCTGGGTTATCATGAGGATAAAATGAGATAAAGATTGTAAAGCACTTGGCACATGTCTGCACAATTAAGTCTTCAATAAGTGGTAGCCAATAATGAACAAAATAATGATAGTCTCGGGAATCAGTAAGACAGGTGGCAGCAGCAGGAGGAGGAGGACGGAGGAAGAAACGCACTAAGAACTGTACTTTCTGGGATGCAAGCAGTTCTCGGTTCTTGGGGGACCTCAGTTTGGCCAGGCAGGGCACACAAGGTTTCCGAAGATGCTTTGTTGCTGTGAAATTCACATCAACAGAAAAGGAAAGGCACCTCAAGTTGATGTACTTCTGCTCCACCCGGCGGGGGCAGTGGGACTGCAGATGAGCTACCGGAGGTGGCCCGGAAGGCTAATAGGTTTCCCAGTGTCGTGGAGCTAGGGTGAGCTGGGCTTCAGCAGAGCTTGGTCCCCCTCCCATCCCTGCCAGGGCTGCAGGGTGAGCTCCCCGTGGACAGGGCTGTGGGAGGAACTGTGTGCCCCCTCCCAAATTCATACATCGAAATCCTGACCTCCGGTATCTCAGAAGGTGACCGCATTTGGAGACAGTGTCCTTACAAAGGTAATCAAGTGAAAATGAGAGCATGAGGGTGGGTCCCCAGCCCGTATGACTGGCGTCCTTCTTACAGGGGAAATTTGGACAGAGACACGCATGGAGGGAAAGCTATGTGAAGAGACTGGGAAAAGACGGTCATCTACAAGAGATGCCTGGACCACATCCGTCCCTCACAGCCCTCAGAAGGAACCAACCCTGCCAATACCATGTGGACTTCCCAGCCTCCAGAACTGTGAGGGAATAAATTTCTTTTTCAGGCCCGCAATCTGCGGGACATTGTCAGGGCAGCCCTGTGGGCAGACCGCCTGTCTGGGCTAAGTGCTGGGGGATTCCCTAACGATGTCCTGGGCAGCCTGGGGGAATGGTGTGAGCAATCACCCTGCTCCTCTCCAGAACCTGGGATGGTGGACAGAACCGTGAGGCCAGCAAGGCCGAGTCTGTTGACCAGGCCAAGGCCTTAGGATTGATCTTTCTGTTTCTTGTGGCTCTCTGAGCACTGAAAATCCATTTTCCCGGTGCCTTCCTAGGGAAACTGATCAACTTCACCTGAAGCTGTGCTCCAGGAAGACGTGGCAGACGCACCCTGGCCTCCCTGGGACTGGGAGTTTGCCAGAGTCTGGGAATTACTGAGCTGGCTGCACCTCTTTCCTCCTCTCTCTGTGATCCTTTCTCTCATTCTTCCCTCCCTTGTTCTCCGGCTTCCCTCCTCCTGGACTATGCTCTGCAGTGTCCTCTCCACATCCCAACCCCAGACTGCTTCCTCCAACTCCCACTCTTCCCAGGCCACCCTCACTTGGTGGCACTCAGCAGGACAAGGGAGAGTCCAGAGCCCTAGGTTGCCTTGGAGACGGAGGCAGGAAAAGTCTAAACTCGCTACTTTGGAGCTGAGAAGAAATTATCCAGAGCTGGTTTCTCCTCCTACCTTCCAGGGAGCCTTGTTCTTGTCCCTGGCCTGGATACATTATTATATTTTGCTTTAATTGCATTAAAGCAAATGACTATGCCCCCTGTGGTTTGGATCAGGTCAGGGATCTGATAATCGACCCTGGCACAGTCTAGACAGGAGTCACTTTGAAGCTGTTTTTAGCAGGATGAGAACAAACAATTTTTCCAAAGTGGTCACATTAGACAAACAGGCTGGTGGGTCATCTTTTTGGGAGGGAGCAGGCCCTGGCTCCAGGCTGCCTGCGGGCAGACTCCCAGGCCCCGAGGAGGACTGTAGACCGGACTCCCTGGGACACAAAAAACTGAAGTAGAGATGTCATAGGCTTAGGACCTCCATGATGTCAAACCTGGAAGTGCCTCTTCCTGGAAGCCCAACCTGACTGACACCAGATACCTCTTCCTGGAAGCCCATCCTGACTGACGCCACCTGGCTCAGAGCTGAAAGGTAGGTGAGTGCAGGAGGAGGACATAGTTGGCCTCAGAGATGGAAGAGAGATGGAATTCACCCAGGGCACTACAAAAGGTGGACTCATGTGATGCAAAAGTATTCTCTCTTCAGCTTTCAATCCTTTGGATTTCATCCAGAGGAAAGCCTCGGTGTGGTGCTGCTCGGTCTCTAACACCTCTCTACCATTTGCTCATCTCCCCTTTTAACAAAGAGAGCAGGCCTAACGCTCTGTAGGGTGCTAAGATCTACCTATATGTGAATAACACTGTTTTCTTTTCACTGTATTTATTTCCTATAGTTTCTTACAAACAATACCGGTTTTCACTTTGAACAGTAAGGCAGAGACCCTGAAGGTAGGAGCTGAGAGGGGACTTTGGAAGGCAGTGCTGGGGGGTCTCTCTCTCTCTCTCACACACACACACACACACACACACACACACTTAACTGATGCCCGCTCCACACTCACCTGCTGTGTGACTTCTGGCAGACCCAGACCGCTGGTTCTCTGAACCTCAGTTTCCCTGTATAAAATGGGGTGGACAGTACTACTGTGCAGGGCCGTATGGGGGTTTTCTGAGAGCGTATGCATGTAAAGCATCCACATGGTGCCTGGTATGGGGTCTGCGCGCTGCCTGGTGGCCTTTTTCCTTACAGGGGCCACAGCTCCCCTCAGCCATTCTCAGAGACTTCACTGTTCCCATAGTCAAAACTGACTAAGCTCTGGTTTCCGTGGAAACCAAAAGGAACCTGGAGCCCTCAGCCATGCTCTGGCTCAAACTCCCTGGCCATGAGCTTGTCTCATTCCCTCAGTGGGCCTCAGTTTTCCCATCTGTCTGCAGAAGCTCTGACCAAATGGTTTCTAAGTTCCCTTGCAGCTCTGACATTAGAACATTTTGAGCAGTAACCAGAGAGTGGCAGCTCCTCGATAGAAGACCCTCTGCTTTACCAAATATATCTTGTGTTCCATCCCGCTTGCAGCTTTGGCCATGGACCAGCAGCATGGACCTCACTGGGGAGCAGGATTTCTAGAAATGCAGATTCTCGGGCCCCACCCAGAGCTCCTGAATCAGAATCTGCTTTTTTTTAAAAAGATTTTATTTATTTGACAGAGAGAGACACAGCGAGAGAGGGAACACAAGCAGGGGGAGTGGGAGAAGGAGAAGCAGGCTTCCTGAGGAGCAGGGAGCCCGATGTGAGGCTCGATCCCAGCACCCTGGGATCATGACCTGAGCGGAAGGCAGATGCTTAACGACTGAGCCACCCAGGCGCCCCAGAATCTGCATTTTAACAAGATGCCTGGCACTTGAAAAGCTGTTTTATATACCACTGGTCTGAAATGAGAATTTGAAAATGCCTTTATATCTTCAAATTTATTTGTATATTTTTGAGGAATTGTTAAAAACAATAAACATGTCATTTTTTCCAAAACCAATAAAGCTGTTGCAAAAATGTTCAACTAACCCAGCTCAGTTCAGACAAGAAATGATTTATGTAAATCTGGCAAACAGCTTTTTCTCCAGGGAATTTTCTTTCTGTGTAAGTTAGGGTTGCCACTTGCCATAGGATCTTTGGCCTCTTCCCAACAAGTGTCTCCCTCATGCCTGATTCCTGGAGGGCTGTGTGTGTGTGTGTGTGTGTGTGTGTGTGTGTGTGTGTGTGTGTGTGTGTGTGTGTGTGTGACTGTGTCTTGCAGCTGATTCACTGGGCAGGGACTTCAGCAAAGTCAGCAAAACCAGGATGGAAATAAACTGAATTCCTGAGGGCTCTAGGGTAAGCCAGAGGGGCAGGGGAAACCAGTGCTCAGATAAACTCAAGCAGTGTGCATAGTCTGTGGATTAGTCAGGCATCCCTGCTTTCCAGCTGTGCCCATCTCCTAGAGGGCTTCCTGCCTCTCCCGCAAGCCCAGCCTCCAGCGGGGCTGAGTCCTGTTTCTCCTAGCTTCATAATGAAGCCCCAAACACTGGGCCATCCACTTCAAGGAATTGATCCCCCCAGAGTGAGCACAACGTAGACAAAGATCTTTGTAGAAGAATATTCATCACATACTACTGGTAGGAGTGAAAAGCCAGGAAGCAAATCCAAGTGTCCATGAGTAGGGGCCTGATGTCACTTTGTAATGGATTTTGATACCGCAGGCAATGCCCGGGAGCAGGTCAGCTCTTACTTACGCTCTGGTGTCAGCAGGTCCGGACTTGAGTGATACTTTCGGCAAGTTATTTAGCCTCTCCAAGCCTCAGCTTCTCGGCTGTAGAACCCAGGGATCCTAATACCAAATCATTTTCTTGTTTTCAGGATTAAATGAGGACATGCGTGGAAATTATCTAACACAGAAGCTGGTACATGGGAAGTGCTTGCTACGTGTTGGTTTACTGAGCTCCTATTTACATCCAGAAAAATGTCCTACATGGATATTCATGACGTAGAAATGGAGATGCGGTATTGTGAAAGTTAACAAAGCAGATTGTAGGGGCGCCGGGGTGGTTCAGTCAGTTCAGTGTCTGCCTTCAGCTCAGGTCATGATCTCAGGGTCCTGGGATTGAGCCTCACATTGGGCTCCCTGCTCAGAGGGAGTCTGCTTCTCCCTTTCCCTCTGCCCCTCCCTCCTGCTCATGCTCTCTCTCTCTAAATAAATAAAGAAAATCTTCCCAAAAAAGTGCAGATTGTAACTCAGCATGATCCATTTTATAAGGGCATGTGTATGTATTCACATTTAAAATAACACGAATTAGGGGCGCCTGGGTGGCTCAGTCATTTAAGCGTCTGACTCTTGATTTCAGCTCATATCTCATGGGACCCCACATGGGGCTCCACCCTGAGCATGGAGCCTGCTTAGGATTCCCTTTCTCCCTCTCCCTCTGCCCCGCTCCCTCTCTCTTAAGAAAATGATATGAATTAATAGCCACATAACGGAAATGTCGTTGCTGAAAGAATGGGAAGTGGTTGGACACCATGTAACCCTGTGTCATTTCTCAGACTCACTTTCATCATCTCTGCCTGGGAGTGCCAGGGAAAATCAGAGTTGGACCCATCTTTGCTAAGGACCATAAAGACAAAACAAAAGTGGTACCAACCGAGTGCTTACTAGGAGCCAGGCACCCTCTGGGTGCAGTACTAGCCAATTTATTTCTCACAACCACCTATGAGGTGGCTACTATTATATTCCCATTTTACAGATGAGGAAGCTGAGGCACAAAAAGGCTGAGTAGCAATTTGCCCAAGGTCTCACAGCCAGAAAGCAATTAAAGGATGGTTTCAAACCCAGGGTCTTAATTACTATGCTATGCCACCTCTTAGACATTTCATTTTACAAATAAGGAAACTAACACCCAGAGGAGCAGGACATCTGGCCCAAGCAGGGGCAGAGTAAGAAATAGGACTAGGGCATCCCAGGGCCCTGGGTGGTTAGCGTTTGCCCTCCTCTGCAGCCAGAGCCTCTGGATAAATCCAGGTCCTTGGCAAGCAAGGGAGACAACCCATGAAAGGCCTGCACCTTTGCCCTGGAGCACTGAGCCCCACTCTAAGTCCTGTGTAATTTAAGGCAAATGGAATCCATATGGCTCCAATTCATTTACACTTAAATCTTCAAAATATTGTGTTTTAAGAGCTGTTACTTACAAAGCCTTCAAAACCTGTTAAATAAGATTCAGCTCCCCATTCCTCCTTTCCACCCCACCCCCAGGCCAGCCTCCCTCCCCAGTCACCCTTCTCAACTGGGCTCACACCGGCACCTGGCAGGCCTGAAAAGCCACTCCCTCAGACGTGGAAACCTGGCTGTGGGCACAAGGAGGATGTTATCAGGATGTTCAGCGCAACATTTTCTGTGGCCCCCCGCAAGGTAGAAAACACTGGAAATGTCCATCCATGAGAGAAGGGATGAATAAATCATGGCAAATTCATACAATGTAATACCATACAGCAGTGAAAATTAAAAAACAAGATCTACACATGTCGAAATGGATGAATCTCACAAACATATTGTTGGGGGGAAAAACCAAAACAAGTTGCAGATAAAGTCATAACATGGTACCAATTATATAAAATTTTAAAACCCTGAAAATTGGGGTGCCTGGGTAGCTCAGTCAGTTGAGCATCTGACTCTTGATCTTGGCTCAGGTCATGATCTCAGGGTTGTGGGATTGAGCCCTGTATCTGGCTCCGCACTCAGCAGGGAGTCTGCTGCAGACGCTCCCTCTCTCTCTCTCTCTCTGCACCCCTCCCCAACTCTCTCAATAAATAAATAAATAAATAAATAAATACAATCTTTAAAACCCCCCAAATCATTTTTTTAATATATAAACTACTCTGATGAGGTTATTTTTTAAGCTGGTAGTGGCTACATGAAAGTTTATTACATCACGTATACATTTTTGTATAATCTTGAAAAACTACCTAATCAAATTAAGACTTAGCATCATTAAAAGAAAGTTAGCTTGTGTATGAGGAAGTTTGAGCCCCTCATTTCACAGAAGGGGAGAAGGGAATAACAGTACTCATTAGCTGCGGAACGCTTACTGAACACCTTCAGGCATAACAGCCTCTCAGTCCCACGCTCTTGCACTGGAGTAGATGTTAACATGACTTCCATTTCATAGGTGAGGCAGCTCAGGCTCAGAAGCTTCCTCCAGGTCATGCGGCTTGTGAACCACGAGGTCGGAATACAAATTTTGGTCTTCTGCCTCTCAGCTCACACAGCAGATCACATGCTCTGGAGCCAGGCATTGTTATTTGATCCTTACCCACAATTCTTTGAGTTTGGTTTTATTATTGCCAATTTTATAGATGAGGAACCTGAAGCTCTGAGGAGTCAAGTGACCTGCTAACGGTTGCTCAGGGAGGTAAATCCATAGAAAGCAGACCAGGGAGCCTCTTGACTCATTGTCTAGTGCTCTTTCCATACCAGCCCTTGTCTGGAGATCTGGGGGTGGGAGGATGGGACCATGTTTCCTGTTACTTTCCACTTAAAAAAAAAAAAAGATTTTACTTATTTCAGAGAGAACACGAGAGATCACAAGAGAGCATGGGGTGGGGGGCGGCAGAGGGAGAAGCAGGTTCCTGTTCTATGCAATTTTGTTACTTCCAAGGGGAATGAAGGCCCCAAAGCCACCTTGGCGGGGTTGGGGCACAGAGTTGTATGGAAAGGGAGAACCTGTGAACCTTGGGTCTTGCAGCCAACTCTACTTTCATTCATGACCTGTGTCCAACCTACCAGTGAGCATCCCTGAAGAAAAGAGGTGGCACACTCAAATTGGGTGATTTGAGGAGAATGTAAGGAAAGGACTATCCACACATTTATGGGCGGGGTGTTGGAAAAGCAACCAGTCCCAGTGCAGTACTCCAGGGCTGGCAAGAGCAGCGAGGTGTTACCGTCTAGGGGGGTAAAGGGAGGAAACATTCTCCAAGTCAGATGAGCAACTTTCTGGAGTGGGCGGTCTACTCAGAGCTGCGGCCCCTGGTAGAAGACGCAGCCAAACTAGCAAGGAGGGGTCGAGGAAATGTGTCCCAGGCTCACACTCCTCCTTCCCTCAGATGCCCTGCCAGTACTCCTTTCAGCCAAATCCAGTGGGAAACAGAAGGCAAGGAGACTCGATGCAGTTCATACAGGTCGGCCTCCCAGGGCACAGAGCATGATGGGGAGAGTCAGAGACTGAATCCAGAGAGGCCAACCGGAAGATAACCACACATTCCACAGTAAATATTGGCTTTCCTTCAGACATGCACAGACTGACCATTTCTTACCACCTCCACAGCCAGCCCCAGGTCTGAGCCACTATCATTCCTTGGCTGGATCACTGCTGGAGATTCCTAGGTGATCTCCCAGCTTCTACCACGTGTTCTTAACAATCAGAGTGATTCTTGCAAATTGAAAGTCAGGCCATGGCATTCCTGTGCTCAAAATCTTCAAACTAAGAGCAAAAGCCAAAGTCTTTACATAACCTCACAAGTTCCTGTATATGGTCATTCCTCCCAGGCCCCCTTGACCTCATCTCTGTATTTTTTCTCTAGTCCTAGCTCTGCTACAGCCACACTGATTTTGCTCTTTTTTGATATACAGGGAAAGTTCCTGCTTTAGGGCCTTTGTTGATCCCTCTGCCTCGAATGTTCTTCCCCCTCCCTCCTTATCTCCATGAAGTCTGATCAAGTGTCTCCTGCTCAGAGACCTACTCTGACCCTCCTTTGTAAAACTACAAACTGTCTCCCCATCGCTTGCCACTACTGCTCCCCATCGTCCACCTCTAGTTTTCTTTTCACCATATGACTTGGCATCTTCGACTATGCCATATAGCTTACCTATTTGTTATATTTATTATCTGTCTCTCCACACTAGAATGCAAGCTCCATGAACATAAGACTCTGTCTTGTTCATCAATGTATCTCCAGAACTTGGAAAACAGTAGGTTTTCAACACATAACTATTGGATGTTTTTGGATGACTAAAATGGGGTTGAGGAAAGATCAGACTTGGGATGTCCCAGTTAGGGAAGGATAGAGGATGGAGAGAGCCAGTGAGAAGATCAGCGGACCCTATATGAGGGGAAAGGAAAAAAAGTCAAAACAGAATTATTCATTATCTATTATATACCTGTTAAAAGTCGTGTCTTACCAGCAGCTATCAAGGGCCTGAACCTTCTGTATAACCTTTGACCTAGCAATTCCACTTTTAAGAATTTGTACTAAAGAAAATGGCATAGTTATTTGGGTAAAAATTTAGTCACAATGAAATTCTTCACAGTTGTTTATAAGTGTGAAAAACTGGAACCAAAGTAGGTGTCTAGCAATTGTGGAATGTTTAACTCAATGCTTAACTATGTTACAGCCATAAGATGGAATATTATGCAAATATTAAATGTACTCATTGACTTGAAAATATATTTATGATAATTGCTCAGTGGAAAACCACATTATAAAATAGCATTACTGTATAATCTTAAAATAAATATGCATTTTTAACAGTCGGGAAAGCTATAACCCAAAATATTAATAGCACTTAATCTTTGAATGACCACTATATGTATATTTGATTTCTTTTTGCCTCTATTTTCTAAATTTGCTTCAAGGAATTTAGATTATTTATTTTTAAAACTACATTTGTATTTCTTATACAGTAGTTATTTATGAGCTCTTGGACAAATAACCTGACTTCTCTGGGCCTCAGTTTCCTCATTTTTAAAAACAGAAATAAAAACAGCTTTGGGGAGGTGGGTGAGGAATGGGCTAGATGGGTGATGGGGATTAAGGAGGGCACTTGTTATGATGAGCACCAGGTGTTGTATGTAAGTGATGAATCGCTAAATTCTACTCCTGAAACTAATATTACACTATATGTTAACTGACTGGAATTTAAATAAAAACTTGAAACAAACAAACAAAAAAAGAAATAAAAACAGCTTCAAGTCCTTCCTATTTCACAAGAGTTGTTCTTAGATATGTACTGGAAGAATTGACCAAAACTATAAGAGAAGAAAAATAATTAAGAGATGTAAGGATTGAAAGGGAAAAGATAAAACTATCATCATTTGCAGTGACTATGTTTATTGACTTAGAAAAATCAATTCCACCTATAAAAATTAATAACATTTCTCTGTGCCAGCAATAACCAACTAGAAAATACAATTTAAAAATACGATACCATTCATAACAAAAACTACAACGTCTCTGGGAAGTAATTAGGAACAAAGCCAAGACATCCCCTATCACTATTTCTATTCAACATTAAAGTGATTATTTTAGGGGCGCCTGGGTGGCTCAGTTGGTTAAGCGACTGCCTTTGGCTCAGGTCATGATCCCAGGATGCTGGGATCGAGCCCCGCATCAGGCTCCCTGCTCAGCAGAAAGCCTGCTTCTCCCTTTCCCTCTGCCTGCCCCTCTGCCTACCTGTGCTCTCTGTCTCTCTGTCAAATAAATAAATAAAAAAAAATCTTAAAAAAAATAAAGTGATTATTTTAGCCATTGCAATGATAAAAGAAAAATTAATAAAAGGCATACAATTTGGAAAAGAATTAAAATTGGCTTTTTTCACAGATCACATGATTATGTGTGGAAAAATTAAGAAATTTATGATAGACACTACTAAACTCAGGACACAAGGTCAATATTTTTAAAAACATCAATTTTATCTCTATGGTAGCTCATACAATTCAAAAATTAAATAAAAAATAATACCATTACATTAGCTCCCAAACCCATTAAATTCCTATAAATAAATTTGTCAAAAGATGTATAATACTAAGCTGTAAAATACTGATAAAATAAACAGATCTCAAAGAATGGAGAGCTATACTATGTTCACAGATTGGAAGACTCAATATTGTTGAGATATTAGTACTCTCCAAATTATAATATAGAGTCAACATAATCTCATTCAAAAGTATTGCAAAACATTAAAGATCTAAACGTGAGAACTGAAACCATAAAACTCCTAAGAAAACATAAGCAGTGATCTCTTTGACATTGGCCTTAGCAACATTCTCCTACGTATGCCTCCACAGGCAAGGGAAACAAAAGTAAAAATAAACCACTGGGACTACAACAAAATAAAAGGCTTTGCACAATGAAGGAAACCATTAACAAAATGCAAAAGCAACCTACTGAAACAAAGAGGGCATTTGCAAATGATACATCTGATGAGGGGTTAATATTAAAAATATATAAAAAACTTACACAACTCAACACCAAAAAACTCAAAAAATCCTAATAAATATGGGCAGAAGACCTAAATAGGTATTTTTCTAAAGAAGACATACAGATGGCCAACAGACACATGAAAAGATGTTCAACATCATCAATCATCAGGGAAATGCAAATAAAAACCACAGTGAGATCTTACCTTACACCTGTCAGAATGGCTAGTATCAAAAAGACAAGAAATAACAAGTGTTGGCAAGGATATGGAGAAAAGGGAAGCCTTATCCACTGTTGGGAGTGTAAATTGGTGCAGCCACTGTGGAAAAACGGTATGGAGGTTCTTCAAAAAATTAAAAATAGAAATATCATACAATACAGTAATTCCACTACTGAGTACCCCCCAAAAATGTAAACACTAATTAAAAAAAAATATGCACCCTTATGTTTATTGCAGCATTATTTACAATAGCCAAGATATAGAAGCAACTTAAATGTCCACTGATAGATGAATCAAGAAGCTGTGGTGTGTGTGTGTGTGTGTGTGTGTGTGTGTGTGTGTGTGTGTGTGTGTGTGTGTGTGTGTATGGAACAGAATATTACTCAGCCATAAAAAAAGAATGAGATCTTGCCATCTATGACAACAGGGATGGACCCGGAGGCTGTAATGCTAAGTGAAATAAGTCAGACAAAGACAAATACCATATAATTTCACTCAAATGTGGAATCCAAACAAGCAAAGACAGACCCATATATACAGAGAACAAACTGGTGGTGGCCAAAAGGGCAGGAATGGGGGGATGGGCAAAATGGGTGAAGGGGAGTGGGAGGCACAGGCTTCCAGTTATGGAATGAATAAGTCACAGGGATGAAAGGCACAGCATAGGGAATATGGTCAGTGGTACTGTAATAGTGTTGTGTGGTGACAGACAGTAGCTACACTTGTGAGCACAGCATAATGTATAGAATTGTCAAATCACTGTGTTGCACACCTGAAACTAATGTAACATTGTCAACTATACTTCAATTTAAAAAATATTTAAAATATTACAGCAAGATTTCTTTGAAGCACAATTTAATTCTAAAATTTATATAGAAATGTAAACGACCTCAAATATTCAAACCAACCTTCAAAAAAGGGAACAAAGTTGAAGGACTTACCCTACCCGATTTCAGGACTCACTGTAAAGCCACAATAATCAGGCAACGTGGTAGTGGCCTAAGAATAGATACATAGATCAATAAAACAAAATAGTGTCTAGAAATAAACTCACACATATATATGGTCAACTGACTTTCACCAAAAGTACCATAGTAATTTAATGGGGAAAGAAAACACTTTTCAACAAATTGTGCTGGAACAACTAGATATATGTATGAAAAAAAGTGACCCTCAATCTCTACCTCATTCTATACCCCCAAACCAATTCCAGATGAATCAAAATCTAAATGCAAAAGTTAAAGCCTCTAGCATTGACTACAAAGCCTCTAGAAACAAAGAGGAGAAAATTTTCAACCTTGGGGTAGACAGATATTTCTTGGAGAGATGTCAATAGGATAAGCATGTGGGGGCTGGGCAGAAGATATATGGAAACTCTCTGTACTTTCCACTTTGCTATGAACCAAAAACTGCTTTTAAAAGAATAGTCTATTAAAAATTTGAGAAGTTAGACTTCATCAAAAACAAACTTCTGATCATCCAAAGACATACTTAAAAATGGAAAGATAAGCCATAGATGGGAGAAAATATTTGCTATATATATGCTTGATGTCATATATATATGACAAAGGAATTGCATTGGAATATATAAGAACTCTTAAAACTCAGCAATAAAAGACAACCCAATTTAAAACAAAAGGACAAAAGAGTTGCACAGATACCCTGCAAGGGATATAGAAATGGCCCATAGCACATGAAAAGGTGTGCAACACCATTAGACAGAGGGAAAAGCAAATTAAAGCCAATATGAGATACCCACTATATACCAGAATGGCTAAAATGAAAAATACAGACAATATGAAGTATTGGTGAGGATGTGGAGCATCTGGAACTCTCTTATGTTTCTGGCTGGACCTTAAAATGATAAAACCACTTTGGAAAACTCTTTGGCAGTTTCTTTTGAAGGTAAACTACATCTACCCTGTAACCTAGCAATTCTATTCCTAGGAATAAAACGAAAATATATATTATGTATGTACATGTGTATACATTTGTGTGAATATTTACAGCAGCTTTATATGGAATAGCCAAAAGATAGAAATAGCCCTCATGTCCATAATTAGGTGAATGGATAAACAGCTTCTTACAATGGTACGTGTTTCAACAATAAAAGAGTTACTGATACATGCACTGGCATAAATGAGTCTGAAAAACGCACAGAGTGAAGAAACCAGCCATAAAAGTGTATGTGTGATCCCATTTTTTATGTGAAATTCTAGAACAGGAGAAACTACCCTTTGATGATGAAAATTAGGATGGTATTTGCCTTTTGTGGGAAACTGACTTGAGTGATGGAAACGTTTTGTATTTTTATTGTGGTAGTGTTACATCAGTGAATACACCTGTCCAAACTCATCCAACTTAAACTCTAGGCATTTTTGTGCACACATTATAACTCACTAAAAATTCTGTAAAGCTACAAAACATTTAACATAAGGGAAAAAGGTACGGATATATAAAAATTAAGGATTTTTATTTTATTTTTAAAAAAGTTTTTATTTATTTGTCAGAGAGAGAGAGAGCGCACGCTGGGGGAGCAGCAGGCAGAGGGAGAAGCAGGCTCCCCGCTGAGCAAGGAGCCCGATGTGGGACTCGAACCCAGGACCCTGGGATCATGATCTGAGCCGAAGGCAGTTGCTTAACTGACTGAGCCACCCAGGCACCCCCCCAAATTAAGGATTTTTAAACTGGAGAATAACATAGACATAGTAAAGAGATGCGGATGAAGGGCACCTCGGTGGCTCAGTCGTTAAGCGTCTGCCTTCGGCTCAGGTCATGATCCCAGGGTCCTGGGATTGAGCCCCACATCGGGCTCCCTGCTCAGCGGGAAGCCTGCTTCTCCCTCTCTCTCTGCCCCTGCTTGTGTTCCCTCTCTCGATGTCCCTCTCTCTCTGTCAAATAAATAAATAAAATATTTAAAAAAAAGATGCGGATGAAAGAAGATAATTTGCATTGTCAGAAACTAGTAAGAATGAAAAGGAACTCTTGACAATTAACCAGATAAACAGCTTTAGAGAAAATTAGCCAAGGTTATGTTAATAGTTTACAGTTCTCAAATTGTGTATCTGCATATATATTATCTGACCATCCTATTCCTAGCTATGGATTCCAATGAAATATCCACACAAGTCCACTAAGAACATGTTCTATTATGTTCGAGACTGTACCGTTTGTGAGGTTTAGTTGACATAGCAATCTGGAATCAGTTGGATGCTGAGGAGTTGTATAAACTCAACCCTCTGCACCTGAGGTCCCACACATGTACATGTTTATTGAGGATATCCTATGTTCCAGTTATGGTTGTGTGTTATATAAATTAACTCATTTAGCCTTCATAACAGGGAGGAATTATCATCCCTCCCCATTTTACAGTTGGAGAAATCAAGGCACAGAGCCAACAGATAATATTCTGAATGTCACCAAGCTAGTCACCTGCAGAACCAAGATTCAACCCAGCAAGCCTGAAGCCCCCACCCTCATCTGCTTGCTGTGCGTCCTCTGTAGGAATGCAGGGGAAGAAACTCAGAACCTTAAGGCCCAAGGTTTAGCGTCGGTGGCCAAGTCACATGAACGGTCCTGTACAAATGGTTAACCCAAAGCAAGGAGGGTCTGTGCCTTCAGCCCAAATAAACGTCCTCCTATTCCTCCTATTCAACAGTGGAAGGGAGAGAGCCAGGTGGGAGCCCATGTGGTTTTGATAGAGCCATTCAAGTGGAGCTTTAAATATTATAGTGGCACTGTTTGCGCAGTTAAATTTAAGGATCTGTCAGTTTATGATGAATTTTTATTTTTAAGGGTTTCAAGTAAGCTGTAAACATTCACTCCAGACTGAAATTCCCCCCATTTAACACCTAAGAGGGCCAGGGCGAGAGAGCAGAGTCGGGGGAGCTGGGAGGTGAGCACAGAGGGGTGTGAAGAGGCCGGGCACCAGCGCGGGGGATGGGGGAGAGCTTCCACCAGTATCTCCAGTAAGGGATTTGAGGGGCCGGTATACCCCATAATGAGGGAGGGAGGCCAACTGCTTCCCCAAAGGAAGCAAGGCCATTCTCTTCACAATCCGACTTAGTTTCTCTCCCGCCCCCCCCCACCCCCCCATGGTAACTAAACTTCCACAAGGAATTTATTGGTACCTGGGAAGTGAAAAGAATCTAGCTTCAGGTACGGCTTAACTCAAATAATCTCGCTATCTCCTGGCCTGCCTGTGCTCCGTGGGCTGCTCCATTCTCAGACATGCTTTTCCTTCATTAGAGCAAAACGACAGGAGTGACTTCACAGCGCACACCCTCGCACCCTCACACCTGCTGAAAACGGCTGTCTCCCGCAGCCGGACTCTCATTGGCTGGACGGGGCCACGCGCCCATCCCTGAACCAGTCACCGGAGGGAGGCGTAAGGGAAGTGCTCCGTTGCCGAGGCCCTGAGTCAAGGGCTGAATTAGCGCTTGGGCTGAGCATGGGAGAGGGGTGGCACCTGCAGGAAACCGGGGATGGGGAGGGGGGCTGCTGGGCAACAGAAAGCCCAGCTGTCTACTACGGTCATTACTACCATTTTACAGAGGAGAAAGCAGAGGCTGAGACATTTGTGCATTGAGCGAGGTGATCCATTGTTGGACGGGACTGTAATCCGCGTCTGCCTCACCCCAGAGCCTGCGTGATTTCCATAAGATCTAGCGGTCTCTCAATCCAGAGGCAGAAAAAGATTCCTGAAGCCAGGCTGCCAGCTAACTTCCCTCTCAAACTTTGGGTCACCTTCCTGCCCGGAACTCAGAAGGCAACAGCCAAGATGAGGAGGAGGCCAGAGACCACGTGGTGTGGGGAGTTGCTGAAGGCACTGGGGTGGTTTGGAGGTGACCTGTGGCTGAGGGTCGCCCCCAACATCAGAGCACCTTCCTAGGAGAAAACCATGCAGCTGCAGAGGCCAGAGCTGGGGCTGGTGGGTACAAACCATAAGGACATAGCTACAAGAGATCCCAGTGGATGGTGAGGGCCCTCTCAGGGTGCAGGGGGATAGGAGAAGGGGCCCAGGAGAAGGAAGAGGAAGGGGGGGGGACGGGTGGGGTGGAGGAGCAAGCAGCGGCCCACTGGGTGCCCTGAGCCTGCCCAGATGATTCCCAGGGCATCTTGTGCATTGGTCATAAGGTCAACTCTGTGACGTGGGATTCTCAGACGGTGACTTAGCTAAGTCAGCAGCAAAATCCAGACAGAAATTGTCATCTCCTAATCCTCCCTCCCTGAGCCGGGAGACACCTCCTAAATTCCAGCCCAAATGGTTTCTATGGAGCCCCAGTGACAAGGAAGTACAGTGGTGAGACCTCAGCCTTTGCCTCTGTCAGGGTGGGTTTGAATCCTTCCCTGACACTCCCCAGCTGTGGAAGAGTGAACAAGACGCCTCACTTCTCTGGGCTTCTGGTTCGTCATCTGAAAATGAGAAGAATTCTAACCTCCCAGGGCTGTGTGGGAACCCAGTGAGCTCCCGTGCGCCAAGTGTCGGTATGGAGTGAGAGTCCAGCACACCTGGAGTAATTGTGCATCTGTAACCCCCTCAGGGTCCTCCCACCTCAGGCCCTGCACAGCGCCCCCCACTGACTCAGAAATAGGTTCCAGGTGCCACAGACAGGAAACCGCGCTCCTCCACCTCCCTCCCCAGGCCTCTCTGATCTTCCCTCGCCTCCTGGTGCCCACCGACACACAGGTCTCTTTCACCTCCAACTGCAAGAACCGGGCAGCTGATTTAGGAGTGTGCTCAGGGCCCAGAATGTAAACCGTTTCTCACCAGGAATGTGTAAACAACCCATAAAGCAAAGGATTTGGGGCTTGGTCACGTGGCCCGGCTGCCCATAAAACCAAAGCATTGATGTCTGCTCTCCAGCAAGCTTCTAAGCCACGGGAATGATGGAGGGGCTGCGTCCTGGGAACCTGTAATCTCCCACCATACATCTGAGGTGGCATGTTTGAAGTCCTAGGGTGAGTTATTTATATTATTTTTGCAATGTGTACTGAAAGGGCATTAGCCCAAATCGCTGGCAATGGGGCTTACAGGAACCTGGCCACTTAAAAATATAGGGGGGAAGGAGGGAGTCCCTCTGGCAAGTCACTCGCGAGCCAGAGTTTCTCTGGGCAGCCATATAATCAAAGCCAGATCGTCTAGCTTAGACTTCCCCAAGCCCAGCTGTTCAAGGACCACCGTCTCAATTTCTGCCATATCCTGGTACCACTTGATCTATTATTTATATAATGGCTTTTACTTTAAATCACTACTTTTTTATTTAGCTTCAATCCAGACAACATTCATGAAATCGTGTGTTTGGTATCTTAGTTTAATTTTTTTCTCTTATACATTAAAATATATTCATAACGTAAAATAACAAATGTTCACTTTGTATGATATAAGATCATCTAGCTTACCACCGGTGTGCCACAATTTGGGAAACACTGACCTAGTCAAACGTACTCATTGTACAAATTGGGGAGTTGAAGCCGATAGAGGAAGGGTCTTACTCAAGGTCACTCAGCTATTTAGGGACAGAACAGGGAGCAGCAGAAGGGATTAATCACAGCTACCTACTTAATGAGCATTTACTATGCACTCAGCACAAGGCTAAACCCTTTATGCAGATTTCCCGATTCACGTAACAATGAGATAGGGTCTGTCACTGTCCCAATTTTGTAGAGGAGGGAGCTGAAGCCCAGAGAGGTTAAGTGGCTTGTCCAAGGCCACGTAGCTAGTCAGTCGCTCAACCAGCATTTTAACTCAGGTCTGCCTGACTTCAAAGTCTGGCTCTTAATCATCCAAGGGAAAGAGGGAGGGGAGAGAGGAAGGAAGGAACGGAATATTTATTAAGTGCTAGCAACCTTTACATCTAGTGCTCTATCCTACTCTGCTTACCTACTCCTGTCCTCGTCCCCTAAAATCCTCACCGTGAGTTGCCAGAGTTGCCACAGAGAACAGTGTCTCATCCCCAAGCCTCCAAGGCCCCAGTATGAGTTTGCAAAAGCATGCTTTTACACTCATACCGTCAGCAGAGGCCCTAGCCAAGCTGTGGCTGAGTGCCACACTTAGGCTTGGGAAGACGGGGCTCTGGATTAGGCCGACCAGAGATCAAATCCCAGCTCCTCGGCTCCCTGATTAAGTAAGCCGGGCAAGCCACTCAACCCCCTTTGAGCCTCAGTGCCCTGTGTATTCACTGAGAATAATGTCAATGCCTATTTCATGGGATTTTAGTGAAGGGTAAAGCATGCTGTGTGTAGTGCTTAGCACAGTGCCTGGGATGTGGCACTTAGTAGATTTAAAAAAGAAAGAAGAGATCATACATGAGTATAATGAAGAATGGCCCACATTTCCTCCAGGACGCCAGAGCAGGTCTGCCTCTGGCGGTGCTGCTTGCAGGCACCTCATGGACCACACAGCGTGGCTGGACCAAAAGATGCTGAACAAAGCATTAGGAGAAAGAGCAAGGGCCAAGGAGCAGAAAAGGCAGGTCCTGCACCCAGCTCCAATACCAAGAACCCCGGGAGCTTGTGCCAGCCACAGGGCCTTTGCCACGCCTGTTTTCTCAATTCCTCAGGGTGATCACACCTGGGTGTCAAGTTTAAGTGACATCTTTGTGTTCATGGAATTGAGTCCTTGGCTTGTCAGGGCACGAGGTGCTGTCCTAGGTCACCAAGACCAGTCCCTAATTTTACAAATTGGGAAACTCTTCATGCATGTGCATGCACACAGAGTCCTGTATGTACGTGAGGGACAGCCCCCAAGTGTTTGGGCTTCTGGTCTTACCTCTGCCATTACCATCAAAATTGCTGGCCTTGCTAAACCTCAGTTTTCCTAGTTGAGAAATGAGTACAGGCAAAAGCTTCTTCTTAACCATTTTGGGGGTTAAATGGGCGAAATCTGTAAGCACTTTGTATGGTGTCTGACATATGGTAAAGGTTTAATACATTGGTTCTTATTATTGTTTCTGAGAAACATATTTTCATGGTTTGATTTAGGAAATAAAGATACTGGGAAATGCTTGCTGGGTTCTTGAATAGAGGAAGGTGTGGATTTCTCCAGAAACGTGGAGGGTCAAATGAATATTAGCGGCGAGACTGGTTACACTTGCCTCATTCGGTACACTGTTTTCAATACTAAGTGAAGGAGCACCACCTGGCTCTGGGGCAGTTAGACCGAAGACACTGTCCCCACCCACAAACTGCTCCAACCTCCCAGCTGGACAAGAAGACCACTGGCAAACAGCACTGTTTGCATTGTTGATAAAGCTCTGTTAATGGGGCTCCAGGAAAACATGAATAATTCCAACCAGCAGGATCCAGTAAGCAGGAAGGCAGCCTTTGAGTTGATCCTTTAAGAATGGGAAGAATTTCCTTTAAAAATAAAAGGGAAGGCACAAAAACATACATAGGTCAATGGAACAGAATAGAGAGCCCAGAAATGGACCCTCAACTTGATGGTCAACTAATCTTCAACAAAGCAAGAAAGAATGTCCAATGGAAAAAAGACAGTCTCTTCAACAAATGGTGTTGGGAAAATTGGACAGCCACATGCAGAAGAATGAAACTGGACCATTTCCTTATACCACACACAAAAATAGACTCAAAATGGATGAAAGACCTAAACGTGAGACAGGAATCCATCAAAATCCTTGAGGAGAACACAGGTTGCAACCTCTTCGACCTTAGCCACAGCAATTTCTTCCTAGAAACATGTCCAAAGGCAAGGGAAACAAGGGCAAAAATGAACTATTGGGACTTCATCAAGATAAAAAGCTTTTGCACAGCAAAAGAAACAGTCAACAAAACCAAAAGACAATCCACAGAATGGGAGAAGATATTTGCAAATGACATATCAGATAAAGGGCTAGTATCCAAAATCTATAAAGAACTTATCAAACTCAACACCCAAAGAATAAATGATCCAATGAAGAAATGGGCAGAAGACATGAACAGACATTTTTCCAAAGAAGACATCCAAATGGCCAACAGACACATGCAAAAGTGCTCAACATCGCTCGGCATCAGGGAAATCCAAATCAAAACCTCAATGAGATACCACCTCACACCAGTCAGAATGGCTAAAATTAATAAGTCAGAAGATGACAGATGTTGGTGAGGATGCAGAGAAAGGGGAACCTTCCTACACTGTTGGTGGGAATGCAAGCTGGTGCAGCCACTCTGGAAAACAGTATGGAGGTTCCTCAAAAAGTTGAAAATAGAGCTACCTTATGAACCAGCAATTGCACTACTGGGTATTTACTCCAAAGATACAAATGTAGTGATCTGAAGGGGTACGTGCACCCCGATGTTTATAGCAGCAATGTCCACAATAGCCAAACTATGGAAAGAGCCTAGAGGTCCATCAACAGATGAATGGATGAAGATGTCACACACACACACACACACACACACACACACACACACACACACACACACACACACACACACAATGGAATATTATGCAGCCATCAAAAAGATGAAATCTTGGGCGCCTGGTTGGCTCAGTTGGTTAAGTGACTGCCTTCAGCTCAGGTCATGATCCTGGAGTTCCGGGATTGAGTCCCACATCGGGCTCCCTGCTCAGCGGGGAGTCTGCTTCTCCCTCTGACCCTCTTCCCTCTCGTGCTCTCTATCTCTCATTCTCTCTCTCTCAAATAAATAAATAAAATCTTTTAAAAAAAAGATGAAATCTTGCCATTTGCAACGACATGGATGGAACTAGAGGGTATTATGCTAAGCGAAATAAGTCAATCAGAGAAAGACATGTATCCTATGACCTCACTGATATGAGGAATTCTTAATCTTAGGAAACAAACTGAGGGTTGCTGGAGTGGTGGGGGGGTGGGAGGGATGGGGTGACTGGGTGATAGACATTGGGGATACTATGTGCTATGGTGAGTGCTGTGAATTGTGTAAGACTGATGAATCACAGACCTGTACCTCTGAAACAAATAATACATTATATGTTTAAAAAAAAAGATAGTAGGAAGGGAAAAATGAAGGGGGGGAATCAGAGCGGGAGATGAACCATGAGAGACTATGGATGCTGAGAAACAAACTGAGGGTTCTAGAGGGAAGGGGAGTGGGGGGATGGGTTAGCCTGGTGATGGGTATTAAGGAGGGCACGTTCTGCGTGGAGCACTGGGTGTTATATGCAAACAATGAATCATGGAACACTACATCAAATAAAGTAATTAATTAATTAAAAAATAAAAAAGATTAAAAAATTTCTGCCCTCTTCTGTGGGTCCAAATTCCACCTATTCTTCAAAAGCCACTTCCTCCCAAAAGCCTTCCAGGAGTACTCTTTACTAAAAGTTCCCCCTCCCTCCCCTCTTGAAATCCCATAACCCAATATCTGCCCAGTTGATTTGGCTTTATCCCCACTATTTGGTGTTTATGTCTCTCTGGGGGTGGCTTATCTGGGTTTTTTTTTTTTCTTTTAAAGAAAACTCTCTGGGGGCCTCTCTTACACACTGTGGACACTAGGTGCCTGAACTGACAGGTGCAGCTCTAATGGCCTCATCAGGGCCCTGAGACAAAAGGCCATGCTGTGAATCTGTGGGATCTAAGTTCCCTGCGTCTGTCCTAGGCTCCTCTGGAGAGCCCCTTGGCTTCTACAGTAACAACGAAGATGCACGGGTCTCCTCCACCTTCTGCAACAGCCCCACCCCACCCTGATGATTAGGGCGTCCCAGCCCTCAGCCTTCCTGCCTCCCCTGGGTGAATGCACAGAGCACATGGTCTTTGGGGTTATGGTGAGACCCCAACAGGCGGGCTCTGCTGACTTACTGGGGAGTGAAGGCAGTGACGGGCATACCCTTGGCCCGGCATTTCGTATATGACTTCATTTCATTCTCATAACACTGAGAAATGTGGGGTATCATTTTACTGAGTTTACAAGATGAGGCAACAGGAATTTAAGCTCACCTGGGACTCTTCTTTGAGACTTCGCTTTCTCTTGCCACCCCCCAACCAACCCATTCCCTATTTAGTCCATTTGATCTGCTGGCTGCTTTTCCAACCCCTCCTTTTCCCTCCATGCCCACTGCCACCGCACTGCCCCGAGCTCCTGTCTCCTCTTGCCTGTCTCCCTGCCACCACTGTGACCACTTCGGGAATGTCCTACTACTGACTTCTTGTTTTACAAGTCTCTTAACTTCTTTATGCATATACCTAAAATACCTACATATGTATATACACATAATTTACATAAGTACCTAAAAATGATCAGAAATATACTTCATTTAGTTAGTAGCGTTTTCTTTCCTTTCTGTTTGGCTCCTCTTTGTCCATCTCCTTCTCTCCCCATGGCACCCCATGCCAACATCTCGTACGTGTCCTACCATGCTTTTATCTGTACTCATTCAATCCTAAGCAGACTCATTCAAACCTAGGCATTTGTATTCACATTACATATACAGAGCGAATTTATCTTTTTAAAAATGGGACCCTATTATAGTTTTCTGCTCTTTGCCTTCTTCATAGACACCCTCCCAAGTTAGCTAATATAGCTCTAGATGTTGCTTTTAATAGCTGCCCAATATTCTGCCATGTGGCTATATCAGTTTATGCAGTTATCACCTTGTTCATGGTCATTCTCTGCTCCCAGTTTTCACCACCAGGAATAATGCTGCAAAAAGTGTTTGGTAGGATTCTAAGAAGCAACAGATGCTGACCTGTTGGATTGAGCTGGAGTCTCAGTTTCTAGATCAAAGCCCCCAAAAACACCATGGACTAGTCTGATGAGCTCACAGATGCGGTCTCACCACACCTTACCCGCCCTACCCCCTGCCTCTTCTGCACGCAAAATTCCACCCAGCAGTCTCTGGGAAACCACCCCTGGTGCTGTGGCCATCAGCTCCCCACTTGCCCCCAGGCCAACACGTGGGAGAAATCCTGCAGGACGAATCCGATTGGTGGAGCCTGGTGGGATGGCCCCATCCTGGCGGCAAAGGAGGCTGGAATTTGAGTTGAGATTCCTAAATTGGAGAAGTGAGGTTCCAACACAGGGATTTCTCCAAATACAGAGAAAGGCTATTCAAAAGAAGATGGGCAACCATAGATATGACAGCCTCTACTGCAATTTTCTTGCACGTATGTCCTTCCTCATCCGGACTTTTTTCCTATGGGACAGGTTCCCAGGAGTTGAATTGCTGCTTTCCAATCATCTATCACACTTCACGTTCCCACTGGCAATATGTGAGAATCCCATTCTCTTTACTTGCCCCCCGGCAGTAGGGGTCAGAGCTCTGACAGGTGTCAAACTTCACCAGAGTGCCAGACTCGTTTGTTTTCCTGACTGCTGACATAAATTTGAGTATCTTTTTTGTAAGATTGTTGGCCATATCATTTGCCCAGTCATTAGCTGGCCAGTCTAGACTTCGCCCATTTTTCAATTGGGATGCCCTCTCCTTTCAAGCTATGCTCGGGCTGTCTTCCATCTGCCCCTCCAGATGCATGCTCTGCCTTTCTCCATCTGTTCTGTGCCTTGCACACCGTGGGGTCTGTACTGAATGCCCAGTTCTCAGCTTCTGGTTGGGTTTGGCCAATGGGAGGCACCAATGGGCAGGAGGAAAGAGAAGTTGGGGAACTTATCCAAGCCCTCCCACCTCCTCTCAGTGGGAGGACAGGTCCCAGGCAGACGTTATTCCCCTGTGATACTCCCTCCTGCACCTCCCTGGGAGTGTTTCCTCAACCCTGACTACATCTTTGAAAACAGCTCCTCTGCATTGTCCCCTTCATTCCATCTCCTTAACTACCCAATCTGTGTGTGCCACCTACCTCCTGCCAGGACCCTGACTGATACAAGATCACAACCTTTCTCTGTTGTCAGTGTTAGAGTGATTTTTTTCAAGCTCTATTTTTTGCCTAAAGAATTTTAGTATCTTTTGTCATACTAAAGATTTTATACATATATATATTTAATATATATACATTTAAAATTTATATTTATATATATTTGAGTACACATACATTTAAAAATAATCTCTCTTCATTTTCAGCCTTGAAATGTAAGGTCTTCTCTGCCTCTATATCAGGAATTGGCAACTTTTTCTGTAAAAGGCTAAAGATATATATTTCAGACTTCGCAGGGCATATGTTCTCTGTTGTGACTATTGAGCACTGCCACTGTAGCGAGAAAGCAGCCATAGACAATATGTTAACAAACGTGTTCCAATGAAACATTATTTACAAAAACGGGCAACAGCAATCCCACTGTTAGGCATCTACCCAAGAGAAATGAAAGCGTAAGTCCGCACACAAACTTGTACATGGAGTTCATAGCAGCACTAATCATAACAGCCAAAAGGTGGAAACAACCCAAATGTCCATCGACTGATGGCCATCACCGGAATTGATGAATAGATAAATAAAATGTGGCATAGCCATACATCTATAAAAAGGAATGAAGTACTGATGAATGCTACAACATGGATAAACTTTGGAAACATTATGAGTAAAAGAAGCCAGATACCAGAGCTCACATACTGTTTGATTCCATTTTTGTGAAATGTCCAGAAGAGGCAAGTCCATAGAAATAGAAACTAGATCAGTGGTTGCCAGGGACTGGGGAAGGATAGGAGATAGGGGGTTGATAGGTCATGGGTATGGGGTTTCTTTGTGAGGTTATGAAAATGTTCTAGAATTGACTTTGTTATGGTTGTACATATTTAAACCATGTAATTGTACACTTTGAATGGGTAGATTATACGGTATGTGAATTATATATCAATAAAGATGTTATGAAAAGCAAACAAAACAAAAAATGGGGCACCTGGGCAGCTCAGCCCATTAAGTGACTGACTCTTGATTTCAGCTCAGGTCATGATCTCAGGGTCCTGGGATTGAGCCCCACATCAGGCTCACGCTCAGTGGTGAGTCTGCTTGGGATTCTCATTCTCCCTCTCCTGCCCCTCCCCCCCCACTTTCTCTCTCTCAAATAAATAAAATCTTTTAAAACAAAAAACAAAGAAAAACAAAAATAAAAGGCAGTCAGCTGGATTTGGCCCAGTGAGTAGTTTGCTCACTCTTGCTCTACTTCCTACCTGCAGTCTCCTGGAATCTCTTACAATATTTTGTATTATTTTAACTCTCACATTTAAATTTTTGATCCATTTGAAATATAGTATTTTGTGGTGTAAGATGGGGATTCATTTTTATTTATTCCAGAGGGTTATATTATCGAGCCTGCACCATTTGGGAAATAAAGTATCCTTTTTCCACTGAGATGAGGTACCTCTTTTGTCAAATATTAACGTCTGTATCCTGGAATCTAATTCTGGATTATTTGTCATGTTCCATGGATCAGTTTGTCTGTGCCTTTCCCAATACTACAGTGATCTTATTTTAGTGACTTTATTGTATGTTCTGGTTTCTGTAAAGGAAGTCTCCCCTTATGTTCTCTTCTTTCACACTTGACTTGCAGCCAGCGAGCTTATCGAAATGGCTATCACTCCCTGCTTAAAAGCCTTTAATGGATTCCCACTGCTGTTACAGTTATGGCCCAAATCCTAACTGGCCTTCAGTGCTGCATGGCTGCCCCTGCCAGCTTTCCAGCCTCACTTGGCTGAGGACACATCACCTGGGACTCCGGACTTCAGCCATGCTGACTTGACTCCAGTGATTCTGCCCCTTTGCCCCAGGGCCTTTGCACTGGTGGTTTCCCCTGCCTGGAATGCTTTTTCTTCCCCTTTGTCAGGTTAGGTCCTCTTCTTCTTCAGCCTCAGTTTGATCATCATTCCTGGGGAAGCTTACGCTAACCTACCTGACAAATACCTTTCCCACATTGTGGACCTTACTGCCCTTGTAATATTACATTTATTTGTATACTTTTTTGACTAATGTCTCTCAGCTCTCCGTTGCCTTCCTTGTATTTAGCATGTGTCCCACCCACAGTCAGTACTCAGAAGATTGTTGAAGAAGTGAATTAGTTTGTTAGAGACTGAACTTGGGCACCTATCTGCCTGGCTCCCACACCTCCCCTATTCCTTCACCATGCTGTGTGCTGCCCTGTGCAAGACCTGAATGGGACATTGGGAGACCTGAGCTCTAGACTTCCATGTTCAGTATCTCTGACTGATGCAATGCCCCAAACCTGTTTGCAAAGTGCTCTCTTACTCTTTGCCTCTCATGATCTCAAGATCCTCAAAGCCAACCCGGGGAGGCAAGCAGTGTGGGGGTAAATTTCCCTGACTTTACCATTGAGAAATCTGAGGCCTGGGGATGAACTGAACTGTCACACGGTCAATCAGAGGCAAAACCAAGGGCCCTGCTCTTTGGGTCTCCAAGTAAGTGTTATCTTGGGACAGACCCTTTCCTGAGCTGAGCCCCAGTTCAGCTTCCCCATTTATTTATTTTTTAAAAAAATTTAATTTATTTATTTGACAGAGAGAGAGCAAGAGCACAGAAGCAGGGGGAGCGGCAGGCAGAGGGAGAGGGAGAAGCAGGCTCCCCACCTCGCAAGGAACCTGATGCCGGACTGGAACCTAGGACCCCAGGATCATGACCTGAGCCGAAGGCAGACGTTTAACCAGCTGAGCCACCCAGGTGCCCCTCTGCTTCCCCGTTTATATATGAAACGGTGAAGAGAGGTTTGGATTGGACGGTGGCTGTAGCAACAGGGTCACAAGTCCCAGGCACCTAAGGTGAAGCCATATCTGAGTTCCATCTGTATTATTATTCACAAAATTTTTTATTTCAAGGATTTTTTTATCTTTGAATTTTTTAAAAAAGAAACTTCTAAAAATAAGGAAAAGTTTTATTACTTCTGTCATTGCACTGTAACTTGCATTTTAACTAAGACATGTTCAGGAAATCTGTACCTAGTAGAGTTAGAATGGGTTCATCCGGGAGCCATCTAAAATCCTCTGACCCTTCAGCGGTTAAGGTTCTGTACTTTGGGAAACCCTGGTCTGGGGCTGCTTGAGGACAGGCACCCCTCTATGAAACTTTCATTTGTTTAGTCAATCAACAAGCATCTGTTTAGGGCCACTATATGCAAAGCACCAGGCCAGGTGCTGCCACATCAACGGGTGTGTGTGAGGTGGGGCACTGGCCTGGGGCTGTCTCAGGGAGGTATTGGGGGGCATAGCTGTGTGCTGTCTGACTGCATGCCTGTGTCAGAGCATGCTTGCCCATCCGTGTGTCGAAGTCAGTTGGGGTCTGTCTGTGTGAGAGCTTATGGGATTTTGTACCCGTGTGACAGCCTGGGTACGACCTGTTTTCTCACCGGCCTGGAGCTGTGGCATGAGGGAGACACAGTGGCTACCAAGGCAAGAACCTCAGCTCTGCCAGGTCTCCTGGAGGCTCATAAGCAAACTGAGCCCCTCAGGAGTCCTCGCTGGGGACCTAGAATTCTGGAATGTTCTTAGTCTCACCCTCCCATCCTACCACTGGGGAAATAGGCCCTGAATGGGGAGAGGACTTGCCAGAGATACTAAATATGGAAGTGTCAGGGCCAGGCCTCAGGATTCTCTCTGACCCTCTGCAGCTTTTCCATGCACTTCTCAGGAATCTGCCGAGTACCATCTGCCACAAAAGCAACTTGAGGAGAAAACAAGGACTTCAAAATAATACAAATAAAACCTAATGTGTATTGAACTGGATGTCAGGCACTGTTTCAAACACTTTAAATACATTAACATGTTTAGTCCTCAAAACGCCTCTATGAGGTACATACCACTACTACCCCATTTTCCAGATGTGGAAAGTGAGGCACAGAGAGGTTCACTAACTTGACCAGGGTCACACAGATGTTAAGTTGGCTTCGTGGCCAACACTCTTTTACTCTACATTAAGCAGAAAAGGGGAGAAAGGAGAGAGGCCTTTGGATCAAAGATGCCTTTATTCATCTGACTCTGAGTTGAGAATAGCTGGTACCCTTCTGCCATTCCATGGCATGTTCTTGAAACCTCAGGTGCTGTTCTCAGCTTTGCCTGTGCTGTCTTGGTGTCACTTCTCAGATGAGGAGACCAAATTCAAAGGGAGTTACACATGTGCTCAAGATCACACAGCTGTCCCCATGTCCTTTCACCATTTGCCAGGCACTGTGCTAAATAACTGCTTTGTTTAATTTAATCCTTGTGACAACCCTATAAGTAGGAACTATTATTCTGCCCATTTAATGGATGGGAAACGAGGTTAAGTCACTTACCCAAGGGCACACAGCTAGTAAGTGGCTGAAGCAGCTCTTGAACCCAGGTCTGTCTGACCTGAAATCTGTTATTTTAACCAGCTGGCCCTCCTGCCTCACGTGTCCCGGTATCTCATAAGCACGTGCAAGGAGGGAAAGACACAGACATTGCCCGATCTTACAGAGGAGGAAACAGAAGTAGCTTGCCTGGAGCCTATATGAGAGCCGGGACTCAGAACTCAGGTCCATCTGACTCCCTGGCCAGTGCCCTTTTCTTTGTTCCTTCAGGAATATTCCAGAAAAGGCCCTAGTTCTATGGTCGTTTGTGATCAGCAGTCCCTGTCCAAAGCAATGTCTCACTTATTATTCTACTGGTACTTTCCCACAAGCCCATGAAGGTCAGAACATGCTCCATTTCACAGATGGACAATCTGAGGCCCAGAGAGGGGAAGAGCCTTGCCCAAGGCCTTGAACTAGGGTCCCTGACTCTGAGTACAGCGAGGGAGGCCCAGTGTATGTTGGGGGGAGGGAGGCCCTCTGGGGCAGGTTCCAGCTAGCTGGTCTCTCCGCTCCGGCCAGAGGCAGGAGGGTGAGGTCATTGCCTTATCAGGCTAATTGCCACCCTGTAGTATAATCCTGCCACTCAGCTGAAACCTGCAGGAATGGTTTCTGGAGACAGGAGCTGTTATTGTCCAGATGAAGGGCCCAGGGTGACGGGTGGGGAAGGGGGGCAAGCTTACCCTCGTAATTCCCCTAGAAGCAGTTTGCTTTCTCAAAGACCTCTGGGGACACAGATGTTTCTTGGTCCATCTCGGGCAGGACTGAAGGTTTCTGCTGCTTCTGTGTGCCGTTGGCCAAGATGCCAGCCATAGTAACAGAAATGCATACACGACAACAGAATTCCTACAAGTAGACAAACCAGGGCTAAAATAGATGCAGGTGGGGCCATTTCCCTCTGACACACAGCAGTTGGTCACTGACAGTGAAGATAAAAGTTGAGTAACCGAACTGGGGAAACCAGGTCACCCTGCCTAGCTGGGGAAGGTCCTAAGAAGCTGGCTTTGGTGGGTCGTGGGTGGGGGCGACCTAAAGCCAGATGTTAGAAGGAAGGACTGAGAATCAGAAGGCAACGATGACAGTCATGTAACAGCCACCTGCATTTAGTGCAGCCAGTGTTCCCGGGCACCATATGCTCTATAAACAGCCAATGGTTGCTGAGCCACTGTGCTGAAGAGGCCTGGAATGATGCAGGCCTGGGTTCCAATCCCAGGGTCACCACCTCCCAGCTGTGTGACCCTGGACAGCAGGGTTAGGGTGAAGTGAGGGAGAGCCTAGGATACGAAATTGAAGGAGGTATGACCCTGAGTCTGAGCACCCCTAAATCTACGCACCCTGGGTGCCTCTCTCCTCACCCTAGACCTGTGCCTGCTGGGCATGTTCCTTTCGTTTTCTGAACTGCAGTCCCATCACTGGTAGCAGGGGGATAAGAATAAGGGCCTCTGCCTCGGAGGGCTGGGGGGAATGAGAAGAGGCAGAGGAAGGGCTCAGCCTGGACAGGCACGTAGTCAGCATGTAAAACGCACCCCCCCCCCCCCGCCCCGCACCGTGCTCAGGGCGAGGTGTGGCGCTGTGTGCTGGGCTGACAGCAGCAGATGTCACGGACTGAATGGCTGTGTCCTCAAAAACCCACAGGCTGAGATCGTAACCCCCAAGGAGATGGTATCAGGAGGTGGGGCTTTGGGGAGGTGATTAGGTCATGAGGGTGGGGTCCTCCTGAAGGAGACCCCAGAGAGCCCTCTTCTGTGAGGAGACAAGAAGTTGGCAGTCTGCACCCTGGGGCTGGGAAGAGGGTCTTCACCAGACCCGGCCCTGCTGGCCCCTGATCATTTTGAGCTATCCCCATTGGATACATAAGGCAACTGTGGTTCAGATAGGTGAAGTGATTGCCTAAAGTCACACAGCCAGGACATGACAGAGCTGGGACTTAAACCCAGGACAGCCTGATTCTCTCCCCTACAGCTTGACTCTGCTGCTAGCTGGATGTCACACCTCCTTTCCCGAGCCTCAGTTTCCCCACCCATCGAGGGAGAAGATGAAAGTCTCACAGGCTTGTGAGACCTCACATGAGGTCTTGGATCTGGCAGTGCTTTGGATATTGCAGGGAGCTTGCTGTCTGTGCCTAAAGAATTATTAGCATAGGTGATGCAGAAAGCATCACAGGGCTCCTGATCTGTGATGAGCACCCTTTGGGTCCCCTCTCCCCACAGAATCTTCCTTTGAGTCAGGGTTCTGAGACTCCTCACACTTCGCTTACATCTGTCCTGCTCTTAGGAGCAGAAGCATATAGGAACATTTTAATCAACAGTGTGGTTACATCTCCCCAAGAGAAAGGTTTTGTTTGGCCCCCATTTAACAGATGAAGAAACTGAGGCACAGCAAGGCAAGTCATGTAGGGGATACAGTCTGTGGTTGAGGTGGAGCCTGAAAACAGTCTCTGTGTACCCCTTGCTGTAGTTTCCAAGTGGGCAAGACATTCCTGCTAAGCCAGCCATAGGACAGCACTTGAGTGAGGGCAGAGGCAGCATTCTGCTCTGGGGGTGGGGTGGGGGAAGACAGCCCCCCAGCCTTCCAGCTCCCTCTCCCTGCCTCCCCCTTCCTGGGGCTAGAGATTTTTCTTCTTGGTGCTAGCCCCTCCCTGACCATGCTAACACCCCTGGTCCTTTCAAACTATATTCTCACCTGCCTGTGAGAGACTTTAATCCCACACCTTGGTTGCTTTCTTATGGGAAAAAAGAGGAGTCTGGAGCAGAGAGTCCTTTGGATTTAGAAATAGGTTCAAGATGGAGGGGGATGGGCATGGGGTGATGAAACAGAACCCTAATCTAGCCAAGCTGACACCTGCAATTTTTTTAAACAGTTGGAAACCAGAAAGGTGCTCAAAGTCTCACAGCAAGTCAGGAGCAAAACCTGGGCCTGTGCCCAGGTCTCCTGAGCTCCAAGTCCAGTGACCTTGCCCTTGCCTTCTTTGTGCTGTGACCTTCAGAAGGCACGAGCCTTAGCTATCAGCAGCAGGGGGCACTGAGAAATACTTGCTGATACACGGATGAATGAATGCTGGTTCTTCCTTTCATGGGAGCAGGGGGTGCAATGTTGACCCCTTTGGGGGACCCTACTGGGACAGACAGGGCTTAATCCGTCTAAAACCATCCCTCCTTCCCTGGGAATGAATTCACCTGGGGTTCCCTCCTTTCCTCAGAGAGTTGTGTGCCACCTAGAGGAAGCTGGGAGCCCAGCACCCTCATCCCTTGGGGAGAACAGCGAGGGGACCAAGAAGTCCTGACAACTACACGCCACGCTTGAGTCTAGCCTAGTGCAGAATCTCTGATGGGGTCTGAGGATTCTTAATGTCCCAACAGTGACAGCTATATTATGGTTGGTAGGAGACTGTCCATGTTTGTTGCGAATATACACAAAAAGAAAAAAAAATCTACAAAAAAGTATTCAGGTGAGGTGAGACATCATAGCAGCAACTCCTCAACCGGTTCAGGGAAATAATTCCATGTATTGTACTTGTGACTTTTCTGTAAATCTGAGAGTGTTTCAACATTTAAAATATATGTAGTATTAAAAATAAATCAAATAAACGTATTCCGGGAAAATGATGCAGACAGGGACACCTCCTTCTTCAGATGGGCATGGCGGTGAACTAAAAATCTGTAAGGTGATGCTTTCCACCTACTGAGCTCTGACTGGGGGCTTCCAGGCCTCATCCCACTTGCTCTTCACATGCTCCGTCTCTGAATAGGTATCATCACCCCCATTTTTCAGATGCAGGAACTGAGATTCAGAGGGTTGAAGTGACTTGGCCAAGGTGGCTGAATTGGCAGCCCCAGTCTCCCTGCCACTGTCCTGTGCTGCCGCCATCAGTCTTCCTACTCAGCAAGCCCTGGCTGTGCCGCCATCTCCCCAGAAGCCTCTCTGATCCCCCAACTGGTTACGATCATCCATTTTCAGAGATCAAGCCTTCCCATGGCCAAGCGTTCATCCACTGAAGAAATATTTGTGCGGAGCATCCTGCCAGGGGCAGGCACATGCTGAGAATAAAACAGATGCTGCCCCCAGCCCCGTGGAAATTGGACACAACCGCGCCAGCAAATACACGTCGAATCCCAGATCTGATGGGGGCCAGCAGCGTGGTCGGGGAGCTCTGGTGGGGAGGCGCTGTCAGGGGCACAAGGGGCCGAGGGAGAAGCACCAGGACGAGAGGGTGGCAGGCCTCCTCGAGGAGCTGGAGGGAAAGCTGGACGTGGAGGATGAAGTGCCGGGAGCAGGGGTCCAAGTGGCAGGCAGGCGAGGTCCCACAGGGACCTTTGTACGGAACCTGATCTTTACTCAACAGCAAGGGAAGCCACCGGCGGCCTGCGAGCAACGGAGAGCTGAGGAGATTGACATTTGTAAGAGATCACCCTGGTGCTGCTGTGGGAGATCACAGGGGACCGGAGTAGAAGCAGATGGGTCCTTATCTCGCCCTCCCTGTTTTCGGGTTGAGTCCAGGTCTTATCTTGCTTTCTAGAGAGCTCCTGGAGGCCAGGCAGGGTGCCCGTCCAGGGTGTTCACCGAGCCCAAGCTGTCCCGTCCCCCAGGCTGGCTCCGTGTCTCAGCCTATGCTGTGTCCCTGGGTACAGCCTGGGACCCACTCTGCTCTTGGCTCCGGGGCTCGGCGGCCCCAGCGCGGGTGGAATGTTTGACAGAGGAGTGCGCACGTTCTCCAAACAGACCTTGATTCATGTCTCCAGGAGGAACTTGCAAACAGACTCTGCTGCTGCATCCATCAGAGGAGAGATGGGCTCTGTAAACAGAGGCCCACGGGCTGTCTCTGTCTTCCTGCAGACACCCCTCCCTGTGGGTCACCGGCAGTGCCCTGCCCCGCCCTGGCCACGGGGGCCACGCTCTGTGGCAAGCTCCTCTCCAGAGCCGCAACCACGCATGGCCCTCATGGCCTCCGTTTTACAGGTGAGGAAGCAGTCTCAGAGATGGCAAGTCAGTTGCCCAAGGTCATATCGTCAACCCAGCTACTACAAGCACTATACTGTGTGCTCCTACTATACATGACGGCTAATACAACTAACAGTAACACATTTACTTGTGAGCAGGCGTCATGTGCCCAGCTCTGTGCTAAGTGCTCTGTGTAGACTAACTCACTTGGTCCTCGTAACGATCCTGTGAGGTAAGGGCCCCCATTTTCCCATTTTTCATATGGGGAAGCCAAGGCAAAGAGGGCGATCAGGCGATTTTCCAAAGTCCTGCTGAGCATAAGTGGGGAAAGTGGGACTTGAACCCAGGCAGGGTGAGCACAGAGCCCGTGCTTCACTCTCCCTGAGGGAGGCTCACCTGCCTCCCGGGGAGCTGGGAGCGGCCCTCGCTTTTGTCTGTTTGCCAAGTGCAGAAACTGAGGCCCAAAGAAAGGAAATGACTGTGTCTCGGCCCCCTGGGCTTCCACGGCAACTTTGGGCCAGGAGAGTGGTGTCTGCGGGCTCTCCTTTTCAGAATCCACGATAGGAGGTAGAGGCCTTCACCCTACTCCCAGAGGTGCTTCTGCCTTGCTGTGTGACCTGTGGCAAGTTCCATCTCTCTGAGCCTCAGTTTCCACAACTGTTCGATGGGCGTGACCATTCCAGCCCCTACCCCATTATAAGGCCTACTGTAAAACCAAGTGCGTGAAGGGGCAGGGGTACGGGCCTGGCCTGTCCTGGCCCTGATTCCTGTATTGTGAATGGAATGTCCAAGCGGCCGTCGTTCTGGAGTTGAAAACCCCAGGGGTGGGGCTGGGCTGGGCTGGCCCTCCTCCATGGTGAGACCCCCCACCTTGGGCTCCAGCCCAAATTGCCAGACACAGGCCTGAGAGGAGGGCCCCCTCCAGGCGGGGGGTGACCAGGAGCCAGCCGGGCCGGCCATTTGTCCACAGATGGGTGTGCAGATAACGGGCGTCTGGAGATAAGGCAGGGCCTGCTCGAAGCCTAGTGGAGAGCCAGGCCAACTCAGGGCGGGGGGCGGGGGGGAGGTGGGGTGGAGAGACAGGGAACTCAGGGCAGCTGTGGCAGATATGGCTGGATCCCAGCCCTGAGGCCTGGACAGAACTCTTTCTGCCGCCCTGTTGCACAGGGCTAATGGCTTCCCCTGTTCTGGGCCCGCCCCCACCCCCACCCCCACCAAAACAAAACAGAATAAAGCAAGCAAACAAACAAGCAACATGCACTTTTATCAGAAGCGGGGCTTAAGCTGGAGAGCCCTGGGCTAGCCCTGGGTCCAGCCTAGCCCCGACTAACTGACAATCCAATTCTAACAGGCTTCTTAACCAAACGTCACTGCCAGTATTACTAAAGGAACAAAGCAAATTGCAGTTCGAACCCATTTTGATTGAAAAATATGCACATTTATGTTTGTATATTCATAGACATTTTGGGAAAAATATCCCTGCAAATGTCAACAGCATTAATACCCAGAGCAGAGTTTTTCAACCTCAGCACTTTGGACATTGGCTGCGTAAGTCCTTGCTGTGGGGACTGACTGTCCTGTGCGCCACACGATGCCAAGCAGCGTCCTGGCCTCCAGTCTGCAGATGCCAGGAACGGGGCCACCTCCCCCACCCGAGCTGTGACAACATTCCCACATGTCCCTCTCCCGTTGAAAACCACGGATCCGGAGGACACGTGAGGAGGGACTTGTGTTTGTTAAGCCCTACGCTGAACGTGTTGCCGTGTGCAAGCATGACTCCATGAGAGGAGAAGAAACCCCAATAAGATGAAAAACTAAAGAGAAAAACTAAAGAGAAAAACTAAAAACCATCGTTGCAGGTTGGACGGATAAATGAACATGGACTGAAGGAACCGGAGGAAAACCAGAGCCTGGGTGATCAGGGGCAGCACTGGAGACCATCCAGTTAAGGCTTGTGGTTTACAGAGACAAAAGGGAGGCCTACAGAAGCCAGGGGCTTGTCTACATTCACAGAATGGGCTAGCACTGTGTGAGAGGAAAAGCTGGGTGTGTTGGCCCCCAGTCCAGGGCCCTGAACCCCACAGTGGGGAAAAGCAAATGCGAGAACAGTGGGCTGAGAAAATGTTCCTGCTTTTGCAGTTGGAGGCAAGTGACCCCACCGGCGACCTGGCCCCAAGGGCCCTCGGCCTGCCCTGTGCATGCATCCACGAGGCAGTCTGTGTCAAGGGCCGGAGGAGGTGGGAAGGTCTGTTCCATGCCCCGTGTGGCGGCAGCACGCGTGGGAAGGCTGCTCGAGAGATTGAGGTAGCCCACGTGCCAGGCCCCGGAGATAGTGGGCGGCCCTAGGCCTGCTGAGGGTTGGATGACCCAAGAGGTGGGCTGCCGCCCTCCCACAGATGGCCACAGTTGGGGGGGGGAGGGGGCGGTTCTCCTTTACTGAACACTTACTAGGTGCCGAGGGTCCCACAGGGTGCCCCCAGGGGGGAGATGAGATTCAAACCTGGAGCCCCTGGCTCCAAAACCGGTGCCCCTCAGCTTGCCCCTCGACTCCCGGGGAGCCCTGTGCAGCAGACAGAAAGAGGCCGCAGCAGCACCCCCAAAGGGCCACGAGGAGCCAGCCCCCACGCATCTGCTGCGGACACCAGTGGCAAAGTGTGGGCTATGCCACAGCGGAGCATGACTCAGCCTCAAAAAGGAAGGAACTTCTGACACCAGCAACAACATGGATGAACTTTGAGGACATTACACTCTATGAAATAAGCCAGTCACAGAGGGACAGATGCCATATGATCCACTCATATGAGATCTCTAGAGAAGTCAAATTCATAGACACAGAAAGAATGGTGGTTGCCAGGGGCTGGGGGAGTTTCAGTTTTGCAAGATGAAAAGGGTTTGGGAGACTGGTTTCACAGCAACATAAAATGTATTTAATGCTACTGACCTGTACACTTAAAAATGGTTAAGATGCGGGGCGCCCAGCTGGCTCAGTCGGTTATGCGTCTGACTCTGGATCTCAGCTCAGGTCTCCATCTCAGGGTCATGTGTTCAAGCCCCATGTTGCGCTCTCCGTGCTGGGCGTGGAGCCTACTTTAAAAAAAAGGTTGAGGTGCACCCGGCTGGCACAGTTGGTTAAGCACCGGACTCTTGGTTTCAGCTCAGGTCATGATCCTGGAGTCCTGGGATCGAGCCCCACAGTTGGGCTCCCTGCTCAGCAGGGAGTCTGCCTGTCTCCCTCTCTCTCTGCCACAACTCCCTGCTCACTCTCCAAAATAAATAAATACATCTTAAAAAAAAGATTAAGATGGTAAATTTTATGTCATTTGTATTTTACCACAATTAAAAAATAAAGATGAGGGGCGCCTGGGTGGCTCAGATGGTTGGGCGGCTGCCTTTAGCTCAGGTCATGATCCCAGGGTCCTGGGATCGAGCCCCGCATCGGGCTCCCTGCTCAGCGGGGAGCCTGCTTCTCCCTCTCCCTCTGCCTCTCCCCCTGCTCATGCTCTCTCTCTCTCTCTCTCTCTCTCTCTGTCTCGAATAAATAAATAAAAAACCTTAAAAACAAAAACAAAAAACAAAGATGAGGCAGAACATAGGTGAAATAGTGTTCCCTCAGGGAAACAAAACCACTGTGATTTCTGGAAAAAGGGCTTTGTTATGGGAATCACGCCCTTACACAACTGGGGGATGGGAATGCAGGAAGGTCACTGGTGGGATCTGAGAGGCCAGCAAGGGGGTGTCGCCGGAAGGGCTTTGGGAAGGTGCTTCAGTGGCTGCGTCTCTCCAGAGCACCTCCGCAGTCCAGGGTGGTAGGTCCCAGCCGCTGCTGGTCTGTGGGGTCATCATTTGGCATTCAGCCTCAGGAGAGGAACGACTGCTGCTTCACTTCTGCCTTCAAATCTCCACAAATTCTTCTTTTGACCGACTCTAACCAGAAACCCTTACAGGGAAGGGTGTTTAGGGAAACAGCTCCCAGCTTAACCAAGATGGCCCAGAACAAATCACTTCATGGGGTGATGGCGGAATGATCTCCTAAATACATAGTTAATTGAAAAAGGTGGACGAAAATGTGGATAATACACACATCATTATTTTTTAAATTGTGGTAAAATACACAGAAAATTTACCATTTTACAATTTTTAAGTGTACAATTCAGTGGCATGAAGGACATTCACATTGCTGGGAAACCATCATTCTGTCCTGTAGAGCCTTTTCATCATCCCAAACCGAAACTCTCCGCCCATCCTTTTTTAAGGACACATGCACACACTTCTACTTCAGTATGCACAGAGTATCTCTGGAAAGATACTCAAGAAACCAAGAAACCAAGAAACCAGCAGGGAGGAGCGGGAGGGAGGTTTACTAATGGAGACTTACTTTTCACTTTGTTGTGTTGTACTGTTTGAACATGTTCTTTTATTCTTTTGTCTGTGAAGCTGCCCTAATCCCTTGATTCTGAGTTCAGAAGGAAAGTATCTTCCTCCTTTCCCAAGAGCACAGTGGCTGATCCCTGCCCCCCCCCCCGCCCCCAACCCTCAACTGCTGGCACAGTTTGGTGTGGAATAAAGATGGCTACACTGGTAACTCATCATGTGTAACCCCCGTGCTCAGAGCTCAGTGTCCCCCTCTCTACAAGGGAGGGCTTGGCGCAGGCGGCACCCAAGAGCCCATATGCTCAGGGATGTGTCGACTCTAATCAGAGTTTCAGAACCCTCCCCCCAACCCCCACACCCCTCCCACACCCCCACACCCCCAACCCCGGCTGGAGGCTGGGTCTTTGCAGGGGAGGGGAGGCAGAGATGCAGAAGGATAGAGGGACCTGGAAAGACGGCAATGGGGACCGGATTCGACATGAGAGTTCCTTCTGCTCAGAAAGAGCCAGGAGCTGGCCCCAAAGGAACATGGCTTCAGTAATGGAACAACGGCTTCCATTAAGCAATCGGGGGATGCTGTGGAGTTCCTTGTTATCCTCGGTTTTCTCTTATATATTCAAATAGGTTCCTAACAAAATAATAGTTAAGCTCACTTTGTAACACGATGTAAAATCATGTGGTTTACCATACTTTGGAAATGCTATCAAACACGATCACTGTACAGTGGGTGCTTCTGGGCCCCTGGATGTGGAGATGGTGGACAGGGTGTGATTAAAGCCTTCTGATTTGAGCAGATTTTCATTTGGACGTTGGTTCTCCTAGCACACAGTAAAAGCAAATGGCAACCAAGACTGTTATTATGTACTGTGAAATAAAGTTATTGCACACTGTAAAACATGAAATGTAACGTGTTTAAAAAATAAGATACCTATCACCTGTACTTAATTAGGCATAGAGTACCTCCAGAAAGATTACCGGGGCATTGATAGTGGCGGCCGCCTGCAGGGAAGGGAGTGAAGAGCCCTGGAGGTGGGGGGGGGGGGGGGTAGGGAGTTGGCTGCACATCCTGTACTTTAAAAAATGGCTTGACTTTTAAACCTTATAAATGCATAGCTTTTAAAAATAATTAATAGGCTGATTCCAGACCTGGGGCAGGAAATGTGCAAGATGAGCCGGGAACATCTTATAATCAATGTTAAAGAGCAAGGGAGCTCTCAGAGTCTACTGGGTTCATGCAAAACTGACTAGGAGATGGGAGGAGAAAAAGGAGTATTAATATGGTAAATAACAGCAATGAATCTAGAGTTCATAAAGAAACATCCATCCATACATACCTCATTCATCTCTTGTGGAGGATGCTGGGTTTGGCTGATCACAAAAATAGACCCAATTCTTCACCCTTCCCTGAAACTCTGGGGAATTTTGCAACTCCTCCCTAGGAGGTGGGGTCTATCCCTTGCCCACTGTGAATCTAGGAAAGGCCACAGGATTTGCTTTAGCCAGTGGATGCTGGTGAACGTGACCAAACAGCAAGTTGAAATGTGCTTGCATGGATGGGCTTGCTCCTGAGCTCCTGCCCCTGGAGGAAGAACACGTCCCAGCCTGACCCTCTGGCCCCATAAGAACAAAAGACACGTAGAACAGATCTGAGCCCAAAAGCGGCCTGGGGCCAGGCCCCAGCTCCTTCATCCAAACCCAGCTGCCCCACAGACATTCCAGAAACAACCACAAACCTGTCTTTTACACCACTGAGTTTGGGTGTTTTGTTACTCAGCATTATTGTGGCAATAGTTGGCTGATACAGATCTTATGATGGTATTATAGTTTGCTTTTTTTTTGGAAAAAAAAAAAGCCTTACATTTCAGAGGTATGGACTAAAATACTTACAAATGAAAAAAAGTAATTCATTTTAAGAGAAAAATTGTACTCTGTTGTCAGACGACCATGTGTCAACCATGTGTCCTATCTTAAGTATCGGGGTTCTGGGGCACTTCTCCTCAGTGATTCTAGAGGTTTGGAGTCCTGGAGTATTGTAGTTGAGGGATACTCTGGACTATGCTGTCCATGTCCTCATTTGGGAAGTCTGTGGATCATGGGGGAGAAGGAACTTGCCAAGGTCTCCATATGCTGAGACCCCACCCAAGACTCCTTTTTCCGTTCCTCCACATTGCTGTGAGCAGGAGGCTACAGCTGGGTTTGGGCATCTGTATGCCTTCCTGGGCCCCATCTCTGACCCAGCCTAGAAAAATCCAGAATTGCCAATGAGTACAAAGAAATCTCTTCCAGTCTTCATCCTCTGGCTGTGCAAAAATCCCATAAAAGGCCATCTAGATCCCCAAGGGCCTGGTATAGACCCAGGACACCCCCAGGAAAAGAGATAGTGACAGAGCTGGTTCTTAAGGATAGGCCCAGCTGTGCTTCCGATCACCCCTCTATTCCCCCAGGGCCTTGAACCATCACAGTAACCCAGCTCCTCCCACCTCGAGGCTTTTGATCCACACAGGCTCATATCTGTCCTTTGGAATGGCATTCCAATTCCATATGTTTGGAGGAGCCAAATGATTCCCCTGGTTATATAGATGAAGATACTGAGGCCCGAGGGAGCCTTTCAAAGTCTCCTGGGGTATCAGAGGCCATCTCTACAACCCAGCTACCCAGGCCAGGCTAGGTATAGCCCAGGTATATAACAGGGTTTCTAGGTGTCCCCAAGCTCAGCTGCCTGACTTGCTGGTCCTCACCACCTGCCCAGCAAACCCCCTTCCCCACGAGGGCCCAGGGCAGCTGGGCTGGAGCAAATCCTGCGTGCTCTATGGCCACTGGACAATTTGGGATTCCCTGACCCTGGTCTTCTCTGCCCCAAGTGCCGTACCTTGACATCTGCATAGCCAACTTGTTCATGTCCTACAGGTTTGTGCCCCCAAGTTGCCTTATTAATTATTTAATAAGTTATCATGCTAAGTGAAGGAAGCCAGTCACAAAAGACCACACATCGCATGATTCCCCTTATATGAAATGTCCAGAACAGGCAAGCCAACAGAGACAGAAAGATCAGTGGTTGCCAGGGGCTGGGGGTAAAGACGAATGGGGAGTGGCTGGGGGCAGGGTTTCTTTTTGGGATGATGAAAATGTGCTGGAATTACACTGTGGTGATGGTTACACTACTCTGTGAATATACTAAAAGCCACTGAATTGCTTACTTTAAAAGGGTGAATTGTATGATATGCAAATTCTCTCTATAATGCTATTTTTAAAGGAGTGAAAGGGAAAAAAAAGTGGCCTTATGAGTGAGACCTTCCCTGACTACCCAGTTTGAAACTGCAATCTCTCTCTGCCCCTCACACTGAGCCTCACTCCGCTTTATTGTCCTCTGAAACACTTCTCACCGTGAGCCATGTGACCTGTGTTTTTGTTCATCGTCCTTCCCCTCCAGCAGGAAAGAAGCAGGGACCTCCTCTGTCTTGCTCACCACCTACCTGCGCACCCAGAACAACGCCTGATGCATACTAGGCGCTCGGGACATGGTTGGTGAACTCGTTACCCAGCCCAGGCATTTATAAGGTTCCCCACCAGGTGAATCCCACCTGCGGATCCTGAGACACGGTGCCTTTTAAGCATCTCCAAGCCAAAATTTTAGAGTGACTCCCCTTTGGTAATCCATCTGCCTTGCTCCCTCTCATTCCTGCCCACCGTCCCCCCAGACCCCCCATGGAGGCTAGTCCCACCCCCACCCCCCACCAAGGAAGGCCTGCTGGGACACTTCCCTCCTTCCCTCTGTCTGTGTGGCTCATCCTGGAAGCATCCCACCTAACCTGTTGGTCTCCCTCTTGCTGGCATGCTCCTCTCCACATAGCACGGTGACCTTTTGGCAAATGCAGCTCTGGTCTGATCCACATAGCCCCTGCTTTAACTTTAAACATCAGGGACTCCCCACCGCTGTCAGGATAAAAGCTAGAGCCCTTGCCAACCTGGCTTCTGTCCCCCTTCCCTTGCACAGGCTAATCCTCCTCTCTGGAGCTCCAGCCACACAGCGCCTTTTAGGTCTTCGAACTCAAAGCCTGTTCTCTTGCTGCTAGTCCTTGTACAGTCTGTTCCCTCAAGAACACTAGTCTTGCCCCCTGTTTGACTTTAGGGCTCAGCTTAAGTGTTGCTTCCTCCAGGAAATATCCCCTGACTCTTAGTAGACTCAGTGACACCCCAGAGGTCCTGGGCATCCTTGTTTCTCTTTTTATACCGTTTTGTCTGCTTACTTGTCTGTCCTCCTACGAGGCTGAACTCCCCTTATGACGGGGGTTGTGGGGCGACTTGCCCCACTCAGGGCCCAGCCAGGACCCGCTGCATGTTAGGTGATCATTCAAATATTCCAATCAACAAAGGGGCGAATGAATCAATACACCCCTTCTTCCAGGCCTGTACTCCTTCCTCCTTTCCCTCTTTTCTAGTCCTGCCCACTCAGCAGGTACAATTCAGTCCCATCTCCTCAGAGAAGCCTTCCCTGATGTCTGTAGCAGAAATGCAACTCCCGTCCTCACACCTCCCCTGGGCAGTTGTGTGGCACACCCCCTGAGAACCAGGCTCCGGCGTGTTCCATTTCCTCCTTCACTGCCAACAACGTGAGTGAAGCAATGTGGCTGTCCCTAGACCCAGAGACTTGGGGCTCAGGGAGGATGCAGAGAAGGTACTGAGTGGAGACAGAGGTACTGAGTGGAGACAGAAGACAGCGGAGGATGCTCAAGCAAGTGCACATGTCACCCAAGAGTTCCAGTGTCAAAGAGTCAGAAGGACTCACAGTTAGAATGGATCGTCGAGCCATATGTAACACCTGATCCCCCAATGATGGAATTTTACTGATGACTCACTATGGAGCACTCACTATCTGCCAGGCTCTGGCTGAATTTTTTTACCACAGCATCTCACATAATCATCACAACTGCCTTATGCATTGGGTACTACTGCTGCCGTCATTTTACGTATGGAGGAAGGGAGGTTCAGAGAGGTGTAGTAACTTCCTCTGGGTCACACAGCAAGCAAGTACCGAGGTTGAGATTCTTAATTTCTCTTCATGACTAAGGCATGCCACCTCTACAGCTTCGCCCAGAGATAAACATCCAGCCTCCACTTGCTTCTCACTGTTGTGAGAGGGCTCACCACACACCAGGTCATTCTTTCCTTTATTCGTTAAGTTAATGAATATTTACTGAGCACTACTACGTGCAAAACTGTGTCACTGGGGCTAAGGGATGTACAAGCTATCTGTTCTCATGGACCTTACATTCTAGAAAGCAGGAGCAGACAGAGGCCACTGAAAAATAAAAACCCGAAGGGGCACCTGCACCCCAATGTTTATAGCAGCAATGTCCACAATAGCCAAACTACGGAAAGAGCTGGGCACGTTCTGCGTGGAGCACTGGGTGTTATGCGCAAACAATGAATCATGGAACACTACATCAAAAACTAATGATGTAATGTATGGTGATTAACATAACATAATAAAATAAAATAAAATAAGATAAAAATAAATAAATACAATGCATCTACTCACATCCAAGCAGCACAGCGAGGGCCATAGAGGCTGCTGTGGAGCAGGGCACCCAGGTTTGGGCTCTGCCTGTAGGACCCACTGGGCGTTGCTGGGACAATGACTCCCCATGTAGGAATTTGAGCTGGGAATGGGTTTCCCTATGGAAAGAGCAGTTGTTAGAGACTCAAAGGACAAGGTTTGAGTCTATGTGAACTTGGATGGGTACCTCCCCCTCTCTGGGCCTCAGTTTCCCTATCTACAATCTGAAGGAGCTGGAATTTGCTAAGAGTTTCCCAGGCCTGAGAAGCAAGTCCACACCTCCCCCCTCAGGGTCCTGGACCCACACAGGATTCTGGGAAGCAGGTTAAGAGGAGGACTGGGGAGGCCCCAGTTGTCCCCTACCCCCCAGGGCCTCTGCACCTGGGAATGGAAGCAGAGATGCAGGAAAGGCTCCGGCCCTGATGTTAGCAGTGGTCCCATTTCCTGCAGCCCCTGTTCTTGGGGAACAGTCCCCCAGGGTTGTCAATCCTTTCCCCCTTTCCTTAACAGCCCTAAACTGAAACAAAGCTGGTGGGAGATTTTGCCTCTACCCCATGGGTAACTTCAGGCAGGCCCTTCACCACTCTGGGCCTCCGTTTCCCCAGCTCTGACCTTCCTGGTGCCCAAGCTATCTCAGTGGGCCTAAAGGCTGCAGTAGGGTCGCCGATGGTGCCTCAGCGGGGCCCTTTATTGGGAGAGAGCCCACAAGGGCGACCTGTGGAGGGAATGTGCTTTACCTACAGGAGCAGGGCCCGGGTCGGGTTGCAAGTCTGATTACTGCCTCTGTGCATTAGGCCTGTTGCCTGTTGACAGGATTTTTTGTTTAATTGGAGGCATAAGAAAACAATAACATCTGTCTGCAGGAGGAGAGTTACGGGAGCCCAGTGAGGAGAGCTCCAAAGGAGGTGTGTGGGTGTGTCGGGGGGGTGGTTCTGAAGTCTGAGCTCTGCCATGAGGGCTGGTGACCCTGGGTGAGTCACCATGGCCTCAGTCTTGCCACCCAGAAATGAGAGGTTGGACTACAGCTGGCCCCAAAACACCTGCATCAGGATTCCCCAGGGAGTCTATTTAATTCCAATTCCCAGTGGTGTCCAGCGTCGCTGACCCAGAATCTCCTAGGGAAGAGGCCTGTGAGTCCACCACGTCCTGCGTGTGACTTGGCAGGCCCTGCAGCACAGGGTGAGAATTGGCACTGTGGTCCCCAAGTGTCAGCACGGAGTCTGGTGCACAGGAAGTGTCAGTTCTCCTTATGACTTGAAAGTCTAAAGGATTTGCACCAGAATGTTAATGGGTGATACGATTCTAGTGACTTCAGTTTCCCTTTTTTTTCTTTTTTGCCTTCAAACACTTGCTGATTTTTTACAGTGGACATGTATAGCAGTATAACTGACAAAAATAAATATGGGAGAAAATGAGATGACTCTATAGTTTGGATGGTTAGTCTTTTTGGTAGGTGTGCATGTAATTATATTTAAATTTTTTTCTTAACTGCATGACTTACAGGTTACCACAGCATTGCAGGCTTTTACTAAAACAAGCAAAACAACAGAACACAAATGTGTACACATGACAGGTTGTTATCCAAACCCTCCCTGCTCTTACCCCTGAGGTAACCAATGTTAACAGCCCATTGGGGATCATTCCACACTCTTCCTCTCGCTCACACAGAGACTGACACCTTGGTGAAAGGTCTGTTTGGGGCTTTTTGTTGTTGTTGCATTTACTGAAATCTAATCATCTTGTATACCCCGCTGCAATTTATTTTTCTCTCTTGAAATATATCACAGACATCCCTAGGAGAGGAAACTAGCTCTATTTCATTTCTTTTTAGATTTGCTCAATAAATATTTAATTTTCTTTCCTGCCTCTACAAACAGAAACAAATGAAAATAAAAGCTACCTCTAAATCTTCAGGATTCCAATTTTGAGCTTTGAGATGGACCATGCCATACCCAACCCCCTTCAACACACACAGCTGATACGTACGCACACACACGTGTGTGCGTGTACACGATATGCACGCGGATACACACACACACACACACACACACACCCCTTCTTTCCTCTCCTTGCATTGTTGGTAAACATGAAATCTCATCCCTTCAAGAGCAGAGAATGGGTCTTAGTCACCTGAGCTGGACTCACGCTATGAAGTCAGACCCTTCTTCTAAATTAGCACTGAAAACCAGTAACAGCGAAAGCCAGAAGGAGCCCCCAGACCCAGCCTGATCCTCAGGCTCTGGAAATGGATTCTGCTGGTTTAGGGGGAGAGCAGCTTTTTCTTTCAACACAATCATCCACGAAACCTTTAAGCCAGAGTTGCAAACCGAGGCCACATCTGGCTACAGATGGGTTTAATTTGGCCCAATCACCATTAAAAACGTGTTTTAAGGGGTGCCTGGGTGGCTCAGTTGGTTAAGCGTCTGCCTTCAGCTCAGGTTATGATCCCCAGGTCCTGGGATCAAGCCCTGCTTAGGGTTCCCTGCTCAGCGGGGAGCCTGCTTCTCCCTCTGCTCCTCCCCCGTGTGTGCTCTCTCTCAAATACAAAATCTTTAAAAAATGTGTTTTAAGTTAAAACATTTAAAAAATGGGAAATTTCATGGGGACGCCTGGGTGGCTCAGTTGGTTAAGCATCTGCCTTCTGCTCAGGTCATGATCCTGGTGTCCTGGGATCGAGTCCCGCACCGGGCTCCCTGCTCAGCGTGAAGCCTGCTTCTCCCTCTGCCTGTGGCTCCCCCCTGCTTGTGCTCTCTCTCTCTCTCTGACAAATAAATAAATAAAATCTTTAAAAAATTTTAAAGTGGAAAATTTCATGTAATAGCCTAGATTCCTGCTTTTCTTGAAAATTCCAAGATTTGGCCACTCTGGGCCCAAATTCCCAAATGGCCACAGCCAGCTGGCACTGAGCACTGCTGCCCCGTGAAGACGGGGCACTGCCTTCTGCACAGCCCCACCTGGCGCACTCCGCTGTGGGGTGTTTCCTACCTGGTCTCTGCTGGCCTGCACTACAGTGGAGGCCCGTGGAGGGGTGCATCACAGGTGCACCCGGGGCAAGAACAGAACGCCCAGAAGGACACTGGCATTCCAAGAAACAGTCCTTGCCAGGGGCCTCCTTTGGCCCTTCATTGGCTGAAATGTCTGGTCACCCCTCTATGTCGGGAAGCCACAACACCGCAGTAACAGCTACTATTTATTGAGTGCTCGCTACACGCTGAGGACCGAGCTGAACACTTCACTCTCAGGACCTCCTTTGACGCAACAATCTTATCTAGGCATTATTGTCTCCGTGTGGACCTGATGAAGAAACCTAGGCTCAGACAGCTTAGGTCATTTGCCCAATTAACGCCATTAGCAAGTGGTGGAGTTTGGATTGCAACCTAGCTGCAGAGCCCAAGGGAGTACTTAGCCCGCATGCCACACCCCTGCCTGGACCAGCAATGGCCTTCTGCTCATTTGCATATGAACCTAACCCAGAGGGAGTGTGGGAGGGCTGTGGCCCACCTCAGCTTGCCCTCCCCCTCCCCCGTGGAGATAGCACATCAGAGTGGTCAAGAGCAGGGCTCTGGTGTGAGAGAGACCTGAGCTCAGAACCCAACTGCTGGTAATCCCATGTCCCAGCTGTGGAACCCAAGCGAGCGACTGAACGTGGAGCCTCAGCTTCCTGATCTGTGACACGGGAAGGAGAGGAACGCCTGGTGCTGAGGGTTCTTGGAGGGCTGAGCTTGTGCATTTGAATGCTCCATGTGTAGAGTTCTTTGGTGGCAGGCATAAGAGAGTCTAGCTAAAAAATGAACCAAAAAAAGGGGTAGAAGGACATGGACTACTCCGAATCCAAAGAAAAACTGAAGAACCAGGAAATGAAAGAGCAGGAATAAAGGACAACCACTGGAGCAGCAAGCGTCCAAACTCTTTTCTCCGCATCCTTTATTCAGTGTCCCAGGAGCCTTGCCTGCCCTGGGTCCCATTCCTACCTGGGTTATGTCAGGTTCCCTGGAAGCAGAGCTCAGGATGCGGAATCCTGTGTGATTTGTTTGCTGAGAGGGTGCAGGCAGGAGAAGAGCAGGCAGGCACAGGACTGGGGAGGGAAGAAGCCTGTCAACGATGTGGTTTCAGGAGCAGTCTAGTCCTGGTCTGATCCCACGGGCAGGCTGGAGCATGGTTTGTACCACAGTCTGTCCACACTTGAGGCCCAGCGGCTGGGTTTATAGCCCCCATGAGTCAGTCACTGACCACAGGCCACCCCCGGGGAGACGCACAGCCTCCCAGGTGGCTCCAGGTAATTCACCTGGGGGTACTCTTCCAGAGAAGGAGGCAGCTGAGAGCCATTAGCACCCAGCATCTGCTTCGGGGAGAGGGTGCACTAGCCCAGAAGGGAGTCTGGGCAGGGCACCCGGAGCATCACTGAATGTCCCACAATGAGGGAGAGGTAATTACCTGAAAAGAAATCAGGGCAATGTTTGAAGAAGGAGAACTGGAGACGGAAAGCTGCGGGGGGGGGGGGGGGTGGGTGGGAAGCAAATATTCACTGCCAATGGTCAGCCCTGAGCCTGCCATGTGTACAGTAAGCGTCAAATTAGCGGTGGCTATTATTATATAAGTGTAACAGGATAATAAAATGGAAGTGGCAGCAAGAGGCCAAGGTGTAATAGATGCTACATTCCAGAGTAAGGTACAAGACCATGGTAGATAAGAACTGGCTGTTCTCAACCCCTCACTGTGGGCATTGTTAAAGGACTGGAAGAAGTTGAGGAATGGGGGGAGGAGGTAGTTCTGTAGAGTTGCTGGTCTTCCGTGAGTACCCCCTGCCCTCAAAAAAGAGTGATGGGGGATGCTCTCCCTTCATCTCCCATTGGGAGGGTGGTACTCCTAGAGATCAAAATATGTCTCCTACATTTCAGTGGGCACAACACCTGCCCTTGGATCACCCTGCCCTTCCCACTGAATGGGCCACCTCTGGGCTGGCCAACTGCTTCGACAGTGGATCGGAGGGGCCATGGCTGCACTGGGTAGCTTACTCTCAGAGCTGATTGGAGCAAGGGCTGTGCAGTTTGGTGCACTCACATGGGGCAGCTAGAGAGAGATCCAGGAAGCCTCAGGGTCTGTCCGAAGAGGGTTCCTGGAGGGCAAGCCGAGAGGAGCTGGAGGGCCTGCTGGATGCTGAGGGGCTGAGGAAGGAGAAAGCCGCCTCCAAGTATAGAGAGATATATCCACCTTGCAAAGGACCTGCGGGTGAAGAGCCTCAGGAAGGGCAGAGCGAGCCCCGGAAAGGCCCCCCTGTGGGAGTCTACTGTAGATGCCTGCCCGGTCCAGCGCGCCCCCACACGGGCTACCACAACAGGTACCACAACAGGTAGCCACTCTCTTCCTCCATGGCTCCAGCCCTGGAAATCGAGCTTACCAAATTGTGCAGGGAGGGGAGATGCACCAGGCAGGAGATAAAGAGAGAAGCCAAATATGCTTCTTCCTTGAATAAAGGCTTCAGTGGACCTTCCACACAACCAAGCTGGGGATGAGGGCTGCAGGGAGAAGGCCCTGCTTCCAGCCCAATGTGGAGATGTGGTGGTCTGGGGGCACTGAACTGAGATGACATCTAGTGACTGGAAGTGGCTCTAGGACTTTTCACTACTGAAAGGGACCAGAAAACTCATGGCTCTGCCCCAGTTTTCATATAGGGTCGGGATAACTAGCCCCACAGAATAAATAACAAGGGACACAGGGAGCAAAATACAAGTTCCTTGTGCATCAAAGCCTGTGTGTTCTGAGTGTTGTAATAAAAGTGATTTGAGGAAAGGCATTGGAAATGACATTTCCAGACTGGGGACTGAATGTTAGGCCAGGTCTCATTCTGGAACCAGTGAGCTTTCCAGAGCTGAAAGGGCCTTAGGCACCATTTAGTACCCCCAACATCTTTTCCAGACTGGGAAACTAAGGCCCATGTATGAGCAGGGACTTCCAGGGGCTCAGTCTGGCCTCAGGCATGAGTAGATTTGAGCCCTGGACCTTCCTCTGGAGGGCTCTAGGAGGAGATGCATTGGGATGAAGGGAAAAACTCCAGCCAAGGCATAATGGTGATGGGGGGGGAGGTGGAAATAGGACTTGTTCCATTTGGCTTTAACAACAGGGTATGTGGGGGGACACAGGCAGAAAGGATCTAAGGAAGGATGTGGAGAGGGGCTGGAGAAGGCTGGCTTTCCTGGCTAAAGAGGCCTTACAAACACCCTGCGGGCAAGGGAAAGTCCTCAGAAGGGGCTGGATAAGCAAGAGACATAATAAGAATTGCAAGTATTTGGGATGAGTGTTTCCTTTATGGTAGGCACTCTTCTAAGCATGTGAACATGTATTAGCTCAATTAATCCTCACTTGGCTCTATCAGGTATGTATTGATATTAAATACCCAGAGACTGTGGTATAGAGGTTAAGCCACTTACCCAAAGTTGCACCCTGGTTGGAGTCAGGATTCCAACCCTAAAAGTCTGACTCCAGAGCCCACTAAACCTGGCCTCGTGGGCTACAGAGGCTTTAGGAAGAGCATCCTGGGGGTCAGAGATGGACTGGGGGAGTGAGAACAGTTAGATGCATGTAGAGTCTGCCCTTCGAGAAAAAGCAGAAGTACAGGGTCTGTGAAGACCACATAGAGTTTGCCAGAATTTCCAGGATCAGAAGAATCACAGAACAGAGTGGGAGATGTGGGGGGGGGATTGGGAGAAGGGGGTCAGCTAGTTTAACCTTGTGTTTGCAGGTGGGAAAACAGCCTCAAGAGAGGCAGGGCAAATTGGCATGCAGCCTGCTGCCTAGGCTCAAACCCAGATGTCTTGACTCCAGTGATGGAGATGGATTTTAAAAGATGTGAACTATTAAATAAATAAATAGATTTAAAAGGCATGAGCTCTACTTTCTGGACCAATGTGATATCCTTTAAGAAAAGCTTTTTTAATGGGCATGTCCTTTGATACTTTTAGGACTTTGTCATAGAGAATGCACATGCAAAGACATATGTCACAGAATGTTTCATTAAAAATAATTCTAGGTATTATAAAAATACGCAACAATAGGGGAATTGGTGAAGTGAATGATGATAGATCTACCAGAATACTATGTAATCTTAAAGAACAATCATGTTGTAATTCAGGAGTTCTTAACCTGGGATATATGATTGGGTTTTAGGGGACTGTGAGCCTTCTAAAATTGTGGGTATGGGGGCGCCTGGGTGGCTCAGTCGTTAAAGCGTCTGCCTTCGGCTCAGGACATGATCCCAGGGTCCTGGGATCGAGCCCCGCATCGGGCTCCCTGCTCGGTGGGAAGCCTGCTTCTCCCTCTCCCCCTGCTTGTGTTCCCTCTCTCACTATCTCGCTCTCTCTGTGTCAAATAAACAAATAAAATCTTTAAAAAAATAAAAATAAAAAAAATAAAATTGTGGGTATGATATGGGAATGTGGATTTTTCTGGGAAGTGGGTCCATAGCTTGCTTAAAATTTTCAAAGGGATCTGTGACCAAAATAGACAAAAAAAAAAAAAAAAAACCAACTGGTATTATGGAAGAATATTGATAAAACCTCTTATTTAAATGTAGATAAGAGAGTATCAGCAATTACCATGTGTACCAACTTGTGGCCAGCCTTATTTTATTTCCACTGCCACCCAAGCCCCCCTCCTGTATTATTCTGAAGGGAACCTCAGACATCATTTGACTCAGAAACTGCTCAGAATGTATCTCTAGAAGGACTGTATAAAAAAAAGAATGGACACAATGCATTGTGACACTTAAAATAAAAAGCTAGCGACAATTCTTTATCATCATCAAATATCCAGGTAAGATAAAAAAGCAAATGATATTCATTGACTAGGAAATAAAAAATAAAAATAAAATAAAACTCACAACCCATCGCTAAGTGAGAAAAGCGAAATAGGATAGACTATGACCCGGTTTTGAAAACCATTCGCATCATAATGGCGACAGTCATTTGGGGGAGGTAGGGTGATAGGTGTTTTCTTCTCTTTCCCAAGTTCTCTGTAGTACTTTTCGAGTTAAAAAATAAATACAAAAAGAAGAATAAGAAGGTAGGTTTCTTTTAAAATTCTAAGTCCTCTGATTCATTCAGCATCTAAGTTTTAAGAGTTGATCCTGTGTCCATCTTGAGATGGAGAGGACCCAGGCACCCAGGGAAGGTCAGGGTCTCAGCCACAATCACCAGGGAGGGGAGGCTGTTTAGAGGGAGAGGAGGGTCTGACCGACTTTCCCAGCCTCTTGAGAGGAAATGTAGAAGCAGAGGCTCTGGAACATCTCTCAAGCTCTGGTCCCTGATGTCCTGCCACCTCCACCCTTTTACCTTCCCACCTTTATCAAGCCTCACACCTTTGGGGCACTTTGCTGCTGGAGTTGACAGACCAAACGAAACAGGGACGGGCAGCAGATAACCAGAGCCCTTTCTGGCCACACATAGCCCTGTTGGCTTGTCGGGCCTGGAAGAGAAGGCGTCTTGTTTCCCTAACACATTCCAGAGTCATGTCCCCCAGCCTGCTTGGCCTCCTGGCCAGATCCCCATCCACCCACTCAGGACTTCCATGGTTGGGACAAAAAGTGAATGAAAGCCCTGACACCGTGAGGCTCCTTTATCCAAAGGCACAAGTCTCAGTTTTGCTGTGTGACCTTGGGCAAGTCCCTCCCCTCTCTGGGCCCATGTTTCTGCAGCTGGACAGGAAGATAGATCATTTCTGAGACATTCATCCCTGCTCCAGCCACCCAACTCTTTCGGCCAGAGTTTCTACATTTATCAGAAATGGGAAGTAGATCCACCACACCTCTAAATGTCAGCCTGGAATTTCATGGCTGCCTCCGGCCACAGTGTGAGGGCCAGTTGCTAAAACTTTTTTTGGCAAAGAGTTCATAAGATAGTCACCGCAGCTCAAGACCCAGTACACACACATATACTTGATATAAAAGTTCCATGCAGGAACACTTACCTTTCCTTCACGAGATGCACTCTGATATTTTCCATTCTATTCTGCTTCTTTTTTTAAATCTCTGATTGCAATCTATTCAGGTGTTTTTTTCAATCGAGGAAACAGGTATCATTTCCACGTTGAAAAACACTGATTCAGGCAGCTATTGCCCCCTATTTCTGATAAGGCTGTACCAGTCCAGACAAACACAAATGGGTTTTCACTCTCTGTTTTTTTCAAATGGATTCTATATTAACTGCGCTTCCTAGATTTTATTGTGCCTACAAATCTCTTGGAATGTTTTTAAAAAGTAGATTTGGACTCAGTGGCTCTGAGGTGCAGCTAAGAGTCTGCATTTCTTTTTTTTTTTAAGATTTTGTTTATTTATTTATTTATTTGAGCGAGGGAGAGAGAGAGAGAGAACACAAGCAGGGTGGGGGCAGAGGGAGAAGAAGGCTCCCCACTGAGTAGGGAGCCCAACGTGGGATACGAACCAGGGACTCCGGGATCATGACCTGAGCTGAAGGCAGACACTTAACCAACTGAGCCACCCAGGAACCCTAAGAGTCTGCATTTCTAATGAGCCCCCTAGGTGATTCCATGTGGGGTGAGCAGACGGGTATCTCTGACATCGGTTCACTGGTTCCATTTCATTCTTGCCAATGGACAATTTTCCTCCTCCTTGGGACAATTTTCCTTCTCTCCTTCCTTCTTCTTTCTATCCTTTCATAAATGTGTTTGGAGAAGCCAGTGGTTCAAATCACGACTCTGCCTCTTACTAGCTGGGGAAGCTTGGACAAATTACTTAAATCTTCTGTGCCTCAGTTTCTTTACCTGCAAAATGGGGGTAATTACTGCACTTTTCTGATGAAGTACTCTTGAGATGAATGAGATAACCCATGTAACGTTCTTAATACGTTGCCCACCACATTATAAGTGTCAAATAAACGCTATGTTGTGGTCATTATTATTTTTATTGCCCAGATTACCATGGTACTTTGGTTATTGACTGCCTCCTCTCATAGGAATTATGTTTCATGTTATATATTTAGTTTGGAGTATGAATTTATTTTTTAATCATAGAATCATAATTATACATTACAACAAGTTTGAAAAGTAGAGGAAAGGCAAAAAATATTATCCATAATTCCAACGATTCCATCAACAATGATTGTTTTGGGAAGTCTTCTTGCACATGCCTATTTGATGGTCCTGGTTTCTGGTTGATGCCTGAGTGCAACTTTCTCTTTTCTAAAACCCATTGAAATCTCTCGCTTACATTTGGATGTGGATTCATGCTATTTGTTTTGTCTTAAAAATAAAGCCTTTCTTATTGTTATTTTGAGGGGGGGTAAAAAAGCCCAGTACATTTAATTTTGTGTCCTGCTTTTTTTTTACTCAACATTAGATTATATTCACTTTTTCCCTAGAAATTCATTCTAAAAGTATAAATGGGAGTAGTGCCAAGTGTGACAAGTCTGACTTCTAGAATCAAATCATCCCAACAAAGTTGGCTGAGGTTTGACTCCAGTCAGTGCTAGCCTTGGCAGTGGATGCATGACTTAGGACCTTACAAACACACAGAACTTTGGGACTTAATGGGCCCCAGGGAGGATCTGGGGCCTGGGGTCACACAATGAGGGGCACAGAGCTAAGATCAGAAAGCATGGCCTTCCTTATGAAGGGTAGCAAGGGACTTAATTAAGGCGCAGAATCTATTTTACTTCCATTTTACTAATTTAAGTGAGACTTTATTTTAAAATTCCATATGCCAGCTCTCTTCCTAAAAGATTGTTCCTTCAAGCACATCTTGCTGAGCCTCCACTGAGTGATGGGGCTGTACTGTATGATTAATTTCTAGATGATCAGAGTACCAGAGGCATTTCCTCAGGGTTGTCTATATTAAGCAAGTTATCATTCATTCAGTGAACAAATCTTTAGTTAGTGATTTCTATGTCTAGGTGCTAAGTGCTGGGGATACATCAGTGAATACAACCGATTTGACTCCTCTCCTCAAGGGGTTTATAACCTTATTATTATGAATTACCTATTTAGATGCAGCCTGATGAGTCCCATATGCTCCTATTAAAACTGATGAGCATGAACTCTGTGTATCAGGAAAGAGTCTTAGTATATGGTATTTGGGGGTGAGGGAGTGAAACAGAGTTGCATTGCTCAGGTGGCAGGTTCATATTCTTTAATGAGAGTACATTATTATTGTTAAAACATTGTTGGAGAAAGGGGCACCTGGGTGGCTCAGTCGTTAAGCGTCTGCCTTCAGCTCAGGTCATGATCCCAGGGTCCTGGGATTGAGCCCCGCCTCGGGCTCCCTGCTCTGCCGGAGGCCTGCTTCTCCCTCTCCCACTCCCACTGCTCGTGTTCCTTCTCTCACTCTATCTCTCTCTCTGTTAAATAAATAAATAAAATCTTTAAAAACAAACAAACAAAAAACATTGTTGGAGAAATAAAAATATTTTCAGGATATTAACGATCCTTCTTCCACCCCCAACACACACATCATTGCAGTGGTTAAAAGCAAGGACTTTGGGGTCAATCGAGACCTGGAGATGAATCCTACTTCTCCAGGGTCCTAGCTGAGTGACCTTGGGCCTATCTCCCTATCTATAGAATGGAGTTGAGGGCCTTGCTGCAAGGATTAAATGAGGGATGTGTGTAAGGCACATGACATCCAGTAAGAGCTTAATGCAGCTGTCAATGGTGGTCTGCTGTGATGGGTGGGGGGGAGCGGGGAGGGTTCCTGCTTCATGGTTTCAGGAAAGAATTGCACATTTTTGAACTGCAAACAGCCCACTATCCTGTTTCTTGGGCTGTCTGTGCAATTTTGCTGGAGTCTCCAAAAATGTACTCTGATCGTTCTGTTTGGTACGAGGTGGGGACCGCCCCACTCACTTGCAATCCACGGTGGTGGCTAGGCTGCCTCAGGCAGGGACAGCCCTAAACTATTATCAGAGAGAGCAAGCAGAAAGCTGTCAGATCAAGTGACAAGACACGGAGGAAAAGCATATACATGTTTAAATGTCAAGAGTCCCAGTGACAAATACATCTGAGTTTATGCAATTACATTTTTCCCCCTAGAGCAGAAAATGAAAAATAGAATGTTAGGGTTGGAAGTGACTTTAGAGACCATCTAAACCACAGCTTCATTTAACCAATTATTTCTTTCAGGGAATAATTTTTTGGAGGTCACATGTGTGCTGGGTGCCAAGGGTGGGACACCTTGGTGAAGACAGGAGCCTTGTCTCTTTCTGGACTCTGTGGGATTCAGTGGAGAAAACTGAAATAGCTTATAAGGATCAAGGAATTGTCATTTCTCCCTGTTTTTCTACATTTTCTAAATTTCCGCAGTAGACACGTATCACATTTAACTGTGTATATATTGGCTTTGCTAGAGTCACACAGCTAACAAGAAAATATATTTGTTGATAAATAGGTTACTCTTGAGCCCCTGCCATTTTCATACACGTCGTATTCTCAGAGCACGGTTCCGGCAACAGGATGAGCTTTATTGGAAACGCACATCCCAGGCCCACTCCAATCCTACCAGGTTCCCTGCCTTGGAAACATGTTCAACAAGGGGATTGTGATACCCACTCAACTTTGAGAACCAGTGCCAATGAAAACCAATTGATCCCCAGGTAGTAAAGAAAGCAACAGTGATTTTTAGAAAACTCGTCCCAGAAATTTAAATTAATGAACTAATTTCATGAATACAAACCCATTTATCTTTAACTGGAATAAAGTCAACTCCCTTTTTTTCCTCTAGTGCCCCAACTAATTGCATCCATTATGTGTTTTTAACAGATGCTATAAATCAGCGTGCCCCTGGGGGGGGGTGCGGGACGGTGGGGGGAGAGTGAAAAGGAGGGGGCATCCAACATCTGACAAAAGGGAATACTAAACAAGTGGCACACACCTTAGAGTGAGCAGCCCAAGGTCTCATTGCTGTGTGCTTCCCTCCCAAGCCCTGCTTGCTTCTGGTTGCATAACAGCTTTTTCCGGGCCCTACAAATCACAGCCCTGTCCCAGTTCTTGAGCAGGCGCCCTTTACACTGCCCAGCCCCACAGCCCTTGGCGTTTGTAACCTCTCTCTCTTCCAGGTTATCATCATCTGTCAGATCTGAAGTTAAACAACAAGAAACATGTCAGGTGAGTGGCTGGGAGAGACACTTGGCTGTTTATGAGAAATATTCCATTACAATCTGACGCAAAATGTTAGGATGCATCTGCCAGCAAGCACCCAGGCTGAGAGAGTTCCCTTTCTCCGCAAGCAAGCTGATTAGTGTGTGGTTCCAACCCATGTTTATCCTCTCTGGCTCCGTGGCAAAGGCCCTTGGAAAAACCTGGCTTGTTTGACTCCTGGTTGCCTGGTACAGTCAGATTCATTCAATTAGGATACCCAGTTTGAGACATAATGGGTTTTGGCGAGCTCAATAGACTGATTGGTTTTTATACACATGCACAGAAAGATTTGATTTCCTCTGTGGAATTTACGGCAGAGGAGAGGAGGTAATTAAATTAATTTCTCCTCTGGTTTCAAGGCTTTCCTTTCTGTTCTCTCTTCTCCTGCCACCTTTGTTGCTCTTTTTAAAATAGACTTTCTGAGGGCCTTGCTTGCATGGATGAAAATGAATGTAATAACTACCAGCAGTTGGTTTGAGTTTGGGGGTGGGCTCCACTGTGACTTCTTGTTCTTTGCTCCATGCTCTGAGTGGTGTTGGGAAGATAATGGGGACCATCGTGTGCCCTGTGGTGTGTGTAGGTGAGGTGACAGGGTGTTCTTGTGGCTAAGGAGTGACATTCACACCAGGAAGAGGGCTTTCTGGCAGGGAGCCGGCTTTCTTTGGAGTTTCATAATGAGAACCCGAAGTGTGCTCCCCCTTTTTTTAGTCACCAGGTATGCCTTTCTTTCTGATTTCTCTTGTTCCCACCATGCACTTGTCTTCTCAGCCCCTGGCTCCGGAGCCACATTCTGCTGCAGCAAGGGGAGCTGTGGGGCAGAAAGAAGCAGACGCTGGGAGAGAGACTGAGCAAGCCTGCAGAGTTCCTGTCCCATCCCATCTCCCTCCCAAAGCCAAAGCCCTTTTATCCACCCCTGACTTTTTAAGTAAGGACTTCTCTGGTTAAACTAAAGAGACAAAGAAGACCCCTGAGAGATTTAAAAATTCACTGGAAAAGGCAAAAAACATGAAGCACTTAACTTCTCTCCCAAAGGACAGGAGAGCCTGCCAATTCCCTTGCAACGCCAGAGCTAAGCATTTTCCCAGTGTCAACATTAAATCCCTTTTTTGTGTTTCTCTCTTAAAGTGTGTTTACAATTGACTATTATGTGAAAGATGACGGATGTAGCCTGGTCCCGTTTAAAATAATAAGACTAATAATGATGCAGTTTCTTGCCCGCAGACTCAGTTTCCGTATGCCTCTCCGAAGAAAGCAAAAGTTGAGGAGGCCAGAATATTCACCAGTAAGTGTAGCCAGCCACTGAGCCGTCCCCCCAGCCCAGTTGCCCAAACGTTTGGGTTCCTGTGGACTTCCTCACCAGGAATTCAGATGAGCAGAGTTCTCAAGATTAATACCTCAGCATCCAAGCAACTTTAAAAGTCTGTATCTTGCCCCAGTCCTGTCGGCAGCTGGAGAAAGTGTGGATCCCATGGCCCATTCCGTTTTAGATTGGGAGAACTGAGACCCAAGGAAGGAAGATCCACCCTTCTTCTACCCCCGACCCCAAGTTTTAAGGCTGGATAATGGAAGAGCAGCCCTTGCCTCCTCACGGTTCCTGACCCAGTCTACCTCCCACCAGTTCTGGAAGAGAACCGACTAGGTTGACCCGACTGGGTTTTCTCCACAGCAATTTATTGCATTTCTTTGAACCAAATGCTACCGCATATAGATCACTCCTGCCAGGTTGTGGCTGAGGGCTGAGGCTTGCGGTGGAACCCGTAGGCTGGGATAAGTTACGGAGCAACCTGGGGTTCCCGCACTACCTCGCCACCATTCTTGCGCAGAGCCGCATTGCTCCAGTGCGTACAAAGTTTGGAGTAAATCCCAAACCTCTCTCCCTGGAATAGATGTGCTTAGACGAACAAGCCTAGAGTGGAGAGCTTGCCCCCCCGCCCCCAACTGGGGACGCTGTGGGGGCGCTGCCAGAGAAGTGCATGATCCCTAGTAAAAAAGACGGGGAGATAAGGCTCAGCCTTGCATTTCTGGGAGAAAGCAGACTCCATGATTGCTCATGAAGGCCCTATGCATCCAGTTCTGTTTGGACTACAAGACTCCCCAGCCTATGGGGCTGGTGGCATCTGTCCTTGGGGACATGGTCCCACCTCCAGCCTTTTGCCAGTCCTCAGCCAGGGTAGGCTAGCAGCAGGATCCAAAAGATAGGTGGAGTGGATTGATTCCATCCTCCCAAGGCATTCACATTGGATTGAAAAAGGAAAAAATTTCTCTGACCTGGGAAGCAATGCGGTGAAACTGACGTTCATGACACCCACCTTAGAGATAAACCTCTCCGCATAAAACAGCTTGGCACACAGTTGATCGGTTGGTTGGGGGCCAGGAACAAGCGACCTGCAACCTAGCAATATGAAACTAACCAGCGTACACTTAACGAAAAACCCGGTGTGTCTAAAACGGAGGGTGCACGACAGAACCCGGTTAGCTGACTACCTGAAACTGATCGCCGTGAGGCTAAACCAAATGAAAGCGCCCCGAAAGCAACCGGACTGGGTGGAAAGGAACCAGAATGAAATCCACCTGCCTGCTACAGCGCAACTGACCACGCAGGGGATTGGAGCAGCGAGGGCCGCAGAAGGCCGCAGAGGGCCGCAGAGTGGAACGGGGGGGGGGGGAGGGAGGGGGGACCCTGTCTCCCCCACGAGCACTGATTGGAGCGGCTGCGGAGACGCAGCGGAGGAGGAGGGGGACGTCGGTGCTTTTAAATTTATCACCGCCGCGCCCCAAACGATCCCATAAATTTGGGGGCCGTTTTCACCAAAACTGTGAGTTACGATTTTTCAAATAAATACATTTTCCAATCAGACGGGGTTCTGTTTAGGTTGAACGCGTCCTGAAGCAGACATTTCTCTGCGCGGAAAATACACAGAGGAGGAAACGGAGCCGGGACGAAGCTCAGACGACATAAAAACTTGTGTAAACACGTTGTCATTTACGGACTTCGGAAGGGAAAGGGAATGGGGGAGGAAGATGTTTAGCTCTCTCCGACTCCTCAGGTCCCAGCCCCGAGGGAAGACACGGAAAATTTAATATTCTTTTTCCATAAGCTTGATTTATGTTACTCATTAGACAACGACCGCATCAGGTTTACCTTAAATAGATTTTGTGTTTTTGAGGCTGTTACAAACGTAAGAATGGATGGAGTTGCCTCCCGCCTGCCCCCCCCAACACATGCTCTCTCTCTCCCGCTTTCTCTCTCTTTCTCTCAGTTTTTCTTTAGGAAAGAATGTTGGGGAGATAAACGGAAATGGATTAGCGGAGGGTCTTCTATTTCTAGCTGTGCGCCCCATCCTCTGGGCTTGTGTTTTGCCACCTGTAAAATAAGGGGACCACACTAGGAAGCAGAGGCCCCGTTGCCCACAAGAACATTCACATGTAATGCTGTGCACAGTTGCAGGGAGCTCAGGGACCCCCGAAACTAAAAGGTAGAGAATGGAATGTCAGCTCGTAGCTTGGACCCTCTCAGGCTGGACCACTCCTCATCCCAGGAAAGGGGATAACAAGGGGACACAGAGGCCGCCATCAATCCCCGCCTCTCCTAGAGGTCTGGCCTCTAGCTGCGTCTCTGCCACTCATTGGCAGAGCTGTTTGCCCTTAGGTAAACTGCTTCCCCTCTCTGGGCCGGCTTCCCCATTTGTCCTAACGCGATCAGATCTCTGGGTAGACTTGCTACTCCCCCATACCGGCATTAGTCAAGGAGGCTTCTCACACCCCGAACTTATAGGAGAAATCGACCCGCTTTCTCTCTCTCCCCTGCCCTGACTGTTCTCCTGCCCGGGGGAGCGGGTGGGACCAGAACGAAAAGTCCTAAGCACTCTTTAGATGTCGCAGAGAAATGTTTAAGGGATTTGCGCGCTCAAGCTGCGGGGTAAATGGCCCGCGGGCTGATTTATGGCGCGTTACCGCGCGACGCGATTCCCCAAGACAGCGAGAATATTTTACACCACGCTAATATAAACAGGCGGCCGGCCGGGTCCTTTTTATGGAGTTCCTGTAATTACCCGGGCCCTGACAGGTCCTTGATTTACGGCCCTATTTAGATAAGGGGTCCGGTGCGGGGATTGCCGGTGGCGTCAAGGTCACGGGACGCGGCGGGAGAAGGGTTTGCGGTAGGCGCCGCGGCGCGGGCTCTCGGGCCTTCCAGTCCTGGAGTGTGGGGTCCGGGAGGGAGTGAGGGGAGGAGTGGGGCAAGGGCAGGAGAAGGACCCCAGGGCCCAGGCCGAAGTCACTCTGGAGCGTCTAAGTGCAGCCAGTCCACTGCACAGACGGGGGCACTGAGTCTTGGAGGGGCCGGAACTACCCCAGATCAGACAGCCAATGAAATGCAGGTGGGTGGGATCCGGAAGGAATTCAGGTCTCTGGCAACATGACCCCCCACACCTGGCAGTGCTCGGTCTCTCTCACCTCCAGCCTTATGGCAGTGGGGTTCTGTAGCGTAGGTAGTTGGGGAAAGAGGAAAATTCCAGTGCGGTCAGAAACAGGCTTGGTCAGATCGGGACACAGCACTTCAAGCAGAGACCAGTGGCCTGGACCCCCTCCCTATCCAGGGCTATGCAGTCGTGTGGACGCCCGAAACTCCATTTCTTCCCCTGTTAGATTAATTCCCAAACCAGAGCCACCGTTTATCCATCCAGGTTTACGGTTATTTTGCTAAGAGCTTCACCTATATTATTTCAATTAATCTTAAACTAGCACTCTGGGCGGGTGTTACTGTGTCCCAGTTTACAGAGGAGGAAACTGAGGATCTTAAGGTTTACACAAGGAGGGGTGACAGTGCCCGGATTTCAACCCAGGTGCACCAGTTTCCACGGCCAGCCTCTCTGAAGCACTCCTTTACTACACTTTTTAAACCTCTTTGTGCTTAAGCTCTCAACCCTGTAAGATGGGGGAAGAGTTCTTGCCCGACCTCACTAGCACAATCGGAGGAAAAGGCGCGCATTTGCAAACGCCACGAGTGTCAGACCTTCAGCAGGAGCTATCTCGGTGAGCACTGCGGGGTACCGGAAGGGAGGCGGGGCCGGGGGAGTGTGGACCCGCGCGTAGGCCCCTCGGAGTCCCTAGCTTCTGACCCTTGGAGCGGAGCGCTAAGTCCTCGGAGAGAGCAACCAGGGTGGGGTCCTTGCAACAGTCCAGAGCTGGGAATTAAAACTCCAGACTATCAGTCCTATACTTCTTCTGAAATTGGGGAAACTGAGGCCCAGAGAGGGAAAGGAACACGCGTCTTATATCTCAGCCGACAGCTGTGTTGGCCAAACTCCTGGGTTGCACACCATATAACCTGGGGCAGAGAGAGAGAACGTCCTCACTGGGTCCCCACGGTCGCGTTTCGCTGCACTGCAAAGGCACCTGAGCCAGGCTGGAGTTAAAAGCACTTTGGGGTCTCCCAGAAGGCCTTAGCTGGAGTCTAGGCGCCTTGCGGTCTACGCAGGCGATCTCGGTGGCCTCCATCCTGCTGGAGGCTGCCAAACCCGAAGCTCCAGCGGGTCCCCTAGGGCTGCGTTCTCACTGCGGGCCCCGCTGGGCTGACAACTTGACTCCTTCGCAGGCGGGGGTGGGGGGTGGAGTGGGGGGGGGTGTGGGGAGGAGAGCAGTGTTTTCTAAAGCCCAGATGACTAGGTGCACCCTGCTCTTTACCCACGAGAGGCTGCCAGGCATTCTCAGGGCCCTCAAGGGGACTCATCATCCAGTATTGATAATGCATTTCCTACCGCACTAAGCAGGCCGGATATTTGGGGGGGGGGTGTGGAGGGCTCTGAGGGATCTATGTAAGGTGGGGGAAATACTTTGGATGTGCGTGAGTGGGTGCTGGAACTGTGAATTTGTAGGGTAAGTGCCAGGATCCATAGGAGTGCTTGCCCTTGTGTGGGTACTGTGATAGTGTGCATCTGTTGCTCAACTCCGTTTTCAAGGCTGGTGAATGTGGCTGCCAATAGGTAAGACAGAATATATGTCAAAGTGTCTAAGGGTTTGCAATTTGGGTGACTGCGTGTAGTGCGCTAACATGCGAAAACGTCTACGTCGGAGCACCTGTGTGTACACGGTAGTGATTGTGGCTGTGTGCTTGGGTGTGTTTGTGGGACTGAAGACTTAGTTTCGACACTCAGAATACACGAAATGTATGGTGGCGTTTTCAGCAGTTTGTGCTGTGGAGACGATTGTGGGGAATTGTAAGAAAATACAAATTGGTGAACCTGTGCACAACTGTGGGCAGAAGACTATGTGTAAAACCCTGCAGCTGTGTGATACTTTTGTAGAATCCGTGTGCCTCTACTGTATGATGGTATCTTTATGCATGCCTGCTTAGAGGGTGGGGAGTGGCTCATAGCTGTAACACAGCTGAGTTGGGATGTGTGCCCTGTGGGTGACAGAGACAATGCATACAATTCTAGGAATGCATGAATATTGAAATGCTGTGTGTCTCATGGGTGTAAATGTGTTACCGTGAGAATACCCATACTTCTGGGCATCTGTATAAGTAGATGGACTTTTGTGTACGCCAGTGATTTTTGTGAGCCTGTGTGCGCCTATATGTGCACGTGTCATGGTGAGCCCCCGTGTGCCGGCTGCGAGATGCTGCGGGTGGAGATCGCCCGGATTAGGGCAAACGCTGGGTGTGTGTTGAGGACTGAGGTCCCTCTCCACAGGGTAATTACAGCTTTCTACCCGCACACCCTCACTCAAGAGCGCCTCCAGGCCAGGGAGGCTCGGGACCCCGTGGAGCCGGGGCTGCACCGGGCGCCGGGAGCTCCCTCCCGGCGAGCCTCTGGCTCTGCGCTCGGCCCAACCCCAGCGCTGCTGGCGCCAGGCGCCCGGGAGAGCGACGGGTTTCCAGCCCGCCTCAGGCAGGAAACCAGGACCTCCCTTCCCCCCACCCCCACGCACCTCTAGGGCCCACAGCCCAGCCGAGCTCCCACAAGTGGAACCTGCTCAGAACTGTTTGTCTGCCTCTGTCCTGTAGTGTCCCCTCCTCTTTCCATTGATTCCCTTGTACAGGAGAGGAAGACCACATCTCCACTTGCTACCAACCCCAGGGATAATGGCTCATCGTCTCAGGGCCTCACCTCTCCTATCCCGACGAGGAGAGAGTTGACCTTTCTCCCTCTGCCTCTGTGCTCCTAAGTGTGCCAGGCACATCATGGGCGGTCAATAAACAATGTTGAATGACTGTGTAAAGGAATGAATTTGTCCTTTAAAAAGAGCAATCACATATTTATCTCCCCCCCCCCCCCCCGCCGGCCTGAGCATCACTTTGGAGAGACAGGCATACTCCCTCTGCCCCACCTAGGGAAGGGGTTGGCTGGGGAGGGTTGGCTCGGATGGAGGGACTCAGGTATGAGGGCGTCAGCTGCGAAGCTACTTCAGTCGGAGAAGCAGCACCACCCTGGGATTTTCAGGTCCCAGTGAGAGTCCTGGGAAAGGCCCCCGAGGGGAGAACCCGACAGACCCAGAGAGGCCCTAGCTGGGAGGGGCAAGAGTGGAGGTCTGCACCGCCAGGATTTCTCTCTGCTCTCCTGGGTGGGGGATGCCAGCGTGGTAGTTCTCCGGCTGCACCAGCCTTGCGAATAGTGTGGAGGTCCTGGTCCCTTCTGTATGTGTTCACTGCCAAGCGCCGATTTCTCTTGCTGTGAGCCTTGGCGCTGGTGTGAACATTCTCAAGCAGGGATGACCTGGGCGGAGTGGCCCAACGTTGCTGTGCTTCGGGCCCTCCATCCGGCCTTTGGGCTGGATCAGGCGCCCGGGAGGCGAGAAGAGTGACTCCCAGGCCCTGGAGCCCGGAACAAATCAGTAAATGCCTGTGGGCTTGGAGCCTGACTTCCTCCACCCCCTCCCCCACACACCAAGTCTTCTCCAGCCCTGGGCGGGCTGTGGGACCGTATAGATGCCTTGGGCAGAGTTGGCGGGTGCGCTACTGGGTTGCAAAGTACCGCTCAGGGCCCCCTCTGGTTGAGGCTGATGACTAGGGGCTGGGGGTGCTTCAGGGAGACGTTAGGGGTCTGTGCTGCCTCTGGCAGGGCCCTCTCGTCTTCTGACGCTGAGGGGAGTAGATGGAGCTCAGGACTGAGAAGGGCTAGAATTCCTATTCCGAATTCTGTACAGTCTAAAAACAAGACACTCTTTCTCTGAGTCTCAGTTTCCCTATCAGGAGAAATCAAGGGGTGGGCTCTAGGTGAAGGCCTTCTGTTCCCGGATGATTCTGGATTCCTTTCCCTGGGTCCACAGGGAGGAGGGGGCAGCCACCGTCTAGGGTGTTGACAGGCCTGTGCCTCAAGTAGGGAGCCCCCGCCTCCCCCCAGCCAGGAACTGGGGGTGGGGAGGCGGAGGCGGGGCCGCCTCCCTGTCCCCGCAGGCGGCCTAGAGTTGAGCGGTGCTGGCTAGCCCGAGCGTAAAACCAGGGACGGCCACCCCCTTTCCTCCTCCCCGCCCCCTACCATTGGCTCCAGGGAGAGGTTGACATCCAAGCCGCGGCCTTATATAAGCCAGACCCTGAAGGGGAGGCCGCAGAAGGGTTAAATAGGTCTCCCGGCCTCGGCGTCCTAGCCCGCGAGAAGCCGGCGGGCTGCGCGCCTCTCTTCAGCCTTGCCCCACACTGCCCCAAAGCCGGCGTCCAGCACAGCGCCGCCCCGGAGCCCACGGGTGGCCCCGGCAGTCGTGGGGCGCATGGGGCGGCGCTAATCGCGCTGGCGGCGCAGGCCAGAGGCCGCTCCAACATGAACCTCGTGGGCAGCTACGCACACCATCACCACCATCACCACCATCACCACCCACACCCAACGCACCCCATGCTCCACGAACCCTTCCTCTTCGGCCCGGCCTCGCGCTGTCACCAGGAGCGGCCCTACTTCCAGAGCTGGCTGCTGAGCCCCGCCGACGCTGCCCCAGACTTCCCCGCCGGCGGGCCACCGCCCACAGCGGCGGCGGCCACCGCAGTCTACGGTCCGGACGCCAGGCCGGGCCAGAGCCCCGGGCGGCTGGAGGCGCTCGGAGGCCGCCTGGGCCGGCGGAAAGCCTCAGGACCCAAGAAGGAGCGGAGGCGCACAGAGAGCATTAACAGCGCGTTCGCAGAGCTGCGCGAGTGCATCCCCAACGTGCCTGCGGACACCAAGCTCTCCAAGATCAAGACTCTGCGCCTGGCCACCAGCTACATCGCCTATCTGATGGACGTGCTGGCCAAGGACGCACAGGCCGGCGACCCCGAAGCCTTCAAGGCCGAACTCAAGAAGGCGGATGGCGGCCGCGAGAGCAAGCGGAAAAGGGAGCTGGTAAGTCCGGGGCCTGCGGGCTCCGGCCCAGGGTGAGGACTGGGTCAGCACCCGCAGGCCCAGTTCGCAGTGGAAGGAGTCTGCGTTGCCGTGTGTGAGATTTTGAGAGGCTGCGGGGAATTCTGAGGCTGTAGTGTGGGATTGTGTGGGTGGTGGGAGGCGGATTCATATTTGAGCTCATCTGTAATGTGGGACAGTCTTTGTAAAGCTGTGAATGAAGACCATCCTAAAAGGATCCCTTTTAAGGATCCTTTGGAAGATGCAGACCTGGGAAAATGCACATGTCTTATATTTTGCTTCCAATTTCAAGGGGGTCTGATCCATTCCTGGGCTTTCCTGGAATCCACATTAAGAATGCTGTAGAAGTGTTTAATTTGCCTTAGTGGGGGTTTATGCACGTGGGCTCAGTTACTATTTTCAAAGGGTTTTTGCTGAAGAGGCTAGGCTACTTCCATTGTTGTACAGATAGGGAAATTGAGACCCAGAACGGGACTGGGAGGTAGAGGCCACATACTGAGGAGTCAGAGGTGGAACTGGGGTAAAACAAGTCAGGTCTTCTACTCCCAGTCTAGAGCGGGTCCCCTGCTCCACTGGCCACGAGCTAGTTCTCTAGGGCGAACTTGACCGTTTTGTGTGTAAACTCTGACAAGCAAGAGGCACGGGTATCCCCCACTGCTTTTGGCTTTGGAGATCGCAATCCCTACTCGACCTTTCTCGATCCTCTCCAGGGAGGGCAACACTTTCTGGAGGGCGGTGCCGCTGGCCCAGGGCTCTGGGACCTCTGAGGGCAGTGATTTCCAGGCTAGCGAACTCCTTTCTCTAAATTGGTTTGTACAGGCCCGCCGTACAAAGTTTGGAGCCAGCCAGAATGCCCTGCCAGGTTTTCTTTGACTCGCAGGGGCTGTGGTAAACTAGGGAAAGCTCTCCTGGGGAGACTGGGAAAGACTGATAGGCATCAGGTCTCTAAACTGCCACTGGGGTGGAGGAGAGGCAGGCCGGGGCGATGCCTGGTTGCAAGGAGTTTGGGGGCATATCCCCACCCACTGCTCATCTACACCTCTTGCAAGTAGCACCGCTTGGTTCGTGCTAAGAGCCGGCAAGGAGGATAGTGGGCCAGGCCGACTCGTTCCTCCTTCACCTAGCCATCTGAGACTCCCAGCATGCCAGCAGGGACCCAACCCCGCAACTAAGCCCGACGCTAAACCAGGTTGGAAAGCGGGTGGGACTTGTGGTGGGGGAAGCAGGTCTGAGAGCGGGAAAACTGTTGATTCCCACCCTTCCCATTCCAACCCCGGTGGTCATCCTTTGGCGCCATAAAGCCCAAACTACGCGCACCAATTTCAGGAGGAACAGAAAATTCTCATTACCATACTTCCAGAAGCTGCCCAGCCCATCCTGGCCCCCAGAAACTCTGGCGCATAAAGGCAAATTTATGAGCCTGTTTGCCAATTTCGCAAACAGAAATCTGTCACTTATTGAAAGGCGCCCAGTTACTGCTCCCAAAATCTTTTCCCCACCCCAACTCAATGCCCGGGCGATAGGAGCAGAAAAATTTAAACCTGTCTCTCGCCTCTTTTCTTGTGTGTCCTCTGGCAGCAGCAACACGAAGCCTTTCCTCCTGCCCTGGGCCCAGGCGAGAAGAGGATTAAAGGGCGCACAGGCTGGCCGCAGCAAGTCTGGGCGCTGGAGTTAAACCAGTGAGCTGAGGCCGCGCCGAGGACCCCGCCACGGCTGCCCGACCCCGGAGCCCCGGGAGGAGAGGAAGGCGGCAGCGAGGGCCAGGCTCTGGGTGCCAGGGGCTTATAGGGGCGCATCCCGCAGAGCCTCGGCTGCGAGCTGGCAGGTCGCCGGCTGCAACAACACACTTGGATCGCACGTGCAATGTCATTTGAAATTGTTTTTAATACATTAAGAGAAAGAGAAATATATATATATCCACCCCCCCCCCAAACTGAGAGGGCGGCTCTTGGCTGCACAATGCGGGAGAGAGGGACTGTGGGACTCCAGCGCCCTAAAACGCACCCTTCCAACCCTTCTGGGGCGAATTTAGAACCCCCGATGCTTTCTCCACTTTGCCTACTGGCTCTTTTTCTCATCCTCCTGTCCGCTTTGCGGCAAATCCCCCGGGCGCTCTCTTCCCAAATTAAAATGCAATAAGAGGAATCAATAGTTTTCTGCCAGGCAAAGAGAACCAAACCAGGAAGATGGAGGGCTGTCTTTTGTTTTTCTCCCTCAAGCAGTGGTGTTTTATTTTATTTTATTGTCGCTGCACTTCCTATTCAGTTCCAAGGGAAACGCTTTCTCTCCTTCCCTCCTTTCCCTCCTTCCTTCTTTCCTGCCTTCCTTCCTTCCTCTCTCCCTCTCCCTTCTTCCTTCCTTCCTTCCTTCCTTCCTTCCTTCCTTCGTAAATAAAAACTTTTCTCTATGTTGAAAAGTTTTTATGTATTTAAACTACCTACCATGCCTGCTGCGCTCAGGTGTTTGTTTATCCCCCATCCCTACCCTTTTTCTACCTCAAATCTATAAGACCACTCACCGCCCCCTCCCTTTGCCAAAGCAGTATCTATGCTCTTGACTAATAAAAGATTTTCTGAAATCAGAGGCAGCCTGTGTGATGTCTTGGTGGGTATATCCACTGGCCCCATCATTTCTGCTAGGTGGAGAACCTTCTGTTCTGACTTCTGTTTTGATAAATGTTCAGACCAAATTGCAACTCAAGTCGGGAAAGGGGGTAAAGGATTTATTCGTGGGACAAAGAACAAAGTTTTTAGAATATAATGGCTGGCCAGGATAACTTTAGTGAACCCACAGACAGGAAAACTGGAAACGAATTAGACCCAGCGAGGGCAGGCTAGGTTTTATATGGGTCAGCATTTGAGCTTGTGTGTGGGTTAGTATGGTGTCTGCAGGCGGTGTTTTGGGGTTATTGGGAAGGGGGTTTGTCACACAAATAAAGGGCATCCGAGGGCATTGCACCTCGGAGGAGCGGATGCGCTGGGGATTTTGTTCATGTACGTGAGATTCCTGATCTTATAGATGTGTGCGTAGTGGTACAGGAACTCACACGGAGCCCCGCAACTGTGTGGGGGGAGGGGAATAATAAGCACAGGGTGTGCCTAGCACAGCTCCCTGCATGCAGTAAGAGCTCGACAGATCATAGCGGCTATTACTTTATCCTTGACTAAAATAAGCTCGTGAGTGCTTATGGTTACATTGAGACAGGTTTCTTTCCAGCAACAAAGCACTAAACAGATATTTGTGAGAGAGCATGTGGATTTGTGCAAAGCGATGGACTGTGTGTGCTTGCTCGTTCGGGCACTTGTGCAGGACAGCTGGTTTCTGTGCCCCCACGGGCACACCCAGACTGGGTGTAGGAGCGAATAAAAGCGGATGCATTTGCCAAGGCGAGGATGCGTGGAAGGCTAAAGTGGGGCAGGCAAACGCTGGCGATTACGTATTCCTAAATAACAGTGTACAGACAACTAGCTTTGCGCGCAACTCTGCGCTAGGCTCGAGGCTAAGCGCTTTACGTGTCCCAACAGCTCCCACGTTGCGCGAGGGAACTCACGGTCTGCGGTGCCCGCACGGGTCTCCGCGTTCACTGCCAGGGAGGCGCGCGGACGCACGCGCGGGTCTCCGAGCGCTTTCTTGCTCCGGAGCTGGAGGCCCTCAAGTTGGGGCGTGCGCCAGAAAGGAGACCCCGGGCAGCTCCAGGATCAGGCGTGTCCAAGGCGCCTCGTCCCGGCATCGGGGTGAATATGGGGCCCCATTAGACTTGGCTGTAAACACCGTGGCAGGAGCTGAACGGCTACGCCAGCCCTTCCGGACGCGAAGGAGTTAATAAAAGGTGTTTTATGGGTGCGAGGAAACGGTGGGGGAGGTGTGAGCGTCTCTCTACTCTGACCCCCCTACTTTTTCCTTTTTTTCCTCTCGCCACCCGCCGCCAGATCAAACAGGCCCGCGATTTAACTAGGGCAACACCTCGCGGTAATGAGCCGCCCGGCACACCCCTCCCCCGGCCTCAGTCCCCGGGCCCAGGCCCCGAGGCCCTCAGGGAGAAACAGAAAAGAAAAATCGAGGGGTTTTCTTTTTCTTTTTTTCTTTTCTTTCCAAGAGCTGAGAAGCCTGTTAGACATCCTGACACGCATGGAGAAACTGAGGCTCAGGGAGCAAGCCGATCCTGGTTCCTCCACACAGAAGGGGGCCTTATCTGGATTCGAACCCAGGACTCCAGTGTAGTTTATAGATAGATGGTCCTCTGGCTTTACGCAGAGCTCGGCTCCCTCGACTATTTTTAGCGCCGTGAAGTATCCTAGGCACGGGAGGAATGCGCACCCGGGTCCTGCTTTCCCGGAGCCCTGGCCAGTGAGTGGAGAGGGTACCGAGGGGTACCGCCCGAGGCAGCCGGAGCCAAGCTTGGCATAACCATGCCTCCTCAGGAAGCCCCATCCGGCCGGGCCCAAGCCGTGCTTGAGAAGACAGTGGTGGAGCCTCAAATTCAGTTCCAACCATGTGTGGTCCCCATCTCAGGCCTAGGACCTGGGAGCTGAGACAGGGGGCTGCCCCTTGTGGGGGTGTCCTCCCTCTCTCCCCCAGAACGCCCGAGCCACACTTGCAGCCCTCCCTCGCCGGCTGGCAGAGCCCAGCCCCCAGGCCGCGGCGGACTTGCTCCGGGTTTCACAAACCAGTCTGCGCAGGGGGTCTCCGGAGTCGGGCTCCTGGGCATGTCTCCGCCGCCGGCTCTCCAGCCTCTCACCTTTCGTGAGCGCTCGCTCCATGGAATGGCTTTAGAGCCTGACGGGTGCTTCCTTACTCTCTCCCAGGGTTCAACGCGGTTTGTCGGAAACCTGCCTCAATCCAGCAGAGGCAGAAACAGTGTCATTAGTATTTTTGAATTAAGAACATCCCCCCCTTTTTTTAATCAAGGGGGGAAATGGAATGGTCGCTGACTTAAAAGTAAATTCCAGGAATTTATTGTAAGGGAGTAGTCACTGATGTTACAAAGCTTTAACGACAGGACTGTTCTACTGAAGGGTGAAAAATACAGAAGGACCCGATGTGTTATAATTACAGAACTGGTTAAATAAATCCATCAGTACAGTGGGTTACTACACAGCCACTGGAAAAAGTGTGGGAATTGACATAGAGATTGTTCATGATATATTAAGTGGAGGAAAAAAAAAAAAAACCCTCCCGGGTTGCTAAAGACTGTTTATCCAGACCTGCTTTATGTAAAACTAACCTAAATAGCATTCGCGGAGAAAAAGTGGAAGAATATACATCAAAACATTTACACCTCTACCTCTGAGTTTGGGGAATAGGGATAATTTTGACTTTTCCTTCTGCTGAGCTATATTTTTCTACATTTTTAAACAATGAATAAGTATTACTTTTACAACGAAAAAAATTACACCGCCATTGCCTTCCAATTTCTCCAGTGGCCAGTGTACTTTTCGTACACTTGATTCAACATACATGAATTGAGCACCCACCTGGTGCTAGGCACTGTGCGTATCAATATAAGAATATGAAAGAATCCTAATAATCACCACCCATTAACATACAATAGTAAATATTTGTTGTGAAGAGTTTTATTATTCCTTCCACGCAGTAAATAGAATCTTTTCTTACGTTTATTTTTTTTCTTACATTTAAAACCTATTAATGCCTGAAATAATCATAACAACTAAAATTTGTAGAGGAAATCATTTAAGCCCTTAGCATGCATTATTTCATTTAAGCCTCATGAAGATTGCATGAGGTTAATACTGAGGCAGCTGGGCTCCGGAGAGGTGAAGGACTTCGTTCAAGGTCACACAGACGGTAAAAGGTGGGTTGGCTCGGATCAAAGGGCATCTCTGTCTGCCTCTGGAGATTTGGCTTTTCCCCACATCTCAGAGCACCTCCAAGATGTGTGTGTGTGTTCATACAAATATAGCTGTCTCAGTCGGACCTTTCTTGGCCCCCAAAGTGAGGTGGTTTAGAAAGAAAGAAGGGGGTTTGGGAAGGAATCTGGATTCTAACCCCAGCCTTCACCAGTAACTCTCTTCCCCTGTCCCAGCTCAGAGTGGATCCCATCTATAATGTGAGGAAGGTGGTAGGCTTCTCCACCTCTGGGTTCTCTCCTGACTGTAACACTCTCACTCCAGGAATCTACTTTCTGCTGGTGAAAACAGCATGTTATTCTTTGTCCCAGCCTCTGATATTTGTATAGTGCATTCATCTTTCCTTGGAACTTCCACTTCTCCGAGCATGTTTTTCTCCCCATAAACTAGAAGGGTTCAGTGCAGGAATCCTGCTCCTGCCAGGAAGAAGGGAAGGTGAAATGACCAATGACCAGCTCAGGGTCACACATCCAGTCGAAGACTGAGCTACTGAGCTAGGATTAGAAGGACGTCTGAAGGCTTCAGCGCCCCCCCCCCCTCCCCGCTCCCTTGGAAAAGGCTCTGGATCCATTCTCATCATACAACCAACAGTTAAGCTTATGGTCTTGCTAAATCCCCATAAAAGAAACGAAACTAAGAAATCAGCCAGTCTCATTTTTAAATGAAAAGTGACTAGGAAGAAAAAATATGCAGGGTCTGAAGTGTCTGAAATCAGCCTCCTGATTTAAACCTAATCTGTTTGAAAAAAAAATTTTTTTTTCAGCCAAGGGAGTTTTTACAGCTGAGCTCTCCCAAACCCATAAAAAACAAGGTTTATATGGGAAATAGTGAAAGACTCTTAACTATAATACACAGCGTCTAATGTAAGCAGACATAGACACTATATAAAGCTCCTACAAATGTTATTAAAACAAACAGAAATGCACATTTATCCCCACAGAATGGACAATGGAAGTCATCGGACTTTCGAAGAGTTCCAGAAGTCCTGTTTTCACAGAAATGTTCAGAGCACCCCATAACACTGGGACCTCAAAGATTCTTACCCACCATCCAAACATTTCCCTCATTTTACAGGAAGGGGAAACCGAGGCCCATAGAATGGAGGGACTGGCTCAAGGTCACGGCGGGGAATTTTATTCTTTTCCCCCTGTGTTTACTTCAACTTTTAGTGCAGGATATAGAACAATACAGTGGCCAAGAGACTCTGGACAAGTGACTGAACATTTCTGAGCCTTGTGTCCTCACCTACAAACTGGGAGAGATCATGACCCCAACTTCCTGGGCTGTGTGAGGACTGAATGAGATAAGGCATGCAAAGTAGTGCATTGTCCCTGGTAGATCTATTTTTATGATTTTATTTCACCCCCACAATAGCCTGTGAGGCGTTGAGGATTTATTTTGGTTTGTTTTGTTTTGGAAAGGTCAGGGCACACAGGTACCCCTGCCTTTCAGAAGTTTGTCCTCTGCTACTTCACTTTATGAAAGACCTATGTGAGGACCTGCTTTCTGCTAACCAAAAGAAATTAGAAGAGAATTTTCACTTTTCTGAAAAAAGCCAAAAAGCAAAAATAGCATTCAGTGTGTGTTTTGCAGTGAGGTGTTACAAGAGGCAGCGCAGGCCCCCCGTGGTGAGAGGGGCCCCACCAGGCTCCTTTCCTGAGAACCACACTCAGCATCTCAGCATCAGAATCTACCAGAGCTTTGACCTGCGCCTGTGAGCATCTGTGCTCTATCTCCATTAGCTAGATGTGTCCTAAGGTATCAGAGAAGCCTAGGAAGTTCTTGTTTTGGTCTGGGAATGCTCAGTTTTTTCCCCCCATATAGATTCATGGTAATTACTCCTTTGCTTTATGCCATTTTGGCTTACGAAGGTGTCATAGGAATGCTCTGCTTTCAGATGGGGGGGGCTGGAGAGGGGGCGAACCTGTATTTCCAATTGGCACAGAAAGTTGCAGTGACTTGCCCAAGGGCACCCAGCCAGTGAGTGGATTCCTGGTTCAAATCCCTTACATTCCACATCATTAAGGTAAACCAGGGCAGGCAGGCTGCAGTAGTGGGATTTCTGAAAGTAATGCAGCAGTATACAGTAGAAATACTGTGCAAGCCACAAATGCGAGCCATGTATGTAATTACAGTTTTTCTAGGAGGCACATTAAAAAAGTAAAGAGAAACAGGTGGAATAAAATTGAACAATATAGTTTATTACATTACTTATATATTATATATATATTTATTTAATGCAATATGTCTAAACTGTAATTTCGACATGTAGTCCATATAGAAATTATTTTTGAGATATTTTCCATTCTTTTTTTCATATTAAGTCTTCAAATTCAGGGGTGTATTTTATACTTAGAGCACATCTCAGCTTGGACCACATTTCAAGTACTCAGTAACCATACTTGGCTAATGGCTGCCATATGGGACAAGGTACATCTTAAGGCTCATGTAGCAGGAATATTAAACACAGAGCTTTAGTTAATCATATCAATAACTAGCCACCATTTCCTGAGCACTTACTGTGCACCAGGGAGCAGTGTGCAACATCTATGGGCTCATTTACGCTTCCTAACAGCCACGGAGGGTAGGTAACTATTCACAGTCACATAACTAAGTGGCCCAGCCGGCGTGCACACCCAAACTCATCTGTCTCCTAAACCTGCGATTTTAGCCACTGAGTTCCACGAGTTTGGGAGACATCAGCAGGGCTGTAGTTGGGCTGAGCTGTGGAGGGTCCTTTGGAGTATTCCACACAGTGGGTAAAGCCCTGGGTTGCAGATCCAAGCCTACCATGTGTCAGGTGACCTTGGGCCACCCATCTTCTCGGGTCCCAGTTTTCTAATCTTTAAGATGGGCTAATGATGCTTTTCCTCGATCCATAGAACTCTTGTCAGGCTGAAACGGGAAAAGGTTTTTTGAAGTGTTTTGAAACAGAGAATATAGTACAAGAGACAGGGCCAAGGTCAACAGGGAGGCTGGGACTGATCCCCTGGCCTGTACTCAACAACCACATGAGCTGGTTGGATAAGCTGTGTGGCACTGGACAGGTTTCTTAACCTCTCTGAGCCCCAGAGCCCTTCCTCTTCTGTAAAAGGGAAAGCAGAATGACTCACGGAGATGTGATGACCCAGTAATGATTAGATGATGATTGGAAAGCTCTCAGGCTAGCCCAGAATAGGCAGTGGTAAACATGAACTATCGTTACTGCCTCTGTGGTAGTTGGGGTTGGGCTGCAGGGCTTCATCTAGAAGCAAGAGGGAATGGCAGGGAAGAGGGAAGAGATGACTTCCCCCAACGCCCTGAGCTACGGCTCTTGGCTCGGAGTAGTTCCAGCAGTTCATTGGTGGGAAGTGGGAGGTGTTTGTGGGAGTGTGAGAACACTTGGTGTGTAGGGATAGCACCAGACCCAGTGGCTTTAGAGAAGGGGTTTTAGCCTGCAGTGTGACCCTGGGCATTTCCTTGCCCCCCACCCCCGGACCTTGGTGTCATCTGTAAAATGAGGGGGTCGGACCAGAGATCTAAGTCCCTTTCTGCCTTGACTGTTTAGATTTTTACAGTGGTGTGAATCAAAGCAGTCACTGAACACAGCTCCTGTGAGGGGACAGAAAATACCCCTGAGCCTTCCCCTGTGGCCTGGGGCTGCCACTAGGGGGAGGGCGCCACCTGGTGGCCACACTCCCTACTCCGAGTTCGGTGTGGAGAAACCAGTTAAGGACTCCAGACCCCGGAGCCCCTGACCCACTTTTCCTAACGTCCTTTGGCAGCTCAGGGGAGCAGAGAGGGGACCCAGACAGTTCCCAGAGCTAGGAGTTCTGGGCATGAGGCTTACTCCTGAGGGATGTTGGGGTTTTGCAATCCAAGATCTCTGAGGCCTTCTTCCCTAAAGTCACCTTGGGACAGAAGTCTGTGTTTCCCTACAGAAGTCCAAAACACATCATACGTTTTGTTCTCTTTCTTTGGATAGGAGCCACCGAACAAAACAATCTTCTCTTGGTAACTCAATCTCCTTCTGTCACTACTGCGCCGGGCTCATGGGATGTGGAGGGCTTTTTCCCTGCACGAACCACCCCAACCCCCCGACTGCTGGGATCCCGAGTTCTGCTGAGAGCTTTCCTGCCCCTCCATGTCTGCCACACTGTGAGTATTCGACTTCTCTCTGTAGTAGGGGTCACACGGTGCACAGAGGAATCAAACTGACATAGGTTCAAATTCCAGCTCACCATAAGACTCTAGGACAGCCATCTAACTTCCCTGAGCCTCAGTTTCCCCACTGGAAAAATAGGGATGTTGATAGCTTCTTTGCAGATTGGTGTGAGAATTATGACCCTAGCACAGTGTCTAGCACTGAGTAGGTGTTTAACAAATAATAGCTCTTGTTTCTGCCGATATGGTGTCCTGACCACTTTTTCATATTCAAGGAAATATTCCTTGCTAGAGACACAAATAGGATGCATCATATCAAATGATATTAGCCACCAGAAATAAACATCCTTACCGTTGAAGGTGGTGGAGCCTCTTCAGAACTGTTTAAGTTGGCTCAGTGAGGTCCAACTTGGTCTAGTGCAGATAAACCCCAGTAGGCAGGCTGGGATTTTGTCAGTGTTGCTTTCCTCAGTTCTCATTCTTTGGGCTTCCTTAAGCTTCATTACTTACAGTTTCGCCTTCAGGCAGTTGCTTGTTGACATGGCTGAGTTGGACCCCCGCACAGCTGAGGGCACTGCTGGCCCTGAAGCCGGGTCCACCCCTGAACTCCCCCGTCCCCTAAGCAGGAGCCTCAGAGGGGTCTGATTGGGCACCGGGGTCCTCCCGTTGCTCCTTTAGCATGGTCCCATCTTCCTGGTAGTCATGTGCCGTCAGAAAGTCTCTCTCATTAGCCGCCTTCGCTTAATTAAGCTCATTGCATTCGCTAAGCCTTACTGGCTTCTCTAAGATGGCAAGAGCCCATTATGCACGGCCCCTTCATCTGAAGGCGGGCTGGTGCGGGGCTCCGAGGCCGCCCCGCAGACCCTAGGATTTCAGCAGTGGAAGGTTTACTTTCCGTCCCTGTCTCACAATGAACTCCTCTGAAATTCCCAGCTCCCGGAGGACAGAGTCCCTTTCCAGATTCCCTCAGACACCTGGCACACAGCAGATACTCAAACATTTTCTTGGCCATATCGCATTGCTTGGTTTGGATTTTTATTAACAGTAGGTTTGGTGGGGCGCCTGGGTGGCTCAGTTGGTTAGGCGACTGCCTTCGGCTCAGGTCATGGTCCTGGAGTCCCGGGATCGAGTCCCACATCGGGCTCCCTGCTCAGCGGGGAGTCTGCTTCTCCCTCTGACCCTCTTCCCTCTCGTGCTCTCTCTCATTCTCTCTCTCTCAAATAAATAAAAATAAAATCTTAAAAAAAAAACAAAACAGTAGGTTTGGTGACTCCAAAGTCCATGCTCCTCACTCTGGCATCTGAGCTTTTCCCTCCCGACTGGACTTCCCCTCAGCCTAGGCTCCTGTGGAACCTTCCATTTTCTTCAAGGGCCTGTTTAGGAGCCTCTTCTTCCAGGAAGCTCCCTTGATTTTCAGAAAGCCTTTTTCTTCCTATTTTCCCCTTCCTCTGAATCATATGATACAGATACAGTATGGCTATACATGGAGCTGGGAAGTAGATGTTTTGATATGCCTACAGATGCGGCCTGAGTCACAGACACAGGTGTGTGCGTGCGCGCATGTATTTACGTGTGTATGTGTATATATTCATGTTCATATAACACGTATGCATATATACCTATGTACTATACCTATCTAGTATTTCTAAACTGAGATGAAAGTTCTTCCATGCGTTAGAGATTATTTTACACGTAGACATAATACTTCTAAAACCGGTTGCCTTTTATTTGACATACAGATTGTTTCCACTTCTTCACTGTTGAGAACAATGCTCCCATGAGATAGTAGCTCATCCGCTGAGTGAGCAGCAGGGCACGCTGGACTTTGAGGCCAGACAGACCTGTGTTTGACTCTCGTCCCCACCACGTCCTGGTGGCCTGGGACAAGCCATTTCACCTCTCTAATAAACTTATCTAGGTAGTAGAATAATAGTTTTTGTTTCTGACGGCCGTAAAGCATGTAACGTGCTTAGCGTTGGGCCTGGCACGTAGTAAGGCTCAGTGAAGACATTGCGCCACGCTGGGAGGCAGAAGAGAGGATTTGCTTTGGCTCTCCCCCACTGCCCGGTGTGACCTTGTATATGGCTATTTCACGGGGTGTGACAAAACCCACTGAGACGATGGGTGACAGCCCTTTGCCAGTGAAGTGCTGCCCAATTTAAGACTGTCTTATTCTTGTGGCTTTTACCTATTTTCTACAGGTTTGAGGAATATGTCACCTCATGACTAAGCATGTGGAGAAGAATTGCTTTGCAATTTTATAGGTTTGGTGAAAATGATTCATGCCCGTTATCAATGATTTAGACGACACCAAAAAGGCACAAAATAAGACTCCAAATCCCACCATCGAGGAGTAACCATGGCCGCATGTTGGTTGTGGCCTTCTTTGACTTGCTTCCCCTGTGGTGCCCATAGCAGGACAGGGCAGGCTTCAGCTTTTTAATAAATGTCTCTTGACCTCAACTAGATTGAGTGGTTAACAGTGGCGTGCCCCAGCTCTGTCCCTCCCGGCCCACCTCTGACAGTTTCATTAACCCCATTAAATCACGCAGGTGCCTTTACACCTCCTGAGCTTGTTAATCTCCACTCGGCTCTGGTAAGTTAAAAAACCTGGCAGGAAAGTTGGATGTACCTTGTTAACCTCCATTAAACCCTATTAAATTTCCTAAGTAGAGTCTTAGTGACTTCTAGGAATCCCTCATTAAAGTTTAGTAAATCCACTTAGTAAATCCACTTTGGGACAAGGCTGACCGGCTCTCCTGCCTCAAAGTGTGGCATTCCTGAGTTCCCTGACATGTCCCTAGGACCAGATGACCCTTGGACCCAATCCCAGGAGTGCCTCTAGCTTTTTGACTCGGGGAAAGTTCCTCCTCTCCATGCCTGCATTTACACCTCTATAAACTGGAGTTAACAACAGTCCCTATTCTATATAATTGTAGTGAGTGTAAATGAGTCAACGCGTGTAAAACCAGCAGTGTGTTGTCTGGTGGGCAGGCTGCACTTGGCAGCTATTCTTGTTTCTAGATGGGAAAGATCCTCATAAACTAAAAAACGGTTAGGTTAATGGAAGATTCAATTGCAGACATTTATAGCGTTGCCTTCCATGCCGGGCAGGGTGCTCGAACTGTGGATTATTTTCTTTCTGGTTTTATCCAGACTGAAGATGATCCATTGCAATGACTCCTCATAATAGTGTCCCTGTGGCTGTGCATGTCCTCGGATTTGTTCAGGCTCTGACACGTCTGAGCTGTTCCAGGTGGAACGCAGCTACTTTCTCTCCCTGGGCCTTGCGGGGTTGTGGTTCCTAAACCGGGATGTGCAGATAAATGCACCAGGTGATTTTGTAAAAATGGTTTCCTGGGCCCCGGGAAGATTGAGGAGTTACTAGGTCTCACTGGGAACTCTGAGCTAGAATTCCCAACGAGGCTGAAGCTGCTGGATTGGGAAACCTCTGGACCAGATTCTTAACTTTATCGAGCTTAAGTCTTACATGGGGGAAATTAAAAAATTCACATTCTTGGAATTCGGCCCCTGGGCTTTCTGTTCTGAGACTCTGGGATGGAGCCCAGGAATTGGCATTGTACACAGCATTCTTAGGGGATTCTGATGCAGGTGGGAGGTGGCAAGTGCCACACTTTCAAAACCGCTGGACTTCAGATGATCTGGTATTCAATATTCGAAAGGTTTATTTTGAAAAAGGGGTGTCAGGTTCCTAGTGAACCTTCTGTACACGAAGATGTGGGTCCATCCTGCCATCATAACCCATGTCTACAGATGCTCATGGGAGGTCGACTCCAGCAGAGGTCGGCCAGGCTGGGGGAAGCCTGGGGACAGAGCACCTCTCTGAGTTCAGTACGTGTGGGGTTAGAGTGCAGCGGGCAGCCCGACGCTTCTGTGAGAGAGGAACAGAGAGGCGGGCAGAGGGAGGGAGGCAACTGTCACACTCACATGGGGAGACAACATGCTGCAAAACGTAGAACTGCCTTTGCTTTCTGAAGGAAATCACCTCAGGAATCACCTAAACGATGGCATCCTTCAGCAGCAAGCCACCAGGAATCCTGTGGGCTCCCAGGGACAGCCGGGACTCCCCACCCTCGTTGCCCCCCAAAATGCCTCCTGAGAGTCAGCCTCCACACAAGGAAGTGGCCTGGGGGTGAGGGGGGCGGCGAGGGGGAGGAGCTGTGCTGTCAGTTTGGGTGGGCCCTTCAAAATTTTAGAGCTAGCGTGTATTCCCTCTAGTTAACAAAGACAACGAAGACAAACATTCATTGCATTGCTTCCCTTCCATTCTGCTGAGGACAGAAGGGCGCTAAAGGTGCAGACATGAAATGAAAGCCTGGCGTCCGAGGCGCAGCTGGGCAAGGGCCTCACCGCGCCCCCCACCCACCCGTGGCCTCAGGGGCCCCCACCAGAGAAACGCGGTCAGGTAGCCCCATCGTCAGCATGTGACTTGCCTGAGGACTTTTTTAAAACATGGACCTGACTCAGTAGGCAGTTGGCAGGCGAGGGGGGCAGAGGTTCTGCATTTCTAACAAGTGTTCAGATGATGAACCAACTCTAAATAGCAAGCCTCTACTGTATGTGAAGAAACACTAGTCCACACCCTGTGAGAGATGTTTTTGAGACATCTGAACATTAATAATCTAGATAATCTAGACCAGGTCCTTTTGTGAAATTTTGAGCAGTGGCCACACAGGGCTGGCATCCCCACGTGGCGACAACAGGCTGGAGCTGAGGAGCGACTGCCCTCAGGAGGGACCTGTGTTCCCCAGCTGCCCCCCACAGGCATTTCGGCTTGCAGTCCTCCAGCCAGGTTCCTGAGGGTCCATAGAGATGGCTACCTACAGACCCCGAGCAAACTCTTTTTGCTCAGGGTATCTGGGATGTTCTGCAGCATTCAGGCTCCAGCCTCTGGCGGTCAGACACCTCAGTCTCTCTCCACAGGAGTGAGAGAGCAGGAATCAACCTCACCACCTAAGCTCACTCGCTGTGCACTGGGATTGGAAGGGGGGAACGTGGGAGCCAGTACTCAGAGCCCGGAGGAAAGACCATCGTCACCGATCGCTGTACGACACAGCCTGGGGCCAAATACGGAAGTGAAAGCATCCGAAGTCCATGTGGACGGTCAAGGAGAACAACAGAATGTGTCTCTCGTTACTCATTCAGATCGTTTATTAAGAGCGAAAGTCGGGCCATCCCATCTGTGTGATATTGCAACATGAAAAGTCACATACATACTAAGGAGACCCCACAGAATTGAGAGCCTTTCAACAGTACAGAGCCATAGATTACAAAATTAAAATACAAATGATCCTCCGAATTTGGCAGGAAACAAGTACAATATGAGGAGGCCTGGAATGGAAGGGCACTTGCTTTTTGATAAGGCAGTTACAAAATGCAACACAAACCCACACGGCGAAAACATTCCGATGGGCATCACGGACAGCAGACACGTACAGCAGGGGTCCCGCACAACCCTCCACCCCTGGTGACGAGGTGCTCGTGGAGTGAGAGCAACCAAAGGCTTCGTGGTTTAGGACACAAGCTAGATGAAATAACGGCGTGTAGACATTTCTACCTTAGGAAGAGGTCCCACCGGGCCCCAGACTAAACTCCACCTCAAAACGTCAGATCAACTTTACCCTTCCTCACCTTGAACTTGGAAACGGTCTGTAATGAAATGAAGGGAATAAAAAGGCGCCCCAAAGCACCATGCTTCCCGGGCCATGACCTCGAGTTCACCTGTCCTTCGGTTCAACTGTCGAGCCCAGTAATGGGGACTGGGAGGCCGCGAATCACAGGGCCTCAGAGTGGTGTCTGTCGGACTCAGGGCTGACCGAATGACACAAGCCCAAAGGACCACCTGTAAGGCAGAAGTCTGACCAACAGATCTCAGAGCAAGCCCATTTCATGAGAATTTCCATTCTAGGACAACACTACACCTCCCGCCAGGACTTCTGAACTCTGGTCTTAAATCATCAGCTAATTCTGTTCTCCCCTCACGTTCGTTTGGCAAAACTCAACTGCTTTCCTGATCGTGTCACACAGCCTTGAGTCCAGCAGGTTGGTTCACAGGCCCTGGGAGCCAGGCTGGCCTTGGGGACCTCTCTGCCCAGTGGCAAGGTCGCAAATATCTGAAGGCAGCTTACTCTGAACAGGACTCGAGTCATGTGCAAGTCAGAGTGAGAAGAGCTCTGGACAGGTCAGAAGGACAGGAGGTTAGTCCAGACAGTGTCCCGTGACTCAGACAGGTCGTCCTCAATGTCAGTTTCCTGTCTTCAAAATGAATGATGGGGCAAGAGTAACAAGACTTTCCAGCTTGAAAATATGGCACTTCTTAGACACAGAGACATGTGACGTGCCCCTCCCCCAAGGTCCTAAGCTTTGTTTTCTCCATAAAAACAATGTGTAGAAGTACTTGCAGAAATCTTAAGGTACAAGCTCTCAGCAGCCATGGAGCCCGTAAACTCCACACAGAGCAGTATTTTACAATCTCCTAGCTAAAACTTTTCCTAAGTGACGTGAGCATCAGTTTTTGTGGGGCAAACACAGAACTAGGGCCCCATCCCTTCTTAGGTTATTTTTTTAATCAGGCTGATAGCATCCCCTCCTCCCTGACCCCCTCCATCAGCTTCCGCAAGAACACGGGAGAACCAGGCTGATGGGGTTTCCACAACATCCTTCAACAAGGAACTAAGTGGACCCATACTAAAGGGGAAAGACAGCCAGGACACCAAAATATCTATCTGCTAGCTGCTCCCTTCCAAAAGACAACTGCCGTGCCCCGGGGCAGTGCCAGCAATGAGGGTCCTTGACCAAGATGAACAACTTGTTCCACACGGCCCCTGCTGGGCAGAGACTAAGATGGAAATGACAGAGAACACAGAAAAGCCAGAGGTTTATAGAGATGGAGCAGGCTTCCCCAGGAGGTAGTGAGTTCCCTGACCTCAAAGGTGTTTAAGCCCACACTGCTCAAACCCTTGGTGGGACAGTTGTAGGCAGAATGTCAGCACCTGTGGGAAGACTGGACTGATGACTTAAAGACCCTTTCCCAACTTTTGGATCTCACCATCATAACGACCGAGAGCCTTCAGGTGACTTCCATGGAGCAACTTCTCTGGGATCCATGGTCTGGACAGCCTATTTCAACAGACAAGACCCCTCGAGTAAGTACCCTCTCCTACTTTCTCCCTTCCACCAGGCAGTTGTCCTGCGGGATATTAACCAAAAAGTTCCCACAAAATAAGCAGCTGAAATGCCAAGGTTAGATGCAACATTCCAGCTGCAAACGATTATTGATATCTGTTCTCTGGAAGCCTAGCAGTGAGTATTTAGCTACGACAGGAACTTCTGACAACTTGGTGGCTCTAACACGTAAGTGAAATTCCTTGTCATTTTACAATGCCAATCCTGACGCCTTTGGTTTCAATCTCTCGTGGGATTTGGCTATGAGCTTTTCCCCGTGATGTTGCCAACCTAAGAGTTTGCTGAAATAAGAAGTTTGTCCATTTGTTTTTTTAAAACCCTAAATCGAAGCAACATGAGTGGCAGGATACTGGCATTTCCACGTGACAACCTTCAGGGTATATGAAAGAACCATACCAAGCCGGACCGAGGCAGGAACCGTACTCTTTAAGAAGACAAGGTCAGCTCTGGATTTCCATTCCAGTTTTGCCCAGGAGCACCAAGAGGAGAGAAGGCAATGTTGCAACATTATAGGTGGAGAGAAGCGCAAGAGTCCTTGGCAGGTGTATAAAAATGTAGGCAGCCAAGATGAACGCTGCTTTCCCCAAACTCCACTGCTTCGGAGCCATTTCTAACAGGCAGAAGTCTCCTGCCCACAGATGAAGCCTTGGGAAACTGCAGAAGAGGCTAAGGCAAGTGGCTTAGTGGTTTGATGAAAGAACAGATTTCTGCACACAAGAAAATCGTAAGTTCATATAGTTTTGTCCTTTCTCTCATATGACATGTTTTCAAAAGTTGAAAAGATACCCACAGCCTCTATTTTCCAAAAGCACCTCTCTTTTGAGGGAAGGTGGCAGGGTGGACTCAGGTGCGCAGAGCATCTGGCTGAAGGTGAGCGTTTCCCCAGGCTTCACACTGGAACAAAAATATTCTTAGAGACACGGGAACAGATGGATCCCAACACCACAGCTTCTTGTACAGAAATGTACTGTTGTCTCCCTCAACTGGGAAACAGATTTGCTGTTAGAGAAATAGTGACATGACCTACACATCGGCGATTTTCACTTCAATGTCAGAAAGATACATTTTCTCAGTAAGAGATGGACATTTCCAGAGAGCAGGTTACCCATGCCTTCACCTGTAGGTGCCATCTGCCCCCCAAACTGTGGCCCGATGAGAACACACTCCCCTTGACAAAGGGGGCCTGGTGTTTGATGCCTTCAAGACTTTCTAACTCAGTCTCTCAGGAGAAAAACCTATATAAGCAACAGAACTTTGAGCTTCTTGATGTCTGCACATCAACATCCTTCAGCTATAAGCAGTGAGACAGTCTCTACATACTGAATCTGAATGACTAAAAACACTCAGAGAGCACCTTGATGTGCCATCCACAGCTGGGTGTATTAAAATAAGATCGCCTCATAGCCTAGAATATGTTCTATGTACATTCGTTTATACATATTTAAAAAGGCTGCAATCTGCTAGACATGATTTTTGAACACTGGTGCACACTTTGCTGCAATGGAACACACTGCAATTTAGTGAGGGGGTGGCCTGTCCCCAATCCACAGACAGCACGGTCCTCTGCCCCGCAGAACCCAGCCTTCAGACACTGCACCGCCCTGCTTAGCGGGGGTTGTGTTCGGACTTCTCTGTGCTGATGCTCAGAGTAAGCCATTTACGAGACATTAAAACTCTCTGCCGGGATAGGCCATCCACGGCTCCTTTTATAATTTAAGGCCTAAGAAAGCACTGACAATTAAAACTGAGTAAGAAGATGACGCTTTTGACCGCAACACGTGTCACGACGGTCAGAACCCGGAATCCAAGGTCTTTTCTTCCATCCCCTATTCATACCTTTTGTCCCCTAGCGCACGCTTTAGAAACTTTTGCAAAAGCATACTTTTGGATATAAAGCTTTGTTTTCAAAGGAGACTTTGGCTCTGATATGGTAAGATACAGGAATCTGAGTTTTTGAACTTCAAAAAAAAAATCAGGTAATTATTCATATTTAAAAAAAATTGTTGTAGCAATCTCCGGCCCCCCCGAGGGAGGTAAACGGCTCACAAAAATGAGTATCAGATGGCACTGACCTTTGTTGCTCAAACCCATGATTTGCTGGTGACCCCAAGCCCACGGAGTCACGGCCAGTCAGACCTTTTATCCCAGAAGTGGACTTCTGAGCAGGAATCACATGATCCTTGGCAGTTTTCTTGGTGGTTGTGAACTAAGGATTAGTATTTCTGAAAACACGAGCCCCAAATCACTAAATATCTCCATTTATCAAAGTATTTATGGCCTAGGAGGATGACTGAAGTCATACTTTATAATTTCACCCCAAAGAGTAAAGCACAGAGTGATGTACAAAGAGCTGCATCTCCCGTGAGGGCCCCTGCATCAGTGTTTCTGGAACCTCTCCGCCAACATAGCTTGGTGCCTGCGACTGCCCTCAAATCCTCTTCTGATGAGGAACCTCCTGTTGGTGCATCAGGATTTCCTCCACATTCTAGAAGTTAAGTGGTGAGCCACAGAAATGGCAAAGGTCTCATTAACTGGAGGTGTGAAGCAGATGCTACCAGGCTGGCAGTTGGCCACCCATACTGAGTGCTTACTGTGTGCCGGGCAGCGGCCAGTGAGGGAGACCACTGTCAAACCGATTTGCTGATCAACGACACAGCCGGCAACAAAGCGGGGCACGACTGTGCCCACCAGACTGGGGTCTACTCGTGCCTCTCTGGTTAGCTGCACCCCACTGCTCTTCCAGGCCTATACCTCACACAAGGCAGAGTGGTCGTACAAGGTGAGTACCAGGATATTTTTTATCCCACATTTCCGGTAGAATTGACTTAATGCGTTGTTGAATGCTGCAATACATCATTTTTAAATCTCTCAGCGATCTTGTTTTTTCAGTCCGGTAGTTGCCTTAAAAGAAAGTCTTTGTATGCACATGCTGAACATGAGAATATAATCCTCCTGACCAAAAAGATTTACAGTATTCATCATTCAAACTTTTTTATTTACAATAAAATTGAACAGTCTTTACGGGCTTACACGTAGATTTCACCTGTGCGTTCAGCATTATACTTCATTCCTTGATGCACTTGATCCTCACTCAAGCTGTTTGCCGCCCTCTGATTTCTGGTCCAGCCGACTCTTGTTACTCTTCACCATGTAAATGAAGTAGGCGAGCGTCTCTTTTTCATTCACAGGTATGTTCCTGAAGTGTCGGCTGACAGTCTGCGTGGGGGAAAACACCAGAGTCCATTAAAGCATCGTATACATCAGGACCACAAATTCTGAACTGTGCAAAAGACGGAGCAGGGGTTAGCTTCCAGAGCTAGGGAGGGGGTTATGATCCCTGCAGAACTCAGTGCTGCAGAACTCAAGACGCCCTTCTCTCCCAGGCGGCTGGGTGACTTGGTTTCAAGGCTTCCAAAAGCAGCGCTTGAACCCACAACATTGACAAGGTGCAGTTCTATTTCAGTGGCAGCTAACTGTCCATCATGGCATAATCTCAAGGGCACCCCCAAGGAGGAGTTAGGTGGGGATGGCTCTGCTTGGCTAGCTGCTACCATCACCAGCTCTCAGGCCCTGGCACCACCGGGCAGAAAAGCGTCTTTTTAAAACTGTGTCAAATGAATAGCCAGTTGGGACAGATATAAGTGTTTGACCCAAGAATTCATCTAAATACTACATAGCTGCCACTTGAAAAACACATCACATTCGAAAAAGAATTCGTCATTTACTGTGTGCTCCTGACACTTGGCTTGGTTTTACAAGTCCTCATAATGCAGGTCTGCCCTTGCCCCACCTCATCCCATCCCTTTCAGCAGGGGAATGCTGCCAAATGGGTGATGTGACCTTAAAGTAGAAAAGAGTTGTGCTCTTCGATCTCTGTTTTATCTAGATGCTGGGGAAGGAAGTTTAAGAAAAAATGATGGATCAGCAAGAAACCCCTAAAGGAAAGACCAAAAACCAATGGGGCTGTCAAACTTTAAGGAAATCTTTGAATGGACTGAGGGAGCTAGGACAGATCAAGAGTCCGAGAACTAGCACCACCGCGTGGTGACCTCTGGATGGTAGCATTCTGTTGTTCTTTTTTCCATCTTCCGTATTTTCAACAATAGGCAGAAAAGCACATTGAGAAAAGAGGGACGAGAGGAAACCCGCACAAATGCCAACAGGACAGAAGTATCAAGCCAGGCTGTCAGTATGTTCAAATAAGGGCCAATAGAGCATTCCTCCCCCTCTGAATTGTACTAAGAGCTCAGGGTAAGAGAAAAATTTCTTGGGTTCTATTCATTATAATAAATACTTCCATTACCAACATCAGAGAAGAAATCAAAGGAAAAACTAAAGAAAAAGAATAGCTCCCACAGAATATGAGCAAAGGTTTTGGGGTGATTAATCTGACACACTGGATGTGCAGGAAGAACCATATTTATATGGAATCTTACAAAACAAGATTCAAACAAATGCACAAACAAAAGCACACTCAGAACTTATAATCAGGAGTCTGGAGATTCAAGGCTCAGTTCTACTACTAATTTGCTGTGTGATTTTAAGCAAGTTTTTTCCTCTCTCAGTGCCATGGTTTCTTTTATAGAAAGAGGGCCTTTCCAGGTCTTACAGGTGTGGGATTCTAGACTGTACGAGAGAAGGAACAGGAAGTTACTTGCAGAACTAGGAAGTTACTTGCAGGGCATTATGATCAACAGACACACGTAGCAGCAGGGAGAACCAAGGTCACCATCAGAAGCACAATGCTGGCTCTCTCTTTTTGCAGTGCAATTTGTCTACCTACTTCTGCTAACTGGGCCTTATTGAAGCCTGGTCTGGTCTGCAATTTGTAGTGTCGTTTATAACGCCGTAGAGTGTTCACCTGCAGCTGGAACAGATCAACCTGGAGAGAAGAGGAGAAACACATTATCCATCACCTGACTAGCCACGGCTCACCGGGAGCACGCTTCGTGCCCAGCACTACACTAGGAGGGGCGCGGGGGGAGGGGGGAAGAGGACTACAGAGATGTCTTAGAAATGGTCCATGAGGACTAATAACTGGCTGGGAGAACCAAAAAAAAACCAAACAAAACAGTGGAAAAAGAGTTCTAGCTGGGGAGGGGTGGTCCCAGGAAGCTCACGGAGGCGGTGAAACTTAGAGCTAAGGAGAGCAGGGCTTAGAGAGGCGGCAAGTAACAGGACTAGACTAGGGAATGAGAGAGAAGACCATGAGCACAGAAAGCCAGGAGATGAAGAGACAGACTCGGGTGTCATAGGCAATCACGATGGGTTTAAAAGGTGAGACTGGAGGGTAACATGTCTTGAAAAGCAGAAGGAGCGACCATAGGTGGTAGGGGGGTGACGTTCAGGAAGACGGATCTAGTGGTGGTTTGTAGGGAAGATTGATGGGGGGTGTAGGCGACCGTGCTGTAGCCGTGATCGGAAATGAGATGCTCAAGTTGAGCTTTGGAAGCTGGTGATACCAGAGGGGGACACCAAGCATGGGGAGCAAAGGTAAACCCAGACAGGCATCCTGGAGGAAGACAGGCTTGAGCTTGGTAGCAGACCAGATGGAGGGGCGTGAGATAGGACAGCGGGAGGTACTCCTGTTCCCAGAGTTCTTCCCTAGGCTCAGCCTTCAGGTGTCAGAACCCTGAACAACTCTCCAGAGAAAACTCGAAAGCTACCGTGGTGAATATACAAATCAGCAGGTTAGGTTGGGGTCCCTGCAAATGACTGGATAACAGAGGGAAAGGACCCCCCCTTTTTTTCTAACACAGGAAGAGAGGAAAGCTGCACAGTCATTAAGTATTGAAGGCCCAGAAAGTTGGGCTGCTTTTACCTGCCTCTAAAAGAGATGTTCTTGCTTCAGGCAGGTGGAGAGCACTTAAAAACAAAATGAATGATCAATATGAGGGACCAAAGTCCTTCATTCTTTTCAAAACATTCCTCAAACCCCTTTTTTTTTTTTTTGTAAAAAGCACTGAAATTGAATACATCCATTTCTTTATGAAATAATAATACCAATGCTGAAGGCAATAGAAAAATACTGTAAACCAATGCCAGAAAAAGGGATACAGGGAGGGGCAGAGGGAAAGGACCATATTTTCAAAGGCTTTCTCCACATCTGCAGAGGCCCGCCTACTCTTTCTATTCCTACGCAGTCATTTCCACTCTGAGTGCTAACAGGCGGTTGCCTTATGAAATATTCACGTGTCAAATAGTCAATGTACATTACAAACGGGTTTTCTTCTGCTGAGTCTTAAGTGAAAACAACTTAGAAAAAAAATCCAATACTCCTTTCTGTAGCCTTGCTCAATAGGCACCGGCACCCTGAAGGTTCAAGAAGCCTAGGTCTCATCGTCCAGGGCAATGGTCCTCAGCAAGGGTTGGTTTTGCCCCCAGAGGACATCCTCTAATGTCTGGAGGCATTTTTTGATGGTCACTACTTTGGTGACTGGCATCTAATGGGCAGAATCCAGGGATGCTGCTAAACATCCAGTGATGCACAGGATAGCCCCCACGACAAAGCAGAGTCAGGGCTGAGAAACCCTGGGCCCGTATAACTGACTTTGGAATGGCTCCTGGGGAACCAGAGCTGGGGAACCAGGGACCAGAGCTGATATGAACTGACAATGTACACCTTCATTCTGCAGATCAGAAAACAGAGGGCCAGTAACTTCCCCCAATCCATACAAGCTCAGTCTCCAACTCTAAAGGCAAAAAGAGTTTTAAAAAACTTGACATTGTGGTTATATTCAAGAATGTATCAGGGGCTTCCTGAGGAAAGGCAGTAGGGCCTAGTGGAAAGGGCAGTGGCCCAGAGGTCCCGAACTCTATGTGTGACCTCGGGTCTCTGTGCCTGTCTGTAAAACGATGGGGCAGTGAGACCAGCTGATTTCTAAGTTTTCAGCTCTCAGATTCAATATTACCATGATTCTATGATGCACTTTTCAGATAAACCACAGCAAAACAAAGGGGACTAAAATTATTTCTTAATCCAAAAAGCGGACCATGCCAGAGATAAAGATCACATTAGAATCCATTCTTCCAGCTTTCTCAGGCGGACTTCTTTGACTTTTACCTCAGGAATGTCAGTATCGTGCTCAGGAGAATCTCCGCCATCATCACTTGTCTTCCTCTTCCTTTTATTTCGTACGCTCTGGATGAAATTTTTGTGGAAGTCGCAGATATACAGGTGTCTTACCTGATAGGAAGCAAATTAAAGTGAGACTTGCCAATTCCATGGGAACAGCAACAGGTATCTACCGAACTATGGGGCTTCTCTTCTTTGCCAGGCATTAGAGAGACAGAAGGAAGAACAACATGGAGGCCCTAGTTTCCAGAAGTTTACTGTTGAGGTGAAGAACAAGAAGCCAACAAAGGGACACAAACACTACCATCACACTGGGCAACAGTTTATAAACTAAGTTCCCCCTGAAGGCTAGAGATAATAAATGGCAGGGGTTCAGCCAAGGGAGAGAGGCCTGTGGCTGGGATAGTCAGTGTAGAGGTCCCTGACTAAACAGGAGGATTTATGGGTAGACAGGAAGCATTCCAGATGGGAAGACGAGCCAAGACTTAAGAGTTTCAAATATGGATGACCAAGAGATTCAGGGGTGGGGGCACGAGAACTGCTTAGACTTTCCTTCAGACTAGACAGAGTCCCCCAAGGTTTTTGAAACAGAGAGTGATGTGACTTACAGGAGTTATGAATTTACAATGGGCTGGAAGGCACTGTACTGTCCCAGGAAGGAGGAAAGAAGGGACTGTGGTAATGGTAGACGGGACTTCCTATTTTTACACTGACAACAGCTCCTACTGTAGGACATCTGAAAAACTTTATTCCTGTGTATCAGAATAATACTCCTTGCATCACCACACATCTGGTCCACAAAGAGAAGTGGGAAGAGATGCAGAAAGTCTCTTTCTCCCAGAAACCACATGAAAGAAGCTGGATGCTACTGCCGACTTTCTAGTGTGGGCTGGGGGAGCCACTCAAAACCCTAACAGAAACAAAGTGCCTGTGTCAATGACTTGGGGGTCCTGACACTGGAACAGATGGACACAAATGTTCTTGAGAGACTTCTGAATTTGAATTTATTCCTTAAATTCTTAAAGACAAAACTAAGCTGATAGGAAGCCAGCATCAATTAATTCAGATCTTTGCATGGAGAAAATAATGAAAACTGCTTTTTTAGTCCAATGAAGCAGCACTTCCATGGGGTTGGATTAGTGAGTCCGGAGCACTTTTCAGTTTATACTGTGGCCGCATCTTGCAGACAGCAGGCATTCTCTAAGCGTACTTGTACCAGCACACGCGGTCCCTCCTGTCTGAGAGCAGCTTCGGCCAGCAAAAGCCACCTTTTACATATGGTCACAAATTCAAGTAGCCTTGCCGGCATCCACTCTGCCAAAGGACTTTAGGACACAGCCAGTGTCACCGTCCCAACGAATCCCTCCTAGCTGATGTACAGTGCATCGGACATGCTGCTACCGGGGAAGAAAGCATACTATCCCTCCCTGATGGGAAGCTGGCCCTCCTGTTAGCTAGTTCCACATGCGAACTCTGAGATGAAGCAGCTCCTCAAATTCATAGAGGGACACACTTGGTAGGAGAACAGGTGGAAGAGGTGATTTCCTGAAGCTGTGGCTGGGAGGTTTCAGGTCAGGACACTAGAATAATGGAATTCTGGATGGAAGAGAACTTAGCAATCACCAGTGTAACCCCACTGGCCCCAATCTCATTTTCTACGGAGATAAACAGAAGCCACACAGATGGGGTTATGATCTGGTCAGTCACCCAGGCCTTCTGACCCCTTGTGCATGTCCTTTCCTACCCCAGCATTTTCTTTATACTATTTTCAACTTCCACTTTTCTCCAGAATAAAGCAGAAATATGTCAATTGGAGGAATGTTTGAAAGCATGTTATATATTAATAACTCATAGCACATGGCCAATGTCTACATGAAATGAGTTTAAGCTGCCTGAGCTGGATTTCTGGTGCTATTATTTAAAAAGGTTCTCTGCTAGGCCCTTTTACAAGATAAATAGTCATTATTTCTTCTTAACCATTTTCAAGTACGTACTGGTTTTCAGAAATTTCAGAGCTCAGTGGCCTTTGGGGGCTACAGGTGGAGGAAGGAGGATGGTAGCAAAGGTTCCAGTGTTTTTCTTTTCTGTTTTAACTTTCTGCAACAGCTAAAAATTCCTGTAACATGGCAGTTACTCAGAATTGAATTCCTGCCCAAGCCTGTGAGAATGAAGTAGAATCCCGTTCAGAAATGATTCTGCGCCACCACCTTGAAACATACTGCGTGATCCCACCTTGAGACACTCCTCCTCCAGAAGCACTATGTTTGGGGAACTCCAGGGCGAGGCTCCTGCTGCCTCTCTTGTAGACAGTGTGTGTGAAACCACCAACACAGCTCAGCACAGGTTCTCCAGTGGGGTCACTGGGTAAATGGTGCCCCAGTGGCAGCGACACAATTGTTCACATGTCATGGCATCCAAGGCTTTAAAAGAACTGGAAATTCCTTCCCTCCTTCCTTTTTTTTTTTTTAAGGACAGGAAAATATTATAAGCTGCTCAAGTAAAGGCTCCCAACCACGTACACGAAAGGTAGGCAGTGTTTCCAAGCGGAGGAATTCACTGCTGTGTTAGAATTAGGCATTTCGCTTCAACACGTGTCCTAATCTGGACGTTAGTGTCTAGCCAGTTGTTTGCTCTCTGATGAAATCTTTTCATTCATTCGTTGATAGAGATTTGTAGTAAGAAAGCCATTAACTCACCCCCAGCCATTTTAAAAAATAGCATCTTTCAAGAGTGGCAAAGGTACTGCAATTGTTAACGTAAAAAAATAAATTAAAAAATTGGGGGTGGGAGGGAAGAGCCTGGAAGAAGAGGTGGGAAGACTTTATTTATTAGGACTTCATCAAAGCTTATGCATGGGGCTTGGAAGTAAGTCAGATAATGGGTTTAAGAAATTAACCAGCCTCTTAGTCACTGTGTGACTTTGGCTCTGTCACTTCTTATCTCTGGGCCTCAGTTTCAACTGTAAGATCCAAAGTAGAAAAGTGCGTGTCCTTTCAGTTTAACAAGCAATCTCTAATTTCCCCCAACAGTGGAATTTTGGTCCTAAAAGAGAATGGATGTTAACCACCTGAGCTTTTAGCAGTTCTACCTGAATATTAAATACCCCCTTAACTCATTTCCAATTCCTAATCACAAGGCAGCCACTTAAGGCTTGCAGCAACAGATGTCAAACTAAAAAGTTCTTAATTGGTTGACAATAGGCACATCTTTAGAATTGTTAACTAGAAGTGGTGAAATATAACAGGAAAAGTTTTACTATAATTAGGCACAAAACACAGGGCTATTCTATTCAAATTTAAAGCCCCCTCCCCCAACGCCTTTCTACAGAAGCTACCCCTAAGAAAATTGATTTTCTTCCTCCCCGTCACCTGGGTTGCAAAGAGCCTCCACCCAAGACCTGGCCTTGGCCTTATTTCTGCCACATCCTTCAAAATCCTATTTCCCCCACAGCTGCATGCGAAGCAGCGAGCTCGGTGACCCTCTGCAGAAGCCCAGAAGCCGAGGCCGCGGCAGGGGGGGGGGGGGGGGGGGGTGGTGGGGGGAGTGGGACGTAACTGCCACCTTTCCTTTTCTGAAGGAATAACAGGGTTCCGAGAAGGAGAGAAAAGTTGAAGAAGAGCCGGGTCCCTTCATCACCCTCTCCCCAACACTTGCTTCTTCGTGGGCCAACAGAATCAACCCAGGTCTCCGGGCCCCAATATCTAAACCAATACAACAAGCCCTAAACTGTTGTCAAATCTTCCCAGGCAGGAAAGGTCCTCGGAAGCCCCCCTCCTCCCGCCCCCAACCTCCCGGATTTGGTCAGAATCCCAGTCCGAGCCTGTCTGCGCTGAAGCGGCCTTTGAAATCCCGAGTGCAACTCCCCAGTTTGCAGAGAAAGGGCGGCGAGGCCCAGGGCAGGGAGGGCCCCGGGGTCCGGCCCGCAGCCGGGGACAGCGGCCGGAGGGCGGCGGCGCGCGGGGACCCAAAGGGGACAGGGGAAGGGGCGGGGGCGGACTCACGCTCTTGTCGATGTCCAGCTTGAGTTTCTTCTGCGAGATGCTCTTCTGGACCCTCTTGCTGAAGGAGGCGTTGCCCGCGGGCCGGACGCAGCGCTCGCCGTCCTCGATGAGGCAGCAGCTCTGGCCGTAGCCCGGGGCGGCGGCGGGGGCGGCGGGGGGCCCTTCGCGGCTGTCCTCCTCCGTGCTAAAGCCGTTCATCTCCCCGCCCCGGGCCGGCCCCTCTGCGGGAGGATCCCCTGTAGGCCACTCCGCGGCCGCGCGCCCCGAGGGGCAGGTCGCCGAGGCCCCCGCACCCGAGGGTCCCGGAGTCCGTCCCCAGACCAGGCGCTGCCCTGCCCCGCGCCCGGGAGGCCCGGCTCCGCTCCGCCGCGCTCCGGCTCCTTCGGCCCCCGGCTCCGCGCGTTTGGAAAGCCCTTTCCTCCCCGCTCGAGGCCCCGGGGTTGGCTCCCGCGGCTCGCAGGGCCCCGCCGGGGGTCACCCGGAGGCGCCTTCTGCCGGGGGCCCAGAACCGTTACCCTTCGGCGGGGGCGTCCGGGAGGGCGTCCCAGGAAGCAGCCGCTCCCCGGGGACTCCGGGCCCGGCTTGCCAGGGGGTTTCGAGGGCCCCCGCCGGCTCCCGCCTTCTTTCGGCTGCGGGGCAAACTCGCCGCCGGGCAGCTCTCCCGGGGTGGCGCGGCCTCCCCGCGCGGGGCCCGGCCTCGAACCCGCGGCGCCCGGGCGCGGGGGCGCGTCAGGCTCGCCCCACCCCTGCAGCCGCTCGGCTGCGCCCCGAGTCCCGTGGCAGCCCCTGGGCCGCCCGGCCGCCGCCCGCCCAACGCTCCGCACCACAACAGTTCGCTCCCCCCGCCCTCCGCGGGACAGCGGAAGTCCCGCCTCCGCACGGCCATTGGCCGCGTTCGCTCTCTGGGCGGGGTCGCTGCCGCCGCTGGCGTGCCCCATTGGGGGCCTCCGCCGCCAGTCCCCGGCGCCTGGCTACTTCCTGGACTCTGCTGGGATGGGTTCAAAGTAGAGAAAGTGGAAGAGGGAAGAGTTACCAGGGTGCGGGCGGGGAACGGGGCCGCACACTCTTCAGGCTGGGGGAGGGTTGGTGAGCAGGGGCCTGGCTGGACCGAGGGCCAGACTCCGGGAACAGAGGAGCACATTAGGGGGCGTACAGAAGTACAGACGTGGGCGGGGGTGCGGAGGGACAAACGTAGGGAGGGGTATTTGAGGGGGGAACCTTTCGGGGATAGAAGTTCTGTCATGAGAAGGGCAGACAGGATAAAACCGAAGAACCAGGGCCAGAGGACCCGTAGACCGGTGGGAGGTAGGGTGGTTGAAATAGGACAGAAAGCCAGACAAGGCGGGAAAGACTGAGGGACAACCCGGTACAGATACGTGGAAAGACGTGCAGAGGAGATGATGAGGGTCTGATGGCGGGTATTGCAAGGTAGTCGGATGCTTGAGGGTGGCGGAGACCTCAGACTGTGGAGGCTGGGACTGGCTTGGTCGGCGCGGAAAGAGAAGGAGAGGGAGGAAGAAGACCCTTGGGGGCTTGGGTGACCCCTCGGCTGGGAAGAATCGGAAGTCAATATAAGGTCTGGCGGGTGGACTCGGTGAACCCCGGGGAAGAGGAGAGGTTGCGGAGGACGCGGAGAAAAGGTTGGGGGTGGAGGATCAAGGGCCAATCTCGGCATGGGGAAGGACTTGCCGTGTCTTGAGCCCTCCCTGGAGCTCTGGAAGCTGTAGCTTCTGTTGCTTTAAGCCTCCCGGTGTATCTCCGAGGTGACGGTGACCTACCAACTCCCTGAGCTTGGGGTTCGGCGCCAGGGCATCACACACACACACACCTAGAAAGGCCTTAGGGAAATCTAGTCTAGCACCCCTAGTCAGGCCACCGCTGGGTAGCTTGGTGATAAAGGAGGGCCTTTGGCCCGTAGGGACTAGCCCAGGGTCATTCTGTCGTACAATCATTTACGGATGGGTAGCACTGACGGGGGTAGGGGCTTGGGGGTAGGGTCGGGTGGGGAGGGGGCGCGGAGGGCGAAGGTTAGGTGTGCACGTGTACCTATTAGGTAGTACTAGCTGGCTTGGCATTGGAGAGGCTTTTGGTTTGTGTCCTGATGAAAAAGGGAAAGTTACCGGTTCCCATGTTTAGAAGAAGATGCCCTGTGATCTTAAATTTTCTTCAGTGACCTTAAACGTATTTGTACCCTCTAGCCTAGTAATTTCACATGTGGGACAGCCATTTCAGGAAATTGGCCTACCAGAGAAAATATTAAACAACGATGTTCATTGTAGGATTATTTATAATAGAAAACGAACCTCAAGTTCCACAAGAGAAGTGGTTAAGTAAACATCTTCAGAATGAGATATTTTGTGATGTTTTCCACATTTAAGGTAGTTTCAACAGCAATGTAAATTTTTTCTATATATAATATTCATCATTGACTCTTCAACAAAGAATTGATGATAAGTTGGAGAAGTGCTCTATTCATGTTAAGTTAAAAATGCAGGATATAAAATTGAATATAGGATATGATGTGTGTACATTTAAGTTAAAAAACGAAAAAGCAACTATTTGTGCATAAAATATACACCAAAGTACTAATAGTAATTATTCCTGGGTAGTGGAACTATGGTTGATATTTTTCTCCTTTTGGTCTACTTTGCATTTTCCCCAATAAGCATTTATTGCTTTTATAGTAGGCAAAATAGAATGAAAATTAATGGAAAAAAAAGGCACAGTTTAATAGAATTCCTCACTCAGAGTTCATGCATTCGGGATAAATTATTGAGCATATTATGTACACTCATTTCAGGGCTGGCCACAGGAGAAGGATAAAACATAATCTTTGTCCTAAAAGAGAATATCTTCTAGTAGGGGAGCTCAGATACATAAGCAAAAAACAGTTGGGTATCTGTACAAGTCAGTGTGTGATGTTGGTTCCAAAGTTGACTGGTACGGATGAGAGCTCTACATTTCCCACATATATTTATTGCCCTTAGATATTTTTTTCAAAACACCGCTTGCATCCAGCGCCAGGCTACTACAATACACACAGCTTCCTTAGCTCCAGCTTCCCCTCCCCACGAGAGGAGGATGGGTGCCTTTTCCTCCGGTGCTCTATCTCAGCACCCGGGGTATTGGCTGCTCCTTATCTGCTATTCCTGTATTCTTTAGAGTTCTCTTTACTCCTTTACTATGGTTCCCCTGTTATAATTAATAACTTTATATTAATTTTCCTCCGTTCAAATTGCTGTGTGGTTTGTCTTCTAATTGGACCCAGACTGATAACCCCAGCCTCCGTGTAATTTTTTGAGGAGGGGGGACATATGCTTTTAACTACCCTTTATATACAATCCCATAGTCTTTCTTCTAGGAATATTTGATCGTAAGTTCTCCCCCCATGTTATTATGTAGTTCAGTTCCAAATAGCAATATTTGGAAAAAAAATTCTGATTCCTTTGGGAGTAAATCTGTTAATATTCATTACTTTCAGAAAGGAAATATAAATAAATATTCAGATAATGAAGAAATGAATACCGAGAGGCGCTTCTGTGATCCTTGCCTTGCTTTGTGTAGGATTTGAGATTCTTTGAAACGGCCAGGAGAATCTGCTTTGCTACATTTATAACTTTATAGGTAATTAATTTACAACAGCTGCTTAAGTGCTTAGACAGATCTTGCTTTTTAGATTTGTAAGTCTGCTCTGTTGGGCATTTAAAGTGTTTGAGAAAATCAGGCATGTTAAATTTGTAGTCTGAAATGTCTAAGGAAATTTGGTTAATTAAAGCTGTAAGTCTGTTAAATGTTTAAGGAGGATTGAATGTACTAAACTTAAGAATTAATTCAACAGTAATCAGAGAACAAGTGAAAGTGATTGTTCTTATCTTTACATGAAAAATCACTAGATTTATAATGTAATAACAAGATTTGTAAATTGAACATAAAGCCTTTAATAAAAGCTAGGTTTTATAATGGGCAACTTGAGTCTGTAATTGTAACATTCTTTTCCATGCCCGAATCTACCTCTAGATATTTAAAATTGCGTGTAGATTACCCCCAACTTTACAGTTCTAGCTGAGGTTTCTCCTCTGAGCTGCAGAAAGCAGCATTCAGTTCTTTGCTTGGATGCTCCAGAGGCATCGCAGACCTAGATGTTCAAGTAAGAAACTTCTCTGATACCCGAATCCATCAACTGTGCCGCCTGTACCTCCTTGTTTCTCCCTTCCTTTCACCCCACTCAAAGCCCACCCATCATCGAGGCACTTTCTTCTCCTTCCAATGGATATTTAGATTCGGTCCCCTTTGCCTCATGTCCTATGGCCAGAAGCAGTGCCAGCTCAGGCCCCCATCATCTTGTGCCTGCAGTGCATCACTGGCCTCTGAGCTGGTCCCTAAACACTCTTTCCTGATGTAGCCTCCATACAAACCAGACCGTGCTCCACCCTTCTTAAGGCCCCTCACCAGCTTTCCAGTGCATTCTGACAGTGCCTGCTGCCATCTCTTGGCTCTGTTCCTCTGCCTCAGCTCTGTTATTCTGCCTTAAGTTCCTCAAATAAGCCACACTCCTCCCTACCCCGAGGTCTTTGCATTCGCAGTTCCCTCCACCTGGAATGCTGTTCTGCCTGCTCCTCCTCACCCACAGCAGGCTCCATCCTTCAAGTCTTAGTTTATCTTTTTTTTTTTTTTGAGAGAGAGAGAGAGAGAGAGAGAGAGATGGGGGAGGGACAGAAGGAAAGAGAGAGAGAGAGAGAAAAAGGGAATTTTAAGTAGGCTCAGTCTGGAACCTGATGCGGGGCTCGATCTCATAACCCTGAGATCATGACCAGAGCTAAAATCAAGAGTTGCATGCTTAACCGATGGAGCCACTAAAGTGCTCCCTTTAAGTCTAATTTAAATGTCACCTCTGCAGAGAGTCTTCCCTGATTAAAAGGATTTTTTCCCCCATTGTCCATTGCTATTCTCCATTCAGTGTCTTTTCTTATTAGCACTCATCACAATGTGCAATTGTCCCCGTTTCAATATAAGCTCCATGAAGGCAAGGAGCATGTCTGTCCTGCTTGTTGTAGCTCCAGTGCATCTAACACTAATTCTCCCATTCTGGTGGCTAACAAGAGTAGGACTCAGTAAGCATTTTTTCAATAAATCACTTTATTTTTTAAAAAAAGATTTTGTTTATTTATTTGACAGAGAGAGCGAGCACAAGCAGGGAGAGGGGCAGAGGGAGAGGGAGAAGCAGACTCCCCACTGAGCTGGGTGCCTGACACAGGGCTCAATCCCAGGACCCTGGGATCATGACGTGAACCGAAGGCAGCCACTTAATGGGCTGAACCACCCAGGGGCCCCAAGGACAGTCATTTAAATGGAATAGATGTAGCTTTATGAAAACCCCACAACATTGTCCTTGTCTTCCTCATCTCGCTGAGGACCTATGAAAGCTTGCCCTGGCTCTGGCTCTGGTCTGCAGCCTGGCACTTGACAGACATTGCTGTTGGCCAATGGTAGCTATTGGTGCAGTGGGTGAGAGCAAAGGCCCTGGCTGGAATTCCAGCTCTGCCCCTTCATTGGCTGTAGGACCGTGGACAACATACATGAACTAGATGAGTCTCCGTTTTCTTCGTCTGTAAAATGGGATGATAAAAGTACTTCTCTGATGGGGCGATTGTGAGGATCACATGTGATATTGTAAAGCACTTGGCACAGTGTCTCGCACACAGTAAAGGTTCATCCATTACATGCTGACACCCCTAAGCTTCCCATTGTACCCAAGTTCAGATTGCTGCCTGTTAGGGAAGGAGACATCGTCTTGCAGGATGGCAAGTCGCTCAGTTTCCGCACAGGCAGTCTCCATATCCATCAGCGTAGCAATGATTGGGAAAGTACTTGATTATTTTATTGCATCTTTTTTAAAAATTTTATTTTATTATGTTATGTTAATCACCATATATTACATCATTAGTTTTAGATGTGGTGTTCCATGATTCATTGTTTGCGTATAACTACGTGCCCTCCTTAATACCCATCACCAGGCTAAACCATCCCCCCACCCCCTCCCCTCTAAGAACCCTCAGTTTGTTTCCTGGAGTCCATAGTCTCTCATGGTTCGTCTCCCCCTCCGACTTCCCCCCTTCATTTTTCCCTTCCTACTATCTTCTTTTTCTTTTTTAACATATAATGTATTATTTGTTTCAGAGGTATTTTATTGCATCTTAATCTCATCTTAAAAAATTCTGTGAATGGAAAAATGAAAGTACCAATAGTAGTGATAAGAACTATGTATCAAGAAAGTGAAGAGACAACTGACAGAATGGGAGAAAATGTTTGCAAAGATAAGGGACTTGTATTCAGAATATATAATGAACTCCTATAATTCAAGAATAAAAAAGACAAATAAATCAATTAAAAAGTGGGTAAAGGGGTTTCGGTTTGTTTGTGTTTAAGCACCAGAGTCCACTAAAGCATTTTATTTGCAAGTATGTATTACATCCCTAAAATTCCAGGATTTTCCTTCCTGTGTGCTTTCGTCTTGCTTCTTCATGGTCCATGATGCCCGCTGAGGTTGTCAGTACAATGAAACCAAACTGGCAGGTCAGGAACAGATTATTCTGCCATTTTTCTAGATCTTTGAGTTATACATCAAATCTGGGGCTGATCACTCCACACTTGTTTAACCTGAGCGGTTCACAGTTCTCCCAGCTCTGTGATCATCAATGATTTTTTTTTTTAAGATTTTATTTGTTTATTTGACAGAGACACAGCGAGAGAGGGAACACAAGCAGGGGGAGTGGGGGAGGAAGAAGCAGTCTTCCCACTGAGCAGGAAGCCTGATGCAGGGCTTGATCCCAGGACCCCGAGATCATGACCTGAGCTGAAGGTAGACGCTTAACTACTGAACCACCCAGGTGCCCTGATCATCAATGATTTCTAATTCACCAATGTAACCATGCTTCTTCATCACAGAAACTGGATGGTGACCTTGGTGAATGGCCTAATAAGAACCTGGTATTTGCCCCTTTTTTTGGAATTGTTAATGCTCTTGAGAGCATCTGCCAGGACATTCACGTGTATCATTATGGTAGCACGGAAAGCTGGTGGAAAGGGGTGGAGATTTTGAATAGACATTTCTCCAAAGAAGATATACAGATGGCCAAAAAGCACATGAAAAGATGCTCAACATCACTAATCATTAGGGAAATGTAAAGCAAAATCACAATGAGATATTACTTCACACCTACTAGGATAGCTATAGTACATAAGACAGATAATAGCAAGTATTGCTGAGGATGTGGAGAAGTTGAAACCTGCGTACCACTGGTAGGAATGCAAAAATGGTGCATCCATCTTCGAAAAACAGTTTACCATTCTAACTGGTGTAAGGTGGTATCTCAATGTGGTTTTGATTTGAATTTTCCTGATGGCTAATGATGATGAACATTTTTTCATGTGTCTGTTAGCCATTTGTGTGTCTTCTTTGGAGAAGTGTCTGTTCATGTCTTCTGCCCATTTTTTGACTTATTTGTTTTTTGGGTGTGGAGTTTGAGAAGTTCATTATAGATCTTGGATATCAGCCCTTTATCTGTAGTGTTATTTGCAAATATCTTCTCCCATTCCATGGGTTGCTTCTTTGTTTTGTTCACTGTTTCCTTTGCTGTGCAGAAGCTTTTTATCTTGATGAAGTCCCAAAAGTTAATTTTCACTTTTGTTTCCCTTGCCTTTGGAGATGTGTCTTGAAAGAAGTTGCTGTGGCTGATGTTGAAGAGGTTACTGCCTATGTTCTCCTCTAGGACTTTGATGGATTCCTGTCTCACCTTTAGGTCTTTCGTCTATTTGGAGTTTATCTTTGTGTATGGTGTAAGCGAATGGTCGTTTCATTCTTCTGTATATAGCTGTCCAATTTTCCCAGCACCATTTATTGAACAAGGCAAGAAACAACAAATGTTGGAGAGGTTGTGGAGAAAGGGGAACCCTTTTACACTGTTGGTGGGAATGCAAGGTGGTACAGCCACTTTGGAAAACAGTGTGGATGTTCCTCAGAAAGTTAAAAATAGAGCTACCCTATGACCCAGCAATTGCACTACTGGGTATTTACCTCAAAGACACAGATGTAGTGAAAAGAAGGGCCACATGTTTCCCAATGTTCATAGCAGCAATGTCCACAAGAGCCAAACTGTGGAAAGAGCTGAGATACCCTTCAACAGATGAATGGATAAAGAAGATGTAGTTCATATATATAATAGAATATTACTCGGCCATCAGAAAGGAAAAATACCCAACTTTTACATCAACATGGATGGAACCGGAGGAGATGATGCTAAGTGAAATAAGTCAAGCAGAGAAAGTCAATGATCATATGGTTTCACTTACTTGTGGAGCATGAGGAATAGCATGGAGGACATTAGGAGAAGGGAGGGAAAAAATGAAGGGGGGGAAATTGGAGGGAGAGATGAACCATGAGAGACTATGGACTCTGGGAAACAAACTGAGGGTTTCAGAGGGGAGGGGGTTGGGGGGATGGGTTAGCCCGGTGATGGGTATTAAGGAGGGCACAAACTGCATGGAGCACTGGGTGTTATATGCAACACTACATGGAACACTACATCAAAAACTAATGAGGTTCTGTATGGTGACTAATAAAAAAAAAAACAGTTTAGCAGTTCCTCAAAGGGTTAAAGGTAGACTTACATATGACCCAGCCATTCTACTTTTAGGTAGCTACCCAAGAGAGATGAAAACATAGGTCCACACAAAAACTTGTACCTGAATGCTTATGCAGCATTTTTCATAATAGCTGAAAGGTGGAAACAACTTTAACGTCTTTCAACTGATGAATGGATAAACAAAACGTAGTATTTCCGGATACATTATTATTCTGCAATAAAAAGGAATGAAGGACTGACACATGCTACAGTACAGATGAATCTTGAAAATATTATGCTAAGTGAAAGCCTGACATGAAAGGCCACATAAGCATGATTCCATTCATGGGAAATATTCAGAAAAGACAAATCCATAGAGATCAGCGGTTACCAATGGCTAAGGGATTGGGTAGTTGGGGTGGGAAGTGACTGCTAATGGTTATGGGGTTTCTTTTTTGGGGGAAAAAATATTCTAGAATTTGGGGCATTTGGGTGGCTCAGTCGTTTGGGTGACCAACTCTTGGTTTTGGATCAGATCATGATCTCACGGGTTGTGAGATGGGGCTTTGCACTCAGCGGGGAGTCTGCTTGAAGATTCTCTCCCTCTGCCCCTCCCCCCACCTACATGGGGCACCTGGGTGGCTCAGTTGTTAAACGTCTGCCTTTGGCTCAGGTCATGATCCCGGGATCCTGGGATCGAGTCCCATATGGGGCTCCCTGCTCAGCGGGGAGTCTGCTTCTCCTTCTCCCACTCCCCCTGCTTGTGTTCCCTCTCGCTGTCTGTCTCTGTCAAATAAATAAATAAAATCTTAAAAAAATATTTATTTATTTATTTGAGAGAGAGAGCACCATGCACGTGAGCACAGGAGGGCGAGGGGCAGAAGGAAAGGGAAGGAGAGAATCCCAAGCAGACTCCTCACCTAGCATAGAGCCCAGCGTGGGTCTCCATCTCATAACCCTGAGATCATGACTTGAGCTGAAAGGAAGAGTTAGATGCTCAACCAACTGAGCCACCCAGGCGCCCCAAGCATTTTTTTTTTTTTTTTAAGTAAGCTCTAGGCCTATTGTGGGGCTTGAACTCATGACCCTGAGATCAAGAGTCACATGTTCCACTGGCTGAGCCAGCCAGGCACCCCCTTACGCATATTTTTTGATTAGTGAAGAAAAATAATCAAATTGGGGATATAGTAGGAAAAGCAGGAACTATATCATGAAAGATTGTGTCCAAAAATGCAGGTGTAATTGCAACTGATATACCCTTTTTATTCCCTAGGAACAAATGTGCCCTGTTGACAGTATAAATTTTTTGTTTGACTTTTTACTTTCGACGTTAGTCACATTTTCAGAAACCAATTATGTATGGAAGTGCGGGTGTATGTGCCTTCATGGGACGGCAGAAGACCCCTTTGCCCTCTCTGATTCTCCTTCCTTTAATGCTAGATTACCAAGCAAACTTCTCCTAAGGAATAATTCAGCCGATACTAGGAGGTTGCACATAATTACTTGGGTTCCTGGGGATTTGGGTCACTGGGTCTAATGCCCATAAAAAAATGAACAACTTTTGATTCATATATCAGTCTTTTGTGAGTTCAGTCAGGAAAAGTCAGCCCCAGAAAGCTGTTTAGTTTTGGCCTTAACTAAATATGTAGCTAATGGTGACATAAGTAGTAAGGGTTATTAGTCAGTGTCACAAAATGAAAATTTCTCTCCTTTTTTTAAAGATATTTATTTATTTGAGAGAGAGAGCGAGAGCGCCCACAAGCAAGGGGGAGGGGCAGAGGAAGAGGGAGAAGCAGGCTCCTCACTGAGCAGGGAGCCTGGCTCAGGGCTGGATTCCAGGCCTCAGTTCATGACCTGAACCTAAGGCAGACCCTTAACCAACTGCGCCACCTAGGCGCCCCAGACCCTGATTTTGTATTTGCAAATGTACCTACTCACCAAAATACATTTGTAATCTCAAAGCCAATACTCAAGGCACCTCTGAGGTCACTTGCAGACATGTGCATGTGTGGAGTGGAGAAGAATTTGAGTCACTCAATATGCACGTTCCCAGCGGAGGTCGATTTAGTGCTCATGCTTTAAACAATTATCCTTTTCGTGGGCTATGTAGTGTCACCTTTTACATATTTTTGTGCTTTTTGTTGGTGATTGTGGTTGAAAATGCCCCCAGGCATAGTGCTGAGGTGCTGTATAGTGTTCCTAAGCACTAAGATGTGCCTACGGAGAACGTTATGTGTGTTAGATAAGTTTCATTGAGGCATTAGTTCTAGTGTTGGCCCTGAGTTCGAGATTGACAAGTTAATGACCTATATTAAATAAGGTGTCTTTAAACAGAAATGCACATGTGCATTTCTGTTTATTGTGTGAAAATGTTGTGAGCAGAGGCTCGCAGGAGCTCACCCGTGTACTTGCCCTAGGGGTGTGGTTTAATATTTGCTAATTCAGTGTTCGCGGTGACATGATAGAACATAACTACTATGAACAATGGGAATGGACTGTATATCAGGATAAGTGCCATCAAGGAGGCTACAGAGGTGCTCAGCATGATGGAGAATGATGTGTGTGGGAGGTCTATTCTTGACAGGGTGGGCTGGAAGTTTCTTGGGGGAGAAGACAGCTAAGCTAGGACTCCAAGTCTGGAAAGAGGCTGCCAAGTGGACAGAGAACACTCCAAGTGGAGGGACCAGCAGGGGTCTGGAGGTGAGAAGGACTTGGCCTGTGGGGACCTGAGCCCTGTGGGGGAGGTGATGGAGAAGCAGGCAGGGGCAAGTCTGGAACGACTGTTAGGACCTGGCTAAGAAGTTTCTGTTTTATCCTAGAGGCCTGAGGTAAAGTTACAAGCAGTGCAGCAGTAATCAGGCGTCACTGGGCCCTAATTTGTTCTCATCACTAGGCTAAAGAGGTCACCGATTTTCCCTTACTCACCTCTGTGTTTCCAGGGCTGAGGACAGAGCTGGGGCCAACTACTGTGGCACAGAGCGTGGACTGCCAGGGGCCCACAGTATATATTTCCATATGCATTTGTCATCTGAATGACCAAGCCCTGGGATTTTGCAGCTGTAGCTGTGAAGAAACTGTCGCAGGGACTTTTCCCAGAATGTGGACACGCCCAGGATTCAGGCCTCAGCTTCCCAGGCTGAGAGGCGAGTGGTGGGGGAGCTTAGCGCTCAGCTCAGCTCTGGTGAAGGCAGACCGGGTCATCCCCTTCCTCCCGTCCCCAGGCAGGAGCCGGTAGGAGATCAGATGCTACTTCAATTCCAAGTGGCTCACAAACAAAAGCTGGGAAGTTGCTAAGAAACCTGCTTTTCTGAGGGTTCACCAGGTTTTCCTTTGTTTCTATGGCCTGGTGTGTGTGAGTGTGCGTGAGCACACGGAGGGCCATCACCCTGCCAGGCCTGCAGCAAGCCAGACCGGCAGGTGAGAGCTGCAGGCTGCCCTGGGACACTACCACGGCCCCCCGGGGATCACCAAGCCAGGCAGCCAAGGCGTTGAGGGGGAACAAAGGGGAGCCTGCAGCCAGTGGTGGACAGAGCTGTGAGCAGCTGCTGGAAGGAAGCTTTGGATACCGAATCCCCGACCCACTTCAGCAATAGCCCCGAAGCCCTCGGGTGGGAGATACCAACAACAGAACCTAGAGGGGATCCCACTCCCATCCCTTCGTTGAGCTTGGAAAATAAATTCTTGACGAGATCAGGGTCACTGCAAAATATAATGTAAGATTTAAGATTTATAGAACTATACCAAGCCTGGCTGACCATTATCTAATTTGCTCCCCATTGTCATATGGGAAATCTGAGGCCTGGGAAGGGGAAGGCACTTTCTCAAGAACACATACTGTAGGGGCGCCTGGTAGGGGCGCACCTGGGTGGCTCAGTTGTTAAGCGCCTGCCTTCGGCTCAGGTCATGATCCTAGGGTCCTGGGATCGAGCACCGCATTGGTCTTCCTGCTTGGTCAGAAGCCTGCTTCTCCTTCTCCCACTCCCCCTGCTTGTGTTCCTTCTCTTGCTGTCTCTCTCTGTCAAATAAATAAATAAAATATTTAAAAAAAAAAGAACACATAGTGTATCACAGATGTTAAGAGCACTCTCTCTCTCAGGAGGTCTACGGGCTGTGAGTGGAGGGAAAAAGCCTAAAGTAGGGGCGCCTGGGTGGCTCAGTCACTGGGCATCTGCCTTCGGTTCAGGTCATGATCCCAGGATCCTGGGATTGAGCCCCGCATTGGGCTCCCTGTTCGGCGAGAAGCCTGCTTCTCCCTCACCCACTCCCCCTGCTTGTGTTCCCTCTCTCACTGTCTCTCTCTGTCAGATAAATAAAATCTTAAAAAAAAAAAGCCTAAAGTATGAGCTGGAACTCTATTATTCATCCATTTGTCCCTTCTTCAAATACTTATTGAGCACTTACTTGGTGCCAGGAGCCCCAAAGCCCCAATCCCAACTAAACACAGAGAAAAAGAGAATCCAAAACTTTGGGCAAATTGCCAAGTTGCCTGCATCTGTTTCTGAAGGAGCGTGCCACCAGAGCTCGCACTCTGTGTTCAGCTAAGTGCTTTAGATCCTTGCCTTCTACTCTTGCTTGTGGGCTTGGGAGGACAGGGAGCTAAAATGGATGAGAAATGTAATTTCCCCCTGTCCTCCCGCCTGCTCCAGGGAGGAAGGACCTGAACCTTGAGAATCCAGCTGCCTTGGATTTTTCACTCTCTAGGCCCTGTGTGCCTACTATATGCCCAGCACCTTGAGCAAGTCATTCCTGGCTATACGCATCAGCCATGGAAGGGCACATCTGATGCTCTCACCCTGCCCAGTTAAAAATCCTCTAATGGTTCCCACTGCTTTAAAAATGAAGCTCAGAGACTCCTTCACATGGCTCACAAGGCCCTGCAGGGTCTGGCTTCTGCCCACCCCCTCTTTCTTTTCTTTCTCCCCCACTCTGCTCACTGACCATCATACCTGTCATGCTCCGCCACCCCCCCCCCCCCCAGGTCTTTGCACCTGCTGACCCTACATATGGAATAGTCTTCCCTCTCTTCCTTTCTTCCTAGTAAAAGAATTTAATCTTTTTAAAAGAAGCCATTGACATTTTAGAAGAAAATTAATTTAATACCGACCTCTGGTTCCAGTGCTCAAAACCTGCCACTGTGGCTGGTGAACTGGTTCTCCCCTCCTGTTCATCAGCCTTCTCCAAGCTGTGGGTCCACAGCGCCCTCTGGTGGGCTCTGGGTGACAGCACCAGCAGGCAGCTTCCGCTCATGGTCACTGGCAGTCCCACGCCAAGTCTCAACCACAGAACCACAGGTGGAGTTGGAAGCATCATCCAAAAACTTCCCATTTTATGGCAGAAAACTGAGGCCTAGATAGGGGGCAGCATTTGCCTGAGACCTTACAGTCCGTTGCAGGGCCAGGCCAGCCAGTGCTCTTTCTAGCACACGGTATTACATACATCTAATATTCAAAGCATCACAGTGTTTTGGTAGGTAGGAACTTGTGGCTGACGGGTGAGCATCAGAAATGAACTATTTCATGTTGCTCTACCCTCCCGAAATCTTCAGTTCCTGGCTGTGGTCTGTAGGACCCTTTGTGGGTTACTCCACCTAAACTTGGGAGCTCACCTCCTTCTGTGCCTCCCACATGGGAACTCTTTCCTGCCTCAGGGCCTTTGCACTAGCTGTTCCCTTTGCCCAGAACTCTCCTCCCCAAACTGCCTCTTGGCTCACACCTCTAATGTCTTCTAGCTCTCACAGAGAGGCACTCTCTCACCGGCCAACCTAATGTTGATCCCCACTCCAGTCTCTCAAACATCTTGTTTCGTATCCTTCATCACCCTGTTCACATCTAGAATCATCTTGGTTAGTTGTTGGAGGTCTGCTTTCTTCTCTAGAACGATGGCTGTTGGGAACTTGCTCAGTATCCTGGGTACTGAGCAGACACTCTCTGAATACGTGGGGAATGATGGGGTGGAAGTTGGCGTGTGACAAGAACAAGGCAGACAGCATGTTACAGAAAGTCTGGCGGTTTATTCAACAAGTCACAATCACAATTGTACACGGTAAGTCAGTTCTTCACAAAGGCTCACTTTTCCAGACAGGAGAAGAGAGGTTGGTGGTCTTGAGCTTTCTGTATGGAATACCCAGTCTGCCATCTCAATATTCCCTGCCTGTAGTCCCTTTGGGATCCCAGTCTTCAAGCCAAAAATGGGGCAGAAGCCCAACCCTGTTATCTAACACGGCAGAATCGAAGCCATGTGGGGAGCAGGTGTTAAGAGGGCCTTGTCACTGGGGATGTAGGTCCAACTCTGGCAGTGCACCTTGGCTCAAGATCAAGTTTGGACTGAAATATGACTTGGACTTTCACAAAGTAGAAAAGAATTCCAGAATAGGACTGCACTCCTTGCCCCTCTCCCACACTTAAAAGTCTTCAGAAAACACTAAAAATGCACTGCCTCCCAGGAATTATAAAAGATCACCCAACCTGTACAAACTAGGATTGCTGAAGCAAGGAATCCAGGTTTCTCAGTTACTACCGTAAAGTGCTTTGCCACTCTTTTGAGACTCCAGAGACAGGAAAATGAAGACGCACGGAAAGAAACATGGAGTCATTTTAAAGGGTACCATGTCTTTCTTCAGGAGAAAAAGAAATTCAACAGGTAGGTTTGCAAAGTGAAGATAATGTGGACTTTGGGGATCTGCTGCATCAGCAGCGAGAGGTGCTCCTTCTTCCTTAGGCCTGTGGGAGTTCCCCTCTCTGCCTCTGAACTAGTTCTTCCTCAAGGGGAGGATGGCTAGTTCTCGGATGGTTTTCAAAGTTGAAACCACCAGGCAGAGGCACACAGTGGGATGGCTTTTTACACATGTGCCTGCACACTTGGCCACCTCCCGAGGCCTTGTATTTCTAGCAAAGATGCTCTCTGCATTGCAAAATGCTTCTGGAGGCCCCCTGTGGAAAGGCAGCTGGTGGGCCCCATGGTCATGATACTTTCCAGCCACACCGTTTTGTGACCGTCTGCCAGAATAGAGAGAGGAAAAGGGGCCCACACTGTCACCCATTACCCAGAGGAGAGCACCCCCCAGACTCCTGGCTGCTTTACTGAGCAACAGGGGGCAGTGTGAGCAGGAACTGCAATCTTTGAGACAGGTCGTTTTCAAAAATGAGGCCAAAACAATGAGTGGTCAGTATTTGTTATCTGTCCGATGGTCAGCTAAGCCATGAACTTCTCTCTTTCCTTCCCCTATTACACACTCTGGCCAGTCCCAGCACCTCCGGATAAGGGCTCAGCAAGACCTGCTCAGGGGAACTACCCCTCCCTTGCTGAGGGGGTCAAGCCAGACTTGAAAGGAGAACCAAAGGCTGGGAAAGAGGAAGGTTGTGGCCCGCTTGCTGCTCCTGCTGTCCACACGGGTCCTGGTCTTGCCAAGGACATGGCCACCCGCTTGGAGGGGGACCACTTGGGAATCTAGCGAGTGCTCGGCACTCTGTCTGCAGGCTGGGATGGGGGACTACAGGCATGGCCTCCAAACACGGCCCTCTCCCCGGGGGCTGCTGAGGCCCTTCCAGGCCACGGACTAAGCGAGTTGTCCAGCTGCTCTTTTAATTTGGAGTGTTTCTTCCACGAATTGGAACAACTCTCGCCTCTGGCCCTCAAGGGACTTCTCCGTCTCAGATCCTGCTCTAGGCCCCACGTCTCCTGCTTGAAACTAGAAGTTCAGAAACACACACTCATCCAATAGAAACGGCACACACCACCACCAATGTTTCCCCTCCCCCCAACCCTGCCCCTGGAGGTTTGTCTAGCAAGGCACTAGGAAATTGTTCAAGTTTAGGGATTTGCTGTACATTTGCATTTTCTCTTTTTAAAAGGCACAGTTTTTATTTTAATGATGCTGCATTGCTTTCTGAGGATGACCCCTAATTCAGCTCTCCAAACTGCCACACTCCTGTTCTCCTAGATCCTGGAAGGGGCCTCCTCTTCGGACTCCTTCCTACCGAGGACCACTATGAAAGATAGAGCACTCATCTGGAAAAGACACGAGGGATCAACAAGCAAGCTTCCTCGAGCACAGAGGCCATGTCGACAGGTGGCCAGGACGGGGCTCGTGCAGGGGCAGAAGTGGAGGAAGTGATGCTTTGCCAGCTCTATGCTTAATCAGGGTGGTGGTGGTGATTGGGAGTTTATCCCCCCACCCCCAAGATAAATGATGGCCTTGAGATCAGCCAGCATCTCAAAGGCAGATTCGTGGCTCTGTTCTGAGATTTATGTTGCATTTAATTGCTAAATGACACAATCGAGAGATCCAACTCTAATTGGAATACTGATTTCCAGTATTTCCCGGACTAGCTGGTGGAAGCCATCGGCTGTGGCATGCGATTTCCATCTCTAAATCAGTGGGTGGCAGGCTGGTTACAGCAATGATTCCTATTAGTTTGGGAGCCCTCTGGGAGTCTGACACGTAATTAACAAAGCAAAAGGTAAACACGAGGGACTGGCATGGAGCTGGGTGTACAGCTGCTTGTGGGGTGCTTTACTCCACTGCAACTGGGAGGGTGGGGGAAGGTTGCAGGGCTTCGGGACTGCGCTGAGGACCATGTCATGCCAAGGTCTCCGGTGCAAGCTGACAGACACAGGTCACCGCCCCCCCTCCCCTGACACCATCAACCTCGGATTTCAAAGATTGTCTCAGGCTGGGGGGCTGCCTTGGCTGTACTACACTTGGCTGGCTCTTTTAAATCACAATATTCCGGAAATCCATACTGGGTGCTAGAATACCAGAATCCCAGGTAGCATTCTAGGTTGTGATCCAATGATAGAGTTCTTGAAAAATTCTAGAGTTCTATATGAGAACTAGAGCCATGATGAGGTCAGAGGCTGGGCATCTTGCCCACGGTCCACCCTGGAGGCCTCCAGATGTTTTGAGGTAAGCACCTCACATGTCTGCTCCTCTCTTAGGGCAGGTAATTGCCCAAGACAGAAAGAGGAAAACAGAAGCACGGCTCAGGGGAATTCCGCCAGCATATCTAGTTCGGGGGTCTTCTAACGAGGCCCTTTCCACGGGCACGAGGCCAGGTGAAACACAGCTCTGAGTAGCTGGTGGCTGAGCTGTCCTATGCCTGCAGAGCACTATGTGGACATTTCCAGTGCCCAGAGAGCAAGGAGAGACATCCCATGCGTCGTGGCAGCAAAGGAATGTCTGGGGGGTCCCACTTCTGACCCCAGGCCTGGCAGTTGGCCAGCGCTCAGTATTGAACACCACGAGGGTCCAGGTGAGGCCTTCCATCACATCAGCTGGGGCTGTGACAGAGCACGGAAGCTGGGCGGTGACTGCAGTTAGCCCACGACAGGCAGACACTGAACGACTGGCACCAGTGGCCCCGAGACCTTCCCCCCGGCCTTCTGGTGCAGATGAGGGCACTGCTGCTACAAGCTGCCCACACAGGCAAACTTTGCCCTTTTCCTAGAGGACCGTCATGTATGAGCCATCTGAAGGCTAGGCAACCTTGTGGGACCCGTTTTGGGGTGGCCTAGGGCTGCCCTGCCATTCCTCCCACATGACGCTCAAGGGACCGCGGGGACAAAGTTGAAAAGGCCCCCCTGGATTTCCATGATGCCATCGGGGGTTAAAGCAGGCGCTGCTCTCTGTGGGGCCTCTTGTGGGGTCTGTTCTCCACCCCACCTCCAGCCCTGGGCTTCAGGGAGCAGGCGGACACCCTGCTCCTGCTTTAAAAGCCCTGCGTGCCCCGGACCGGCGGGCCAGCACCTCTCACATCACGGCGCCCACAGAAGCCCTGCCTCCCTCGGAGAGGACGTCTGCGGCGGGGCCAGGCCTGCTGAGGACACGTGAGGGCTCAGTTCCGGTTGAATTTTTCCAAGACTGTCGAGTTGGTGTGTTCGAACAGCCACTGCTGGGTGAGAGAAGAGGGGTTACAGGTGTTCATGAAGATCCGGTGGTCACTCTCACTGCAGTCCATGCAACTGCCGCTGACCGGGTGGTACAGGGTCTTGTCCTAGAAAACAGGGAGGCAATCAGCCGGGCGGCGCTGGGGATACGCCCAACAGCAGCACCAGTACCGGCAATGCGGCCCTGAGTGAGCGCGGGGTTGGCCGGCCAGCCACCCCCGCACCGCCAGGCTTCCCTGCTCGGGTGGGATGCGGGCGGAAGTGATGCGCCACTTCCGGCCCGCGCCCTACGCATGCTCGGCTCCCGCCAAATTTCCCTGGTTCTCATGGTGTCTTTTGTTTTGTTTTATAATGGACTCAGTTGCCAACATTTAAGATCCTAGAGGTTTCACACAAAAATCTTGGATTTCTGGCTGCTCGCGAGTGACTGAGAAGTCGGGCATGGCGGGTTTGTGGAACAAACGCGTGAGTGAGTGGGCTGGGGGGGTTGTAAGGAGGGAGGCACAGCGGCGTGTTTATCTGCTTGTCTTTTTCTAAATCAAGCCGATTGCCCTGTCTCGCCCACGCAAACTGCCTTACTTGGCGGTACTTCCACAGCTGGTTGCCCTTCATGCTGTGGCAGTCATAGAGGGTGACTGGGCTGGTGTGGGAGATGGCGTCAAAGCAGAACTTCTTGGTGTGCTGGGGGTCTCCGGGCCGGATGTCCTCTCTCCAGGTGAAGGTGAACACCTGTGCATACAGGGACATCGTCACGGGGACAGCCAAACCAGGGGACTTTCTCCTTTTTGGAGTGATAGTTAAACATAGAGATTCAGAAAACACTATTGACCACACGTGTTCCAATCACCCAGCTTCAACAGTTCCCAACTCGCGGTGGATCTTGTTCCAGCTTTACCCCCACCACGAACCCCCACCCCCACATTATTCTGAAGCAAATTAGAGACCTCACACCATATCAGGTGTAAAGACTTCACGAAAGTGCCATTATAGCAATAAAAAGTTACCACGAAGTCCTTAGTGTCATCAGGTAGCTCCACAATGTCATCAGGTAGCTAGAGTTCAAGTGCTCTTGCCTTGTAAGTTTCTTTTCATAGGTTGAATCAGGATCGAGACCAGGTTCACATACTGCATTTGGCTGAGAAGCGTTTTTTGTTTGTTTTTTCCAGCAGCTTAAGACTAACTGGCGTACAATAGACTGCACACATTGGAAGTGCACAATTTGATATATCTGACTTGTTTACAGCTGTGAAACCACCACCATCGTCAAGGTCATGAATATATCTGTCACCCCCAAAGTGTCCTCACAACCCCTATGGTCTCTTCCTCCTGTCCCTCCTCATTCCCCATGCCTCTGGGCAACCACTCCTCTGTTTTCCATCACTAGAGATTAGTTTGCAAGTTCTAGAATTTTAAATAAAAGGAATCCTACAGTATGTATTTTTTTTGTCTGATTTTTTTCCACTCAACATCATTTTGTTAGGACAGCATTTATCAATAGTCCGTTCCTTGCCATTGCTAAGTAGTATTTCACTGCAACGTACTCCTTTTACCTGTTCTTAGACATTTGGATGGCTCTCAGTTTTTGGTTATTACAAATACAGCAGCTAAGAACATTTGTGTACAAGTCATTATATAGACATATACCTTCTTTTCCTTAGACAAATAGCTCAGAGTGGTATGGCTGGATCATACGATAGATGAATGTTTAAGAAATTGCCAAACTTTTCCAAAGTGCTTGTACCATTTACATTCCGATCAGCAGTGTATTCTTCCAGTTCCCCTACATTCTTGCCAACCTTTGGTATGGTCAGTCTTCTGAATTTTAATTTCCATTTTTCCAAGAGTTAAGCATTTTTAATGTGTTTATTTGCCACTAATATACCTTCTTTGCTAAAGTGTCTGTACAAATCTTTTGCCCATTTTTTTTAAAAAGAATTTATTTATTTGACAGAGAGAGATACAGTGAGAGCAGGAACACAAGCAGGGGGAGTGGGAGAGGGAGAAGCAGGCCTCCCGCTGAGCAGGGCTGGCTTGATCCCAAGACCCTGGGTTCAGGACCTGAGCCAAAGGCAGACGCTTAACGACTGAGCCACCCAGGCGCCCTGCCCATTTTTAAATTGGATTGTTTTCTTATTATTGAGTTTGAGAGTTTTATATATTTTGGATCCAAGTCCTTTATCAGATACAGTTTTTGTAGACATTTCCTCCCAGTCTGTGGCTTGCCTATTTTCTCAACAGTGTCTTTTAGAGAACAGAAGTTTTTTTTTTTTTTTTTTTAAAGAAGTCCAATTTATCGTGTTTTTCTTTTATGGATTGTGCTTTTGGTGTTTTATCTAAGAAATCATTGCTTTATCCAAGGTCACAAACAGTTTTGCCTATGTTTTCTTCTGAAAGGTTTTAGGTTTTAAGTCAATACACCATTTTGAGTTAATTTTTTGCATATAATATAAGGTATGTATTGAACAATTTTGGGGGGCATATGGATATCCAATTGTTCCAGCACCATTGCTTGGAAAAGACTATCTTTTCTCCACCAAACTGCCTTTCAACACTGGCAAAAACTGATTGTCCATATACATGTGGGTCTATTTTTGGTCTCTTGATTCTGTTCCATTGATCTTTCTTTATGTCAGTATCACACTGTCTTGAATGCTGAGTTTATAATGTATCTTGAAACCAGGCAGTGTGCGTCCTTTAACTCTGGCCTTCTTTTTGCAAGTTCTTTTGGCTATTCTAGGTCCTGTCCATTTCTGTGTGAATTTTACAATCAGCTTTTCACTTTCTGTAAGAAAAGCCTGCTAAGATGTTAGGGTTGTGATGAATTTACACAGTGGTCTGGAAAGAACTGACACCAATGCTGAGTCTTCCAATCTCTGGACATGGTCTTAGGACTCTACTTACTTAGGACTTCTCTCATGTCTACCAAAAATGGTTTGTAGTTTTCAGTGTATAGGTCTTTTGTCAGTGACAGACCTGAGGATTATATTTTTGGGGGGTTTTATAATGCTTGTTTTTAATTTTAATTTCTGATTCTTCATTATTCATATATAGAAATACAGTTGATTTTTGTATCTTAGAACTTTGATAAGTTCATTTATTAGTTCTGGTAGTTTCTCTGTAGACTCAGTTGAATTTTCCACAAAGATGATCATAGAGTCTTCAAATAAAGATTGTTTTCCTTCTTTGCCCACCTGCAGGACTTTTCTTTTTCTTGCCACAGGTTAGAACCTTTAGTACAGTGTCAAATAGAAATGGTAAGGTCGGAATCCCTGTCTTGTTCCTGATCTCAGGGGTAAAGCATTCAGACTTTCACCATTAAGTATGATGTTAGCTGCAGGCTTTTTATAGATGACCTTGATCAAGTGGAGGAAGTTTCCTTTTATTCTTGGTTTGCTGAGAGTTTTTATCAGGAATGAATGTTGGATTTTGTCAAATGCTTTTTTTCTGGGTAAAGGTGATTATATGGGGGGGGGCAGTGCCTGGGTCGCTCAGTCAGTTAAGCGTCTGCCTTCGGCTCAGGTCATGATCCCAGGGTCCTGGGATCGAGTCCCGCATTGGGCCCCTTGCTCAGCGGGGAGTCTGCTTCTCCCAGTTGTGCTCTCCCCCTGCTAGTGCTTGCTCTCACACACTCTCTCTCTCAAATAAATAAATAAAATCTTTTAAAAAAGGTGATTATATGGTCTTTCTTTTTCAATTTGTTAACATGGTGAACCTATTGATTAATTTTCTAATATTAAACTCACCATCCAGGGGGCGCCTGGGTGGCTCAGTCGGTTGGGCGACTGCTTTCGGCTCAGGTCATGATCCCGGGGTCCTGGGATCGAGCCCCGCATCGGGCTCCTTGCTCTGCAGGGAGCCTGCTTCTCCCTCCTCCCCACTTGTGCTGTCTCTCACTATCTCTGTCTCTCTCTCTCTCTCTCTCAAATAAATAAATAAAATCTAAAAAGAAAAAAAAATTTAAACTCACCATCCATTCCTGGGATAAATTAAACTTAGTCATAATGGATTATCCTTTTTACATATTGCTGGATAGGATTTTCTAAAATTCTGTTCAGAATTTTTGCATCTATGTGCACGAGGGATACTGGTCTACAATTTTCTTGTAATATCTTAGTCTGGTTTTGCTACTAAAGTAATGCTGGCCTCAGAATAAGTTGGGAAGTATTCCTTCCTTTTCTGGAAAAGTTTCTGTGGACTTGGTAACATTTCTTCTTTAAGTGTTTGGTAGAATTCACCAATGAATCCATGTGGGCCTGGATTTTTCTTTGAGGGAAGGTTTTCAACTGCAATGTCAGTCTCTTGAATAGAATTCTGTTCTTTTCCAGTCAGGCTGGTGAGAGTGGGTACCATCCCTGGCCCTGTGTGAGCACTGGGTACAGCTCCCTCTCATCCTCTCAGGATTTTTCCAGCCCAGGAAACTCCCTCACACCCATGCATGGATCAGCACTCTACCAAATGTACCAGGGGGACTCAGTAAATCCCACAAGTTCTCTCTGTGTCTGGCGCTCTCCTCACTTGTATTCTATTTTGTGAATTCTAGCCACATTGGTCTCCAACACTGTCAGCTCTGTCTCTCTAGCTTGGGAGTCTGCTTGGCTTCCCTGGGTCCTCCTCCTTGACCTGTGGCCTGGAGACTCTCTCAAGGAAGGACTGGGACAGCATAGGGCTTACCTTATTTGCTTGCTATCCCTCAAGGATTACTGTCCTCCACTGGTTGATTCTGCTCTCTTGAAGACAGTTTTCTACATATTTTGTTGGTTTTTCAGTTGTTTCTGGCAGGAGGGTAAGTCTAGTCCTCATTACTCCACTCCGTCTTGGCCAGAAGCAGACATGATGGTGACCAAGGTACTGGCAGCTCCTGTCTCCTGATGGTTTGTTCCCCAGGCCTCTGTAACTTAGGGGCTGCATTTTAGATTCACATTTCTCCCTTTACAGGCTCACTACAGCTCTCTGCTCAGGGTGGTTGAGAGCCCTGGGGGATCTAGATCCCATTGGGGCAACTGGGCTGCCATGCTTCCCATTTCAGATGGGGGAGGCTGGCACAGCCAAGCACCCAGGCGCCATTTTGTTGCTTGTTTGAGGGAATCCTCAGGCATTTAATGTGGACTCTCTGCCACACAGTGAGGCTCTTCTAGGCTGAGCAACTTGGGCACATTCTATCCAGGCCCTGTGCTGTTCCTGGTCTCTCTCAGGGTCCTAGGGTGGGGTGGGTGTGGGGAGCAGTCACATGCTGCCTTGGAGAACTCAGGAGAATCAGTGACGGAGAGCCACTTCTAATAAGAATTGTTATCAAGAAAGGAGGGGGGAGAGCAACAAGGATTTCTGAGGGAGGAGCAGACACTGCCAGGCTAGGCACTGTGCCCATCGGAGAGGCGGTGCTCTTCCTTCTCAGCACGCATGCCACAGACCCCTCCTGAGTTCTGTTTTTGCGGAGGACCCACAATGTAGAATTCTATCCGTGTGCACTTCCAAAATGCCAAAAACCTATAGTAAGGAGACTATAAAAATGTACCCTTGAACCAAGATTCAGTGGATGTGGTGTGGTTTGGGGGTTATTGCTTAGAGGAGGGTACCACGGAAAGCTAAATGCAGTTTCTTCAGAGTGGTGCCTTTCCTGCACTGCTGGCTTGCACTCTTCATTCTTCAGATAACACCCCTAGGGCATGATCTCCTGGGGAAGCCACCCTCTCCACTCTTCTCCCCATCCTTCGGTGAGGCTGAGCACACCCCGGGCTCCAGGAGTGGGCATGTGACCTGGGCCTAATCAATAAGAGGACTCTATCACATCCCTATTGCAACAGGCTCAGGAAAGTCAATACGTGAGTGCCCCAGGGCTTTTCTAGAACCCTGGAAAGGGACCTGCCTTTTCATGGAGGGATTGGAAGCCTTTGTTGCTGGCGGTCCCATCTGCCACCACATGGGAAGAGCCTGGTGAAGACGAAGCCCACAGAGAGGAGGGAAGAGAGGAGCAGAGTTGAGACCCTGGAGGGATCCCATTGAACATCATTTAAGCTTTTCAGCAACATGAGCCAGTATGTTCTCCTTTTTGTTGAAGGCCATTTAGGCTGAGTGTCTGTCATGTGCAACTAACAGACCAGATTGGTGATTTCATTGCAATGTGAAGGATTCCTCTTTCTAAGGTGTTCAGGAAGCTCTTATAACTCATCCCCTGGGCTAACTTTTGTCAGTCATCATTGACCTGTGGCCTCTCTCTCCCAGCCCTGACCATGTGAGCATTCCAGGCTGCATACGACACAGGGGAGCTGGCTGCTGGTCCCCGAGGAGTGGCCCTTACCTGCATGTTGTTCCAGGCAGCCTCCCCGCGGCCCCGGACGCAGCTCTCCAGCCTCAGCGGGGAGCCCAGGGCCCCATGTTTCGTGTCGGCACACAGCCCTGTGCCCACATTGTGGATCTGAAAGAGACAGAAGGGAAGAAGTGACCAGTGAGCACCTTGAGATATCCCCCTGGGACCATGCTGGGTGGGAGGAGGGAACCCAACAGAGACATCAGATGGGGAAAGCTCTGCATGGTCTTAAAAAAGCTTGGCCTGGGCTGAGGGAAGTGCTCTGTGCCTCTCAATAAAGGAATACTCAGTCCACAGAGAAGAACTCTTCCAGAGCCTACTTTGTCTTAGAGCATGCAGAGTCACAGGGTGCTGGGGGTGGTGGGAGGCCTAAAGCTGTGGGGGGCTGGTATTCAAAGGACCCCCTGGCTCCCCTCCCAGAGAATTTGATCCACTAGGTCCAGGAATTGAATTTTATTTCCATTCCAAGTGATCCAGGGACCATACCTTGAAAACCACTCTAGAAAAGGACATGACATCTTTGCTGTAGGGTCTTGGACTCTCTCTGCCTTCTAGAGCAGGTGAATGGCAAAAGGTTCTCAATCCCAAGAACAAGAGGAGTTGCAGTGAGACAGTGTGTGTGTGGTGGAGGAGCACCAGGCTGGGAGCCGAAGGCCTAGCTGCTCCCCGTTAGCCAGCATCACTAGCTGATGGCCGCCGTGAAGGTGCCATATCCTGGCGTTCCTGCCCCATCGTGGAGTTCCTGCCTCATAGAAGCACTTGATTTTGACAGAGGGTTTGGAGGTGTGGTGGTCGTGAGTTATCCTGTGGTGGCCACCCAGTTACCCTGTTGCAGGGAGTCTGACTGCCCAGCGGCTGTGTTCTGAACCCACTGTGTCTGAGTGGAGGCCATGCTCCCCGTGCGCTGCTTCCAGCCAGCATCTGAGGGTGGCAGGGCCACTGCAGCAGGCCCGTTCCTGGGAGATGCCAGACTCCTCTCATCTGGCTTAGTTACTTGGCTCAAGGTTCCTCAGAGCATCTTTGCAGTGTGGGACTCCTCCTACCCCAGCTCTTCTCCCTCCCCTCCCCCCCTCCCAGAGGGCAGACCAGCCCCACAGGGAATCTCCCAGCCTCTCCTGGCTCCCTTCTTATTTCTTTTTTTTTTTTTTTTTTTTTTTTTTTTTTTTTTTTTAAAGATTTTATTTATTTATTTGAGAGAGAGAGAATGAGAGATAGAGAGCACGAGAGGGGAGAGGGTCAGAGGGAGAAGCAGACTCCCTGCTGAGCAGGGAGCCCGATGCGGGACTCGATCCCGGGACTCCAGGATCATGACCTGAGCCGAAGGCAGTCGCTTAACCAACTGAGCCACCCAGGCGCCCTCCCTTCTTATTTCTTCTCTCAGGTGTTCCCCCAACAAGTCTTTTGGTGTCTGTTTCTCAGAGAACTGGACCTAATACAGGGGAGAAAGCCCATAAAATGGCAAAGAAATGAAGAGCTTCATGAGGGAGGTCAACATGACACGTCCTCGTGCAGGTGTTGGGTAGGGCTGGCCAGACAGCTTAGTTAGTTAAGGTCCCTCTGATTTGCTGTGTGAAGTTGAACAAGTCATACCTGCTGTTTCTGCTGGCCCAAATGCATCTGTCCTTCCTCTGGTAACAACACCCTGATTTTCTTCCCTTTTTCCTTTTTTTTAAAAGATTTGATTTATTTGACAGAGAGAGAGACAGCGAGAGAGGGAACACAAGCAGGGGGAGTGGGGGAGGGAGAAGCAGGCTTCCCGCGGAGCAGGGAGCCCGATGCGGGGCTCGATCCCAGGACCCGAGCTGAAGGCAGACACTTAACGACTGAGCCGCCGAGGCGCCCAACACCCCGATCTTCTATGGGGCTACCACGCCTTGTCCACCCTGTGGCCTGTCGGAGTATCCGTCCTACCCCTCCTTGTCCTGTGGATTGCTGCAGACCCGAGAATAAGACCTTTGCTGGCTTTACTGGGAAGGAGGCATATACTTTCTGCTGACTGGCCAAGCTGACGGTCTGTCAACCATCTTGCTACCCTCAGCATGAGGCTAACACAAAAGGAAGCAGAGGTAAACAGGAGGAAAAGAAACTGACATCATCTGAGTCCCTGGATCCAGGTGTGTCCGAAGCAACAGCTACCCAAAATTTCTATGAGAATTAATACATTTCTCTTTTCACTTTAAATTGGACTTCTGCCGCCTACAAGTAAAGGAGATCCAACTCTTATGCTCGTTGTCCCCAAGCCTCAATATATCCATCTATAAGGGAGTGGGTCCTCTCAGCTCAGAGACCCAGGAGCCAGAATCTGGTGACGGAGTGCTTCTCCCCCTGGAAGACGGCCTGTGTCCCCCAGCAGGACTGGCTTCATGAGTGTATGACATGGGCAGTGGCCCAGAGCCCCTCAGCCAGAAGGGCCTGCCATTGGCATAAAGTTCTGCTATCACTGCCTTAAATTTTTTTTTAAAGATTTATTTATTTGTTTCAGAGAGGGGGTGCAGAGCGAGAGCGAGAATCTCAAGCACACTCCCCGCTGAGCACAGAGCCCAACTCGGGGCTCTATCCCACAACCCCGAGATCACGACCTGAGCCAAAGCCCAGAGTCAGACACTCAACCGACTGAGCCACCCAGGCGTCCCATCATTGTTTGATTTTTAGTAATCTGATTTTTGAATTTGTAAGTGAAATCTGATAGGACAACGGAGCATGAGTGTAAGCAGAGCTGATGACACACTACACGTGCACCCGCTGTACCTTTCTTCTGTGTTTGCATACAGCATCTGTGATGCCCCACAAGCACAGCTTCCCGGGGGTCCCACATGCACGGGAGTTGGGCAAGACTCAAGTTACGGCTATGACTAAGTGGGGTGCTGGCAGGTCTGAAGGCCACCCTTTCCTTTCCAACCAGGACTAGACTGCACAAAGGAGGGCCATGGCATTCTGGGCCGATGAGCTCTAGCGTATCCTCTTACTTGTGTTACTGCCCTGGACCAGCCACAGCTCCCCTCACCAGCAGCAGATAACCGCACAGAAGGAAGAATACGACAGCCCACAGTTTGCTTGCCTTCCACCCTTCCTCACTCATCAGCAAGCTGCAGGGAGAGCGTCTTGGTAAAAAGTACGCATTATCAACAAGTGAAATAAGATCAGCTGAGTCAGTTCTGTGCAGGGTTTGCGCTGGTAAGAAATACATATGCATGCACAAGGGTTGAAATACAGATTGTGAAATTTCACCCATCTGGTATATGAGTTTAATGCACTTCTGTTTGCATTTAAAACTGGCACTGCAGAATATGAAGATGAATGGTAAGATTTCTGCTAATAATTGAAGGTTTTAATTTTTCCCTACTTAGAACATTAAATAACAACAACAACAACAAAAAAAACAAACCCACCACCACAAGGCTAGAATCAGGAGAGCTGCAACTGCATTTTGCACTGGGCCCTACTTTTGTAGCCGCCCACCCTGCGCACTCACCTCCCCCCAAGCTGCGGCGGGGGGCTCCACGGGCGGGTAGAATTTGGGCAGGTCCCAGGCAATCTTGGTCATAAACCACTTGAAACTCTTGCAGTTAAGGGAGCTGCGCAGCTTCTTCTGGGCGGCGACGTCCCCAGCAGAGAGGTGGCGGTACTCGGGCCGGCGCTGGTAAATGTGCTCGGCATACTCGTCCATCCACACTTCCGCCACTCTCTTCAGGTTCTGGAGGGCGACAGGCAGGTGGAAGGGTCAGGCCCTGAGGGGCCGAGGCCAGGGAGTGGTGTGGGGGGGAGCGAGGGTTCTGGAAGTTGAAGTTAATCCTTCTTTATTTATGTTGCATCAAAGACCCTAGCCCCACCGTGTTTTTAAAGCCTTCTATACTTATGGCATGGTTTTAGGACTCTACGACTACTGGCTGAATAAAAGATGGCTGGTGTTTACCCGCTCATCTTCCACACCCCTTTTTCGGTCTCCTCTGCCTCACTGTCCTCTCTCAGGTGGCTTCGGGAAAAGGTACATGAACCCCCTGACGAACGGGAACAGGCACGGGCATAGGGATTGGCCAGCAGCGAGCACGTGACCAAGCGAGCCAATCAGAATCAAGAGGTGTCAGCCTTGGCAATTTTACTGGAGCTATAGGGAAGAATTGCTCTGTTTCTTCTCGGATTGCTGGGTAAGACCTGATGCGTGAGATGGAGGCCGGAGCTGCTGGGCCATAGGGAAACCCTGACCAACGGTGAATGAATGAAGCAGGGCTGAGGCCTAGACGAGGAACACACTCCTTTTAGTACCTGAACCCGGCCGTGCCTGAAGTGAGCACTATCCCGTGACCTTCCGTTCACTGAAGTTGGTAAATTCCCTTTCTGCTTATGCCAATGTGAGTTGGGTTTCTGTCATTTTCTACTGAGTGCTGACAAGTTGCCTGGTGAAAACAAATGATAATCTGCAACCAAAGGTGGCAGCAGCTGGAATTTTAAATAATCTTTGAGGTGCAAAAGTTGCTGCTACTTTTGTTATGAAACACAAGGATAATCAATAAAAAAAGGACAACCACATTATTGGCAAGTAGGGCAGCAGGCAGGAAAACCACCTGTTTGTGGGTAGTTTTGGAGATACAGGAAAGTGAATTCTTCCATGTAACCAGGAGGAAGATTCCTCCCTCCATCTGTAGGTGTACATACCACCTGCTGAGGACCACAGACGCCTGGTCTGGAAGAGCACAGCTTCAGGGTTCAGGCGAAATTCTCTGTTCCAAAACATCTTCCTACAATCCTGGGTTGTCAGAAATCTGCCCTTCAACTCAACATTCAACTCTCCCAGCTTTATCTCTATCGTAAAGGTCGCCCCCCCCCCCCCCCCCCCCCCCCCCCCCCCCCCCCCCCCCCCCCCCCCCCCCCCCCCCCCCCCCCCCCCCCCCCCCCCCCCCCCCCCCCCCCCCCCCCCCCCCCCCCCCCCCCCCCCCCCCCCCCCCCCCCCCCCCCCCCCCCCCCCCCGGCCCCGGCCACTCCCACTGCAATCCAAATTTTCTTCTGAAGGGTAAAAGGGAGTTAGCATTTTAAGCTGTATCAGTCATTCACACCTCAGTGTAAATGACTGCTCCAGAAGCAGAAGGTAAGGCAGGGGTCGACAAGCATTTTTTGTAAAGGGTGAGATTGTAAATATTTGAGGCTTTGTGGACCATTTGGTCTCAACTCTGAGGTAGCTATAAAGGAGCTCGACACATTATGTAAATGAATGGGTGTGGTGGTATTCCAATAAAACTTTATGGACATTGAAATTTGATTTTCACGTATCACAAAATATTCTTCTTTCATCTTTTCACCCTATTTGAAAATGTAAAAGTCATCCTTAGCTCATGGGCCACACAAAGCAATTTGCTGATTCCTGAGCAAAGAGGAAGGAAGCCAGCAGGAGGGGGAGCTCCATGCCAAAGGCAAAATTCACCAACTCCTCCATTGTGCTGACTCTTGAGTTTGGGACAAGGAAACCATGAAATTTCCTTGCCAATGACTCATTCTTTCTGAGCGCTGAAGAGGTTGACAGTGGGTTAGAAGTAATTAAGGAACAGTGTCATACCTGCCAGGCTCCGACACGGCAAAGGCTGGGCTTAATTTAAAATTGTGCCCCAAGGAAGCTGAAAGCCTAAAAAAGCCTGCACACCTGAAGACTCTCCTTTTTCCAGTCTGCCCACCCAGGTCCTTTGGCACACTAATTTGCTCATGCCACAGGGATGCTGAGGAACTGCTACAGTTTTCTCTCCAACGACAGGCTAAAGTGGCCAATCTGACCAAATTCACCAGTGCAATGATAAAAGGATCAAATCACACAATATTTTAATTGATCCTTAAATGACTATTTTAATGAATATTGCACTTTTTAGACATGCCTCTCCCAGATTTTGAACTTTTGTACAGTTGACTGTTTTGACCAAAGTAAAGGACTTTACATTTACTTCTATTACATCTCCCGTTGCTAGAGTCACACAAAGGACTCTGGGATTTTAGGAGGCTGCGTGCTCCTCTCATCCCTCCCCCAACACCTCCCTAGTTCCAGGTCCCAGTCCTGTTGGAAGCTGCTCTGCTCTCCTTGTGCTTGCATTACAGAGATTTGCCCAGATCCTCGGAATAAGAGGCCATTTTTTATTTATTTTTTTTTGGCGAGTTTGAATGGGTTTCTGTTACTTCTTTCTCTAAGATCCCTTTCCCAGGGGCAGAGACAAGAAGGATTTTTAATAAATTTAGTAAACAAACTAAGACTGGCCTTGTTCTTGAGGTAGGCGAACTGCTGGTTAGCTCATCTCTCTTGAATTGCCACTTCACTGCTCTCTAGCTGTTTGTCCTGGAATCTGACAACTTTAGTAAGACTGAGGTTTTTCTCTTTATGTGGCTCTCTTAGGACTTTTAGACAACCTCTCCTCAAATCTATTAAAATGATCTTCTAGGAGATTATGTTCTAGAAGGATTTGGCTGTTAAAACAAGAAGCAAACATTTACAATGTGATCTGCAACTCAATGAGGGTAGTTAGATACTATGATAAAAATTCAGGGGAGCTTGATTCAGGCATCTTTGTGGTCCTGTAAACCTACGTGGGGTGCCCCTCTGATTGTTAACTGGTTTAAAGTCACCAGGAGACTGATAAGATATAGACAGTTGAAAAAGAAGTTAAAATGTTTAAACACAGAATTAAGAGAAGACATTGAAATAAACTTCCCAGTCTTGTTAATAGATGGTGACATTAACGCTAACAACAGCAACCACTGTTTAAGGGACAATTGCTCTGTGCCAGGCACTGGTCAGGCCTAAGTGGGTTTGAATTCTAGTTAGTTAATGTCTCCACATTTCCCTTTCCTCATCTCTCAGACGGGGATTAAAAGCATATGAGAATTAAGTTCGATAAATATGTAAGATGCTTTGCATGAAGTCTAGCTCACAGGAAGTTTTTATGTGTTACTACAGTGAGCTATTATCCATTGAATTCATCTGTGGTTCAATAAACAGGAGGTCGTGGTGCCTTTTAACCAGGTGGGTCTTATAAATGACCAGAGAAGAAAAGGCTGCTTTGGAAATGATCCTGCTGAGGGGTCAGAGGTGTCCCCACGGTCCCACCACTCCCAGTAGCTGAGAGTCGCGTGCGCGCTCTTGGGCTTACTGAGCGACTTTGCGCTGTTGTCCCGTCTGGCGTCTTTCTCGGGGCTTGCCAACAGGATCTCAGAAGAAACCTGATTCCTACCTCTCTTGCTGAGTCTAGAACCGGCCGCGCCCCCGCGTCGGATGGGCGGTCCGAAGCGCCGAGGGCCCGTGCCTGGTTGTCGTTGGAATCTTCTACCACTAGAGGGCGCTGCTGGCTCTCTTTTTCTTCAACGCGGGCCCCAGAGCCGCTCCTGCCGCCTCCCGAGTTCAGCTCCCACCCATGGATGGAGCCCGGGCTTCCACTGCCTGGTGGAGCCGCCCAGTCTTCGTGTAACTTGCAGGACCGGGGCTCTTCCTGACCCCGGGCCTACAGTTCTGCATGGCATCCACTGTCAGGTGATACGGGACGGGGAGGCGGCGGCCGGGCCGAAGGAGGCTGTCTGGACGGATGCCAAACAGGCTCCCACGGGGGTCTCTGTCGGGAGGGGTCTCCACCAGGCACAGCTGTGCCGGTTACCTGGTTACGTTTCCAGCTTCCCACAAACCTCTCTGCGGCCCTCTTTACCTTCTGGGGCCCTCCCCGGCCCCATTTTTCTCTTGTGGTCACCTTGATTTTTTTTTTTTCCTCAAGACACTTAATATTTTAAAATTTAAGGTTTAGGGGAAGATCATTAATACAAATAACAAAACCAACCCCAAACAAGCCTCTGGCTAACAGAGTTCTGTGTGTAGCCAGTGGCCAATTTAATTCAAGTAATGATTAATACAAACCATCTTAAGGTAATGAAATAGTTTGACCCAGAGAATTTTTGGCTGTGTAAGTGGGGGAGGGGCGGGGGGGGAGAGAAAGACACTGACATTTATTAGCCACCCTCCTGCCAGGAACTTTTAAGTGCCTTGCCTCAGGCTTTCCCCAACACATCGCTCCACCTGTATTAATATTTATCTAACAGCTTTCTTTAAATCACTCCTGGTCTAACTTTGCACCTACTTCAGCTTTATCCTAAGTAATCAGATCTGGAAAATCACAAGTTAGCTACACTAATACATATTAATTTCTAATGCACATTAATTTAAACCCATGTAAATAAAAATGTTCCTATGTCTGGCACCTAAAATCATCTTGTCTGTCACACTTGGGGAAACTGTGCCATCTCCTTAATTCTCTGGCAATGCTAAGAGTTGTGAAAAATTAGCTTCCTTTGAACAAAAGAGGAAACACAGGCTCAGAGGAGTTAAGCAACCCTCTTAAGGTCACAGGGAATGAGTGGTTAAGCAGGGCTTTAAGTAAGTTATTTTAAATTGGATTTCACCTAGAGAGTTGGGGGGTGGCATGCACATTGTCACACCTGAGTCACTTGGCGTGGAGTCCCAGGTATCTCAGGAGGTCTCTGCTGTGCTGATGGGCCCAGCCCCCTCCCGCCTCCCCGTCCAGGAGAGCCATCACCTTACCCGGGCCAGGCTGACTCCGGCGGGAACCTTGTAGGGTACATACTTCCTGTAGATATGGCCCACCCTGGAGCAGGGGATGTCCTCCATGCGGCCCCCACACATCCAGACCTGCAGGGCGGGAAGGGAGAGAGAAGATGATATTTCTGCCTCTCATTCACCATTACCCCCAAAGGTCACCGTCGCCTCCTTCCATGCATTCACTGAAAGCATCAGCTTGGACTGTCTGCTAAAGCCCCCATTCACAGAGCGAGGAGGAAAACACAGTAGTAACAACAGTGCTTTTAAATAGCTGACAGCGTTGAGTGCTTACTCATTGCCAAACGCTATGGTACAAGCTCCCCACGCACAACTGCATCTAAGCCTCATCAGAAACCCTATAAAGCGGGTAGTAACGGAGCTCCACTTTACAGAAGAAACCGAGGCTCAGAGAAGCTAAGAGGCTTGTCTAAGGTCGCAGGGTTAGTGACTGGCAGAGCCAGAATTTAAACCCCGCTTCAGCTGACTCCAGCTGAGCAAGTGCAAGTGTGCAGACAGCTGTGTTGCAAACTCTAAGGTGGCAATGGGGGCTCCGTGGGAAAGACCGCAGGGATTGCTTAGTGATGTCTGCCACAGGTATGAGAGGGGAAGAGATGGCACACAGGCTCTGTATATTTACTGACTGTGGCCTCAGGTTCTGGAGTTTCCTCCGAGATCTCTAAGCCTCCTGCTGGGTCACCCTGAGCAGAGACAGCAGCCTCCCTGCCCCGACTTCTCTGCAGTCTGGCTCCCTAAGCCCCGCAGCTGCTATCACTGCAGAGGGGAATCCCAAGTTTCTCCTTGTGTTTCCCTACAGAGCTGGCGTCACAAAGAGCTCCTGAGCTTGATGCATGTTGGTCTGATGGCAATTTGGGAATTCTTCCTAAGTATGCTGACTCACACCCACTGCGGGGCCGAGGCTAAACGGACCCTCCTCAGCAGTCCTGGCTTCAAATCCTAGCTCAGCCACTTACCAGGTTTGTGACTTTGATCAAGGTACTTAACTTCTCTGAGACTCAGTTTCCTCATCTGTGGAGGATTACATGAAGCGGGCCTTGGGGATGAGATATCGCATGTGAGGCGCTTACTTAGCACAAGGCTTGGCACACGGTCACAGCAGTGACACACGCCACAATGATTCATTCAGACATTTGACTAATATGTATGGAGTATCCGCTACATGCTAACCATTGTCCTGGGCACATAGAGTGGTGAGTCTGCCAAGGCCCTTGCCCTCATGGACGGTGAGTATGGTGCCCAGCTCCAGGATGGCCCCCAGTGAGCCTGGCCTTCTGGTATTTGCACCTTTAGGCAGTTCCCTCCCAAATGTGTCCTGTGAGGATGGACCCGTGTAACCAACAGAAAAGTGCAGAAATGAAGGTCATAAAAGACACCGTGGCTTCTGCCTTCCTTCCTGAGACCACTTGCTTTGGGGTCCCCAGCTGCCGTGCCTTGAGGACACTCAGGCAGCTCTGTGGAGAGGTCGGGTGGTGAGGAGCTGAGGCCTCCTGCTTATCGTGTGAATGGGCCAGCCACGTGAGCGAGCCTCTGAGAAAGGGATCCTCCAGTGCCGGTCTAGCCCTCAGATGCCGGTGGTCCTGGCTGACACCTTGACTGCAGCCTCATGACAGACCCGAGCAGAACTGTCCGGTTAAATCACTACTAACTCCCTGAGCCACACAAATCTTGCGATACTTTTACTGCGGCTTTAGGAGGGTATATTGGAGGTATGGGGTATTCTTTTCCTGTGGCAGTAGATAACTAACACAAAGGCAGTTTCAGATAGTGATATGTGCTATAAGGGAGCCAAAGCAAGGCCAGACTCACTGTATGCATCTATGGATCTATGAGAGGTTCCTTTACATCGGTGAGGGAAATCCTCACTTCAAAGGGAATATTAGATACGAGACTTAAATAATGAGAAGGCAAAAGTAACATAAAGATCCGAGGGGTGAGAGAACAGGTGGAGAGAGGAGCAAGTGAAAAGGCCCTGAGGTAGGGCGAGGCTTGTCTTAATCACTGAACAGAGAAAGCCAGAGGCCTGGAGCAGGAGCAGAGATTGGAGGGGAGGTCAGAGAGGTGAGCAGGGACAATCATGAGGGTCTCACAGCGCAAAGCAAAGAGTCTTCAGCAAAAGTGTTTAGTGAGGGTGACAATATAATCCAGTTTCTATTTTACCAAGATGACTCTGCCTGTGGGGTGGAGAATGGGCTAGGGCGCAGCGAGGGCCTGGGAGGCTCTTGCAGATAGAGGCAGTCATGCTTTGGTTTTGTGGACGCTGTGGTGATGTAGGGCTCAACTGTACTTGGGCCGTTACATATATATATATTTTTAAAATAGGCTCCATGCCCAGTGTGGAGCCCAATGCAGGGCTTGAACTCATGACCCTGAGATCAAGAGTCGGTTGCTCAACCGACTGGGCCCCCCAGGCGCCTCTCGGGCATTATTATTAATGTTATTCCCGTTTCCTCGTTTATGAATGAGGAGCAGGAGTGGGAATATCTGCAACCCTGATTCTGTGCAAAAGAGTATTTTCCAGCTTGAATGGCTCAATGGGATAGTGGGTATCTGGCTTCATGTCTTAATTATTTCACAGGCTCTAGAAGGGAGGCTTTTCCACCTCATGCACCTGGGTGTCCTCAGTCCCTCATTACCCTCCGCCAGCCACTGTCTCCAACCACCCCGGATGTACTGCATCCCAGGCTTCCTGCAAGGGGATATGTATGCATGGGGTGGCAATTAGTAGAAGTGCTGCCTGGGAGAAATGCAATTCTAGTCTGATCTTGGGGGAGAAAAAAAATTGAGCAAGTCAATAGAAACAGAACATTGGTCTTGAGATAATAGGCTCCTGATGGTAGATTAATGTCAAGGCCAAGCCAAGAAGTTTATTTTTCAAAGCAGGAGATATTGATCAGGCGCCAGCATCCCATAACAATAACTCTTCCTTTATACAAAATGACTGATGTGGAAGTGATGCTTTTGTCTGGCGGATATCAACCAGCTCGGCGCTGGGCTGCCCCTGCCTTACGGAAGGCAGAGTGGCGCTGAGCAGGTGGGGGATACCTTACCCCACTCTATTTTTGACTGTCTCCTGGGCAGTTGACTAGGCCGGCGTCCAGCTCCCCGGACTCCATATTAAGCTCACATTAGCTAACGAGGATGAGTCTCCAGCTCTGCCTGGCAGGGAATCTTCCTTTATGTAGACGACAATCAATCTCCAAATCTTTCTCTTCACTGTGACCTCTGGTTTCTTTGGCCCTGACCACACTGGCCATCAGCCTGAAGGTTCCTGAGGGGCCAGGATGCCCTTGATCTGCTGAGAGGTTTGAGGCATCCAAAACATCCTCAGATTTCCAGGACGTCCGGAGCCCAGAAGGAGTCCTGGTTTGGGATGACGGGTTTACTCCTCAGCTTCCCTGCCCTGAACATGATCCACTGACAGCCGACTCAGAAGGGACTGCCTTCAGACACCCAGATACCTGTTCAGCTGAAGCTGCTGCCAACTCCCGAGTCCTCTGGGAGACACCTGAACAGCCTGGAAAGGGCCCAATGCAGGGCACACCCCAACTCTTCACAAACCCTCTAGCGTCTTCCACAGCGGTCAGCACCTCTGTGGTGCTCACTGGTATCTGGGAGGATCCCAAGACTGGAAGGGACTCTCCCTCCAGGAACAGGACAGAAGCTGGAGGCACAGAACGGGGTCCTGACTTGCCCCCGGCTGGGGTTGTGGCCAGAGGGGGTCTTGATCCCAGGTCCCATGGTTCTGCTCACGGCCCTGGTCCCCTGTCTGTGTACTGTTAGGGCCCTCTCCCGCCTTCCTTCACAGCGAGGCAGCTGCCCTCGAGACCCAGGACAGCCACGGAACGGGGGCTCTGAGCACACCCCCCATTCCCAATGCCACCTCGTGTGGCCCTGTGGCTACGACGCCCCTCTCCCCGGGAGCCTCAGTCTCCTGTGACCTGGGCATGACGGCTCACCACTACCTCGCAAGGCCGCTCACGTGGCATGAGACAGTCGTGAAAAGCATGTAGCTTGATGCCTGGCCATAGCAGACTTGACCACGTTCGTCATTTCTGTTTGCAGAAGAACGGGAAACACCACCAGCTTGAAATGATACAGCATCTGCCCCATCATGGTTTTTATCCTATGCCTGATTTCCGAAACGGAGAAACTGAGGCTCAGAGACATGAAGTGGTTTTTCTGACTTGGTGGGCAGACCTGCAGCTGACAGGAATGACAGGGCCAGGTGGGGCTGGCACAGCATGGGGCACCACTGGGGGCCCAGCTGCCTGCCCCAGGTGCTCGTCTCTCCCCTAGGTAACACACTGGCAGGACACTCCAGCTGGTGGCAAAGAGAAGGGGGGGCGGGCGCCAGCAGCAGCCACTCTACGTGTGGCATGGGACCCCCTCCTAGTTGGATGTAGACACACAACAGACCACCGAGATGAGGTATTTGCAACCCCTCTCTGCCGTCGGCTTCCTTCCCTCCCTCCCTGTGCAGCCCCTCGCCAATCTCCACAACCATGGGGCATGTGGCTGCCTGCTCTACATGAGGAGTGTGCAACCCCCTCCACCGCCCCATCAGCTTGTTTCTTGGTGCCTTTCTCCCCTGCCAGAGCAGCCTTCTCACTTCTCGTGGAAGCACCATGCCACTAGACAAGTACAAATCTAATTGCAAAAGCTTGCTCCCCATTCATTTTCATTGCTGCTTTGATTTATTTTATTAGCAAACTTCTTTTGTGTGATGACAGGCTTCATTACAGTGTCTATAAAAGACAATTACTTGCTCTTATCTCCTAAACTGAGGGGAGAAGAAACAAGTGGTGATGTGCATCAGGAAGACACACGGGGGCCCAGAGAGCACGTGGCAGAAGGGCCCGTCCTGTTGAGGGAGCCTCCCTCTGTCGAGGACACGGACTGCCTGGGTGCCACCGAGCCTGGGCGGCCGTCCAACTGCCAATGGCCAGGAGAAGGTGACAGCCAGCCACAGCTTCTGCTCTTGGAACCTCGGCTGAGGACCCCTGTGGAGTTCAAACCCTATTTAGTTGCACTTGGGGCAAATAATAATAATTACCACAAGTTCTCCTGCATTGTCTGTGTGCTCAGGAGGTACCCGGGGTTGCCTGTTAGGAGCTTGGTTCTGGAGTAAGGACTGAGGTCTAATCAGGCTCTTAAGCAAGCTTTGGGAGTCTCAAAGCCTCAGTCTTCCCCATCTGCACAATGGGATGAATTCTTGTGTTTGCCTCCTGGGGTTGTGATGAGGCTGAAAAGAGGTAATCCCAAAGCAGAGAGGGCTGGGAGCAATGTGTACGGTGCTATGTGGGTGCACGGCAGCTGAGGGTACTTCCCCTCAGAAAAGAAGAAATGGTGTGACATCCTTGTTTTCCGAGGCTCATGTTGTTTTGAATATATTAGTTTGCTTTAAACAACAAGATGCTCTTTCATGGAGTCTTACCAGCATGAAAGGACCTCACTCATGCTAGTTTTAGATGTTGATAATGGTTACTGGATGCAGCTGGTAAAGAGTAGGAAAAAAAGTTTTACTTGATTTTTAAAAACCATTTGAATTTACTTCTAAGTTAATATTTTTATTCTAATTTTATTTATTTTCCCCCCGATTTAAGCATTTTTAAATTTTTTATTGTTATGTTAATCACCATACATTACATCATTAGTTTTTGATGTAGTGTTCCATGATTCATTGTTTGCGTATAACACCCAGTGCTCTATGCAGAACGTGTCTAATTTTATGTAATATAGTTTTAAGCATATGTGTGTCTAAATTAAGAAATTATTTGACTAATTCAACCATTTCCTTAGGTGTTTATAGACAAGTTGGCCAAAAAAAAAATGGGGGATGGTTGCCTTACATTAGGGTTTTGTTTCTTAAACTAATAAATAAATTCAGTCAAGAGGCAGGGTCCCTGAGGTTTGACTCATACTTTGAATAGAGCACTCTCATAACCACCCAGTGAGGGAGGTGCTATCATACCTTCTATATGTGAGGAACCCAAGGCCTGGTGAGGCCAAGAGACCCAAGTGCCTTCCCCAAGGTCCCTCTGCTCATAAATGGCAGAGCCCAGGGTGGAATCCGGGTTGGGTCCCCCAGAACCAGGCAGCTCTGAGACCTCCAGGGAGACCACACCTTCCTGGTTTAATCTTTCTAAAGTCTGGTCCTGACCCTATTATGGTCTTCTGCCACGCCCCTATCAGCACCTGTCTTGTCTGCAGAACGAACAGGCACCCCTGGCTTGTACACAAGGCTCTCCACCACCCGTTCCTCCACTCTTGGTCACTTCTGGCCCCTCTCACAACCCTGCGCTCAGGTTGTGGATGCTGCTGGGAACCCGCAGCCGTCCGTTCACTTTTCTGCTCTGTGGGGCACCTTGCTTTTCTTTCCATCAATAACACAGCCCATACAAACTTTCTTAGTTTCATTCATTCATTCATTCATTCACACATTGCCTAGTCACTGGACAGCCTTTCTCTAAAACCCTGTCGAAAGAAATGGAATAGAAACTCGCTGCCAAGGGTGGACCCAATGACCCAAGGATATAGCTGGGTGAAGTGCTGGGACGTACTGGCCAACCTGCCAAGCGGCCTCCCTGTTTGCTCTGTCCTTCTACCCCCAAGCCTGAGCACTCTCTCTGTACAAGACCCCACGTATTCAACACAGCCACAGTTTTCACCCTTGGGAACCTCAGAATGGCCTGGAAAACTGGTTAAAATACAGACTGCCGGGCCCCACCCTTAGGGTGTCTAACTCAGCAGGTCTGGGGTGGAGCCTGAGAATTTACATTTCTAACAAGTTCTCAGACGCTTTGGATACTGCTGGTCTGGGGCCCACACTCTAAGTACCAGTACATACTGGAACAGTGACAGCCTCCCTCAGGATAATGGTACTAGTGAGTTCACACAGACAGCCCTGTGAGTTTGGGGTTATTAGTGCCCTCGTAGGTGAGAAGATACAGCTTCAGCAGAAAGGGCAAGGGAGGGGCGCCTGGGTGGCTCAGTTGGTTGGGTGACTGCCTTCGGCTTGGGTCGGGATCCTGGAGTCCTAGGATCGAGCCCCGCATCGGGGTCCCTGCTCGGCAGGGAGTCTGCTTCTCCCTCTGACCCTCCCCCCTCTCATGCTCTCTCTCTCTCTCAAATAAATAAATAAATAAATAATCTTAAAAAACAGAAAAAAAAGAAAGGGCAAGGGAGCCATCCAAGGTCTCACTGAGAGTTCGCCCCAAAGCTGGGCCTGGACCCAAGGTCCTCAGCCTGTGTCTCGTCAGCCCCAAAGCTCTTTCCGCTCCCGTCTTCCTGTGGCTGCCAGCCCGATTCATATCGGCGGCAACAGTGCCAACACTGACAGCCACTGTTTATCGAGCACTTATTATATGCCAAGCCCCGAGCTAAGGTTTTAACATGGTTCGACTGACATTATGTTCACACCCACACTATGAAGTAAGGATTATTCTATCCCCATCTGATAGCTGTGAAGTTACGTCCAGGGAGGTTAGGTCACTTCCCCAAGGTCACACAGTGACTAGCTGATCACGCCTGCACCAGAACCCAGGGGGTTTGACTCTGTGGGCCATCTACTTAATCCCGTGATGTTGTACACGAGGCTTCTGATCAGAACAGCTACCACTTATTGACTGCCTCCTTTTTGCCTGGCTCGAGGCCAGATAAATGTTTCAGGCCATTCAGTTCTTACAGAAAAACTCTGAAGAAGTTACTCTCGCCATTTTTTAGCGATGAAAAGACTGAGGCACGGAGAGACGGGTGTGTGCTGGCTGAGAAGCCATGTATGACAGACGGCCCTTGGACCTCTGAGCCACCTTCCTGGAGGAATGTGGGAGACACAGGCTCCCGCAGACAGAGATGTTCATGGAATTTCAAAGGGCTTGCTCAGAGCGTCACAAGCAGAATGCCTTCCCTGCTCCTAGCAGGCGGCTCTTGGAAAGGCTGGGCACCTGTAGCCGGTGGGGGGGAGGTGGGGGAGGATGCTGCACGCAGCAGAGCAAGTTCCTGGAGTCCTTCCCAGCGAGGGAAGGCGCTAGCACGAGGGGACCGGCAGCGACACCGCAGCTAGTCTGAGTCAGAGGGGCTGGAAGCGGGAGGGGAGAGAGATGGGGAAAAGTGTTGGCATGCAGGTGCTTGGATGGCGGTCCCGGATAGCCTTCTGCCTCTTGGGCCGGTCTCCGGAAATCATTTCTCCCTCCCATGCGGCACCCTAACTCCCCTCGGGGCTGGTTTGGACTTCTAGGCCCTGCCTCTAACAGTGGTCTCTCTCTAGGCGGGGCCGCCCTTTCCTCCACCTCTCCTACGGTGAGGAATGAGATGAGCATGGGGCTGTTTAGCATCAGGACATCTGGGATCTAGCCAAGGCACCCTGGCCCAGTCACCAGACCCACTAAAGGTGTCACATCGCCTGTAACCGGTGTCTGGGGGCGCTCCTACCTTCTTTCCACACTCTTCCATTTAATCCTCATGATGCTGCTGTGAGTTTTACAGGAGGAAAACCTGAGCATTTTCTTTTTTTAAAATCGGCCCCAAATCTGCAGCCTGGGACAGGCTTGCGCTTTGGCAGCTGTATCAAACAAAGCGAACCCAGGCCCCCTGACACCTCCAGCCTCTACTCATATGTGCTGGGTTTCCCTCTCCAAACAAGGCTGTCGCCCATCTCCTCAGGTGGCCTCCCGTTACTCCCCTGCTTACAGGAGCCTGCCCCAGGGGAGCCTCAGGCTGGCACTGTGTCTCCCTCCGAGGGCAGGGGCTGTTGCACTCAGTCCTTCCCTGGGGTCTCCTCACTGCCACTGCCTTTTCTGGAGGACTGCCCTTGCGGGGGGAGTCCCTCATCCCTGAACTTGCAAATGGCCCAAACACAGCATTGGATGTTTATGGTGAGGGCGCACTGGGAGGGCTGAAAAACCAACATTTTTTTCCTTCTAGTTAAAAAAAAAAATCTTAATTTTTTTCCCGACTATAGAAGTGATATGTACTTACGATGAACATATTCACTGTTACAGAAACACATTAGTGGAAGGGGACGGCTGCATCTGGGGCCCTCCCACCCCCGCTGCCTCGAGGGACAGGAAGCTTTCCTGGTGCTGTGGGTCAGAGCCGGGCTCAGTCTGAGTCCGACACGCAGGGCTGACATCCCCGTTGCAGCTGTGTGATTCGTGGAAGTGACTTAACCCGAGCCTCAGTATCCTCATCTACAAAAGGAGAAAATCAGAGCACCTCCTTGGGTGCATCATGAAGGCTAAATGACAGTGAGTGAACAGTGCCGTGCACAGAGCCCCACACGTTTCTAGGGTGTGGGCCCAGGAAACATTAGCTGGCCTGAGGAGAGTCTCGGGGTTTTTGGTTGCTGGTTTGCCTTCATCATATTTTTAAACATTAAACACGAGATCATATTACATATATACTATTTTTCACTTCTGTTTAAACTTGATTTTGGAGGCATCTAACTTTTTCTTAATATAATATTCCATTGTTTAGATGTGTTCTAACTTATTTTTCCCCACAGGATGTACATTTGGGTCATTCTCAATCTTTCCCTGTTGTAAGTAAGGCCTCAATAAATAGCTTCTACCTAAATCTTCGCTCATCCTTGCAGCTGTCTCTCTTGGATAAACTCCTGGGTGTGGAATTTTAGGTCAAAGAAGGGCTTGCTTTGGCATGGAACAGATTTTGCCAAATTGCTATTAACAAGATCTATCCACCTATACTGTTTGCAAAGCCCACCTTTCTCATGCAAGCTCATCCACATTGTCCTGTGGAAACTTTCTCTCTCCTGGATCTCAGAGTTGGAAGATACCCCTAACCTTGGCCTCCGGGACACTGTGCAGTCCTCCTCTGGCTCGTCCTATTGCTACCACCTCTAATCCAAACCACCCTTGCATTAAGTCAAAGGGCTTTCCCCACGGCACCTTATTTGATTCTATCCTGTGGGATAGGAAGGAAAGTTGTAACAGCACTGTTTGGGATGTGAGGGCCAGAGAGGTCAAGCAGTTGGTCTAGGGCCCTCAGACGGATGGATGGAGAGCTGAGATGAGAAGCCAGTACCCTGCCTTCTTGCTGAGTACCCTTCCCACCACACCCAAAGATGGTGATGTTAAGTCTGGGAAGGGCGAAGGAAGTTTTATCAGATAGGAACTGATGCCACTAAGTTATTTAAAACACCTACTATGGGCCAGACACTGGGTCTAGAGATAGCTTCTAGGGAGTTCACAGTCCAGTGGGGAAGACAGGCCACCCCTTGGGTCACGTTAACATGAGGAATCCAGAGCCAAAGCCAGGAGTGGCGTTGGGGTGGACCCTACCTAGCACAGGGAGCTCAGGTAAGGCTGAATGTGGGCTGGCCAGACTAAGGAAAGGCATTTTAAGAGAAGTGAACAGTGTGTGCTTCCAAAGATGACATGACACATGAGCCTAGGGCTTGTGAACGGTTCCATATGGCTGCGCACACACGTCTGCGTGGACATCTGTGGTTTGCTCTGCCCCACATCCATTCTCCTTCTAGATACAGTGCCTGGAATTTCCTTTGGGGAACCAGCCCAACCCCACTTTCCTGTCTCCAGGATGGGCAAGGAAGCAGCAGGTCAGTGAGACTCAACTTGGGGACTTCTACAGGACTGATGGGGAAAGACAAACACTCTTTCCAGTTGGATGCTGAGTATTTCCACAAGAGAAAGCCTGCCCTGAGCAGGGAGCCAACCTGGGTGAAAGCAGAGTCAAGGGACTGAGAGAGATGAAGACCAGAGATGGGTTAGTCCCCGGATCCAGCCAGGCCTAAAAGGTCTGCCCTGGAATTTCAACTGTGTGAGCCAACTGATTCTGATTTTTCACTTAAATCAGATTGACTAGGATTTGGGTCATCTGTAACCAAGAGGGCAGACTAATGCAATGGGGTGAGAGGACGGCGGGGTGAGGGGCGGTGGAGAGACAAGCAGGGGTCAGCTCACGGAGGCAGGTACAGGCAGGCCACGGAGTTCAAGATTTAACCAGCCACTAGAACTGGGAAGATTCTAACTGCCAACCCGGAGAACTTTGATAGTGTGACTGTGGAAACAAAATCTCTCCTGAGACAGAGAGAAAGAGAGAGGGAAAAAAAAACCCAATGACTCTTCCAGAAATTTCAGAACCTTCAGAATACCTCTTCTAGGGTTTTCCCATCAGGATAGATGGCCTACTCTGGAATTGGAGCCAAAGTATTAATTCATCAGTCCTGATGGCACATATCAATTTATCTTAATTACTGAAAATACACTCGAGCCTTTCAGACCAGTCTCTTTTCTCTGTCACCAAGAAGAAAAGGGGTCTCAGCAGAGAGGGAACATGGCCCTTTCAAAATGCTCCCCTCTGGCTGAAATGAAACACTGAAATGAAACCTTGAAGGGAGGCATCTCTAGCAGATGGATGGGCTTTCCTGTCCCCTCAGCACCGTGAGCAGGCCTTCCACGGGGGCTGGGGAGACAACGCACTGGCAGATGAGCTGTCACGGGTTCTGGGAACTCATGCTTTCCAAACCAGGAGAGAGAAAACTGAGGGAGGAAAGTCTCCCTTCCAGACCTGGGAGCCTCCTCATTACACAGACCCCTTTCCCCTTGAGAGTGAAGGACAGTAATTGGATCAAATGAAACAGGGGCCAGCCTCCTTCCCCCTCCCGGGTGAGAGACTTCCAATATGGCTTCATTACCAAGTCTTTTGTAAACAAACTGTGTGGAGAAAAATGCCATTTGTTCTGCTGTAATTGCCTGATGCACATCATTAGATGGGTCTTTGAAACACACAGAATGAAATCATTTTGGGTTTAGGAATTCCTTTGTGCAAAGCCTTCTCCATTCACTATTCTCTAGAGAGGGTGTCTCTGAAAGGGGAATTCTTGACTATGGAGGCTGGTTTCTGGCCAGTGACACACCAACCCATATTTATTCGGTGCCTCCTCCATGTCAGGCAATCCTTTAGGTAGCTGGAATACAGCGGTGAGTGAAACACACAGACATTCCTGCCCTCCTGAAGTTTCCATTCTGGTGAGCACTCAGAACACAGGTGTACCCATTTCTGGGTACACACTTGGTAGAAAACTCTGTAAATCAAGTTTGTTTGACTGCTGGATTGACGAAGTGTGAGGTTACAACTCTTTTGATCCCGTGCGTGTGATTTCACTGTACCCATAAGGATGTGACATTTGGAAAACGAGATTGCATGGGCTAGGGATATGAAATAAATGACATGTGTGCCATCACTTGCCACACCTGCACCCATGGTAGACATCACTAATCAATCACCACTTTTTCTCATTAGCTTGGATGCAGCTTCAGAATGCATAGCAACACAGCGCCGGGTAGCCCCTATCCCTGAGCAGATCAGAGTTGGCTGCGAGAGGAAACCTATTTGCTATTTCTCACTTAGACTGTCATTAATTCACTTCACTGAGAGGCTGTACAATATCCCAGTAAATTAAGAATAACCCCAGGAAGGTGCAAAAACCGAAGAAAGGGGGAAAGACTGCAGCCAACTTCTCAGGCTCATTTTCCTCTCACGTGTCTTCTTTCCCTCTCCTGTCCCTATAGAAGCCTAGGAAACGTTGGCAGGTCAGAGTGCGGGCTCTGCAGTCAGGCACACCTGGGGCCAGGTCCTGGTTCCATTACTCCACCTGTGTGGGGCCTTGGTCTGAGCCCCACTGGCCTCCCTGTGAAATGGGTATAATGATGACATCACTCTGCTAGGGATGCTGGGAGGATTAAACAAGCCAACACGTGTGAAGGGCTTGGCACAGTGTCCCATCAGCTCCGAGCAGGGCTGAAATCCAGCTGCTGCACCTCAGAGGGGACACAGACTTGTCTGCAGCTGGTGTCCGCTCTGACTGGTTGGTGCCTGGGCCCTCATCGCCCTTAAATACTTCGAATATCACTCCTGGACATGAGGGTTAGTTCAGGGGCCAGTCCCTTTATGGGAGACAGCTTCAGAACTCTGGAGGTTAAAACAGACACAGATGGCCCTTCAAACCAAAATAGTGTTGTGGCAGAATGCCAGGTTGTTGTTTCTTGCTGATCAAGTATTTATGTTCCCTGGTTCTGAATGGCTCAACCAGTGGTGCACACGGGGACAACAATGATGTTGAGAATGAAAACAAACTTTGGGATGTTGTTAAGGAGCACCCAACCAGCATGGTCGCATTTAATCCTCTGCATGACCCGTGAGGATTCAAGTATCATTAAACCCATTTCGTGGAAGCAGAAACCGAGGCTCGGTGAGGTGAGCCTTCCTTATCCAAGATCACGTAGCTGGTCAGAAGTGGCAGCAGCACCAAAGTCTCAATCACTGTGTGAGACAATGGTCTCTTGCATAAAAAGTTGGTGCTCAGTTTGGGGGGCGGCGCATCAGGGTTGTGTATTCCCAGCAATGTGCCACTGGCCATCCCTCGTGGGCGGGGTTATGCCCTACCACGGGCCCTGGGGATGTCAGAAGCAGGCCCTGGCCCACCTCCCCTCAGAGGAACCAAGCCTCTCTTCTTCACCTGACTCAAAATGGAATCCCACAACTGAAGGGGAGAAAGTGGCCCCAGAAGTTTGGGTGGCTAACTAGTAACCAACACTTCCCTACTACCATTGTCGAAGCTTCTATAGCACATGGGTTGGTGTAAATATTTATTCACTGGATCTTTTTTTTTTTAAAGATTTTTTTGTTTATTTATTTTAGAGCGAGTGCATGTGCCTGCCCCATGCAAGGGAGCAGGGGGAGGAGCAGAAGGGGAGGGGGTGAGGAGAGGGAGGGGGAAAGAATCTCAAGCAGACTCCCTGCTGAGCACAGAGCCAGATGCGGGGCTCGATCGCTGGACACTGAGGTCATGACCTGAGCTGAAACCAACGGCCGGATGCTTAACCAACTGAGCCACCCAGGCGCCCCTTCACTGGATCTTTAATAAATTTTACCAATTATTAATTGCTGATTGTGTGCCCAGGTTGCATGTTAAGCACTTCTATTACCTCATTCAAACTTCACAAGAGCTCGTAAGGTAGGTAGTATCATTGCTATCTTATCTCAGACAAGGAAAGAAAGCCAATCAAACTTGCCCCAAATCACCAAGCTCCTGAAAAGTGGAGTTGGGATTTGAACCCACACTTTTCTGAGTCCACAACTTGAGTTCCTGACCACTGGTCTCTATGGCAAACTCCAGCAGTGGTAGATACAAAAAGGAAAACTGGAGAGGGGTGGCCAGGAAGCACTCAGGCTACCTCGGAATCTGGGAGGCCGGGGGCCAGCCCCGGAGCATAGCATTCCCCTAGGCCTGTGTACCCTCCTCGTCCTGGTTTCTCTTCCCTGCTGCTGGTCTGCTGCACGTCTCACTGGGAGACACGGCACCATCTTGACTGGAAGTGAGACCTGTCTTATTCTAACTCGGCCATCCTAAGAAGCGGATGATGTAAGAGCTGTGGTTAAGGCTTTCGCAGCCTGAGGAGACACCCCACGTCCACTATCATGCACCACGAGGAGTGGCCCACGGCCCCTGACTTCTCTACCTGAGCAACAGGAGCTGCAGAACCCTCAGGACAGGTGCCAAGGGGGGTGTGGCAAGGAGAAGGGGGCTTCCAAAAAGCTGGCTCACCTTGAATGAGATTTCATACTGCTCCCCTCCCCAGATCTCCAGGCCTGGGTCGTACCCGCCAGCTCCCAGAACCATTTCCGATCCACAGCGAACAGTCCACGGCCATCACGGGAGACCTGTCAGGGGAGAAGAGCGCAGTGTGAAGACCAAACGCCCCGGCCGCGTGCTCTGGGTGTCAGCCGACATTGTTGTTCCCCCGGGGATGGTGCTGCACGATGCCCCGTGAGCACAGCCCACATGTCTAGCGGGGACTCCGAGGCCCTACCAAGGGAGGGGGCTGTCTTCTATCTTGGCCATAACCTTCCTTCTTAAATGCTACATTTTAACCAAACCGATCCAAAGCTCCTTTCAACCGTTACTTGTGAGAGGAAATCACAGGAACGTGTGTGCCTTGCAGCTGCGTTGGCCAGGCCTCTCTGGTCCTCCCACGGGTTACATGCTCTGAATCAGGTCCCTTCGAGCCTGTCTGGGCTGTGGAATCTCTTAGAGAGAAGACAAAACACAGCTTGCTGGGCCCTACCCCAGATCTATGAAGCAGTCCCTGGGGGATGGAGCCTAGGAATGTGTGTTTTCAAACAGGTTCCTTGGATGATTCTCAGTCAGCCCAGCATTGGACATCTGTTCTGCTGAGAGTTTGCAGAAGAAGACACAGCCTCTGTTCTTTCTGTTAAACTGGGATACGATTCACTGCACACATTCACTGTCTCATTGCTCTAGTCACTGAGTACCAGCTGAGCCGTAGATGCTGGGAGACTGTGGAGGTAAATCAGAGTTGGCCTGGGATTTCAGGGGAAGCTAGTGTGCGAGGGCAGCCACCTCAGGACAGAAGGGTCCAGAAGACAGGCAACAAGGGCCTCTGGCAGGTGCAGGCAGCACTATAGGAACACGAAAGGAGGGAGTATCTGCCTCCAGGTTTTGGAGGCAAGGAGGGAGGCTGGCGCAAGAGTCCAGGAAGGGTGCTCGGGGGGTGGCCTTCGAGGTAGGTTTGGACAAGTGGGAAATGAGGGGAGAGGAAGGAACCCCGCAGAGGAAAACCCCAGGAGCAAGAGCACAGAGATGGTGAAGCGGGGGCACCATGGGCAACAAGACGTCAGCATGGCGTTGTGCCAAGCCCAAGGGGATGCCATGCAGCAGCCTGCCTGCATCCCCACGGTGCCTCACACAGGCCTGGCACCCAGAGGGGCCACCAGTATTTGCTGAGGGAAGATCTCTCAGAGTGGCCGTGTCCTTATCCGGCTCCACTGGAAAACTCCAAACCCTCAGACCAAATAACATTCCAGCAGCAAACTTCATGCCACCTCCTGGCCTTGGGAACTGCAAGCTCATGGAAACTGGGCTGATTTAAAAAGAACGTAGCTAACCCACATGCCTCCTAAGCTTCCTGGAGCAGATGAGCCTTGAAAGCATAGGAGGGACTCCTTTAAAAGAAGATCCCCTTGAATATTCACTGAGGGCTCAAATGTGGCAGGTGCTTGCCTGAACTAATTTTTTAATAAGATGACTACTCCTTGCGTTGACCTCATGAGATGGGCCTCATCCTTATCACCCCACTGATGCATGTAGAAACCAGAGCACAGAGAGGTAACTTGCTCAAGGCTTCACAGCTACTTAAAGCAGGTTTTGAATCTCTAATCTTTGCCAGAGCTCACACCCCTCAGGGCCACAGAACAATTCCTCCTGTCAGGAAGGAGCAATCAAGAGGCAGGTGATGCGTGAACAGGACAGGGGATCAGGGATGGGGAAGCCATCCCTCCAGCTTCCTCTCTCCTTTACCTTTGGTGTGATCCAAGACAAAGTGTTTAACCATTTAACCCTGTGTCACCCGGTACCGCAGCCATGGGCCACATGCGGCTACTGAACACCTGGAATGTGACTACTCTGAATTGAGATGTGTCGGAAGTGTAAGATACACCCTGGAACCCCAAGACTTAGTGTGGAAAAAAAGAATGGAAAAGGCCTCATTAATAATTTCAGGGGCACCTGTCTGGCTCAGTCGGTGGGTCATGCAACTCTTGACCTTGGGGTTGAGAGTTTGAGCCCTATGTTGGTGTGAGATGACTTAAAAAGAAAATCTTAAAAAAAAATAATTTCAAAGTGTTGGTTACATGTTAAAATGAGACTATTTTAGGTATGCTGGGTTACACAGAGTATTTTACAAAAATGAATCTTAGCTGCTTCTCTTTACCTTTTTTTATGTGGCCGCTAGGAAATTTAAAAGCACTTACGTAGCCTGTATTATATTTCTACTGGACAGTCTGATTTAACACCTCTGAGCTGGTCTCCCCATCTACAGGATGAACGTATAGCTGTGTTTCCTAGCTCACACTGCTGTTATATTTCTGAGAGTACCCAGTAGTATGAAAAATAAGGTGTCTCGTATCAACTTTCCTTTGTCTCCTGAAGGTTGTGGGGTTTGGGTTTTTTGGCTGGAGCCGCAAATACCCTGCTTGGAGAGGCCAGGGAGTGTTTCTGCGCCCATGCTTCATGGGAAATCAAACCCAAGACTCTGCACATGGACATCAGCCTGGGTGGAAGCCAGAGGCAAGGGCTGCGGAGCTGCTGTGGAACTGGGAGGATATTAGCCTTAAGGCATTTTGGATGCTCGAGGCTTGCCTCCAGAGGGAAGCCTCTCCTCCGGCCCAGTCTATTTTCTGCTGTGTTCCGCAATAATAACAACAACTATTCGGAGTGTCTAGCGTCTACCACTCACTTCACCGGCATCATCTTCAGCTCTTACAAAGCTCCATTCCTAGCCCCCTTTTCGGATGGAGAAATCTGAAATCCAGAAATGCTACACACCCTGCTCAAGGACATACACTGAGTAAGTGGATGATCTGCAGTTCCAGTGGAGGTGGGGTTGCCACCAAAGCCCGTGCCCTTCAAACATCATTCTGCTGCCCTGTGCCTGCAGACTGCCCGCTTGCTGGCACCGTGAAGTGCGCAGAAAATAACCAGGATTTTTCTAGTGGCCTCTCCCCTGGGTTTTGTCCAAGTACAGTGCAGAAAAGATACTTCTGGAAAGAAGATCAGAGGATACAACAGATGGAGAGTCCCTCAGGAAGCATCTAGGCCAGTGGCTCTCAACCATGGCCACACATCGGCATCTCCTGGGAGCTTTAAAGAACACGAATACCTGGATCCCAGCCCCAGTTACACTCTGGTGTAACTGGTCTCCCGGGTGGCCTGGTGGGTTTGTTTGTTTGTTTTGACAGACTCCCCAGGTGATGCCAGTGTGCAGGGTTGAGAACCACTGCTCTAGGGCAGGCCCGACCCCTTCCAGGTGAGACAAGGGAGAGAGACCCCAGAGGAAACCAGCGGGGCCTCTGCCACTAAGCAGCTGCGACCCCTGGACTTACCCTTTCCTCATCCTGCAATGAGAAGATGATGTACGAGACCCATCCTTTTGCACATTTCAAATGTAGGGCCCACAAGTCTGCTTACAGTACTGGTTCAAACCAAAAGGGGTACTGGTTACCCTGAAAAGTCTGCTCTCTGGAGTAATCCATTCCGACCTCAGCTGTTGCTACATGTCTTCTTAGGCAAGTCTCACGTCCTCTCTGAGCCTCAGGGTCTGCATCAGGCAGAGGTGGAGAACTGTACCCACCCCTGGGGCGCCCTGGTGAGGACCGTGTGTGGCCAAGTAATGTCCCCTGTGACTGCTCTACCAGCTCAGGTCAGATGTTAGGGACTCGTCTTAGTAGTAGTACTCTCGAGAACTCAGGGTGACTGCGGATTGCCTCGGGTGTGTGAGGGCTGCCGACTGCATGATGTGGGCTTGCGTTCCAACAGTAGTGCTTGACTGTGCTTAGGACACTGGAGGACAGGAGAAGAACCCAAACGTCTGACCTGCTCAAGAGGCACGGGGCTCCTCCCATGCTCTCAGCTCACACTGCTCCATTGCCCAGCCACCTTTTACTTCCCCAAACAAGCTTGTCTCTTCCTCCCTCTGAGCCTTTCCTTGGGCCCACAGCAATAGTGCCTCCCCTCAGGAACTCTGGTGTTCCCTGTGCCCATGAAGATGGCCGAGCTGCCGAAAGACCCCTTTCTCAGATGGGGAGCATGAGGTGCAAGGAAGCTGGGGTTCACTGGGGTAAAACTGCTTAGGCAGGTGTGGTAGACAGGGTAATGGCCCCCCAAAGAAGCCAATGCCTAATTCCTGGAACCTGGGAATAGGCCATCTTACATAGCAAAGGGACTCTGCACATAAAATTAAGTGAAGGATCTGAGATGGGGAGATTGTCCAGGTGGTCCCATGCAATCACAGGGGTCCTTGTACGTGAAAGGAGGAGGCAGGAGGGTCAGAGTGAGAGAAGGGGGTGTGACGATGAAAGACAGATGGGGGAGGGAGAAGGAGGGGGCGGGGGGAAAGGGAGCGAGGGGGAGGGATGGGGGGAAGGCAAGGGGGAAAGAGAGGGAGACTTGGAGATGTTATGCTGCTGGCTTTGAAGGTGGAGGAAGGAGCCATGACCCAAAGAATGTGGGCAGCCTCTAGAAACTAGAGAGTGCAAGCAAACAGATTCCTCCCTCGAGCCTCCAAAGGGGACACAGCCCTGCCGATATGGTGACTTTAGCTCAGTAAGACTCCTTTTCAGACATCTGACTTCCAGAACTTTAAGAGAATAAATATGTGTTATTTTAATAAGCTAGTAAATTTGTGCAAACTTATAATTAGGAGACTAATACAGCAGGAAGCTGGGTGTCGGCTTTGTACCCAAGGGTCTTTCCAGACCTCCAGCAGGGGAGCCAAAGTGGCCCACAGGACAGCACAGGATGGGCGCCAGATGGGCCCTGGCTCTAATCCTGGCCTGGACACTAACTCACTGTATAAGTCAGCCACCTCCCTGCTCCTTCCCCTGCCAAGTCCTGGGGCCTCAGTCTCCCCATCTGCAAGGGGTTGGAGTCCATTACCTGTAGGTCCTCCTGGCTTTCACATTCTAGGATGTTATGGGTCCAGTCCACACCTCCCCAAACTTCTACCATGGGACAAGCTGCTACTTCCCTAATATTTCCCTAATCTTTCCGAGAGGGTGTTAACTGAATGATGGGAAAACTGGCTCCAGAGGCAGACAGACCTGCGTGTGCATCTGGCCTTCACTCCTTCCGAGTTGTGTGACCTAGAAGAGCTGCCTCACCCCACGGGACTTGGTGTCCCCACTTGGAAAATATGGATAATTCTGACTACATATGGCTGTGGGGGGTTAAAGAGGATCTGCGTGCGATGTGCCCAGCACTGTGCCTGGCATTTAGCAAGGGTGCGGCATGTGGTGGCGGGGCTGGTGCTGCTGGTGGTGACCGCGACTGTGCACCAGGCTTGAGGGACAGAGCCACTGTGCTCACGGCCCTGTGGGCAGTCCGGCCAACCAAAGACATGGACAAAGAAGAGGTGGCCAGCCGGGAGGTCCCTGAGCCGAGGCTCTGTGACAAGCTGGGAGGGGCTGTGCTTCTGGTTGGGGATGTCGGCCCTGGTCCCCTTGCATTGCACTCCTGGGGGCGGGGGTGATCCTGAGTTGGGTATGTTGGGGAGGGGTCCCCGGGTCAGCCACTGGGATCAGCCTGGGTCGCTTGTACTTACTCAAATGGGTCGCTGGGGTCAGCTTTCTGCAGTTCTGGAGGAATCGGGATCCGCTTATAGTACATCTCCCAGTCAAAGGCGCCCCGCATGGCATCCCCCGCCTGTGTTTCATACCGAAAGTCATCGTGGTCAATCACGTCAATCATCGGGCACACGATGGTCTTGCGGTTCCGAGCAATGCGGTCTGAAGAAGCCAAGAGATGCCCATTAGGGAGGCAGGATGGGGGAGCAGCTAAGTGCACCACCCTGCTCTGCAGCTTACTCACATTTTTAACGTGTGCCCTGAGTGAATTCTCTGAACACTCGAGTTTCACAATCCCAAGAAGAAGGGAGAGCGTGGGCTTTAAGAAAGATGGGCCAGGGCTCCCATCCCAGCCCTGCTACCTGTGAACTACATAAACCATGTCTCTGAGCCCCAGTGTTCTCCTTCGTGAAAGGGGAGAAGAGGCTCTGTGTCCCAGGTGGTTATGAGTACCGGATACCGTGATGGTTGGAGGTGCTGAGCACAGTTGCCTGTAATGGTCAGCACTATTGTGGAAAGAGGCTCATTGCCTCCTGGGAGGGCTCCTGTCCTGGCCTGTCAGGCTCCACATTCCAGGTCCGAACCTTGACTTGTGGCCCAAAGTAGCCAGGCATCCCGGCACTTGCCGCTGACAGCTCCTCAAAACTTCCTAGCTGTAGTCAGTGGCCGGATAGCCCTCCCTGCTGCGAGTTCAGCTCACTTCTCCCAGCAGTAGTAACTACTGAAGAGGGGTAGACTGTCCCATGAGTCCCTCACGACGGGACGTGTGCAAGCAAGCAGGGCCTGGCAGACCTCTACCGTGCAGGAATGCTATAGGCTAGGTGATTCAAGATGGCAAATGGGGTCCCTAACCAGATGGCTTTTTATGGTCCCCTTTAAGCCAGGGAGGAGCTGATTCTATAAAATTCACTCTGCCCAACCTACCAGCCAGAATTTTAAGCTTTGGTTGGCTCTGTTCTTCAATGTTCCTTCCATGAAGAAGCTGTGACTGTAGCTTGGGGGGTGTCAGTGATTGGGGAAGATGATCTACCATAAGGGGCAAGTGGGCTGTGCCTGTCTGCTTGGGCCAGCAGTCAAGTTCAAGGCTTGGAAAGTGGAACATGGTAGGGCCAGTGGAGGCTGGCAGCTGCCTAGGGCTCAGACTTCAACAAACAGAGTTTTCTTCCGGGAGAGAAAGCAGCAATTTTGCCTTTTTCTAAGCTGCAGGACATGATCCATAGGTGGGTCATGAAATTGATTGAGTGTGTGTTTGTGTGTGTGTGTGTTTGTATAATGAACCAAAAAAGAATGCTGAACGTCAGGGTGCATTCCAAGTGATAAGAAAAAGTACTTCTTCAGGAAATGTGTTTCAGTCCTACTGCATGGGTGTGTGTGTTTGTGTACTGGATTGAGATGTCCAATGTATTTCTGTGGCACATGGTCAAAACAGTTTGAGAAATGCTGCTTTCGGCAGTGTGTCCTCTGGCCGCCAGTGCCAATGCACCCACAGTGTCTTTACAAACCCGCCAGGGCTGCCCCTGGCCCAGCTGCACGGAATCAGAATCTCTGGGGGTGGAGCTTGGATCTGCCTGGTGACCGGGCTCCCTCGGGATGCTTAATAAAGTCGAAGAAACTTCTCCAAGGGAAGATCTAGAGAAGCGCTTCCCTTCCCAATTATTCAGGGCCATGCAGGGTATTTCACTTCTACGGAGGCTCTGGGCCCAGGACACAGAGCTCTGCTGGAGGCTGGCTGATTGTGGGAGGTTGGAAGTTAAGGGGTAGCATCAGACGGACAGCATTCTGGGGTGCTGTACTCACTGGGGGACAGAATGCCCAGGTCCAGACCCTGGTGTTGTCACCTACGAGCAGTGGAACCTTGACAAAGGTTATCTGATGCCTCTGGACTTTGGTTTCTGTGCCGACAAAATGGAGGAAGACAACACCAGTCTCATGGGGTCCCTGTGAAGACCAAGTGGGACAGCGGGGCCAAGATGGTCAGCCCAGCCTCTCGCACATCCGCACATCCCATCAGCAAATGCCGACATGGTCTGTGACCAGGCTCGCTGAAAGAAGCTCAGAAGCTGAGCATCTTCCTCATTTTCTTGGTGCTTTAGTTTTCTCATTTGTTGTATGTGGATAATAATGCCTGGCCTGTCTGCTTTACCCCATAACCATCAAATTCCAATGTGGCTGTGTCGTAAAAAGCTAAGGGACTAGCAGAGCCATGATGATGATGATGATGATGATGATGATGATGGGAGAAATGAGGATCAACATTTGCTTTCCTTTGCGGGGGGATGCATCCTTCTCGGGGTCAGGAATGCCTCATCGCCACAGAAGGTGGAGTGAGCTGTGCAAGGAGGCATTACTGGTTTCGAGACAAAAGCCCTGATGTGCGCTGTCAGCTGCTCGTATGAACAGGGACAGACTTTTACATCTACACCACCCGTTCACATTTCTATCCGAAAAATAAAAAATACAAAGAGGGAACATGTTTCTTCCATGTATCCTGCAGATTATGAAAATTACCCTCATATATTTCCATAGAAACAGAGTTAAGGGCTATTTAGGCTCCCAGCTCAGCTTCGTGCCCCACCACTTCGTTCTCTTTATGAGTCACTGGATGACCCCAAAAATGGGTTGTTCCTTCAGCACCATAAATTAGGTGATTTATGGTGAGGCTTTTTTCTTTCTCTTTTCCTTTTTCTCTTTCAGTAATGAGAGGCAGATGCAGAGACCTCTTGGCTTAATTAAATAAACAGTTTACCAGAAAATCTGTATTATATCCTTTTCCTAACCCAGTGGGATCCTGGACCCTTGGGGTCAGAAGCATATAATCTAATACTGAGGTTCCATGCCGATCTGTGTCAGAAAACAGATTTGCTGGATTATCCCATTAAACTGTGTGGGTTTTGCTTTCTGTTCTCACCTCTGTTTGGTGGCCTAACCAGTGCTCCTCAAAGTGTGGTTCCTGGACCAACAGCACTGGCACCACCTGGGAGATGGTTAGAAATGCAGCTTCTCAGGCCCTACCCCTAGATCTCCTCAATCAGAAACTCTGGGGTGGGGTCCAGCACTCTGTGTTTTAATGAGTCTTCCAGGTGATTCTGATGCAGGCCCAAGTTGGCCCTAAACTTCAGGACCCTTTGCTCCCCAGCTTTCTGTTTATGGAGAGCATACCCACCCATGTGTGAGGAGTTCATTTTCTCTCTAGATTGACAACTCTTCTCCGATCTGCTTCTGTCCCTGTCCCTCACCTGATTCCTGGTCTCAATGGGCCATTTCCTCGATGTTCACCTGTTAGCACCAGCTCCGTGCATTCAATGAATCTGAGCTCCGCAGAACTCAGACCTCCTTCCTTAGCCAGCTATGAGGCACCTCACTGCCCAGAATTGAATCCTCATGCCTCCCTTCTGTCTGCAAGGCTATGGTGGATGGCTGCTGGATCGTGTTGCCCTGTCCACAGCCCTTTCCTGATAGCTGTCAGAAACTCTCCAGAGAGGAAAGGAGTTTCGGGAAGGCAGTGTGGTGTTGTGAGAGTGACAGAATTTGGGGCCAGATAGATGGTGACTTTGACACTTACGACCCAAGGGAACAATATTGAGTCACTCAGTGAAACTCAATTTCTTCTACTAGAAGATGGGGACACTTTTGACCTGGCATGGTTTTATGAGGGCTGGAGATAACCCTTACAAGTTTCCTGGCTCAGGAGCAGTGCAGCGAATGTTAACTATTCTAAGTTGCTAGGATAATGTCCCTCCACAGGTTGGCTCCTACCAGTAGACAGCCTTGGCTTGCTTTCCAATAAAACTTGAAGTAATCTGGGGGAAGCAATCACGTAAGTAGATATTAGTGTGCTGTAGGACTTTGGGTAAGTCACTTCCCCTCTTGGCTTCCTTCTCTGTAAAATGAGGGGATAGGGCTTGAGTGGATTTTTAAGGTTTCTTTGAGCATTCCTGAGTCCCCCGTGGCACGTGGTACTGGCTGGCTGCATCTTAAGCAGTCAAGGAACCCGTGTGGATGATCCCTGCAGAAGACTGGGGCCTACCTAGCCTTGGGAAGGTCCCTTACCGAGCAAGGGGGGGAGCCAGTTGACATTGGCTTCACAGTGCGAGTCTAAGAATGTGATGACATCCCCAGTTGCTGCTGAGGCCCCCAGCATCCGGGTCCTTATCAGCCCCTCCCGTTTCTTGGTTCGAAGAATCCTCACACTGGGGAAAAGGGCCATGTAGTCTTCGAGTGGCTTCTTCAGGTGCTCTGTGAGAGAGACAGAAGAGGACAGATGGACAGATGGGTAAGAACATCTGCTTACTAACCATTCTTGTCACCCCTCCCTTGTGTGTGCACTGTACTTTATAGTTGAGACACAGCTTTCCTGTAGGATGCCTCATTGGACCTTTCAGGTGGGATCACCACCTGCATGCCCTAAATGGGAAAACTGAAGCTCAAAGTCGTGCAGGAATCGTGCCAGGCCTGGAACACACGAGAGCGTCTGTATGAGAGTGTGGGCAGCTGCGGTTAAGGCTTGGCTGAGACCTATTCCCTCTTTTCCTGGAAACAATACTCTGATTTTGCTTTGTGGAACCGGCCCTCCCCCTTCTTAGGTGGGGCTCACCGCGTCCCCCGGAACCGAGGGACAGGGGCCCATGGCATGGGCCCAACCAATCCGGGCATGCTTCTGTTTCCTTGCCTACAGTGATTGGTTCAGGAATGGCCATGTGACTCCAGTAGCTTCAAATAATGAATCCTGAGGTTTTTTTTTTTTTTTAGAACTATTGAAAAACGAGACAAAATGAGACCCTTTTGTTTTACCAGACTTGGTAAGTCGGTTGGCCATAAATCTGGAGGTGCTGGTGACATCTTTGGCCAATGAGGTGATGAGAGGTGGGAAGGGGGGTTTCTGCTGGACCTGAAGTAACGTGTAAAAAGAGTGGAGATGGAAATGATCCTGATGGCATTTTGATTCTCCAGATCCCCTTGTGCCTGAGGCAGACAGACTCCCAGATGTTCTTACTACACATGAAACAAATGCCTCTTTTTGCTTATTCTAATGTGGGCTGGGTCTTTTGTCCTGTGCCTGGTAAAGTTGTTCTGAATAGATTTCGAAGATAATCTCTTTTTACTAAAAGTCCCAACCTTAACACTGGTGTCTCTTGGTTTTAATCAGGGTTACGGCCCTTTATGAAAACTCTAGTATGGAAAACAAAAAACAAAAAACCTCTCTAGTATGGCTACAAAAACCCCCTAAAGTTTGTATCACGCTTAATGATGAAATACTAAATGCTCTTATCCCATGATCAGGATAAAGACTGTACACTCTCTCACCACTTCCATTCAACACTCTACTAGAATTCCTAGCCAATGCAACTAGCAAGACAAAGAAATAAAAGGCATAAAGATTGGGAAGAAAAAGGAAACACTATCTTTAATTGTAGATGAAAGGATTGTTTACATAGAAAAATCCTAGGAAATCTACAAAGAAATTAGAACTAATAGGTCCACTTAGCAAAATATCAGGATACAGGTCAACTCTTAAAAATTAATTGTGTTTCTATGTACTGGCAGATAAAAAAGCAAATGGAAAATGCAATTAAAAATGGTAAAAACACCATTTGCAATTTAACAAAAAGAAGTAAAAAGTGTATGCTTTGGAAACTGCAAAACACTGTTGGAAGATATTAAAGACTAAAATAAATGGAGATAGTCCATGGTCATGGATTGGATGACTTAACATTGTTAAGATGGCAATACCTCCTATATTGATCTAAAGATTCAGTGAACTCAAAATCACAGTTGAACTCTTTGCAAAAACGGACAACTGACAAGCTGATCCTAAAATTTATGGAAGAGATCAAGGGATCCAGGATGGCCAAAGCAATCTTTTGATTACTTATACATGAATGTTCAAAGCAACACTATTCACAACAGCCAACTGGTGGAAAGAACCCAAGCTTCCATCACCTCATGAATGGATAAACAACTATGAAATATATCCATATAGTGGAATATTACTCAACCGTAAAAAGGAATGAAGTACTGATACAGGGTACAACGCAGACGGACCTCAAAGCATAACACCAAGTAACGGATGCCAGACACAAAAGGTCACATATTATATCATTCCAGTTGTATGAAATTCCAGAATAGATAAATCCACAGAGACACCAAGCAGATTAGTGATTACCAGAGACTGCGGTAGAGGGACAAATGGGGAGTGACTACCTAATGGGTATGGGGTTTCCTTTTGATCAAACATATTGGAACTAGGTGATGGTTGCACAACACAGTGAATGTACTAAATGCTAATACTTTTCATCCTTTAACATGGTTAATTTTATGTTATGTGAATTTTACCTCAATTAAAAAGAATGGGTAAAAGATTTGAATAGTCACTTCTCCAAAGATGATATACAAACAGCCAAAAATCACATGAAAGGAAGTTCAATGTCCTTAGTCATCAGGAAAATGAAATTCAAAACTACAACGAGATCCTACTTCACATCCATTAGGATAGCGCTAGTGAAAATGTCAGATGCTGCTGACAAGGATGCTGAGAACAAGAATCCTCATACACTGCTGCTGGGGACGTAAAATGGGGCAGCCACTTTGGAAAACAGTCTAGTCTGGCAGCTCCTCAAGCAGTTAAGCACAGTAACCATTTTACCCAGCAATTCTACTCCAAGAGAAATGAAAACACATGCCCACCCAAAACTTGTACACTGATGTTCACAGAAGCAATATTCAAAACAGCCCCAAAGTGAAAACTAGCCAAACATCTATCAATTGATGAATGGACAAACAAACGTAGGATATCCATACAATGGAATACTATTCAGCAATAGAAAAGGAAAGAGCTATTGCAACAATACAGATGAACCTTAAAAAAATAGTATGCTGGGTTAAAGCAGTCAGACACATAAGCCTAGGTATTATATGATTCTATTTATATGAAATTTCTAGAAAGGCAAAATTATAGGGACAGAAAGAAAGTCATCAGTTGTCTGGGGCTGGGTTGGGAGTGGGGACTGATTGCAAACAGACACAAGGGAGCTTTTTGGAGTGATGGAAATATTTAAAACTGGATTATGGTGATAGTTTCACAACCGTGTAAGTTCACCTAAGAATACGCTGAATTGCAGACTTAAAATGGGTGATTTTTACATAATGTAAATTATATCTGAATAAGGCTGTTAAATAAAAAAAAAATTGTATTTCTATGTACTGGCAAAGAACAATTGGAAAGTACAATAAAAATACCCTTCATAAAACAGCTTCATATAGTTAAATACCCAAATAAATGGAGAGATAAATCATATGTGTAGATTGGAAGACTCCATAATGTTAAGAGTTGATTCTCTTCAAATTTGTCTATAGATTCAATGCAATCCCAATAAAATCACAGCAGGTTTTGAAATTGACAACTTGCAAAGAACCTAGAATAGTGAAAGCAATCTTGAAAAAGAACAAAGCTGAAGGACTCACACTGATTTCAAAACTTAATATAAAGTCAAAATAATCAAAACAGTGTAGTACTGGCAAGGAATAAACAAAAGCATCAATAGAAGAGAATAGAGAGGCCAGAAGTGTACCTCCTACATATATGTCGTTGACTGATTTTTGACAAGGCCACCAAGGCAAATTCAATGAGAATATAAAAGAATTTTCAAAAACGTGAAACAAAACAGATGAGCAAAGGAAAAAAGAAAGAGAAAGACAAACCAAGAAACAGACTTAACTGTAGAGAACAAACTGCTGGTTACCAGAGGGAAGGTGGGCAGGGGGACGGGTGAAATAGGTGATGGGGATGAAGAGTCCACTTATGATGAGCGCTGAGTCATGTACAGAGTTGTTAATCACTATATTGTACACCTGGAACTCATATAACACTGTATGTTAACTATACTGGAGGGGAATAAAAAACTTAAAAAAAAAAAAACATGTGCTAGCATAACTGGATAAACACATGAAAAAAGACAAACCTCAACCCCTACCCTCATACCATGCACAAAATTTAATTTGAGATGGATTGCAGATTTAAATATAAAGGCTAAAGCTATAATGCTTCTTGAAGAAAACATAGGAGAATATCATTGTGAACTTGGGGTAGGGAAAGATTTCTTAGGACATAAAAAGCACTAACCCATAAAAGAAAAAACTAAGAAATTGGGCTTGATTAAGAACTTGATCTTCAAAAGACATCAGCAACAAAATGACAAGGCAGGCAACAGACTGGGAGAAAATATTCACAATACACCTATCTGACAAAGGACTTGTATCCAGAATACGTAATGAATTCTGACAAAGTCAATCACAAAAAGATGACAAATGTGAAACTGGGTGAAAAACTCTGAAACATTTTCACTAAAATACATTTCACAAAAGAACTGATAAACAAATGGCCAATAAGCGTATGAAAAGGCATGACCCAAATTAAAAGCTTGAGATGCCATTCACTATACATTCCCCAGCATGACAAAGAGGAAACACAGAAACAATATCAGGTACTGGAGAAGAGGTGAGCACCTGGAACTCACTCCTTGCTGGAAGAAATGTAAAATGTACAACTACTTTGAAGAGCTGTTTGATTGCTTCTTATAAAGGTAAATGGACAAGTGTCCTATATCCAGCAATTCTACTCATAGTTATTTACCCCAGAGAAACAAAAACATACACCAATGAAAGAATGAGAGTGTTTCACAATAGTTCTATTCATAGTAGTACCAACTAGAAACAACCTAAATGTCACCAACAGGGGAAGGGATAAACAAATCGAGGTAGGGTCATACAATAGATTCTCTACTCAGCAATAAAGGGAGCAAACTTTTGATATATCCAACCACATGGATGAATTTCAGAATTATTATGTTGAACCAAAGAAGCCAGACACAAAAAGTTAACTTCGTGTATGATTCATTTGAAGTTCATCAATAGCCAAAATAATCTTCAAGGATGGAATTAAGAACAGTATTTGCCCTTGGGGTGTGGGGACTGGCTAGAAGGAGCATGGGGGAACTCTCTGGGGTGAGACAATTTCTGTATCTTGACTGGGGTGTTGGCTTCCCAGGTGTATACACCTGTGAAACCTCATGGAATTGTACACTTAACATAGCTGTGCATTTTTTCACTGTTTGCAATTTTTATCTCAATTAAAAAAAATACTGGTCTATCAAACTCAACACCCAGAAAAACAAATAATCCAGTTAAGCAAGGGGCTGAAGCCACGAATAGACATATTTCCAAAGAAGACATAGAGATGGCCAACAGACACATGAAAAGGTGCTCAACATCAGTCATCATCAGGGAAATACAAATCAAAACCACAATAAGCTACCACATCACACCTGTCAGAATGGCTAAAATTAGCAACACAAGAAACAAGAGGTGTTGCTGAGGATGTGGAGAAAGGGAAACCCTCTTGCACTGCTGGTGGGAATGCAAATTGGTACAGCCACTCTGGAAAACAGTATGGAGGTTCCTCATAAAGTTAAAAATAGAACTACCCTATAATCCAGTAATTGTACTCTAGGTATTTATCCAAAGGATACACAAATACAGATTCGAAGGGGTACATGCACCCCAATGTTTATAGCAGCATTATCAACAGTCAAACTATGGAGAGAGCCCAACTGTCCATCGACAGATGAATGGATAAAGAAGATGTGGTATATATATGTACAATGGAATATTACTCAGCCATCAAAATGAATGAAATATTGCCATTTGCTGTGATATGGATGGAGCTAGACGGTATTATGCTAAGCAAATTAAGTCAGTCAGGGAAAGACGAATACCCTATGATTTCACTCATATGTGGAACTTAAGAAACAAAACAGATGAACATATGGGAGGGGGAAAAGAAGAGAGAGGGAAACAAACCACAAGACTCTTAAAGATAGAGAACAAACTGAGGGTTGACGGAGGGAGGTGGGTGGGAGATGAGCTAGATGGGTGATGGGTAGGAAGGAGGGCACTTGTTATGATGAGCACTGGGTGTTGTATGTAAGTGATGACTCATTAAATTCTACTCCTGAAACCAATATTGCACTGTGCGTTGACTAATTAGAATTTAAATAAAAATCTGAAGAAAAACAATACTGGTCAAAACACACATTCATTGTCTCTCTGTCTCTGAGCTGACTGGAATCAGGAGCACTGGGCTGCGCTCCCAGGTCTGGCACAGTGGGCCCAATCCTTGATTTCCTCTGGGCCTGAATCAGGGTTTGCACCAGAAGGTCTTCCCGGGCCCTGGACCCAGACCTCACAGAAGCCCAGTTAGCACTGACCAGAGCTATTGGGTGATCACCTTCCTTAACCCAGGCCCAAATCCTGCTCTGAATTCACTCCATCCCGGGTTAGAGCTGGAAGGGCCCTTGTAAGTCAGGGGGTGCATCTGAATCACATGGTGGGCTGGCTGTAAGTAAATACAGCTGTATTGAGCATCATCCCAGAGGGCTGTGACTTGCTAAGCCTGGGGCAGCAACCAGCATCTTTTGTTTCACTTGACCTGTAAGTGATTCTGATACACAGCCAGGCCTGGAAACCACTAGAGTAGTTTGGTCTCTCTCTCTTTTTTTTTTACGATTTTATTTGAGAGAGAGAGAGAGCACGGGCAGGGGCAGAGGGAGAAGCAGAGTCCAGAGTCCCCTGGCTGCCAGAACCCAATGACCCTTTTATTCTTCTAACCCCATATAGAAATGAATCACTTCCACTGTTATGTAAGGCAGATTATAATCTGCAAAGGAGCTTCACACATTTGATCCCCCCTTGCTTCATAAAATCATACTCTGCATCGTGCTTCTCTCCCCTTGACAGGGTGAGAAAACGGATGCTCAGAGAAGCTAAGAAACTCGCCTGAGGTTGTACAGCCAGTAAATCGCTGGTTTTTCTATAGAAACATGGTGCTTTCCCCCTTCTTGTGTTTCCCCAAGCTCTCACAATCACATATTACGATTTTTGCCAGTTCCGCTACCCTACTACAATTTACTTAGTTTTAAAATCAACTCACCTTTTTATTTTTTAATTTTTAAAAAGATTTTATTTATTTATTTGAGAGTGAGACTGAGAGAGAGCGATTGAGAGAATGAGTGGGGGGAGGGGCAGAAGGAGAAGCAGACTCCCTGCAGAGCAGGGAGCCCGACATGGGACTTGATCCCAGGACCCTGGGGTCATGACCTGAGCTGAAGGCAGACACTTAACCGACGGAGCCACTCAGGCGCCCTCAACTCACCTTTTTAAATTAAAGATTTTTATCGAGTTACATTTATTTTAAAGGGAAACAAACACCATGAAAGGAAAATTGGTACCATTTGTGATAAAGAGCTAATAAATAAAAAACCCAAATAAAAATAAAACCATATGACTCGATTTTAGCCAAAGCTTCCTGCCTCCTCACAACTAGGAGCTTAAATTACGGTCTGTGCTCTCTCTCTGTCAAGAAGGGAGATACGGGCAACCAACCGAGACTCTCCATCTGAGGTAATCAGAAGAAATGGATGAGCGCTGGAAAGAGAAAACGTTCTCTCCACATGATTCAACATGGCCTAATGCAAAGTCTCTGAGCCAACTGAGATCATCTCAGGCGCCACTTAAAACCACTCTGGCCCTGAACACTCAGGACACTGCTCTGGTCCCTTGATATAAGTCTCCTAAACTTGCATGACCAGAAGTGTGTTTTGTGTTGTATTGCCTGGTGTCTTGCAGGTTGGAGCAATTAAAAGATATACAGAGAAAAGATTATCTACACATATACAAGCGTGCTGGAAGGCTGAGAAATATTCCAGGTCGCCTTCTTGCTTGCTTGCCAAGATGAATATGGCGCCTCCTGCCCTTTACCACTTCACTTTGGAACAGTGACTCTGTAAGAAAGCAGAAATCAATTTGCCCTAATTGAGGGACTAAATCTTTCCAAAAGAGAATTTCTTGGGCAGTGAAACAAGACAGCAAGAGGCATGATCACGCTCCAGATACGTATGTTGCTGTTCGGGCAGGAACACTATCTTCAAAAAAAAAAAAAAAAAGAAAAAGAAAAAATCCATAGTCATTGTCTGTGACCAGCGCTGCTTCTTGGCTGGGTTCAACTGGTACGTCGTTAAAGCGAGGATGAGATAATCTCCTTCACCCACACACCACTACTCCCATCAGAGGGTGAAATATCACCCTGTCCGGCTCTAATGATCGAGGCCCCGGCTTGGGCAGAGCCCCGTTCCTAAATCACCCCGAACGCAGATGGCCGCAGTCATTACAGATCGACCAATTAGGGCCTTTTGACAGCTTGTGGTGAAATCGGAGCAATTATTTAGGGGCAATTATGCTCCTCCTGTCCTTATCAGAAAATGCATTTACACAAAATCAGGACTGTTGCCTTATTTTATCGCACTGTCTTCTTGGATGAGCACATTCCCTAAAGTCACAGAATTTTTGAGCTAGAAGGGACTTTGGATGAAGACGATGATGGTTATGATGATGACAATTATAGGGAACAATTCCTGAGCCCTTGCTCACAATTGTCACATGATGACAATTATAGGGAACAATTCCTGAGCCCTTGCTCACAATTCCTGAGCCCTTGGGAGATGTAACTTGCCCAAAGAACACAGCTGATAAATGATGAAGCAAAGGTCTAAAACCCAGCCCCACCTGACCATGAAAGGGCTGGCTCTTCCTCCTGCACCAAACGTCACCTCTGCCTCATGGCATTCAGGCCCTTCGTTCCACCCAGGGGGGAATGGGGAGGGCCTGAGAAGTTAACTGTCTTCTTGCCCAGAATCCTACAGCGACGCGGTGTTTTCCATCCTGGGATTTCTCCCAGCTTCATAAGCACTAAGACAGGAATGGAAAACACACTTCACTGAAGTGCCTAAGCTAATGGTTGTAATGGATACCTAAAGCTGTGTTAAGAAAGGCTCTGAGGCTATATCCTGGCTCAGCATAAAACAGGGCTGAGGGGAGATGTCTGCCCTGAGGCAGCAGCCCTGGTGGCACATCCTCATCATTCCTCTTCCAGGGGCTGCTCGGATTGAAAAGCAATACAGAATTGCTTTTGCTCTCATTACCCTTATTTAATGATGAGTCAGGGCTGTCCATCAAGGAGTGAGGTTGATTCTGAAGGTGAGCCCCATCATGGTAAGGCTTTAGGCAGATGTCAGAAGAGCAGTTAAGAGTGCTCCCAGGTGGAGTCTGTGTGTCTACACCTCCTTGGCATCTGTTTTCCTCCCGGCTACCGGCCTGCTAGCACCTGCCTTGGCCGGGGGCTCTCTGCGCCCCTGAGGGTGGACCTCAGTCAAAGGCTGTGGTGTGGGCAGGTAGCCGCCCTGGCTCCCTTGGCCCTGCGGTGGGATAACCCCAACCACGTGCTCCGTGCCGACCCCCAGGGCTACCGTGGGGATTGTGCGCAGTGGTGCCCTCACAGGCCTTCCGTTCCATTCTCACCTCCTCACTCTCTTGATGGTGTTTCTCGAAATCTCCTCCCAAATAAACTACTTGCGCTCAAATCCTGTGTCAGTTTGCAGGAAACCCCAACTAAGACAAAACCAAGTAGCAGGTATGACTTAGAGCAACTGCAAGGTTGGCCATATGGTTCTGTGAGGCTGCCAGGGATGACTTCCCCTCCATCACACCTTGTTCCGTGGCACCCGGTTTCTGTCGATCGCAGTTGTTGTGTGTTCTGTACTCAGCCGCACCAGGCACATTCACTCATCGAATCTTGACACACACTCCCTGAGGCAGCTCGTGATTAGTATCCCTGTTTTACCGATGAGGAAACTGGGACCCAGAGAGGTTAAGTCACTTCCCCCAGGTCCACACAGTTAGTAAGTGGGAGGTTTTGGATTTCAATCCAGGCAGTCTGGCTCCAGAGGCTCTTGTCTTTGTGACACTTTTGAAAAAAAAAAAATTAAGTATCATTTCAAACATATTAAAGTGGAACAGAATAAAGGCCCCTCTGCTTTCAACCTATCACTCAGCTTCAGGAATTATCGTATGGATACTCCTGCCCCCGCCACTGGATGATACTGGAGCTACCGGAGTCTGTGCTCATAACCATTCATGCCGTTAGAGGAGAAAAGTCTGGGGAATTAACGTGGGAGGATATGGAAGCTCCCATGGGAAGAGGCCAGCCCTTTCTGAAGGACTCTCCCCATGAGTTACCTCAAGGTCAGGCACATAGTATCTTCTCAGGAAATACTTGCTGATTACCCTGTGGACTCCCCCCAAAAGCCACTACAAGGGGCGGGGGGGACAGGTATCAATTCTGGCATAACTAGGAAGGAAACAGGCCTAGAGAAGAAAAGGTCTGGTCCCAAGTCTTTCAGCCGGTGGGGTCTGAGTGAGGACCAGACCTTAGGGCCTGGGCTTCCCAGGGCCCTCCCTGTATACCTGTCTGTGTCACGCTGTGCGTGTGCGCGCGCGCGGGCTTCTCTGGGGCCTGGGGCCTGTCCTTCCTACCTGGTCTCTAGGGCAGCAGGACTGTGAGGGTGGTTCTGCCTGGTGGGCTGTGGCACAGGGAGGAACTGCAGTCAGGGGAGCGGCTCTGAGATGAACTGTGTCCCCCCCCCACCCCCCACCCCCCGCAAAGATATGTTGAAGTCCTAGCCCCTAGGACCTGTGAATGTGACCTTCCTTGGAAATTGGGTCTTTGCGGATGTCATCAAGTTACGAAGGGGTCATACTGGTTTAGGGTGGGCCCGAATGCAATGACTGGTACCCTTTATAAGAAGAGGGAAATCTGGACACACAAGGAGAGGGCCAAGTGACCACGGGGGCAGAAATAAGCCAAGACACACCAAGGACGGCCAGCAACACCCGAAGCCTGGAAGAGGCAAGGAAGGATCCTTCTGTAGAGCCTTCTGAGGGAGCATGGCCCAGCTGACAACTTGATTTCAGACTTCCAGCTTCCAGAACCATCAGAGAACAAAGTTCTGTTGCTTTAAGCCCCCCGGTGTGTGTACCTTGTTAAGGCAGCCCTAGGACACTAAGACAGAAGGGTGAGTCTTTCACCTGGGCATCATAACACTTGGTGACACAGGAGGAATATGGTCTCAGTCCAGCCACTGCTATCCCTTGTCTGAGGCACTGCAATCTCTGGGCAAGTGCAGTGACCGTGACGGCTGTCCCTGCTCCTCTCTGTCCCTCTTTGATCTAGTCTGCATGCAGCAGTTCAGATGGTCTCTAAAAAGAGAAGTAAATTGCATCTTGTCACTCTTCCACTGCGTTGCATAAACCCTTCAATGGCTTCCCATGGCTCTTGGAAGAAGGTCCAAAATCCTTATCAGGGATGACAAGGCTGTGTGTGCATGGTTGGTCCCCTCCCTTCTTGCTGCCCCCCACCATGCCTTCTTCCTTCAGGCATCCCAACGCCCCATGATGACCCCTTCTGCCTCCAGCTGTCTGTCCATGCTGGTCCTTTGGCCTGGGTTGCCAAGTTCCTAGGCACCCCCCCACCCCCACCGCCCACTCTCCCCAGTGAACTCCTGCTCAGCCTTCAGCTTTGACTCAAGACTTCAACTCCTCGCTAACGCCTTCCTGATGACCTCCTGGACCACAGCAGGTCCCTGGGGCAGATCGTCACCGAGCCCTGGAAATGTCCTTTATGTCCCTCAGCTTGGGTCATCTATTGTTCTGCATTCAGGGAATTACCGTGTCTCCCTTCCACTTTGAGCTCCCAGAGGGTGAGCCCTGCAAACACTCTGCTTGCCGTGTGCCTCACGCAGAGCCAGAGACCCACACACCTTCCTCCTCCATCCTTTCATTTGGTTTGATTTGATTTGATCTGATTTCCCTGTGAAGGAAGAAGGTCATGGTTCATCATCCTCATTTCGTGACGAGGGAAGTCAAGTTCAGGAGATGTTGTTTCTGTTCCAAGGTTACACAGCCAGCAAGGTAAGTGGTGAAGACAGGACTCAAATCCAGTTCAGGATGTTCAGGAATATTTACTCCAGGGCTGTGTGCAATCAAATCAATTCCCAGGTGGAATACCAGAGCTTCAATCTCTGGTGCCATCGAACCTTGCAGAGACACCTGCTGAGAGCACCCAAAATTAAGGAGATCTGTGTGTCCCACACTCTGGCAGAGCACAGAGCATGTGGGAGAGGGGCCCAGGGATGGGCCCTTGAAGGAAGAGGAGAAGAAGGGAAGTAGGGATCAAGTCACAGACCAGACAAATCAGCATCGTCTCTGTGTCACTTCTCCGGGCCTCCAGGGGGTGTTGTTAATAATGCAGACGCTGCGGTGGGAGAGGCTACCTTCCACACATGCGGGCTGGCTTCTGGGAGCTGTAGGTGTTCTGGGTCTTGTCACATCTCAGCTCCGCTGGGCTTCTGGCTATGATAGTGTCATAGCTCATCTGTTCCTAGGACTGACTTATTCACTTGTAAGTCTTAGTGTATTCCAAGGCACTGCCAATCCATTTGGAAGAGGGAGGGCTCACAGCAGTCAAAAGTGTGCTGTTAATGACACTTAGGTGTTTCAAGCCAAAGGAAAATTGTTAAGATGAGGTGAACCCTCATCTTTATTATCATTGTCATTGTCATGATTTCTGTCGTGTGCTCACCGTGTGCCTGGGCCCACTGTCTCATTTCATTCCCGCAACAACTCTACTAGGCAGGCACTGTTAACTACCTTAGATGGGGAAACTGAGACTTAGAAAAATTTTATGCTGATGAGGAAGGTGACAGCCAGAGAGTCATGCCAGGTGTTTCTGATCCCAAAGCTGGCATAATTAACGAAACTACATTACCCCGAGGCCCCGGTCTCTCCATTCTGCCTGGTGGGTACGTTTCCGATCCCACACCTCTATCCTATCTCCCACTCCCTGGGATGTCCAGGGCTTTCACTTGCTTAAAAAACTTACAGACAGCTGACTACGGACAGCAGGAAAATTAAAAAGACAGGTCGGGAAGGAAAGCTATGATGGCTCCAGGATGGGTTTTGGCAGGTGAAATGCACAGGCGTTTAAGCATCATTTACTGTTTAGAAAAGGTAAACAGACCAGTCCTTCAGGAGAGACATACTGTTCTGGCCCTGAATTCCGGGAGAATTTCAGAGTGGCAGAGCTGAAAGGGGCCTTGGAGTTCAGCTCGAAGCTCTTTCTCCTTTTCCTTTGATGTGGGTCCTCTCCTAAGACGGTCTAAAGTGTAATAGACATTCTTGATGGCTGGTTCTGAAAACCCAGCCATTTCTTTCCCCCCTTCCTCCCCCGTGCCCTCCTCTTCTTGATAACAGCTTTACTGAGATATAATTCACATCCCATACAATTCACCCATTTCAAGCCTACAGTTCAATGTCCACTGGCCAGTTCTGTACTACTGAAAGTAGCAAACCAGCTGGACCTTAGCAAAGGCATTTCTGCAGAGAGAACTTGCGTCTGTTTCATCAGGAAAGCATGTGCTGCACTCCTGCTGGGTGCCAGGATCTATGCTGGGCACGTTCCTTTCTGTTGATCTAACACGGCGATTTTCAAAGTGCAGACCCCAGACCAGGTGCACCAGCATCATCTAGGAACTTATGAGAAATGCCAATTCTGAGGCCTCTCCCCAAACCCACTGAATCAGAGGAGTGGGGCCCACTGACCTGGATTTTAACAAGTTCTCCAAGTGATGCTTGCGCATGTTAGCGTTTGAGAAAAAAACCGATCTGACAATGCAGAAGGTGAGATCAGAGAAATGAATCAGGCCAACATGATCATATCAGGATTTCTAAATGATTAGAAACAGAACCTCAGTTTTCCTGCTAGAATAATAGAAAAACTGAAGTTTTCCAAGGAACACAAGACTATTTGCTGGCCTCCAGCCAAACTGAAGGGCATGGGTCCTGGCTCGGGTACCCTCCACCCTCGTCCTCAGACACATGGTGGTCCCCACCTGGCCTGGCCTCTCCTTCACCTCCGCAACCCTGCTCTTGCCTTCAAGCAAGAGAAGATCTGACAAACCAATGTTCCTCCTGATAGGCTCGCAGCAAGGGTTCTCAAACCTTAGCCCTAAGAATCCCTGGGGGAGCCGGTTTTCACAGACATTCTCTATGTCGGGGAACAGTGACTTTCAAACCTTTTGACTGTGACCATAAAAAAATACACTTTACATCACGACCTGGTACCCAGACACATAACTGAGATACAAGGTATGATGCACTTCTATTCTAGCTTCTTGTGTTTCATTTTTGTTGAAAACCTGGCCATGATCCTTGCAACTGGTGTCATGACCTTCCAATGAATCTGCTACAATCCAAAAAACCCTGCCCTGGCGCACAGCTTGGAACTCAGTGTTAAAAAAGACCCTTAGGTCCCTGGTCATGGCCACTGACCATAGGCCATGCTTCCTACCCAAAGCCCATTGTTGTCACCGTTATTATTGCCAGGATTCCAAGAAATTGTACCCAAGGTCCAGTTCGGTACCCACGACTGCCCCTGCACTGCTGACCACTAATTGAGGCCGTTACTAGAACACCTGTGTGTTGATTTGAGATCTCTGGAGTACCACATGGGTGCAGAAACTTATTATGCCCAAGTGGTCAATTTTCTTCTGCCAGAGACTCTAAAGAGCGTATTTTAGGTGTCCTTCCTCTTACCGCGAGAGCTGCCAGGAAAATGTGTTTATCGGGGCTTTTGCATCTATGGGTCCTATTGTCTCTGCAGCTGGAAAATATAAAGGACATAGTAGATCTGAGGGAAGTGGGCCTAAGCTCTTTGTCAGAAGCCAACACAGCTTCAACATCTGGCTGGTTCACCTTCTGATTCAGGGGTTTCCACCCTATCTTACTCAATGTCCCTTTATGTTATAGTTATCTTGTATGGTCCCCTTTAATATCCTAAAGTAAAATTCATAAATAACACAACCTGTTTAATACCCAATTTGAAACAACTCTATATCATGCCTCAGCTGTGATACAAAGGAGACGTAATAAAATAACACGTATTTCAATATGTAAATGCTTGGGATGACGACCAGAAGACAGAGAAGTAGCCAAATGCTTGTACTTACAGCGTCCTATACTGGGTTACATTTTAGTTCAGCTAACAGATCAGTGCGGGTGTGTGGGTTGGCAACTCAAGTCCCAAGAGCAGCACTGCTGTCGATGATGTCATTTCCTAAAACAGGGAACAACTTCTAGAACAAGTACAATCTTCCCTTGATATCCATGTATTCCTGGAAAAGTGAGCACATGCCTGGCGTCAGGGGGAAGCTCACCTGGGGGGGTACTGCCCGTGTCTGTAAGCTGCTCTGAGTGGTAGCTGGCAATAGGGGAGGAGCGAGAGGAAGAGCAGGTTGGGTGAAATGCTCATGGGCATGTCCCAGTGACAAAATACATTTCTGGGGGGAAACTGAGGGAGGAGGAGAGGGGGCCAGCAAGGCTGGGCACTGGGTGGCCCGGGGACCCTGGGAGAATAGGAAGGAAAGTCTAGTGAAAGCTGGAAGTGGGTTGCTATGGAGTATGTGATGTGAAACCCCTCCTCTGCCTCTTCCCATCAAGTGTTCAAGAGTTGGAAGTCCTCCCTGATACCCGTGCACACACGGATTCTTTCGGGGGGGGGGGGTGTCTCTGTCCAGGGTGGAAACAGAGTGAGTCCCTGGACCAGAAGCCAGAAGCCAAGGGCAGCCAACTTGGGCATACACCTGCTGGGCACCAGGCACTGGGCTGGCGCCAGTCCACACACATCCTTCACTGCCACCCTCTGAGGGTTACCCCTACTTTACAGACGTGGAAACAGACCCACAAAGGGTCTGTCACTGTCCGTGGTTACACAGCTGGTAGTGATTTCCCTGGAGCTCAAGCCCAAGTCTGTCTGTCTCCACCATCCCTCTCAGTCCGTGGCCCGCTGGTTGGAGGGCTTAGACGCACGTGTGAAGTTTACTGCTCTAGTGCGTTTCTGAGAACGAACGGGAAGTGGACCTCCAAGTTAAAGACAAATTGTACATCTTCCCCAAACATTTGCTTTGAAACCGCAAGCCCCTCTGTTCTTTGGCATCCCATTACAAATCACCCCACTCCTCGGGGCACAGGTATGACGCTTGAACATGCCTTTGGTGATTTTAAGAATGAATTATGCTCCTTCCTCAAGCAATCACATCCACCAGCTAGCTCCCAGAAATAGAAAGCACTTCATCACACAAATTAACTCCTCTCCCCGATTTCACAGAAGATGAGTAATCTATGAAAAAAGAGATGCTATTATCTAAACAGGCAGCCTTATCTGCACTTTTAATTTCAACTAAATGCCTTGGTTCCTTTTCATAGGGTGGGCAGGGCCATAAATCTGTTTAATAATCAGATGACGAATAAAAACACTCCAGAAAACACCCCTATCAAGTTAATTACAGCCTCCCCTGTTTTCTGAAAGCGACTCCCCACCGATCAGCTATAAATGAGAAGAGAAGGTAGGGTCCCTTGGACTTGGCCCATCCCGCTTTTTCACCCAGTTGGAGCCCGTCCAGGGGAGCAGATTCATGGGCAGTTGGAGCTGTGGGCCCTTGGTACCTGCTCTTAAATTATGGCAGGCTGTCAGGTGTTGGAGAGCAACACGTGTTTCATTTAGGATGCCGGCTTCCATGCCTATCCTTTAAGGTGTTATTAAAAAAGGAAAAAAAAAATTCTCCACTTCAGCAGCAGTGTCAACCTGTCAGTTTCATATTTGTTAAAGGGCAAAAGTATTCTCCCGGGGGAGATTTTCCTGCTCAGTGCACAGGAAGAGAGAGTTGAACATATGTCAGAGCATTTCCTTACCACCCCTCTAACTACTGCCACCCCCTCTCCCCCAGATTCCCCAACCCAACCGTAGCTTTTTGGAAACCTCTGCTCTGCAGACTCCTGCAGACTTCTCATCGGGCCCCTCCCCTCCCTGCTTCCTCGCGGCTCCATGCCAGGGCAGGCACCGTGGGATCTTCTGCTATCTACACAAACTCCTGTGGCAGAAATTAATCTGGGTACACAGGTCTCTGGCCCCTGATCCTTCGTCTTTCATCCCATCCACACTCCTGCTATAGCACAGGCCTACTGACGTTCTCTGGTGATATCCCAGGCCTCTCGGTGATGTCCAAAGCCCACCTTCCCAGGCCAACCTCCCAACCTCAAGCCGGCACTTGAGCCTCTCTGCAGACACCACTTGACTACTTTCTTGCCTTCGTTCCTTTACTCTTGCAAATCCTTCAGCTCAGAGCACCCTTCTTGGCTTCTCTGTGCCGGGGAATCCTATTCTTCCCTCTGGGCTCAGCTCACAGTGCTCCTGGATTACTGTCTGCATTCTCCTCTGATGCCCCCTGACTCTAGCGAATGCTCTGAGCACAGCTCTGCATTCCATGCGTGTTCTGGTCAGGACTTGTGTCGATCTGTCTGACAGCAAGCTTCCTGGGAGCAGGACCAAGGCGGATTTATTCCCTGTCCCTCATAGCACCTGTAATTCTGTAGGTGCTAACAGATATCTGGGGAATGATCCCAACTGGGTTAGTTTTCCTTGTCATTTGCTGCTTTTATTTTTTAAAATCTGTACACACAACATGCTTCCAGAGGACTCAACCTGTCACCCAGGGGAAGATGTCAAGCATGTTTGGGGGTTCCTGACATCCAGATATTTACTTGTGGGTTTTTAAAAATAGGAGGTAGCCAAGGGAAGTAAAAGTCATCTTCACAGCAGGATGTTTATTGAAGAACTGGCCACTCACGAAGTTCACACTCAAACATCACTCCCCACTTACCAAAAGGGTATCTCTGCCTAAAACAACCATATCTGTTTGTGAGATGGCTGTGTTGTGGATGTGACCACCGGCAAAGCAACACAAACTGATTATAAGCTGCTGCAGAGAGTGCAGGAAATGCAAAGGCCCTGAGGCGGGGCTGGGGTGGGGCAGGACCTAAAGGAGTCACTGATTTTTCTGGTTCATGTTTAAGGCCATTTCTTGTAGGCAGACACTTGCACTGAGTCCTGTTAGGGCGTGCCTCAAAGATTCAGACAGCCTGCAGGGAAAGAAACACAACTGACAGAGAGGGACTCCATTCTTGGATATGAGGTGTTCTGGATATTTCACCTTTTTCTTTCAAAAATGGAAAAATCTTTACTATTTTTTGTGATTCTAAACGTGATCCATTTGCTGTAAAAAAAAAAACAAAAACAACAACAACCCTTTTTTGACCATCAGGAAGCAAAGTCACATCTGAACAACAACCCAGTCTCGTCTCATCCACTAGCGACGGCCACTCAATAGTTTGGCGTACTTCTCAGCCAGTTTCCCGAGGTTTTTGTGCTTATTTATTTTTCCTGAAACCTGCTGTTTTTCTTTTCAATTTTACTATGTTATGTTAGTCACCATACATCATTAGTTTTTGATGTGGTGATCCACGATCCATTGTTTTCATATAACACGCAGTGCTCCACGCAGAACGTGCCCTCTTTAATACCCATCACCGGGCTAACCCATCCCCCCACCCCCCTCCCCTCTAGAACCCTCAGTTTGTTTCTCAGAGTCCATCGTCTCTCATGGTTCGTCTCCCCCTCCGATCTCCCCCCTTCATCTTTCCCTTCCTTCTCCTAATGTCCTCCATGCCATTCCTTATGTTCCACAGATAAGTGAAACCATATGATAATTGACTTTCTCTGCTTGACTTATTTCACTTAGCATCATCTCCACCAGTCCCATCCGTGTTGATGTAAAAGTTGGGTATTCATCCTTTCTGATGGCTGAGTAATATTCCGTTGTATATATGGACCACATCTTCTTTATCCATTCATCTGTTGAAGGGCATCTCGGCTCCTTCCACAGTTTAGCTATTGCGGACATTGCTGCTATGAACATTGGGGTGCATGTGGCCCTTCTTTTCACTGCATCTGTGTCTTTGAGGTAAATACCCAGTAGTGCAATTGCTGGGTCATAGGGTAGCTCTATTTTTAATTTTTGAGGAACCTGCACACTGTTTTCCAAAGTGGCTGTACCGCCTTGCATTCCCACCAACAGTGTAAGAGGGTTCCCCTTTCTCTACAACCTCTCCAACATTTGTTGTTTCTTGCGTTGTCAATTTTTGCCATTCTAACTGGTGTAAGGTGGTATCTCAGTGTGGTTTTGATTTGAATTTCCCTGATGGCTAATGGTGATGAACATTTTTTCATGTGTCTGTAACCTGCTTTTTTTCATTTAACAGTACATCACAGTCATCTTTCTATATCAGTACATGCAGATCTCACCCGTCTTTTCCCCCACTATCTCACTCAGTCCTCCAGTTAACCCAAGTGAGGGAAGTAGCCCCATTCTCCCTGACACAGCGACTAAGGTGGGAGAGGTGGAGTATTTTGCCCAAAGTCAACAACCCATAGATTAGCCGCAGATGGGGCTGTCTCACTCTATAGCTCACGCCCTGTCTCTGACACCAGGCTGTGTGCCTTCAGAAGAAAGGACCAGGACCAGGAGACAAAATCTGCAGAGTTACAGTTCAGCTCGACACAAAGAAAAAACATTTTAACAGTGAGAGCTGCCCAGTAAGGGGTATCTCATCAGACAGTGAGTTGTCCACCACGGGAAGAATTCGATCAGAGGCTCAACTCATTATATACACAACAGAAAAGACTCAAACGTGGGGGAAGGACGATGTGGCCTTGAAGGCCCCCTGCAAGCACTGGGATCGGGTGATTCTCTGGTTACAAGAGGAGATGCCTGTCCATATACCACGAACTCTAAAATGGTGAAAATCCAGCTCTGAGGACCTAATCCTTTAACTTGATGACTCCTTCTGAGACGCACTTAGTAATTTGCATGGAGAACATGGTTTTCTTTTCATAAGGTCTAGCCTATTTTATCTACCCCTGTAATTTCCTCCCTGCCCCAGCTGTGAGCAAATTTTACTTTCAAGGTTGTATTTGTTTTATTTGTCAAGGGCCAGAAAGCACACGGAATGCTGCCTCCAACGGAACTCCATGGGGTGGGTCTGTGTCAGGCAACGTGGGCTGGGAGTTCCATGCATTCTGAACACAGAGCAGTGCCACACAGAAGAGTTTTCCAGTCCTCTGGTTGTGCATGAGTCACTTGATGCCCATGTGGTCTGATTTGTTAACTCGTGCTCAAATGCACATAGCCCTCTAATGCCTATCGCCAAGGTGCCCTGGAGAGGCATCTCGTTCCCATGCAGGGGCCCAGGTGGCTGGCTGAGTTGCAGGGCCATAGGGGATTGGCATCACCCAGAAAACAAGCAGAAAGACCTTGGCATGCCAGCAATGCCCCCTGGCTCCTCAGTACCTTTTCTACTTGGGTCTGTCACAGTGCCTGACTTTTCCCCATTTGTGACCCCGTTCCTGTAGGTTACCACATCTTCCCTCTTGGGAGTGGGGCATTTAAAAATTGAAGTAATATGTGCTCATTTTGAAAATCAGATATGCAAAAATCCATGAAATATCACCAATTAACGCACTGTCGGGTGGCCTCTTTTAATACTTTGTGGTCTATTGGGGCTTTTATGTCCCCTTAGTAGAAAATCCCCCTGATCCAGAAGGTCATCCTTTCATACTTCTTATTGTACACTAAACTGAGCCTCCTATCTGACAGGAACAGGGCAAGCTGTTCACAAACCAGGATGACCAAGCCCAGGCCCCAGGTGTACCGAGGAAGGTATTTCTGCTGCCAGAATGCCAGGAACAGCTGTCCCACAGTGAGAGTGACCCGCGCCAGGCATGGTGTTCCACCTCCTTGCAAGTATTATCTCATTTCATGTCCCCCTGATCCTATGAGGTGGGACTGTCGTCTCCATTTTAGGGATGAGAAAACTGAGGCCTGGAGAGCTGGAGCGTTTTCTCTACCTCCAGTAAGTAGCAAAGCAGGGACTTACTTGATCGGGGCGGGGCAGGAGGGGGTTGTTGGCTTCTGAGCCAGTGCTCCTTTCCCAGTGGAGGCACGTGTGAAGATCAGCAGAAGCGAGCTAGGAACAGATTAACTTTGGGGAGGGGATGAAGGGGAGCAGAGTTCTCCCAAGCAGAGTTTCAGTGGAATCCTCAGTGGGGTCAGGTGGGGAAGGATGTTTTAGGCAGAGCAACCCTGGAAAGAAAACACAGCCCTGAGGCAGTCAAGTTTCCAGGGAACTGGACAGAGTCCAGTGACCTCACCACGATAAATCTTAATAAACAAGGAAGAAATCATTCATGATTTCTTCTAATTAAAAGGGGGTATTTCCTAAGATTGTATGAGTATCAAACAGAAACAAAAATTTAGGCTATAGAGGATCAAGACACAAACCCTCCCCAACCCCTCCAGAAAGGGAACATGCTAAATCTCTAAAACCTTGAAGGAAATTAATTAAATAAATAAACCATCTCCTTCTCTTCAAGGCAGTATTATTTTTTAATTAAGTGAGAAATAATACAAATATTCTCCTTGTAAAACAAAAACAAACCAAAAAACAAAAATCCTACAAGTACAAGAGAGGGTCAAATGTCTTTTCGCCTGGACAGACCTTGGGTCCTGACTTCCTGAGGGCTTACTCCTAAGTCACTGCTGCTATAGCAGTGTGGAGCATGCGTGCCCACGCACTTTCCTATATGCCTGTACACACATACGCGTGCGTGTCGAAAACATATAGAACGGCTTCTGTTTTTGCGTGTGCGTTTACATAAACAGTTCTATAGCTTGCTTTGTTGTTGTTGTTGTTTCTTACTTTATAATACATCTTAGTGCTCTGTTCAGGTCATTTAGATCCAGTCCCTTGTTTTCAATGGCTGCATCATATGCCATATTAGGGATTCGTCATAGTTTATGCCCCATCCCCTGTGGATGGGCACTCAGGTCATCTCTAATTTGGTACGATTATGAACAGTGTTGCAGTGAGCAACCTTATTTATGCCTCACAGCACACATGCTGCATAGTTCTCTGGGATAGACCCTGAGAAATGTTATTCCTGGATTTTAGGATATGCACATTAACATTTTTTGATACTGCCAACTTGCCTTCCAAAGTGGAATTCCCAATTTTTAGTCCCCCCAGTAGTTTCTGTTTAGAATGGTGAGAAGCTTGGGAAGGAAGGTGCGGTGGAATGAGGGGAGAGATATTTAAAATGGCATATTTGATATCAGAATAAAATAATTATTTAGAAAAATAGCTACTGTGTTCATATTATACACTAGATAAAGTAGTGCGGGACAAAATCTTGGCATGGGGTGATACACAAAAGAAAGGCTCTCAAAGAGGGGGCCAGGCCCTGTCCTCCCGAGAATCTCGGGTGAGATGGGCATGTTTCTCAAAGGGAAGTAAATGGTGGAAAACCCTCCCCCCAGAGCCCTGTTAGGATTTGGGTGAGGGCCACTGGCTAGGGACTGGGAAGAGGATAGGGTAGGCAGACTACGCTCTCCTTCCCCAGGCCTGCTCCTGGCCTCTGGGGCCACCTGTTTTAGGTGGCAAATCTGGTCACCATCAAAACCACAGCACGGGGCATAAATTCCCTGGGGCCGAAGGCAGGACTGCTTCTCTGACCTCACAAATCGCTCCTAGCGTCAAAATACTCCCGCCCAGCCGGTCTGAGTGAAGAAGGTCTGTCTAACCTGGATGGCTCAGAATTTCAGGGAAAAATGCAGCTCCTTGGTAACTTAGTAAAGCTGCCTCTGTGGACAATGGTGGTTAGAAAGGCACATTTACTGTGGCTTTTAACGCGTTAATGGTATACGAAGGAGACAACCCTTCAGAACACAGCCCCGCTCTGCTCCCAAGTGTGCACCAATTAAGATGATTACTGGTTTCCTTACAACACAAATACTAATGGCCTGTCACGCTCTGGCATATTTTTCTTGGTAACCTTCAACTTGGAATGATTAATATGGCTCCGGTGGCAAGGCTCATACACACAAAGGCAGAAAACAGGGGTTGGAGGGGGGCAGCCAGCTCTGATGACGGCACACCCAGGGAGGCAGATGTCTGTGAAAACAAGTTCTGAAGGGCTGTGACTGTAGGCAGGGTCACGATCAGCTAGGGAGAATGTCCTGGGAATGCTCTGAGGAGTCAGAATCAGGGTGAGCTGTGTGATCCTGTTGGGGTCCCTGTCCCTCTCTGGGCCTCAGTTCCCCACTTTTAAATGGGGATCATGATCCCTTTCCTGCTTGCCAGGCAGGGTGTTTGTGTGGGAGGGGGCACTTCCTTATTATGGGTACTAGTTAAAACGAAAGCGCTGGGGAGGCGCACAGATGGGAAAGGGGTGCACGGCACAGAACAGCGACAGCTAAGACTTACGGCGGCACCTCGCCTTTCTACATTCCGTCTCTGTAAGTCTCAGTTTGCTCATCTGAAAAATGGCGATAATATAGAACAGCCCCTCCTTAGGGTGCTGGGATGGAATGAGATGATGCGTGCCGAGTGCTCGGCAAGGCCGGTGTCTGAGACAGACTGAGCATCAATATTGTGACCATAGTTACTACTCCTGTTGTTGTTACACCAAGCTAGGGAAACCGGCATCAGCCTTGAAGCTCCCAAGGAAACCCCACCTCCCCAACTTACATTGTCTAGAAACCGTTCCCCCCATAAAGAACACTTCAAATTCTCCTTCTATGTCATCGAGGCCAGGGAAGGCACCCAACTGCCCTAGGCAGAACTCCTTCCCAGTGTTCCATGCATTTCATTCAGGGAGAAAAATGCTAAAGACTGTCTCCATCTGGTCTTTTCAGAAATATGAACTGCTAGGTAGAGGTACCAACACCTCACTGAGGCTTTTGGTCTAATATTCAGTAATTAATGAGGCTCCCCTAACCATTCCTCCCCCGGTCTATTCATCTTATGTAAAGCAGAGTGCAAACAGAGTCTCAAAGCCTTCTCTCTCAACTCAGTCATCACCCCTAAATCCTACATTTTGGAGCACCCTGGACATCATGTCAGTCTCTATCTCAGCTCATAGGGGAGCAGACGTTATGGGATGCTTAAAGGGCCCTAGGATGGAGAGCAGAGGGGGCCTCACATGCTTCCAGGGCCCGGCAGCTGAGAGAAGTATACGAAATGGGCCAGATGGAAACCCACAAACCCAACTGGGGTCACATGGGGCTGTGGGTCCAGAGATGGTATCAGGAGAACCAGAGGGCCAGATTTTTATGGGAATACCTCCCAACTTCCAACTACTGACAATTCAATCAGATTTTAAAATTACTTTGAAGGCCTAGTAAGCAGGTCTATGGGGATGTATCCAGCACCTTGAAAGGAACATAAACTCTTCAAAGCCAGAAATTTATGACCTAGAGCAAAGGAGGAGTAATTTACCAAATGGAGTTCTCTAAACCAAAGGAGTTTAACGGATCAGAAAAGACAATAAAAACCACCTGTATTTCCAAACCACTCCTAGCATTTTATGCTTCCAAGCATTTAAAAATATATGCATGTTTGCAGATGTTTTGCCTGGTTTTTATATTTCATAGGAAGGGCCCACATGTGGAAGCATACCAATGTGTCCTCTTTCTTTTCCTGCTCTCACCTCTACATTGCAATCATCTTTGCATGCTGCCCTCTTCAGGCAGCTCCATACAGCAAACCCTCTTCTTGTCAAATGTGCTTACTGGGTCCTTTCTCAGGAATGCACTGAGCCAAAGTTTCTCAAATCAAAGTCATGGACGGTACCCCCTTAAAAGAAGCAAACTACTGTGGGCTCCTCCATTAACACACCCAGGGATTTACCTGAGAAATATTAGCCAAAGAAGCCAAGGTTTCTGACTTCCAAGTGTGAATTTTCACTGCAAAGAGAAGCATCTTCATAGTTGCTAAAATAATTTTTTTAAAGATTAAAACTCAAAATGAAAAGGCAAATTAAAAAACTCCTGGCTAACTCTTGGATCCACTGAACCCCAGTGGAGAAACACTGGTGTAAGGCACAGGGACCCAAGGACCTTGTGAGCTGAGCCTCTGAAGCTTCTCTTTGTCTGGGAGCCTCCCCCCTGCCTCCCACCCCATGGGGCCTTCTTCCCTGCAAGTCCCAGGGCTTAGAAACCACAGAGGCCACTGGTTTTCACCCATGCACTCTGCGGCCCTGGAGTAGAACTTCGATTCTCCTCCCACCTTTGGAGGGCTGGGGCGGGCGGCGGGGGGCGGGGGGCGAATACTTTAAATTATTTTCTACATTGGGCTCTTGGGCAAGATTTCTTTTAAAAAAACTTTTCACTATTGAAAAAAGGAAAAAAAAGTTGGCAAAGCACAGATGTAGGCCATTCTCATTTCACAGATGGGGAGATGATAATCCGGACAGGGGCAGGGCTCTCAACAGATGGGCCTGAGGACGCAGGTTTTCTAATGGCCTGGTGCTCCCTCCCTTAGCCCCGCCACCGGCCTGCCTCAGATTCCTCCCCCAGATTCCTCCTGCCTTTTTCCTCCCAAACCCTTCAGCTTTCCCCCCCGTGCACTGTGTCCTCCCTGAAAGAAGCACCAGCTCCTTCAGTTTTCAAGGCTTCCCTACGTGTTTCCTCTGATGTGTAGATGGGAAGACACCAAGGGCCAGGGGTGATCTGTGCAACATGGGGGAACCTCCCATTGAACCTGGCATCATGTCAGATGTGTGCAGCCGATGGTCTCTAGCATATTCGAGGGAGGGGGTTGGCCCAGTTTGCAGCTCTGTAAACACAGACATAATCTTCTTAGGTGGAGACACCTTTATGATTCTATAGAAAGAAGAAATGAATTCAACCTCAGAATCCGTTCCCGTTCTAAACGTTAGAACAGAGCCTTTCAGGAAATGGAGGCTCCGAGTCTTGCAGTCAAACATCTATCTGATGGTGGCACTAAAGTGCTAGGCCTGTGACCCAGAGGAAGAAGGGGCTGTGGGGTGGGGGTGGTCCTTGGTGTGGACCTGGGTTCTAGACCTGAGTGAGGCTGGCCTCACTGTGTGACCTTAACTCATTTATCCTTTCTGGGCCTCAAGTTCCTCATCCCTGAAATGTGGCCACTACCACATAGCTAACTTCGCTGGGTTCCAGTAAGAATGGAAACACGGGATGGTCTGGAGTCAGTATGGCAGGTTTGTCACTTAACCCCTGCATTTCAGTCACCTCATCCTGCAAAATGGGGGCAAACCCACTGACTCATGCTGGGAGGCATACAGAGCTATCAGAGAGTCTCACTAAAAAAGAAAGTTAGGATGCCAAAAAATCAATTCTTTGACACACAGGGGCAGTGGTTGCCTCAAACACAGCATTTTTAGCAAGTGCTCACATAGCCAGCAAGCTTTCAAGGCAGGCCCACTCCCTGTGCCTTTGCCCTTCAACTGCTCACTCTCCAGCTGGAGAGGCGAGTGCCAGGCCTGGAAGCACACAGACCAAACAGTGAGGGTCCACCCTGCAGGCTCAGCACCCAAGCTTCAGGGCCCCAGGAAAGGGAGACCAGCATGGGCTGGAGCATCAAAGAAGCCTTCTCAGAGGACCTGATCAACTTGGGCCTTGGAGGGTGATGAGGTGTGTGAGGGGGAAAGTGGGAGGTACTGGGGGCTGAGGTGGGCCAGGCAGGCTGGACTCTGTGCCCCGTGAGGGCAGACACCTGACTCGGACCCTTCATCTGCCCCATCTCGGCCCTACAGAGCACTGGAGAGGTCCTATGTGGCCAGTACATCTTAAGGAGCATCCTACATCTATCCACTAACAGTACCACAACTTGACAATCTGGCTGGGGAGACGAGAATGAAGCAAGCAAAAACAATGCCTAACAATGCCAAGCGGGGACTTGGCAACACACTACTGGCAATGCTCACGAAGTGACAGGGTCACGTGGACATACTGGGGTCCTGTGGCACCCTGTGCCCGGAGCTCCAAGAGCCACAGTGCCATTGCGTGTTTCTCCCATTCAGGGCACAGCAAATGTGTGTCATCATGATAAGGACAGACTAGACACAAAGCTGCGGTTGTTCTCAGAGGTGGAGGCAGAGGGCATCCCATCCACATCCAGTCATGTGGACACTTAGAAAACACCATAAATCACGGCAGGGGATGGAATCTGGCTTTCTGAGTGGCCACCAAGGGGCTGGGAAGGAGTTTGAGCTTTGCCCAACAGGAAATCGATGAGAGAATGCCAGGTAGAAAAATGTCCCCTTCTCTCTCCCGTCCATGTGCAGGGACTACCCCAGATGCTGTTCCTTCTTGCACCTATGGAGGGAGCCCCCCACCCCCACTGAGAGCACCTGCCTGCCAACACTGGAGCTTACTGTGCAGTGGGAGCCTCTGCTGGAATTGCCTCTGGTTTCTTGCTCCTCCCATTTTACCCCTACTCTCACTGTTCTGGGCTCCTCCCAAGCAGTGTCAAAGCCTTAATCATTGCTTAGGGCCTGTTTTTGAGAGGTCATAGGTTAAGTAAGACAAAGAAGAACCATACATTTGCTCTCATTTGTAAAATAAAAGTAAGTCATTCATAAGCACTGGTGCTTCAAGAGTTGTCAGGAACCAAATGACTTGCCTGGGGCGCCTGGGTGGCTCAGTTGGTTAAGCGGGGACTCGTGATTTCTGCTCCAGTCTTAACCTTAGGGTCCTGGGATCCGCACTCAGTGGGGAGTCTGTTTGAGGATTCTCTCTCTTCCTCCCCTGCCCCCCCACCCTCACTTGCATGCACGTGTGCGCACACACACACTCATTCTAAAATAAATAAATCTTTTAAAAAAATGACTTGCATGCAGCACACCTTATAACACATCCCGACCCACAGTGTCCTGCCACTATAGAAGAGAATGAGAGACGAGAAGGCAGCCTCAGGTGGGCTTTGATGCAAGTACCCCAAGGTGCTCTTGTGTCTGTTCATTAATTCAACAGACATTTAATGATGCCGCTATGCGCCTGGCATTGTGTGGGGTGCTAGGGATGCTGAGGTAACTAAGACATAGTCCATATGCTCAGGGAACATGGAAATGCCGGGGTGGGCACTACACGGGAGCTGGGTATTTCAGGAGGAGGGAAGGATCCTCGCTGTCCTCATTGAGGACGAGAGTGGGGGGAAGAGATGGCTTCACTGAGCTTGGTCCAGAAAGGTGGACCAGAGTTTGCCAAGGGACAAGGGCTTTGTTCCACTCCTCTGGGTGAGGTGGAGAGGGCTTCCCCTGTAAGCACCTTTGCCAGGGACCCGGTGAAGGATTAACTCAAACGTGGGGGATAATACTGAAATAAACCCTGGGGAGTGGCAGTGGGGGTTATCACTGTTGTTTTTGCTCGCAACTGCCGCTTCACTCCCTTTACTGTCCACCCCCCCAAAACCCAAACAAAACCACCATACCCCTGGAGATAGAAGCCATAACCAACATCAGAAAACAGAAACAAACAAAAGTTGCTGGCAAAGCCAAGGTGCTGGCAGAAACAATACCTTTGGAAGCACACGTCCTGCGTAAGCTTCCAGCCCTCACCATGACTCAGAGCCAGGCAGAGCTGGGCTCTGGGAGTGTGTAGTAATCAGAGAGGGGGGGGGGGGGCGGTCAGAGTGGGTGAGGTGCCTGGATCCAAGTGTCACTTTCAGATGACAGAGTTTGAGACAGGAAATCCCGTTTTTAAAAAAAGTTTACAGTTTTGCCCGCCTGAGTGAAAGTTCTTCCTTGCGATACTTATACCCTGATGTAAGACTTCGGAGAGAGCAAAGCTTTCTAAAACCCGAAAATGTGAAGAAAATGTCCTGAGCAGCTGCTATAGGCGTTTGGCCCCTTGAGATATGAAGAAAATAGTCAATGGGAATGCAGCTATCACTTGGTGGCTGTGTTCAGGCACTTGGCAGGGCTCAGAGCTCCTCATCACCTTACCGAAGTTGGTCAACCCGCATTCACATGCCTGCCAGTGTCTCTGCCACTCAACTCGGGCTTTACCCAATTAACACTATTTACAAGGCTTCATAGCATTAAGTGCCACCAAACAGGCTTCTGCACGGACAGATATGTAACTGGCATAATCTGAAAAATGGCAGGTGACAGTGTCAGGTCCAAGGCCAATTCCCTTCTGCTGCCTGACTGATGGGTAAGGTCTCTGGGGGCAGGGACCAGAGAAATGGTAGAAAGGAGTGGGGTGGACTTGGGGCCCACTCATCTCAGGGAGGCTCCAGGCCCTACCACTAACTAGCTGTGTGACCTTTGCCAAGTCACTTCACTCTCCAGCCTCAGGGTCTGCAAATGCAAGATGGGGATCACACTACCCCCATGTCACAGGGTGGCTATGAAGAAGTACTGAGACATGAGTACAAACCACTTAGTACTGAGCCTGGTAAACAGTAAGCACTCAATCAAAGGCCAGGAGACCCCAATTAACAGGTGAACTTTATGTCCACCTGGGGAAGGGTGGTCCACACTCACAGAGTTACTGCCATCAGAGTGGGCTGCATTGAATTTGCAGGCATCTGTGCCACGGATTGAGCCACATGGATGTGGTTAAAGTGCAATGATGCTGTGAGAACCTGACTCATTTCTACGACTGAAAACAGCTGAGACCTTTCGTGCTGCATGCATGCTTGAGGAACTCAGACGATAAAGTAATATTCCTACAAACGTGTTCTCAGGTTCTGGTGTCTTGTCTCCTCCCCCCGAAGGATGTTATCTATAAAGCTGGCAGAAACTCTTTCAACAGAAGTCTGGAAGCCAGCAGTGGAGTTACTTAGTAGCCCAGATTGCATTAAGCAGATGCTACTTTGCCCAGCTGGAGCACAGAGAACAGATGAATGAACATCGCAGGAGAGCCTACAGCTAGCTCCTTCTGAGGAGCTCAGCGAACTTGTTAGCAGTAGCTCTGATGTTCTTGAAGCAACTAAAGTATTTGGTATTCAATTACAGTGTGAGCATAGCTGCTAATTATCATCCTCTGCCTAGTTAGGTAAAGAAAAATGTGTTTGTCAGGGAAGTGAAAATAAAAGAAGTCCATCAATCTTAAAAAATAAAGGGAGAGGGGCCTGGGTGGCTTAGTCGGTTAAGTATCCAACTCTTGATTTCAGCTCAGGTCATGAACTCAGGGCCGAGAGATGGAGTCCCACCTTGGGCTCTGTGCTGGGCGTGGAGCCTGCTTAAAATGATTCACTCTCTCCCTCCCTCCCTCTCCCTCTGCCCTGCCCACAAGCTCACTTTCTCTAAAATAAATAAATAAACAAACAAATAAATAAATAAACAAACAAACAAATAAATAAATAAAATAAAGGGAGGGGGTAGTTAATACCACAGAAATCAGCAAATGTTTCAAATCAGGGCTCCCCACCTTCACTCCACCTGTTGTTACTTTTTAACAGCACATCATTGGCTATTTCCATTGGTTTTGGCTGTTATAGATAACACTACAGTAAACATCCATGTCCAGACATCTATTTGCTCATCTTTGATTGTTTCCTCTAGAGGTGGAATTGCTAGATCAAAGGCTATTTTTAGGGAGTTCTGATACACATGCCGTCACCTTATACTCCTGCTAGCAGGGCAGGCTGAGTTTATTTCCCTGTATTGGTTAGGGCAGATATTTGAGCTGTGGACTGTAGAACCATGATCCTGCACCTGGCCCCTGCCATGCTGAAGATACAGAGCAAGTCCGGACATTATACACCAAGCACCACCTCCTGCTCTCCTCTCCCTCATCTCCTGCTCTGTGGGGGCCGCACGTCACTGCTGTTTCCCACTTGGCCTTCTGGAGTAGCACTAAGAGAATTTTCTGTGATGCTCTGGCTCTGTCCTGACCTACGTGGTAGCCACTCGTCATGTGAGGCTACTTAACACATGGAATGTGTCTTGTGTGACGGGGAACCTGAATTTTTAACTTTATTGGTTTTAACTTAAATTTCAATAGCCACATGTAGCTGGTGGCTACTATATCAGAAAACACAGCTCTAGGCGTTTGGGAAGGACTGTGTCTTATGGTTCTTCTGTAACTGATAATCATGGTGATGAGAGATCCTGCATTATTTACACCAGCTCTAGTTCAAATATTTTGTTCCCACTGACTCATAAACATTGACATTCTGGAATTTCTTAAATGTCTGGAAATTCTGATATTTCAGAATTTAAATTACACTCTCTCAGACTACATTTCCCACCTAGAAACTTCTGTCAGATTATGTCCCCTTAGGGACTGGGAAATATTGGGTTCCCAGCTCAGAAGAGAAGCAGAGGTCTGTCACTCAAGGGGGATAGTCTCTCAACAATCACTATTGCTATCGCAATATGCCATCTATCGCTGATACACCATCCTGCCTCTGTGCTTTTGCTTATGCTGCTCTCTTTAGGCCAGGGAACCCCCTTCACTAGGCAGTGACATCTCCTCTGGGAAGCCCTCCCTGATCATTCCCTTTCAGAATTAAAGGCTGAACCCTCTTTGTGACCACTAAACATGGCTCATGGCTCAGGTGAGAGCCTTGAGTCACCACTTGGGACCTATTTAGCTCCTATTTTATTTATTTATTCAACATTTTTATTTGTTTATTTATCTATTTATTTATTTTACAGAGAGAGAGAGAGAGAGAAAGAGAGCACATGCAAGGGAGGGGTTGAGGGAGAAGGAGAGAGAGAATCTTAAGCAGGCTCCATGCCTGGCATGGAGCCCGACGCGGGGCTCAATCCCACAACCCTGAGATCATGACCGGAGCCGAAATCAAGAAGCTTAACAAACTGAGCCACCCAGGCGCCCCGAACCCCTATTTCAGATAAAATCTGAGTAACTTTAATTCTGGATTTCTTACTCCAAAGCTTATTTGAAAGCAAATTAGGAGGGAAAAAGGCTCACAGGGACAGAGCCACTGGAGGTGACAAGAAGTAAAAATCATCTAAGAGTCATGCAGTAAGGGAGAAGAGTTAGACAAATGTATAAATACCAAACCTGGGTTTCTGAAAACTGAGACATTGGGTCATCTTGTTCAAGGGCAAATACTTTTCCAGACTTCAGTAGTTCTTGAGGGTAGGGCTATAATGGATAACTGATACTCATTAAGAAAACTATGAGGCATCAAATGCTAACTCTAAACACTGGTGAGGAAAGTCATCCTAAAGTTCTAGGATTTAAAGCTTGACGGGACTTTAGAAGTCATTCATACTCTATAGATGCAGACACTGAAAACCAAAGAGAAGATGTAATTTGTTCAAGGTCACAAAGCTATTTACTGGCAGGGCTGGAACCAAAGCTGGTCTACTTGTTCTCATACCAATACCTGGAAAAGTCACTTGATGAACTGTTTTACTCCATGATGCCACTGGATTGATGAGGAACTAATAGAGGAAAACATAATGTATCTTCTTGACCCCGTTACACAAAGATATTTTCTCTCGTCACTAATGATAAATACTGGAAAAGGAGATCTCTTCGTATGGAGACAGGTGTCAAAAGGAAGAATGAAACAGGAACTGGCATTTGATCTTTATGATGAACATGGTGTGAATAGCATGACTTGGGGTTGATATAATATTTGAAAGAGCGTTCTCTAATTGGGGTGATTAATATCCAAATTGGCATTACACATGGGCAATACATTCAGTCTGTAATGAAAATGAGATCCCCCAAACACACGACTGTCCATCACGATGCAAATGGCAGAAGAGAAGTAAGTGGCTGATGATACACAAATGATTTCAATGCTCTGTGCATCACCAGCCATTTATCTGGGGGCTTTGGCCGTGGAGAAAGAATAACAGGATTGATCTAAGGCAGTTATAAACCACCATTGATAGATAAATATCCATCTTCTCGCTCTATGCAGGAGCAGGTATTCAGAACAAGGTGGTTCATGCAGAGAGCTCTTTAAATGATACCTTGCAATTACACTGCAGCCTTCCAGCAGATAATAAACCTTCAATGTCTTGAATAATTTAAAATTTTCCAGCAGCATGAAGGTTGAAGGGAAAGAAAATCACACTCTGCTTTGGAGGGAGAAAAAAAAAATCCTCAGCAGATCAACTGTGGGAATTCTGGCAGAAAAATGCCCAGTTTTTCATTCGTTTTCCTGATAGGCGGATATACTCGTCCCAGCCCAACCTGGTCCCTGATTTTCAAAGTCAAAGAGAAGAATGAATGGATCTATCAGAAACAAAATCGGAAAATATAAGGTATTAAATCTTTACATGTTATCACTACCATCACAAAGATGCTACTACGTAAAAGTGTATTATTCTGGATCCAAATAAACTTGAGCTTGGATCCCAACTCCACCACTCATTTGTGGTGTAAACTTGATCTTTCTGATTCTGTTTCATCACCTGTAATATTCAGGACAATAATGCCAATCACAGGATTCAGTGAGATTATGAATTAACAGTTCCTGGCATATATTAAATATTAATAAACAATGGCATTAATTATTAGTTTTATAAATTATTACTAATAATGATATTTTAAGTTTTGGGGGTCTTCAAGGTATAGCTAAAACATGTGGATGAAGGAAAAAATAGGGACAGATGAATAGAATTTCATATCAAGGAACATTATGGTGTCTACGTTAATGCTCATGGTGTGGTTAAGCCATGGTTACTTTGGGCCAGCCACTGCTCTGATCCCTCTACAAGCAACATCTCAATTCAACTCTCTTTATGGAAGTAGCCTAATTTTACTCATTGAGGCACACAGAGATTAAATGCTAGTTCAATGTCACCTATTGCCTGATTCTAGAGCAAGGGTCCTTAGAACCCAAGAATTCAAAGCCCAAACTACTTAAGGTTTAAGTTTTGCATTTCATTTTTTAAAAATAATTTGCACAAGCACAATTTTATGCCATTATTAAAACAACAGTATCTCTAGGGGAGTTGATGGTCACAAAAGTTGATCCCTGGTACCGTCAAGGTGGGCTTTTGTAGTTACTGTCATGAGAGCAAATGCCTTCGCGAGAAGACTAAGAATGCTGTTCAGTCCTGTTGCAAGTCTGTACTGTATGTGCTGTGTTAGCAGCTAGCTCAAATGTTAAAATGGGGTGGATACTCGACAGGTTGGGAAATGTATTCAAGGATGAGCTTTGGTGCGTATCTGGCTCACACGGTAAGTCAGTGAAGGGGAAAATGAAAGGACATGACCAGGGTGTCTATACCTGCTGCTGTAGCCTTGCCCTTTCAGCATTGAAACGGGAGCAGGACTTGGTCACAAACCTGCCCTACGACTGAAGTGCCCAGGGGGCCTGCACTTCTCATCTCGGAAATGTGCAGGCTGGCTAGAGATTCCTGAAAGTAGAGCAGAAATTCCCTAAACTCTCAAGTCGTGCTGCCTGCAAACACTAGGCTCCTTACCATCGGCGGAAAGCCTTGATTTATTCCAGATTTAAAAATAGATTTTGCATGTGGGTAACTTGCAAATGCCTGAACTTGAGGTTTTGCATGTGGAGAGCTCGCTAAGAGATAGGATCCGTGGGAGTGTGGAAGAAATATTTAAAAATAAAGGTTGAAATGTGAATAGAACCAGAGTGTCTGTTCTTGAATGTACTCTACCACCATATTTTTAAGAAATTTATCTTGCAGTGGAAGGAACTTGGGGGTGGAGATACAAACAGGGTCTTCTGAAACCTGGAGGGAACCGTGGGAAGATCAAGGCAGAAATAAACCCAGCTGACGGATGTTGCAGGGTGGCATGATTTTAATTCAAGATGAGGACATGCTTTCCCAAGAGCCGCCCGGGTCATCGTGATGCAGGACAGACATGGTGCAGGCACGCAGAGGTGGCCATCAGCATCGCTGACCTAGCCTCGAGAGGCAAGACACCTGCAGCAAACCTTGGCAGATGAGTATGCAGAGCTGAAAGAACTGAAACCCGGGGTACCCTGGCTTGAGCTTTTCTATTTCCAAAGTCATGAACGTGGTTAGAAGTGGGCTCATGTGGAGGAAGCCCACTGGGGGCAAAGATGTTCACGGATGAGTCTTAAATGTCTCAGGAAAGGGCCAGAAATCCATGTGCCAGAAAAGAGGACTTTGAAGTCAGGGGCCCCCAGATTAGAGGAGATGTCGGTCTATCCCAGAAAAGACAAGACCAGTAACAGAAAAGGCAGGGAGCTTTTGACGGAGGACCAGGCAGGGACCCAAGCACATTCTCACATCAAGAGAAATTTTTTTTTACTGGATGTTTCGGAAGGAATTTCTTCCACGCCTGCTGAACTTGGAGTTATGAGCTTGGTTGGGGCCCAAACAGGTGATTATGGTAATTTAGAGAGAAAGTACCAAGCCGTTTCTGTCACAAGGCCATTCCAGCTTGAAAATAACAGTGCCTCCTTGTATTTATAGAGTGCTGAATACTTTCCAAAGCCCTTTCTCATCTATTATCTCATTTGGTCCTTACAACAGGGCCAGAGATGTGGGTTGTGGCTCTGCTGCAGGGCTGGGAATGAGAGCTTTCTCATCTCGGGACTTCAGTCTCCCCACGGGGGTCCTGGGACCACCTGCGTCAGAATTCCTAGAAAGAGGGGCAGAGTGCAGATTCCTGGGCTCCCCCCAGACTAAGAACCTGGGTGTCTGCTGGGGTGGGGCCTGGGAATCTGCATGTTAAACATACCTCCCAGCTGATTCTTACACACACCACAATTTGAGAACCCCTGCTCTAGGATTTCATACCTCCTCAGCAGTGAGGTCTTCTCATATGAAACACACACACTCGGCAACAAAAAAACCCTGAAAAAGTACAAAATTCCGATGAGTGGGGAGAAAACAGTCTGGTGTTGGCTGAGTGTATGTGATCATCCAGATAATAACAGCCTCTCGAGGATATAATTAGTGCCCTCGGAATTGGAATATGACTGTTTTAATAATTTAAGTGAGATCATCAGGATTAATGAATAGCAGTTGAAATTAAATGTGGGACCATAAATCCACACGGCCTGTTCCAGGCCAGCACTTATTTATGACAAGGCATCCTGGACAACAGGGGTCTGGCTGAAGCTGAACTTGTCTCTTCCTGCAATGGCCGTGTGTGTTTGCACCTCAGGCAGCCCAGACTACACACACGTTCAAAGAGATTACCATCCCACTATATCACGTAGCATCTGTCTGTGATCTATGTTCTGCCATTCCTGGAATCCAGCGTTTCCCAAGTCTAAACATTGTTTCAACACTATCAAACTAGGATGAGATGCTGGTGAAGAATGCGGATCACCACTGATTCAGAATCTCTGTGGGTGGGCCTTGCTAGTCCGCATTTGAACAAGCTCCTCGGTTGACGCTGACACAGAAGAGTCACGGATCACAGCTTGAACCCCGATGGGAACTGGAGGCCACGGGGGACATACTCCAGGTGCGGGCTGTCTGCCTTTGAGGTCACTTTCTCCTTGTCCAGCAGGCTGGTGATTCCTTGGGGTTCTTTCCTTCCATGGAAATCGGCATCCTCTTCAATGTCCTTATTGAGTTTTTAGCTCATGAGGCTCTTACACGTTTCTGATTTCATCTAAGCCCTAGAACAGACCTTTGAGGCAGATGGGGTAGCTCAGCACCCATCACCCCACATTCCAGTTAATAGTAATAACCACCGCCACCACCATCATAGCGTCATTAACAAGGACAGTTTACTGAATGCCGACATGTGCTGGGCCCTGCCGAATGCGTCGGCTCATGAGATGGGAAAGGACGGGGGTCGGACTGGTTGGGCTCAGGTGGCGCCCCAGGCCAACCCCCCTGGATGAATCACCATGGCCACGGGGAAGGGACATCACTGGTCAGATGGGGCAGAGCCATCCCCACGGCTGGGTGCTATTACCGTCCGGCTGTCCCTGCAGGAGCAGAGGAACAAACTGGGGGCAAGGAGTAGTTCACCAAGGGACTCTGTCCTTCATTGTCCCTCAGCCGGAAGGCAGGAAGAAAACAGGGTTTTGTGTCTCCTACGAAGAATATGTAGAGTCGACTCTGCTCAGGAGCAAGGTCTATTTATAGGTCATTTTTCTTCACTCATGAGTTCAAGCAATGCTTCTTCTGTCTTACGGCAGCAGGGACATGTTTTCGGGGAAAGGTCAGGCCTAGTCTTCCCTCCCACCCGGTTGAAACAAATCTGCTGTCTGTCGTGGCGGGTTCTGGGAAGGTAATGGTTAGTTTGAATTTTACATTAATAGAGATTGGAATGCAGTTATTATTTAGAATATTCTAGACCAGATATTCTGACAGCACACAGAAAATAAAAACAACCCCTAACAGTTTCTAAGAAGACTGGGTACAAAGCATAGCTTTATAATTCGTCCTATATTTACCCTCACTGCAGATTATTAGCAATGCCCAATAAATCCCATGCATTAATAAGCACAGGAGTGGAAGACACACAGTTGATGGTGGGAGTTATTGGTTATTTTGAGATTCTTGGATGCTCATAAATAATGTGGGCATCTTTGAAGAGGTCTGCATTTATGAAGCAAACAAATAAAATTAATTTTTTTTTATTATTCTGGGAAGAATGAGCGCTTTGGTCTTTCAAGAGAACGAAGTGAGTATACACAAGGATCTAGAAAGGTTGGAAAAGGCAGTCTGAATCTGTTAATACTTTACAGGAACCGACATCACTAAGCCACACGAGAAGAAGGGATGTTACGATGGCCTTCATACATGCCTATTTCTTTGTTCTAGAGAATGATGCAAAAATGGCATTTTCAGGAGATTTTTCTATTTGAGATAGTAAATCTAAAGATTGAAGAGAGAGAGAAGAGAAATTAAACTTTCAATGCCCATGAACACTAGATTGACTGGCAGGACTGCAATGCTCTCCTTTCAATTTTTAGAATAAATAAATAACATGTAAGTGTGTGGATTGGGCCTTCTTGATCTTCAGAGCTGTCAAGTATTGCCTATTTTGGCCATGAAAATTGGTTACATTTTAAGTTGCTGATGTTTACAGCTCTGAAGGTGCCTCTGGATTCAACTTAAACCAAAATTGGCTCTGGAGTTGGGGGTTGTCCGATAAAGACGTGATGGAGCCTTTCGGGAGCTGGATGTTCTGCAGGGAAATTGGGAAGAATCCCTGAAGTATCTTTTAGCAGTAGGTTCTTTACGCTGCTTGTGTGTCAGGCGTCCAGCGGTAGGTTAGAGCTAATGCTTACTTTTTGGCCAATGTGCTTTGTGAACGGGCTAGAACCTGTATTATTTAGAGAATTGGGCTGATATTTATAGTGAATGAAAACAGCAGGACCTATAGATTAGACATAAGCATTTCTTACCTAAAAGCTTTTTGTTGTTTTTACCTAAAAGTTGTTTTCCTTAGGAGGTGGGGTAGGGAGAGGAAGAGAATTTCTTGAACTTTGGTTTGTACTTTCTCCTAAACGTGAATTTTCCCTTCAGGTAAATGTTGGCGACTAAGAGGCTTGCTATGAAATCAGATATGACATGTTTGAATCACTTACAAGAGTGCCTGGTTCAGTGTAAGTGTTACACAGGTACCATACCACATTGTTGTTACTGCTGGTAGTGCCTGATCCTTGCTGGGATGTAGACAAAATCAGCCCTTTCGGCTCCCCACCTAACAAGCTAAGCGCAAGAGATGTAAAAAGACTTGGTTGGTTTGAGCCAAATCAAGTTAGGTACTAAGGAACCTCTTCCTTTCATTTCAGCCTCAAATTTCCTCTCCCTCAAGATCCTGAGTAAATAACAAATGTCAACCCTAAGCCGAGGGCTTTCTGTGGTCCTGCTTCTGGGGGCCTTATTCCAAGGACCTCCAATAATAACCTGCTCTCTTGGGTTTTGCTTCCCCCCATTATGTTTTCAAGGAAACACTAAAACAGTGGAAAGGGTTAGATTTTAATCCTCACGAGAAAATCAGCAGAATATCAGCAATTTAGCACAGCTGTGCTGTACCAAGTTTTTAAAATGTAGAGGGCTCACCCACCTCAATAGAAGCGTCACCTTTCTGAAAATATAATGCAGCTCTTTTCCACTACAGAAATGATTCTTTCCCAAACATCAGAGTTTTTGATGCTTCAGATGCAATATTAGCGATTTATTTGATTTTTTTTGCTATCTCAGTAAATCATTTATACAGTGCTTGATTCACAAAATCCTGTTTTTTTTTAAGATGCACAAAATATCCCATAAAAATATTGACTCCTGCATCAATTGTTCCTGACAGATATCCACCAAAAGGTTTATAGATTTCCCTCATTATAAACTAACTGATATTCCATAACAGCTCTAATCTTCTTAGTAGTCCTCTCCTTCGGAGTCCAAGAGAGAAGCATTCGGATGTCAAAGATATTATAGGAGAAGAGAAACAAGAAGTCTGTGGGTTTTCTTAGTGGTAAGACACCCTAGAGACTGCTACTTAAGACACGGGATTCTTAAGATTACGGAGCCCATCGTGGGGAAGATCAATCCCTCCTGGCAAGTGGGATTACCGACCAGCAGGAGACTAGCTCAGGCCCCTCTTAACCATAGTTTTGCTTTCTCTGGTTTCACCTACCCGTGGTCATCGGTGGTTCCAGAGGCAGGTGACCCTCCTGACATATGGTCAGAAGGTCAACAGTAGCCTAATGCCACGTCACAGTGCCTACATCATTCACCTCACTTCATCTCATCATGGAGGCATTTTATCATCTCACATCCTAAGAAGAGTGAGTATGGCACAAGAACATATTTTGATTTGAATTTCCCTGATGGCTAATGATGATGAACATTTTTTCATACGTCTGTTAGCCATTTGTATGTCTTCTTTTGAGAACTGTCTGTTCATGTCTTCTGCCCATTTTTAGACTTGATTATTTGTTTTTTGGGTGTTGAGTTTGAGAAGTTCTTTATAGATCTTGGTTATCAGCCCTTTGTCTGTAGTGTCATTTGCAAATATCTTCTCCCATTCTGTGAGTTGCCTCTTTGTTTTGTTGACTGTTTCCTTTGCTGTGCAGAAGCTTTTTATCTTGATGAAGTCCCAAAAGTTCATTTTCGCTTTTGTTTCCTTTGCCTTTGGATACCACCTTACACCAGTTAGAATGGCAAAAATTGACAAGGCAAGAAACAACAAATGTTGGAGAGGTTGTGGAGAAAGGGGAACCCTCTTACACTGTTGGTGGGAATGCAAGTTGGTACAGCTACTTTGGAAAACAGTGTGGAAGTTCCTCAAAAAATTAAAAAGAGGGCTACCCTATGACCCAGCTATTGCACTACTGGGTATTTACCCCAAAGACACAAATGCAGTGAAAAGAAGGGCCATATGCACCCCAATGTTCATAGCACCAATGTCCACAATAGCTAAACTGTGAAAGGAGCCAAGATGACCTTCAACAGACGAATGGATAAAGAAGATGGGGCCCATATATACAATGGAATATTACTCAGCCATCAGAAAGGGTGAATACCCAACTTTTACATCAACATGGATGGGACTGGAGGAGATGATGCTAAGTGAAATAAGTCAAGCAGAGAAAGTCAATGATCATATGGTTTCACTTATCTGTGGAACATGAGGAATAGCGTGGAGGACATCAGGAGAAGGAAGGGAAAGATGAAGGGGGGGAGTTGGAGGGGGAGACGAACCATGAGAGACGATGGACTCTGAGAAACAAACTGAGGGCTCTAGAGGGGAGGGGGTGGGGGGATGGGTTAGCCCGGTGATGGGTATTAAGGAGGGCACTACTGCATGGAGCACTGGGTGTTATATGCAAACAATGAATCATGGAACACTACATCAAAAACTAATGATGTACCGTATGGTGACTAACATAAGAAAAAAAAAACATTTTGAGAGAGAGACCGCATTCACACATAGCTTTTATTACAGTTTATTGTTATAATTGTTCTATTTTATTATTAGTTGTTAATCTCTTATTGTGCATAATTTATAAATTAAACTTTATCAGAGGTATGTATGTATAGGAAAAACTATGGTAAATAGGGAGCTTGGTACTATCTGTGGTTTCAGGCATCCACTGGGGTCCTTGGGACATATCCCCACCCATAAGGGGGGACTCCTAGACTGTAAGGGCAGGTAAGCAGTTTAGGCCACTTACTGCCAATCTCTTTGAGCCTTGGTTTTGTCGTCTGTAAGACGGAACTGCTTCCCCTGCCCTCATACTATAGAGGGAACAGTATTTCACTTTTGGGGTGGTCAGGGGAGGTGATGCTGGGCAGGCCAAAATACAAACAGTCATTCCGCCTGCACGGCCTGCTTCATCCTTTCCTGCCTGTGGTGCGCTCACTGGCATGGGCTCTGCCCTGCCAGGGAGGCTTACAGTTCCTCAGCCACTCAGCTTGTCCAGGGGTCAGTGAGTTCAGGAGGAGAGCGGGAGGAACAGATCAATGTTGTGTTCTCTGGATCAGCCTCTCCAACAACACTGCTCATATTCTGGGGTCATCTGACTCCTGTCTCTATTTCACAGTTGCCTCAGAGGAGGAGAGATGTGACAGTCAGTTTATAATGACAAAGGGAACGGATTGTAGAAAGTTAAGAAAGAGAAGCCCGGATATAAAGTTAAATACGACCGGATGACCATGACACAAAGTGCAAGGTAAAGGCACTAAATGTTGGCTCACAGTATGGAACATGATTTAGCTATTAAAAAACAGATGAGTTAGCTCTCTATCTTTTTGACTTAATGGATGTCTGTGATATATTAACAGGAATAAAAAGGGTAATGTGTACAGAATGACCCCATTAAAAGGAAAAAAAAAACATGTAAAGATTAGGGGTAAAGGCTTTAGCATCAGCATACATGGTTTTAAATCAAAGCTCTGTTTCTTTGGGCTAAGTACATGCTGGCTATTTCCTTAACCTCTCTGTATCTCAGTTTTCTCATCTGTAAAATGGGGATAAAAATAGGACCATTTTCAAGTAGAAAAAAGTGGTTTGAGATCATTGAGTCCAGTGCTTTTCATACCGGGAATGACAGAACCCTCAAGAGTGGCAGGGGGGGGCGCCTGGGCGGCTCAGTTGGTTAAGCGACTGCCTTCGGCTCAGGTCATGATCCTGGAGTCCCGGGATCGAGTCCCGCATCGGGCTCCCTGCTCAGTGGGGAGTCTGCTTCTCCCTCTGACCCTCCCCCCTCTCGTGCTCTCTCTTTCTCTCTCTCTCTCATTCTCTCTCTCAAATAAATAAATAAAATCTTTAAAAAAAAAAGAGTGGCAGGGGAATGAATGGGTGAATTCATTTAGCACAAAGTAAGCGCTCAGTGAGTACTAGTTCTTGTTACTACATGCTGTTACATGTTAGTATTACTACGCAGGATAATGCACATCAGACTATTAACATTAGTTACCTCAGCTGGAGTGGAGCTAGAGGGGGATTGGGAGGGTATGAAAAAGGAAATGGACATGAAAAGACACTGGACACCAAACGAGACATACAAATGGCAGATAAGCATGTGAAAATATGCTCAACAGCAAAGGTCATAGGGAAATGCAAATTAGAACAACGAGACACTCCTACACACCTATTAGAAGGGCAAAAATCCAGAACACTGACAAGTCCAAATGCTGACTAGGGTGTGGATCAACAGCAACTCTCATTCATAGCTGGGAATGCAGAATGGTAGAGACACTTCGTAAGAAGAGTCTGGCAGTCTCTTACACAACTAAACATATTCTGACTATGTAATCCAGCAATTGTGCTCCTTGGTATTTACCTACGTTAGCTGAAAACATGTCCACACAAAAACCTGTGCATGGATGTTTATAATCGGTTTATTCATAACTGCCCACACTTGGAAGGAACCAAGATGTCCTTCAGCGGAAGAGTAGATAAATAAACTGTGATACGTCCAGATAATGGCGTATTAGTCTGCACCAAAAGGAAATGAGCTACAAGCCATAAAAAGACAAGGAGAAACCTAAATGCATATTACTAAGTGAAAGAAGCCAATCTGAAAAGGCTACATAGAGAATGATTCCAGTTATATTAGACATTCTGGAAAAGGCAAAACTGTGGAGCCAGCAAGCAGGTCAGTGGCTGCCAGGGGCTAGGGGGAGGGAAGGATGGACAGGCAGAGCACAGGAGAGTTTTAAGGCAGTGAAATGATTCAGTATGATCCCATAATGGTGGATATATGTCCTCATACATTTGTCCAAACCCACAGAATATACAACACCAAGAGTGAACCCCAATATAAAACTATATATTTGGAGTGATAATGATGTGTCAAACATAGGTCCATCAATTGTTACCAATGGACCACTCTGATGCAGGTGCAGAGCACTGACAGGGCCTGGGGGCTAGCTACGTGTGGAGTGAGGGTGGAGGGGTGTATGGGAACTGTCTGCACTTTCCCCTTAACTTTGCAGCGAACCTAAAATTGATCTACAAAATAAAGTCTATTAAAAAAAAACAAACCCTGAGGGGGGAAAAAGCCTAAATGCTTATAGTCATTGCCTGCAGATGATAAGGTTATCAACAGCTCTTTTTGCACCTTCAACGTTTTCTCCTTCCCTCCTAGCCTGGGCTCACGCCATTCTCTCGGCCTCCAACACTCTTTTCCTCCCATGTCCTGGGGAGTAGTATCTACTTGTCCCTTAGGATTGAGTTTAGCTGGCATTTTCTCTGGGATGTCTTCCCTGACCTTCTCTGTGCTCCTCAGAGCCTGGATCTCCACCAACGGGCACACATTCCATGGTCTTACAATTGTCTCTTACCCCATCGGTCTGCCCTTCTAGATGTGAGTGGTTGGGGGGAAGTCTGTCTTAGTCCTGTTGCATTCCCAGCACCTAGTACAGCAGGCAGTACAATCAATTCATGCAATTTGTTGAATATACGAATATGAATTAAATCAGAACAAGTGTAGAGAAAAACAAAATACGCAGTACAAATCTCAGGGTTAAAGAACTGAAACAGTACAGTGCAAGTGGGGAATGGGCACCCCAATAGTTGTGGGGGTCCTGGAAGCAGACGGAGGCCGAGAGAGGAACAGACCCATATGCTCAGGGGCAGTGTCAAGAGTGGTATGTTGAAATGCAAATCAGGACAGGGCAAAATGGATGTCCTTGATGGGTCCCCACGACTGGCATGGTAGGAGAGTGCGGGTCAGAATTAATAAGCCCATCATGGAAAGAGGACCTGACTCCGGCTTCATTGGTGAGGGCCTCTCCTGTGTGAGCCCGTGGGTCCGGCAACGTCCATAACCCTCCCAGCACCAATCACTGCCAACGATCCATCAGCAGCTCTGCAAACACTCGAAACACTTGCTTTAGATTTCCTCCTAGGGAACCATTCCCTGTGCATGTGCCTGTTTGTTCCCTGATGGGGAGCTGAGCTGCGGAGAGTACTGTCAATGAGATTATATCATAGCCCTTCCTTTCTGTACCTCATCAGTCCAGGGACCCCATCATCGTTCAGCTAAGGACAATAACCCTTTCCATTACTACATATCCTGTTTTTCTGCAACACCAACACTATTTGAAAGTGGGGAGGAGAAGGAGAAAAGGAATAGAAAAAAAAAACAAATGAACAAAGGCCTCTATTGTTTCTTCTAATAAACAATCTCCCATCCAGGCAGTGTAATCTGGAGGCAGGTCTGCTCCCCTATACCCTCATCTCTCTCTCCCACTAGAGCAAAAACACCTCTATGTCCTCCTAATCCTCAAGCAAAGCTCACACATTTGAAGAGCTTTTGGACACCCCTGGAAAACTCTGCAGTGCTCTATTTGCAGGCAAGGCCAGGATTATTCTGGGGTCAGCATCAGCATCCAGTCTAGTCCCCAGTGCTGCCTGCACAAAGCTGGGGATCTTATTTCAAGCATTCATCTGCTCCAATTTTGTCTCCTACCCAAGGTCTCAACTCTTAGCTGAATTACAATTAGTTGCCCTGAGGAGCCTGGAGGAGACTCATTTTGGAGGAAAATGCCTTCTGCTGAGCAATGCCAATCTAGCCTGTAGTTAGCATCTGTGAATTTCAACTCTGAGAACTGCCTCTGCTCACATGGCCCAGAGAAATCTGTCTTTTATGATGGCCCACATTTGCTGTACTTCGGACAGGACTCTCCATAGTTCTGAAATTGTTTCTTCCAAATCTCATTTTTAAAACAATCACTGCTGAGTAAGTTTTCTTCCAAAGCTGCCTTAAGAATTCCTTCTTGAAACTAGAATAATGATTGCTTTTCTGAAAGATGCAGGTTGTGAAATCTGACAGCTACTGTGCGGGACTGAGGGGCATGACGTAGGAGTTGGTCTCTGGGTTGCACGCCTGATTCGTTGAGCAAAAGGGGCAACAATTAGGGGCCTGAGGTGTCATTCTCATCCAGGAAATGGGATACTATCTGTTCTCTTCCCTATCTGATTAGGGTCTGGCAATGGCACCACATTGGATCAATATTTTTGCTCTCTGGAGAAACAGATACGCTAGGAAAATGTCATTCTTATGAAATCTGCCTCTTCTTTCTCAAGACTGCCACATTCTTTTATTATTGGGGGGTGGGCGCATCATGTTATTTTGATCACTGAGGAAACTGGGATATTAGAGGTACACACCATTATAGTCCAGGATTGGACGTGTTTGATAATGAGCTCCTTATAGCAGGAACTCTGCTCTTTAATACAATGGAAAAGTAATTTATTGAGAAGTGTCCTTGGGGATAGAAAAGAGTATTGCACTTCGGCCGATGTTTCTCATAACCAGCTGAGGTGAGGAGGGACAGGCTGCCCCAGGAGCCCGGAGACGGGCTTCTTGTCCCTCCTCTGCAACCAGCCAGCTGTGTGCTCTAGTTAAGCCTGTCCACTGCTCCAGGCCTCGGGTTTCCCACCTGTAAAAGGAGCAGGCTAAGTGATATCTGTGATTATCACGCATTTTTAAGCAGTGCAGCTCCTCTTAGTGAACACCTTTTCAGAAACCAAATATAGACCATGCCAGGAGAGGGAGCTGAACAGCCCCCCCCCCCCACCCCCCCGCACCGGCGAGGTTTACCCTCCTGCTCACAGTGAGGCATCCCTGGGTCCTTACTGCTCTGAGATACACACTGAAAGCCAGCAGCCTAGATGGTCTTAAAATTCTTTTCTAATTGAGCAGGGAGAAACACTCGTTTCTAATCCAGCAGATGTGTGGTTTATTCTACCTCTGGAGGACTCATGCCCCATGACTCTCAGACAGGGACCCTACCAAGTGGTGTAGGGTCAACCCCCAGGACAGCTGATGCTTCAGAACACAGGTGACAGGGACCTGAGGCTGAGCACAAAACACAGGCTAGCACCAGCCATGGAAGGAACGTCTGTGTCTTCCCCAGCCACGGCTGTCTCAGTGGCTGAAGATGACCCTGCTGCTCGGGTGGCCGTGTGGCCGTGTGTGTGTGTGTGTGTGTGTGTGTGTGTGTGTGTGTGTGGCTGCCACGTATTTCCTTCCTTCCTCCCTCCTTGTTCATGCATTCACTAAGTCACACACAGTTATGGATCCCCTGCTCTAGACCACGCTGCTCGGGTGGCCGTGTGGCCGTGTGTGTGTGTGTGTGTGTGTGTGTGTGTGTGTGTGTGTGTGTGTGTGTGTGTGTGTGTGTGTGTGTGTGTGTGTGTGTGTGTGTGTGTGTGTGTGTGTGGCTGCCACGTATTTCCTTCCTTCCTTCCTCCTTGTTCATGCATTCACTAAGTCACACACAGTTATGGATCCCCTGCTCTAGACCACGAACGATCTAGTAAGGAGAACTGACAACAAACAGGCCAACCAACAGCCACACAACTACACACGAAGAAGAGTGAGCAGTGCTGGTGGCGCACCTAACTGAAGACAGTGTTGGGGGGCCAGACAGGGGAAGAAGCAAGAGGATGTGCGGGCAGAGGGAGCAGCGGGGGATGATCCCGAGGCAGGACGGAACCTGGCCTGCTCAAGGAGAGAGGGCCCTGCTGTGGTTGGTACCTTGATGGCAAGAGTGGATGAGTATAGCCCTGCCTACTGCGGCCGTCAGGTTCAACCACGGCAGCGAGCCTGCTCAGAGTAGGCAAGCGGTAGCTCAGTCTTCTCGGCAGTAGAATGGTGTCGCAGACACTGGAGAAGGGCTCACTCAACACCTTCTCTAATGCACGTCTCCCTTTCCTACCTCTCCTCAAGGGGCCCCAAATCAAAACACTTTCATTTCTAGCCATCCTGGCAGATAGGGATGCCTGGATGTCAGAGCTCTGGCCAAAAGTCTTTCCTGAATAAGAAGGCAGAATCTTGAAAAAGGGAGGCTTTGTTCTCTTTACCCTTCTTCCTTCTCCCTGTCTGAAAGGCAGACTTCCCAGAGGTACAGCAGCCATTTTGTGACCATGAGGATGAGGAAGCAGGAACAGAGAAGCCTGGTGCTTTGATGATAGCCTGAGGCAGCTGTACCAATCCTGGATCCTATTAGAAATGAATGAATGAATGAGCCCCCTTACTTGTTTGAGCTATTGTTTATGAGTTTTCTGTTATTTGCAGTTTAGTGCACTTCTACATCGATACAAACAGGATAAAAACAGAATCTATTTCATGGGATGGTGCGAGAACTAAATGAGATACTGTGTATAGGGCCAGGGTCATGGCCAGGCACACAGCAAGCATCAGTAAACGGTGGCCCACCTGTTGGTGCTGCTGAAGAAAACCTGTCACCCTTCTGGCCGGTCACTGAATGGAGTGTGGGGGGCAGGAAGCTGGGTGGGGTGGGCCCTACCTCGATCGCTGAAGTCGTCAACCAGCACAATCTCGGCGATCAGCTCCGGGGGTGAGCGGTTCAGCACGCTGTGGACGGTGCGCAGGAGGGAGGACCAGCCCTCGTTGTGGAAGGGGATGATGATGCTGGTGTTGGGGAGTGTCTCCAGGTAGCGTTTGCCATTGCAGCTAGAGGGAGACACGGGACAGGAGACGATAGGTTCAGCTCCCATCTTGCCAAGAGGACTCCACAAGCACACGGTTTGGCTAACTGCAAATGCCACTCCTTTCTAGACTTCTGGGACCACGAGTGAAAGCCAGGGACACTTCAGTCACTTTAGAACCTCCTTCCACTTAGCACCCCGAAGTCCTGTCTCCAATTCCTGCACACACGGTGGACAGGGATAGGTCTACAGGAAGCCCCTGACTCTGTACAAGAGCAGTTACAAACCCACGACAGCAGCCCTGGGGTTGGGTGCCCTCCCTCGCTACAGGAACATGGTTCCACGTGGAAGACAGCCCTTCAGTAACGCTCTGGCCTCTCTCCTCACCCCACGCACACTCCTCACCCGTGGAGGAGAAACCATTTATCCCCGAGTTTGGAAGCATCAACTGGGCTTCACTGGCTCAGCCCCCTCCGCTCTCCCTCCCTGGGCTCTACTGGCAGAGGGCACATTTTCACCTCTGCTCTCTACCAATGCCATGGTAAGCCTGGGGGTGGGAGGCCCTGCCCCGGTGGGCCTTTAATATCATTTTAACACCCAAGAGAATTAACATAGTTCCTTAATATCATCAGATATCTAGTTGGTGTTCAAGTTTCCCTGATCTTCTACCTTTCTGCAGTTATTTAAATCAGGATCAAGACAAGGCCCACATGCTGCCTTTCGCTGATGCACCTTCTAAGTCTCTTTTATCCCTACAATTTGTTTGTTGAAGAAACTGGGTCATTTGCACTGTCGGATCTCCTACAGGCTGCATTTTGCTGCTTGCATTGCTGTGGTGTCTCTGAATACGTTCCTCTGTCCACCCCTCTTTGGCTCCTGTAAATTGGCAACTAGGTCTAGAGGCTTGGCCTAATTCGGTGAGATATTCTGGCAACCTCTTTATAGTGGTGTGAGCCTCCTACAGGAAACACATACTCTTCAGTTGTCTTTCCTTTTGTGATGTTGGTGGCCACTGATGATCAATGCCTAAATCCTTCAGTTCATCAGGGGTTTGCAAAATGGTGATACTCTTATTCTGTCATTCTTTATTTACTAGCTGGGATACTATAATGAAGAAAAATCACCACATCAACTATTTGGTTGAGGTACAGGAAAGTATAGGAAAAGTACAGGAAAGACATGACACTTATTTTTTTTTAAAGATTTTATTTATTTATTTGACAAAGAGAGACACAGTGAAAGAGGGAACACAAGCAGGGGGAGTGGGAGAGGGAGAAGCAGGTTTCCTGCAGAGCAGGCGGCCCGATGAGGGGCTCGATCCCAGAACCCTGGGATCATGACCCGAGCCGAAGGCAGACACCTAACGGCTGAGCCACCCAGGCGCCCCAAGACATGACACATTCTTGATTGTCAGTTTTCAGAATGACTTGGTTCCCTACCATGTTCCAAAGATGGCCAATTATTTGTTTTCATTATGAACTCATAAATTTTTACATAATTAATATGTTTCAGTTGAGTGTAAATATTATTATTCTTATTGGTTCCCAAATAATACCATCTCGAGTCCAAGAGAGTCTTCTCAAGTTGGCTCCTACTCCTTTGGATATGACCATAGAGTACTGATAAAAGATTACAAAAGATTCTCCATGCTTAACTTGTACATTTTCTGCCCCAACCTGGATCAGCCATTCTGCCAAGGAAGCCCAGGTCCAGATTATCATTGTGATCACCATTTGGATACTGCAATACGGGTGCTAAGGGCATTCATTACTACTGGGTTGGTTATGGTTTCTATGCCTTTACAGTGGTCAGAGCTAGAAATGCTTTATTTTATTTTATTTATTTATTTATTTTATTTTATTATTTTTTTATATTCTTTTTTATTGTTATGTTAATCACCATATATTACATCATTAGTTTTTCAGGTAGTGTTCCATGATTCATTGTTTGTGCATAACACCCAGTGCTCCACGCAGAATGTGCCCTCCTTAATACCCATCACTGGGCTAACCCATCCCCCCACCCCCCTCCCCTCTAGAACCCTCAGTTTGTTTTTCAGAGTCCATCATCTCTCATGGTTCGTCTCCCCCTCTGACTTACTCCCCTTCATTCTTCCTCTCCTGCTATCTTCTTCTTTTTCTTTTTTCTTAAAATATGTTGCGTTACTTGTTTCAGAAGTACAGATCTGTGATTCAACAGTCTTGCACAATTCACAGCGCTCACCGTAGCACATACCCTCCCCAATGTCTATCACCCAGCCACCCCATCCCTCCCACCCCCAACCACTCCAGTAACACTCAGTTTGTTTCCTGAGATTAAGAATTCCTCATATCAGTGAGGTCATAGGATACATGTCTTTCTCTGATTGACTTATTTCGCTCAGCATAACACCCTCCAGTTCCATCCACATCGTTGCAAATGGCAAGATCTCATTCCTTTTGATGGCTGCATAATATTCCATTGTGTATATATACCACATCTTCTTTATCCATTCATCTGTCGATGGACATCTTGGCTCTTTCCACAGTTTGGCTATTGTGGATATTGCTGCTATAAACACTGGGGTGCACGTACCCCTTCGGGTCCCTACATTTGTATCTTTGTGGTTATTTTATTTATTTTTAAAAGATTTTATTTATTTGAGAGAAAGAGAGCGAGCACAAGAGGGGGGAGGGGCCAGGAGCTAAGCAAACTCCCCGCCGAGCAGGGAGCCTGATGTGGGGCTCAATCCCAGGACCCTGAGATCATGACCTGAGCTGAAAGCAGACCCTTAACTGACTGAGCCACCCAGGTATCCCAGAGCTAGAAATATATTTCAATGCATGCATCATGAGTTCATGCTGAAGTAATATTTAATAGATAGGACTACAGAGTTTTACTGAACCTTAATTTTATATTGCATGCCCTTTTAATTGGGATATAATTTACATACCATAAAATTCAATATAAGATGCACCCTGTTAAAGTGTATAATTCAGTAGTTTTTAATATACTCACAAAGTTGTACAACCAACACCACTATCTAATTCCAGAACATTTTCATTGCCCCTAAAATAAACTTCATATCCATTAGTAGTCACTACCCTTTATCCCTCCCCTCAGTCCTTAGTAACTACTAATTTGCTTTCTGTTTACATTGGTTTTCCTATCCTGGACATTTTATGTAAATGGAATCATATAATATGTAGCCTTTTCTGTCTGGCTTCTTTCAATGAACATCTTTTAAGGTTCATCCATGTTGTAGCACATATCAGGACTTCATTCTTTTTATGGCTGAATAATATTCCAATGTATGGATATACCATATTTTATCTATGTATTCATCAATTGATTGACATTTGAGTTGTTTCTACATTTTGGCTATTATGAATAATGCTAGTACAAACATTCATGTATAAGTTTTTGTGTAGACATGTTTTCAGTTCTCTTGGGTATATATACCAAGGAGTAGAACTGCTGGGCCATATGATAACTCCATGTTTAACTCTTCAAAGAACAGCCAAACTGTTTTCCAAAGTGGCAAGAACATTTTACACTCCCACTAGCAACCTATGAGGGTTCCAAATTCCCCACATGTTGACCAATAATTGTTATCATCCATCCTTTTGATTATAGCCATCCTAGTGGGTGTGAGGTGGTATCTCATTTGGTTTGATTTGCATTTTCCTAATGACTAATAATGTTGAGTATATTTGTCAAATACTTATTGGCCATTTGTATATCTTCTCTGGAGAAATGTCTAGTAAATATGCATTTTCTTTTTAGATTGTTCTTACTAATGTATAGAAATATGATTGATTTTTGTATGTTGAACCTGTATCCTGCAACTTGCTGAACTCGCTTATTAGTTCTAATTTTGTGTATGTATGTATTCCTCAGGATTTTCTATGTATAAGACCATGTCATGAGCAAATAGAGAGTTTCACTTTTTCCAAGCTAGATGCCTTTTATTTCTTTTTCTTGTCTAATTGCTTTGGCTAGAAACTCCAGTACAATGTTGAACAGAAGTGGCAAGAGCAGATACCCTTATTTTGTTCCTGGTCTTAGAAGGAAAAGCTTGCAATCTTTCACCAATAAATATAATGTTAATGTTGGTTTTTCATAGATGTTCTTTATCAACTTGCTGAAGTTCCCTTATATTCCTAGTTTGTTGAATGTTTTTATAATGGAATAGTGTTGGATTCTGTCAAATGCTTTTTCTGCATCTACTGAAATGATCATATGGGTTTTGTTCCTCTATTCTATTAATAAAGCGTATTACATTGATTGATTTCCATATGTTGAACCAACCTTGCCTTCCTAGGATAAACCCTACTTGGTCATGGTGTATAATCCTTCTTATATATTGCTGAATTTGGTTTGCTAGTATTTTGAGGATTTCTGCATCTACATTCAAAATGGATATTGGTCTATAGTTTTCTTGTGATGTCTTTGTCTGGTTTTATCTATTTTATCTCTTTTGCTAAAAATCTAGGTTCTTAACATTGTTACTTATTTGCTTTTTCCTGTAATATATAATTGCTTCAGAAAAGCAATTCCAATATCACTGCTAACAATCTGATTTTATAAAATTTGAGATTCCTTTTGTCCTTCACTTCTTTTTGTCTGTGGGGTATATTTCATTAGAGATATTAAGGATTTTCCCAGGGCCCAGAAGATGGGACCTGAGGACCAGGCAGGCCCAGGGGGAATGTCAAAACTGTCTACTTTGTCTCCAGTCAGAAGCCAGGTATGGTAGGCAGAGCAGCAGCCCAAAGATATCTAAGCCTTAATCCCCAGAAGCTATGAATATGTTATCTTGCATGGCAAAGGGACTTTGCAGATGTCGTTAAGGTTAAGAACCTTGAGATGAGTTTGAGAAGCCTGGATTACCCAAGTAGGTCCAATGTAACCACAAGTGTCCTTAAAGGTAGAGAACCTTTCTGGCTGGCTCAGAGAGATGAGAAGGAAGGAGTAGAGAAGTGAAGTGTGAGAGGGACTCAACTCACTATTGCTGGCTTTGAAGATGGAGGAAGGGGGTCATAAGCCAAGGAAAGTGGACAGCTTTAGAATCTGAGAATGATCCTCAGTTGATGGTCAACAGGAAAACAGAGTTTCACTTTTCATAACTAGTCTGCCAATAACCCAGATAAGCAAGATTCCCCAGGGCCCTCAGAAGGGAATGAAGCCAGGCCAACACCTTGATTTTAGCCCATGTTGGACTTCTGACTTGCGGAACTGTTAAGAATAACTTTGTGCTGTTTAAACTGCTAAATTTATGGTAATCTGACAAGGCAGCTGCAGAAAACTCATACACAAAAGTCATCTTTGATACCTTTTGCCCAGTCTGTAAACATTATTTGCAAACACTTCAAAAGTAGAAGATTTCACAAAAAATTCTCATGAGTCTCCCATGGCAGCAGTGGGTTGGAGTTGACAGTGGACACCCCTCTCCATGGAACAGGCGCTCTCTGGGTCCCCTCAGCCTTACACCAGAGCTGTTTCACTCCCTTACATTGCCTCCCAGGTCCCTGGAGACCTTTGAAACTGACAGCCTACAAGTAAAAGGCATTGTGGGAGGGAGCTAGCTCCACAAGACTGGTAAGAAGATTTTTGGAGAAAATGTGGAACAACAAATGTAACAACAAAATGTCTCCTTTTGTATGCCACTGCAATCCACTGTTCAACTGCCAAAATGCATTAGGGGCTCTCTGCAACCTCCTTTGAAACATCTCAAAAAATAAAATAGATTGGCAGATGGAGAGACGGATGGACAGATATGTGATAAAACGGGGAGAGAAATGCTAACTGCAGAATCTAGGTGGTGGGAACATGAGCGCTCAATGTGCAATTCTTTAAAAACGTCTCTGTATGTTTGATAATTTTCAGAAAGAAACATTAGGGAGAAATGGGTCAAGGTCCCCAGTCTCCTTAGTTTCAAATTCTACCTCTGCTAGAGGCACCAAGGGAAGCTGGGGGTGGGGGGCGGGGACAGGAATGAACCCTTGGTGTCTGGCAGTGAGCTCAGTTCCAACTGTGTGGACAGGAACCCCCCTCGCCCCCGGCCAAATTCCGCCAGTCCAGTTCTGCTGGACAAGTCAGTCTCTTTCCTCTTGGGACCTTGGGACTTCTTTCACGTCCCGTCTTGCTCCTCTGTCTGGCTGGATGGTTTCTAGCCAGGCCTCACACAGCAGCCCTCTTCTGGCCCTTCCCCCGCTTCTAATCCCTTTGGTCACGTCAGCCAGCTTTCTCTGGGAGCCATCTCAAACTTCATTATGTGGGTTTTTGCAAATAAACGAAAGCACCTCTCTCTTAAAAATCCCTTTCCCTTACTCAGCTGGGTCCTCTGTGGCCAAGAAAGACAGCAATATCTAGTTTGCTACAGAAGTTCCTGCCTTCCATCCAATTTCACAGGAGGCTTGTTCGACTGAAGCAGGGTTGGGGGGGGGCGGTTAGCAGTAATAAGCTGCCTGGAGTCCACGGGGCGAAATATAATAGAGCTATTACCCCGCAGAGAGGCCTGGCTCTCTAAAACCCCAGGCTGGGCCCCACAGTGTGCCAGCAGACACACAAACACCATCACGTATTAAGGGAAATAGGCAATGCCACAATAGACTAAATTCACTTCTAATTTGATTCAATCATGGAATTGCAGATTATTCATAACTCATATGAAAGGCTCAGCTTGGATCACAGCCTTGAACATGCACCATTTTTAGGGGGCCTGGGGACTAGGCTTTTTCTCCCTCCTCTATCCATCCACTCATTTACTTACTAAATAAACACACAATACTTTGACTTTTGCCAAGGGCACTAGTCATTAGTTGGGTTCCAGCTTAGTAGAGGCTCTTTGTTTAAATAAAAAATTGTCTGACATGCTGAAATCAATCCCTCCAGAATCCAGCGGGAAGTGTGATGCCACAGACCTGCCCACAAGCCACCTTCCTGTAGGGGAACTCATGCAAAAAGCCCCATCTTTCCTCTTCTTATGAGGCCTCAGATACGAGCAGGAAGAGGAGGCCTGGGGATGGCAGGGAAGAACCAGAAGGCCCCTGCCCCCACTGACACCCCCATCTTAGCAGTTCTCTTTAAGACCCGTCTGCATGTTGTGTCTTGAGATTTCACCACTGGATGGTGGAGTTATGCCCAGTTCTTAGGTGTGTGATAAACACGAGGCATCCCTGTTTCCGATGCCTTTAGAAAGTGGTCACAGAGAATGTGGTCTCCAGGAAGGGAAATTAGGGCACAATATTCCCAATGTAAGGAGGCTGGGTTCGGCCATGACCAGACAATAACAACTCTGTCTTCCCATGGTTCATTGTGCCTGATGGTTTCCAGAGCACCTGTCCTTCTCTCTGCTTTAATCTGTCCCAACCCTAGGGAGGGAGGAGAACCAGAGAGTACTAATCCCATTTCCCACAGAAGGAAAACAGGGACCAGACAGGTAAGGGACTTAGATCCAAGACTCAAATCTAAATAGTATTTGTTTAAAATAACACTTATTTTAGCCATTCTGACAGGTGTAAAATGGTATCTCATTGTGGTTTTAATTTGCATTTCCCCGATGATTACTGATGTTGAGCATCACTTTACACCTGTTGGAATGGCTGAAATAGAAAACACAAAGGAATAAGAAGTATTGGCAAGGATGTGGAGAAAAAGGAACCCTCTTGTACTGCTGGTGGGAATGCAAACTGGTGCAACCACTCTGGAAAACAGTATGGAGATTCCCCCCAAAATTAAAAATAGAATTACAGTATGATTCAGGAATTCCACCACTGAGTATTTACCCAAAGAAAACAAAAACATTAATTCGAAAAGATATATGCCCTATGTTTACTGCAGCATTATTTACAATAGCTAAGACATGGAAGCAACCCAAGTGTCCATCGATAAACAACGTTATATCATTCAGCCATAACAAAGAATGAGATCTTGCCATTTGCAACAACAGGGATGGTCCTAGAGAGGATAATACTGAGTGAAACAAGTCAGAGAAAGACATACCGTATATTTTCATCCATATGTGGGATTTAAGAAACAAAACAAGCCAACAAGAATAAAAAGAGACAAACAAAGAACAGACTCTTAACTACAGAGAACAAACCAATGGTTACCAGGGGGGAGGTGGGTGGAGGTGGGTGAAATTAGGTGATGGGGATGAAGAGTACGCTTATCGTGATGAGCAATGAGTCATGTAGAGAATTGTTAAATCATTATATTGTGTACCTGCAATTAATAACTGTATGCTAATTATACTTGAATAAAAAAAATACCACAATGTTTTTCTTGATGACAGAAGTGGTAACTGCTCGGGATAAAAGTCTAAAAAGCACAGGAAGGCAAATGAACAACTGGTAACAACAGCAACATCCTGACACTTGGGGCTGATCTCTGCTAAACATTTAGGGAATGTCTTCCTCTGCACCCTTCTCTGAACATGTATATGTTTCTATGACATGGCACATGGCAAACCCACTCAATGGCGATGCCCTCTTGCCTCAATATTTCTGGCCCCCGACGGCACCATAAAAGAGGCGCCTGTGGAGTTTCGGCCCTTACAGCTAGACCAGAGTAACGAGCAGGCGGCCCCTTGCACAGGCATGTCCGTCATCACCTGGTTTGCGGTCTGAGGAGGTCCCGCCTCAACAGTCACACATGCACAGTGTGAGGACAAAGGGCATGACCAGCGGTGTTCCCTGACCCACTGGGAAACAGTGAAAAGAGGAGAAACAAAGTGAACGTCCATCAATAGGGAAAGCTTAAATACAAACTAGGGAATACTGATAAGCAGTGAAAAATAAGGTGGAAGATGACAACGATGACAACCGAAAATATCTGTTAAGGATCTCCATTATGTCTGGCATTGTTCTAAGCGCTTTATATGCACAGAGTCATTTTATTTCATTAACAGTGCTCTTTTCGAGGTAGAGACTATCATTACTCCCATTATAAAGAGGAGGAAAACAAGCACAGAAAACCTAAGTAACTTGCCTGAGGTCAAACAGCTGGTGAGGGTGAGAGCCTGGATTGAAAACCCATCTGCCCTTTATACATATTAATACTTTTATATGGATAATGTAGCAATGATATTAATCGTACAGGCAAAAAGAAGAATGAAGAGATAAAAGACAAAAATTGAGGGAACTAAGTAGGAGCCTGACATCCTGGCTTCTAGTTTCTGCTCTGCCATGCAATAATCTAAGCCCCCTCTTCTTGCTGGATCTCAGAGAGAGACGCAATAAGCAAGTCTCAGGCACTTGCTTTGTATTCTTTTTCCTTCTTTGATAATAGCATCCCGATTTTTCTTGAGGAATCTTCCACCCCTCAATTCTATAGGGCTCAGGGGGAGGTCCTTGCCTTGCCTTGAGGATGGGCAAGGGAGCCTGGCTCAGCCAATCAGAACACTCCATCTCTCCAACCACAGTGACAGTTCGCGGATGGGCACCTGTAAATCAGAGGACATCTTGGCTAAGAGAGAGATCCGCTCTCTTCTGCTGAAACTGAACATGGGAGGATATAAGTCTGGTCTGTCTGGGGCCACCGTGTGTGCTCCCTGTCTTAAAATGAATTTAACAGAGTAGAAAATAGAGGCAAGAGTTGGAAAGACGTTCCTACTGGCATCATTTAGGGACTCGGATCCAGCTATAGCTGAAGCCAAGCTCTGCTCCTGGACTTTTCAGTTATGTGAGTCAATACATTTTCTTAAGCCAGTCCGAGTTAGGTCTCTGTCACTCATCACTAAAATAATCCTTGCTGTTATAACTGCGTCATCTCTAAGCCCTCTCACTCAAATGAATCTGTTTTGGAACTAAGGATGGCTTCTGAAGGACAGAGGCAGAAATGGTCCCCCAGGAGTCACCTCTGATGTGCAGGGGGCAGCCTCTGTCCCCCACTGCAGAATTCTGCTCATCACTGACTGGGAGAAAGGGGCTGGGCTGAGAGGGCTGTTGTGAGGATGGGAGGCAGTGGGACGCTCGGGAGGTAACTGAGTCCATCTGTGGCTGAGCGGTCCCCAATTTAATATTCACCGAAAGATTCTGAGCTCTTGGGACACAAAGACAAATCTAATATACTGGCCCTTAAGATGCCCCCTCAGGGCTTAATGCTGGAGCACTAGAATATGAAAGAAAGGAAGTAAAATCAAAGGGACGCATTTCAAAAATCTTCTCTCTGAGTCAACTTTGAATAGAACAATCCAATCATTTTGAAGGGAATTACAAAAGACATTCAATTCCCTAGCACAGGACACCATCCACAGACCCAGCTGAAATGCAAGTCAATTGAACAAACCTGATGTTGTATGTGTCTAAGGGAGCAAAAGTGCTCTCACCCTGGATTCAAATCCTGACTCTGCCACTCTGCAGCCATGAAACCCAGGGGTAGGTTTCCACACTTGCTGAACCTCAGGCTCTTATCTGTGAAATGGGGATGGTAATACCATGAGAATGCCATGATAACTTGGTGAGACTGTACATTTAAAACAGCCACATGGAGGGAGTGGCTAGCTCTGTCCTTGGAGATGGGTAAATGTGGAGAAGAACTCATAGCAAAAGAATGCTCCTAATTTCAATTCTCTTGGAATCACGGATGGACATTCCAGAGAAAGGCACAGGGCTTTGGTAAGGCCTAAGTAAGAGTTGTGCTCCTGTAGACATGCATCCCATTCTTGGCACCCCAGGCTTTAGCCAGCTCATGGCTCAAAAATTCTCAATTGCTCACTCCCTCAATCATATGTATTCAAGAAATGTTTACCGAGCACCCACTATGTGACAGATACTATGCTAAGCCCTGGGATTATACTGGTGAGGAACGAGTCATGGTCCCTAAGGGATACAGAGTTGAATGGGAGGGGGGGCAGACAAATAAGCAGTAATAAATTATGATAATTTTTCCTGCCTCCCTGCATGAGGCTGTGAGGGGAGAGCAGAATGAAAATGGTCTAGAAAGACAAAGTGTGAAGGCCTTATGAGTAATGTATCCTCACGCCTAGCCCTGTGCCTTGCCAACAGGGAGTGGGTGATTAATGGTTGCTGGGTTGAACTGGAGTTGGAAGGCCTAGTCCAACACTTTTGTTTTCCAAGTATGGAGGTGAGGCTTACTGAGGTTGCATGGAGATCCTAGCCTACATGGCCAGCAGCTACTGGACTGGGACTGGGGGCTGGCTCTTCAGTTTAGTCACACGACAAAGAGGAAAGCTGGATGTAAAGAATAAATCCAAATCATAAAGGTTTCAAGGAGCTGGTGTCTGCTGTCATGTTCCAAGTGCTGGGGACCTGGGGACTTTGGCAGGTCTGTGGGTGGCTGGACCATGCAGCCTAGAGAAGTGGGTCTCTGGGAGTTTCAGTGAACTTCAGCATAAAAACTACCACTAGCAGGAATGTGGATGCTTTCAATATGCTAGCCGATGTCCATTCATTCAATGTTTGTTCACATTTATCAGAAGTAGTTTGTATGGATGTGGAACTGAAAAGACCAACTACTAGTTGCATAACCCCAGGCAAGTTATCAAACCTCTGCAAGCCTCAGTTTCTTCCTCTTTAAAATGGGCCTCAGCCAGCATTACCTTGATCCCAAAACCAGACAAAGACCCCATCAAAAAGGAGAACTACAGACCAATATCCCTGACGAACAAGGATGCAAAAATTCTCACCAAAATACTAGCCAATAGGATCCAACAGTACATTAAAAGGATTATTCGCCACGACCAAATGAGATTTATTCCTGGGCTCCAAGGTTGGTTCAACATCTGCAAATCAATGTGATACAATACATTAATAAAAAAAAAAGAACAAGAACTATATGATCCTCTCAATAGATGCAGGAAAAGCATTTGACAAAGTACACCATCCTTTCTTGATCAAAACTCCTCAGAGTATAGGGATAGAGGGTACATACCTCAATATCGTAAAAGCCATCTATGAAAAACCCACAGCGAATATCATTCTCAATGGGGAAAAACTGAGAGCTTTCCCCCTCAGGTCAGGAACATGGCAGGGATGTCTACTATCACCACTGCTATTCGACACAGTACTAGAAGTCCTAGCCTCAGCAATCAGACAACAAAAAGAAATCAAAGGCATCCAAATCGGCAAAGAAGAAGCCAAACTCTCACTCTTTGCAGATGGTATGATACTCTATGTGGAAAACCTGAAACACTCCACCCCAAAACTGCTAGAACTCATACAGGAATTCAGTAAAGTGGCAGAATATAAAATCAATGCACAGAAATCAGTTACATTTCTATACACCAACAAGAAGACAGAAGAAAGAGAAATTAAGGAGTCGATCCCATTTACAACTGCACCCAAAACCATAAGATACCTAGGAATAAATCTAACCAAAGAGGCAAAGAATCTGTACTCAGAAAACTATAGAATACTCATGAAAGAAACTGAAGAAGACACAAAGAAATGGAAAAACGTTCCATGCTCATGGATTGGAAGAACAAATATTGTGAAAACGTCTATGCTACCTAGAGCAATCTGCACATTTAATGAAATCCCTATCAAAACACCATCAACTTTTTTCAAAGAAATGGAACAAATAATCCTAAAATTTGTATGGAACTAGAAAAGACCCCAAATAGCCAGAGGAATGTTGAAAAAGAAAAGCAAAGCTGGTGGCATCACAATTCTGGACTTTAGCTCTATTACAAATTTGTAATCATCAAGACAGTATGGTGCTGGCACAAAAACAGACAAATAGATCAATGGAACAGAATAGAGAGCCCAGAAATGGACCCTCAACTCTATGGTCAACTAATCTTCGACAAAGCAGGAAAGAATATCCAGTGGAAAAAAGACAGTCTCTTCAACAAATGGTGTTGGAAAAATTGGACAGCCACACGCAGAAGAATGAAACTGGACCATTTCCTTACACCACACACAAAAACAGACTCAAAATGGATGAAAGACCTAAATGTGAGACAGGAGTCCATCAAAATCCTAGAGGAGAACACAGGCAGCAATCTCTTCGACCTCAGCTGCAGCAATTTCTTCCTGGAAACATCGCCAAAGGCAAGGGGAGCAAGGGCAAAAATGAACTATTGGGACTTCATCAAGATAAAAAGCTTTTGCACAGCAAAGGAAACAGTCAACAAAACCAAAAGACAACCGACAGAATGGGAGAAGATATTTGCAAATGACATATCAGATAAAGTATCCAAAATCTATAAAGAACTTATCAAACTCAACACCCAAAGAACAACTAATCCAATCAAGAAACGGGCAGAAGACATGAATAGACATTTCTGCAAAGAAGACATCCAAATGGCCAACAGACACATGAAAAAGTGTCAATATCACTCGGCATCAGGGAAATCCAAATCAAAACCTCAGTGAGATACCACCTCACACCAGTCAGAATGGCTAAAATTAACAAGTCAGGAAACGACAGATGTTGGCGAGGATGCGGAGAAAGGGGAAGCCTCCTACACTGTTGGTGGGAATGCAAGCTGGTGTAGCCACTTTGGAAAACAGTATGGAGGTTCCTCAAAAAGTTGAAAATAGAGCTACCCTACAACCCAGCAACTGCACTACTGGGTATTTACCCCAAAGATACAAATGTAGTGATCCTAAGGGGCACATGCACCCCAATGTTTATAGCAGCAATGTCCACAATAGCCCAATTATGGAAAGAGCCTAGATGTCCATCAACAGATGAATGGATAAAGAAGATGTGGTATATATATACAATGGAATATTATGCAGCCATAAAAAATGAAATCTTGCCATTTGCAACGATGTGGATGGACCCAGAGGGTATTATGCTAAGTGAAATAAGTCAATCAGAGAAAGATAGTATTATATGATCTCACTGATATGAGGATTTTGAGAAATAAGACAGAGGATCATAGATAGGGGAAGGGAGGGAAAAATGAAACAAGATGTAACCAGAGAGGGAGACAAATCAAAACAGACTCTTAATCTCAGGAAACAAAATGACGGTTGCTGGAGTGGGGGTGGGGTGGGAGGGATGGGGTGACTGGGTGATGGACATTGGGGAGTTATACTATGGTGAGTGCTGTGAATTGTGTAAGACTGATGAATCACAGACCTGTACCCCTGAACAAATAATACATTATATGTTAATAAAAAAATTAAAAAAAAATAAAATGGGCCTCAGTTTCCTCCTTTTTAAAATGGACTTGCAGGGGTGCCTGGGTGGCTCAGTTGGTTAAGTACCTGCCTTCAGCTCAGGTCATGATCTCGGGGTCCTGGGACTGAGTCCCACGTTGGGCTTCCTGCTCAGCGGGGAGCCTGCTTCTCCCTCTGCCCCTCGCTCCCGCTCATGCTCGCTCAAGCTCTCTCTCAAATAAATAAAATCTTTAAAAGAAAATGCACTTGCAGGCATGAGCTGAGAAGTGAATAGGACAGAAACATCTTGATGCTCTGCAAACATAAGGGTGCATCAAGTGTCACCTTGGTCCAAAAAGAGACATCTGTGCTGATCAGGTCAATCCTAGTTGGCCATGCCTTCTATGCCTGAGGAAGGCTGAGAGGAAGGAGTCCTGAGTGGGCCTTGATGACCTACCTTCCCTGGCCATGATGGTGCTGCGGGGCAGGGGCAGAGCCCTGACCCAAGGGCAGCCAATGCATCAACTTGCCAGTGGTCAATAGCCTAGCAAGAAATGTGCCTAAATGGGGTGCACCAGGCCAATCAAATTATCTTTCTCTTTCTTGGAGATGCACCTGATGTATGGAAAGGGAGTCCCAGAGTTAAGAGGGAAGCAGACACAGAGCTACAGAGAAGAGCCAAGGCCTCTTGATTGATGGGATCCAGAAATTTCTGCTGTTGAGGGGGTCATAAGAGACTCTGGTAGCCAGACTTGGAAAGATCTGCCCATTTCAGGCACTGGGAGGCCTGGCTATGCCTTGGTTCCACATCCTCCTCCTAGAGAGCCTTGCTGGTTTTTCCCACATTCCAACTAGCTACATTCCCTTTTCCCTTTATTGTCCCTGCCTCCTTGCAGGGGACTGCCCCATCAAAATAACCTTGAGGCCAAGGAGTCCATCCTATTCCCAAGTCCATTCTCAGAAAAGAAAAACAAAAACAAGCAGCCAAAAGTTGTACTTGAGCTGGATAAAGTGTCCTTATTTTTTCTTTATTATTTTGAAAGGAATGGACCCTGATAGAATTAAGATTTGTAAACTCCAAAAATAATGCTAACATGAAAAACGGGACTTCCAGGTCACAGACACTTGAGGCTGCTGGGGCACACTGTATTGTTCCACACGATTAGCGATGCCCTTCCAGTCTGTGCCAACTGGGCCACCATGGCATCATGAGCAATTACCCGCAGCTTGTGGGGTTTTACCACCAGTGTGGTCTGTACTCTATATAGCGAATTGTTCAGTGAATATAAGAGCGAGTTGTGTGTGTTTTTATAAAGGAATGATCATTTGAAAAAATCCTTGTGGAGTGACTCTGTTGTTTAAAACTCCCAGTGTGGGACGCCTGGGTGGCTCAGTCATTAGGTGTCTGTCTGCCTTTGGCTCAGGTCATGATCCCGGGGTCCTGGGATCGAGCCCCACATCGGGCTCCCTGCTCTGCGGGAAGCCTGTGTCTCCCTCTCCCACTCCCCCTGCTTGTGTTCCCTCTCTCGCTGTGTCTCTCTCTGTCAAATAAATAAAATCTTAAAAAATAAAAAAATAAAACTCCCAGTGTTTGTACTCTTAGGTAAACAATCTTCTTCTAGAAATAGGTGCACCATTTTAGCACCTTCTCATGGGAGTGAAATCAACATACCTTCCTCTGGCAAACAGATGATAGTTTTGGGTTTTCCACTGACCAGATGGGCTTTTGGGAGTTGGTTTGTGTGTCTTGGGGGTGGCAGAAGTCAGGATCTCTTTGGGTTGAGGAAAAAGGCCAACTACTGCATAGCTTCAACATGAAAAACCAATGAGAATCACTGGATAGGAAGGCTGGAAGGGCCTGAAGTTCACCTTGTTTGCACTCCTTATTTTATAGATGAGGAAACTGAGGCCCAGCATGGGGAAGGACTTTCCCAGAGTCACAGAGTGAGATGACATACGGATTATCTCAAATAGTAGCCTGAGAGAAAGGGTACTTCCTAAAGTGGTAACAGCAGGTATGGTGAGGGAAGTGGCATGGGCTCAAGAGACCCTTAGATCTGGGTCCAAATCCCACATCCGTCATTTAGCAGGGGGGTCACCTTAGGAACGTCACAGTGTCCCTAAGCCTCAGTTTCCACTTGGCTAAAATAGGGATATAATTCCTTCCTATTGAGGTTTTCACAAGGAATGAAAGAGATACTACAGGTGAATACACCTGGTACAGCATCTTGCTCATAAATGTGAGTTTCCACCTTCTAGAGACCCCACAGTGTAGGTCATTTTCCAGTAAATGATTTAAATTCAGTATTCTAGTGTTTTTCCCTCTCTATTTTACATAAAGGATAGTCCCTTATAATAAAACATTCTCAGTAAGACTATGTCCAATGGGCTCTGGAGCCACCAAGAAGCTAAGAGGAAGTTATAAATAGCTCCAGGCTCTGGAACAAAAGGAAGAAACTGGGTCTTAGCGGGCAGAGTGTGAAAAGCTCCTGCCCCCCTCTCCTCCCTCCAGATGCAGATCTGGGCCCTCTCCTGATACATCCTGACAGCAAGCCTTCCCTCCTCAGCTGGGGCTTGGCTCCCAGCCCTTCTCTACACCTCTCTGGGGGATGGGATAGGTGCTGGCTTTCTTTTTAACAGTCTGGCTGGAATCAGAGGAGCCGGAAGATTAGTGTGACAACATGCACCAAGGCTGACGTCTTTATGAAGGGCCTTTTCCATTCAGGGAGGCTTTGCCAGAAGCTAGCTGCACCCACCTGCTCTTTCCTCTCCTCAACAGACAGCTCAGAGAATTGCAAAGGTTTATTATTACTTATGCACCCTGCACTGTCCGTTTATCACCGGTGTGGCACCCCCTAACCTGCACCAGACTTCAGATACAAGCAGTATTTAAGGGATCCTGGTTTGTGCTATCTTTTTCTTCCCTTTTGAACTCACATTTTGGAAAGCCCTTCGTTCTGACCGTAGTTTTAAGACAGTTATGAAAACAACAACAAAAAAATTTTAAAGGTACACAGCAAAATCCAACGGTTTCTTTACACAGCTGTCCCACATGATAAAGTTGGTCCTTCCACAGATGTAACACGCAATGTAGTCCACGTGCTCCAACTTTCAACACAGGCTGACAGTGGGAAGAACTCTGGTTAATCAATACGGAATGTGAGGTCAAGGTACCCGGAACTAGCAGCAGGAAATAACCATCAGAAGGACCACACTTCAGATCCTGCGTGAATGCCAACTGCTGCGTAAACATCATTAGGAGGAAATGGGCTTCAATAACAAGATTCTTGATAATTCATGAAAGAGGAAGAAAGAAAAAGCAAAAATGTAAAGATATGTTCAAGGATATTGTTGCCACTCTGTGTCTAGAGACAGAGAACTGGAAGAAACAATCTGTACGCCCATCAGCAGAGAGTAATGGTTGCGTAGGTTAGATTCTTGTGGAATATTACACGGCTGTTAGAAATGTCTTGGAAACATGACCATAATATATTAAGTAAAAAAAGCTACTTGTAAAATAAAATATGTGTAGTACAACCACATTTTTGTAAAAAAAGACCCCAAAACCCCCAAACAAAAAACGAACCCCTTCATCTGTCTATATATGTTGCATAAACAAAGGAAAACAAAACTACAGAGGGCTAAACTGTTAGCATTCACTACCTGGGCAGGTTTAGGATTGGAGGTGGGTGGTGGTGGTAGGGAATCCTACTGATTTCTTCCCCTCAGAAAGGTGGGAACAGGAAGTTTACAATCAGAAGTGAAATGATGTCTTATTCTAGTTATTTATTTTTAAAGATTTATTTATTTATTTGACAGAAAGAGAGTGAGAGAGAGCGAGCGAGAGAGAGAGAGAGAGCACAAGTGGGGAAGAGAGGGAGAAGCAGGCTCCCTGCTGAGCAGGAAGCCTGACTCGGGGCTCGATCCCAGAACCCTGGGATCATGACCTGAGCTGAAGGCAGATGCTTAACGACTGAGCCACCCAGGCGCCCCTGTCCTAGTCTATTTAACAGCGCTGCTCTGCTGAGCTCTTCTGCTGGTCTTACCACCATGCTGCCCTGGATGCCATCTTAATGAAGGGAGAGAAATGACTGTTGCCTTAACTCATAGTTATCATTCTCTTTCTCCTTAAACCCTTTCAAGGCCAGCACCACTTAGAAATCAAACCCATCTCTGTAACCAATTTTACTGAGTGTTATCTGTCTGCTCCTAGACAAGGTATATTACCTTCAGCATGGTGAGTGAAATGCAACCTGAGTCATCTGTTGGTTGTCTATTTATATTTATCTCACCAATCCTGCTTGCCATGCCTGGTCCAAGAACCTTCAGGCACAAAGGATTAGAATTTAAAAACGTCTCTCTCCTCTGCAAGGAAGGGGTCTTGGTCTGCGTGTGAGGCAGCAGAAAGAGCATATGCTTGGATCCAGGTTTGAGTCCTCTCTGCTCTCTGCTGGCTGAGCTTATCTGAGGTCCAGTTTGTGCATCTGTAAAATGGAGCTAGTGATCCCCATGAGATACAAACAATTTCAGAGAGGCTGGAATCACAAAGAGTTGTAGTGTTTTTGTAAACGAGGAGACAGTGTTGAAACATAAAGGAAAAAAATATCACACAAAACCTCAAAGTTGGAAGAAGTAAAATGAGGTTGGTGAAGTGCTCAACTCCACCTTTGGCACATAAGCACTGGATAAATGAGAAACATTGTTATTATTCATGGAGAACACAGCATCCATTTCTAGAAGATTCAGAAAATGCACTGGTCTGCAGAAATGATAAAAGAACAGAAACCACACATCAGCTCATGTGGATGTCAAGTGGTTTTGGCCTAACATAAATTGCAGGGGATGTATGCCCATTTAATTTTTTAGTTGACAGGCAGCCATTTTTGCTTACAAGCTATCTATCTCTGTAATTTCAAACCACGGGCTGAATTCACTGAAATCTGTTTTTAAAATTACAGAAAAGAAGTCAATTTGAGAGATTTTATTGGCTGCCATTTTATTTTAAGGCTTATGAGCAACTTTAAATCTCGATATTTGGTCTGATGGATCAATAACTATTGTCTTGAAAGAAACACCACTGTTCAGAAGGGAGTCATGTAATTTCAGAGGAGAACTGATTTAAGCCTCCTGAAAAATCAGTGATGCGCCAAAGAAATCTGGACTTTTTCCTTTCTCAGCTCACAAATCACTCAGGCTACAGCCCTTCTTTCCATACTCCTGCCCCTACCTACACACCTGTCTAGCTACCAGTCTGCCAAACTAGGGGTTCCTCATCCCTCCCAGACTGCGCATCTTGGGGCTGCTAATCTTAGACCGAAGTTCTCCATTACGAACTGTCAAGCAAGCTTACTCCGGCACACGAATCATGAAAAAAAGCGTAAAAACTGTAAAAGTACATACTAAATATGTCTTCGAAGCCTGTCGCTGTACCACGGAGGGTCTGACAAACCTCTCAGCACCGAGGCGGGTGGGATGGGGGGGATGCAGACTCTGGCCCTTCAGTCCCATTGCAGAGGGTGGGAGGAGGTATGCACGGCCCCTGCCATGACCTGCACACGGCACACAAGCTCCATTGTCCCGCACACCACGCCACAGCCCACAGCTGATCTTGGATCACTTTTAGATTTACTATCCATTATGCCTCAGGCATGTCTTGCTATTCAAGGAAAGCAAGTTAATTAAAACCACAATAAAAACAGAGCAACTCAGGGGCGCCTGGGTGGCTCAGTCAGTTAAGCGGCTGCCTTTGGCTCAGGTCATGATTCCGGGGTCCTGGGATCGAGCCCCACATCCAGCTCCCTGCTCAGTGGAGAGCCTGCTTCTCCCTCTCCCTCTGCCTGCTGCTCTGCCTACTTGTGCTCTCTCTCTGTCAAATAAATAAATAAAATCTTAAAAGACAAAACAAAACAAAAAAACAAAACCAGAGCAACTCAGAAAAGGATCCTGTCACCATTTCCAATTTTCACAACATAAATGGCATCATTTACTAAACAGCCGACTTGACCTCGTCATTTGGATGTTTAATGACGTCTTGAACTTGACAGAAATAAAAATCTTCGTTTTCCCCAAATCTGCTCTTCTCAAAGCCTTTGTTTCTGTAAATGGCAACTCCATCTTCCCAGCTGCTCTGGCCAAAAACCTTGGCATTATCTCCGTCTCTTCTCTTCTTTTCATATCCATATTGTCTATAAGTAAACCTGTCATCTCCACCTTCAAAGTCTATCTAGAATGTGGTCACTGCTTCTCTGCTATTTCTCTGCCACCACGGTCTGAGTCACTGCCGCTCTTCTCTGCCTGGCTGTGATCAACTCCCAACTGCTTTCCCCACTTCCACCGTAGGCCGCCTACAGTCTGTTCTTAACATAGCAACGGAAGTGATCCTCTGAAAAGGAAAAGCAGATTATGTTGCTCCCTGCTCAAAACTCTCCGGCGCTTCCCATCTCACTCCCTTTGGTAAAAGCCAAAGCCCCATGCAGCCCTGACATCTCTCCAGCCTTGCTTCCCATCACTTTCTTCCTGGCTCATTGGGCTCCACAGGCCAAGCATCATGGCCCCAGGGCCTTTGCACTTACTTGTTTCCTCTGCCTACAGAGTTCTTCCCCCAGTTAACTGCCCTGCGGGACCCCTCATTTCTTTGTATCTCTGTTCATATGTCATCTTATTAGAGAGGCCTCCCCCATCACTGAAATAAAATCCATCCCATTCCCATCACTTTCTCTACCCCTTACTCTGACTCTTTATGTTTCTTATATCTATTTATTACCATCTGAAAAAATAATACATTTATTTGTTTATGACCTCCTCCGCCCAGTAGAATGTAAACTCCAGGAAAGAAGGAAATTTTGCCTATTTTCTTCATTGCTGTTTCCCCAGGGACTAGCCCACACACTAAGCATACATGGTAGGCACATGATAAATATTTGTTGAATGAATGAATGAATGAATGACTTGCAGAGACAGTATGAGGTGACTAATAGGCTTGAGATCTCCTTAAGGCAGGAACTGACACTTGATCATTTTGGTATGAGTAGGGGCTAGCTATATTTTAGGTGGGCTACAGACTGGGGGTGGAGGAGTGGGAAAGAAGCCCCTAATACAAACACAGTTACTTTAGATTAAGTTCCTGATTTAATTAGCTCTGGGTATATCCACAGGTGGCCATGCAGGGCAGGAGCCCAAGAACATAGGCGGCAGCTCACCAACAGCTTCCCTGGCCCCCAGGGTCCCCAACATAAATGCATAGCTGGCAATGTCTTCTGGGTCAGGAAAGCTCAATTCTTGTTACATCCCTGGCCTTTCTTGCTCAGGTGTACATCACCATTTGAGAAGGTTCTGCTCCTGTTTCTGGGGATATTTATAAACATCAGGCTTTCCTGGTTCTCAAGCCCTCAGCATCATTAAGGCCACACTATCATGGGGGGAAGGGGGTCATCCCTGAATAGGAAGGACCTCAGCGCCACCAGCTCTCCTGGGCCCACAGAGCCATTTCCCTTCAGGGGTCTCCCTCCTTCCAATTCCTTACCCTTTTATCTGGGTGTTTTGGATACTGCAATGGTTGGCAAACCGCTACAACAAATCCATTTCCAACTGGATTCCAGCTGTAACTCTGCCCAGGGTGTACCTGTGTGACTTTGACCACAGGTCACTCTCCCTCCCCCATTTTGATTCTTCTATTTGCTGATCTGAAAAAAGTGAGTAATGACGACAATACAGTAACAGTACCTGTCCAACCTGCTCATGAAGGATGTCGGTCTGAAATATAATTTTCCTGCAATACCTTTGTCTTGCTTTGGTATCAGGGTAATGCTGAGTTCACAATGAGTTGGAAAGTACTCCACTCTCTTTTTTTTAAATTTTATTATGTTATGTTAATCAGCATACAGTACATCATTAGTTTTTGATGTAGTGTTCCATGATTCATTGTTTGCGGGTAACACCCAGTGCTCCACTCTTTAAATTTTTGGAAGAGTTTAGGTAGATTTTGCTTTATTTCTTAAATTTTTTTTTTTTTTTTTTAAGAATTCACCAGTGAACCCATCTTTGCTTAGAGTTTTCTTTGTGGGGAGGTTCTTAACTATATTATCAATCTGGACTATTCTGGTTAATCATTTCTTTTTGAGTGAGCTTTGGTAGTTTGTGCCCTTCAAGGAATTTATGATTTCATCTAAGTTGCTGAATTTACAGACATAAAGTTGTTCAGAATACTCCTTTATTATTCTCTTAATAGTTACAGCATCTATTGTTCTATCACCTCTCTCATTCCTGATATTGGTAATATGTGTCTTCTTTTTCTCTGTAGCAGTCTGGTTAGAAGTTAACCCATTTAATTGACCGTCACAGAGTCAGCTTTTGGTTTCATTGATTTTTTTCCTATTGTTTTTCTATTTTCTACTTTATTGATCTCTGTTTTGATCTTTTTTATTTCCTTTCTTCTGCTTATTTTGGATTAACTTGCTCTTATTTTTCTAGTATCTTAAAGTAGAAGCTGATGTCATCAATTTGAGACCATTTTTCTTTTCTAATATAAGCACTGAATGCTACAAATTTACCCATAAGTATTGCTTTAGTGACACCCCACAAATTCTGATATGCTGTTTGCATTACCATTCAGTTCAAAACATTTCTAATTTTCCTTTTGATTTCTCCTTTGACCCATCTAGTATTCATACACGAATTACATAGTTTCCAAACATTTGGAAATTTTAAGAGACTGTTCTGTTATTGGTTTCTAAATTAATTTCACTGCAGTCACAAAACATTCTTTGTATCACTTGAATCCTTTTAAATTTATGGAGACTTGTTTTCTAACCCAGAATATGATCTATCTTGAAAAATGTTCTCTGTATGCACTTCAAAAGAATATACATTCTGCTGTTATTGGGTAGAGCGTTCTATAAATGTCAGTTGGGTCATGCTGGTGGATAACGCTGTTCAAGTCTACTACATCCTTGCTGATTTTCTGTCTAATTGTTCTATCAATTTTTGAGAGAAGAGTGTCGAAATCTCATAATTGTGGCTATGTCTATTTCCCTTTGCACTTCCATGAGTTTTTGCTTCGTGTATTTTGAAGCTCTCTTATGAGGTACATAAACATTTAGGGTTGCTATGTTCTCTTGATGAAAGACCCTTGTATTAAATGATGAAACCACCTTCTTTATCCCTGATATTCTTTGTTCTGAACTCTACTTTAACTGATATTCATATAGCCACCAAAGCTTTCTTTTGATTGGTGTTAGCATGACAGATCTTTCCTATCCTTTTGCTTTTATTTGTATCTTTATATTTAAAGTGCATTTCTTGCAACCAGCATGTAGTTGAATATTGCTTTCTTATCTAATTGGACATTGTCTGCCTGTTTCAGTTCCAATTAGTGCATTTAGTTTTAATGTGATTATTGACATGGTTAGGATAAAGTCCATCATCTTGGTATTTGTTATTTTTCTTTTTTTTTTAAGATTTTATTTATTTGACACAGAAAGAAAGAGTGAGAGAGAGAGCACAAGCAGAGGGAGAGGCAGGCCGAGGGAGAGGGAGAAGCAGGCTCCCCACTGAGCAGGGAGCCCGAAGTGGGGCTTGATCCCAGGACCCTGAGATCATGACTTGAGCCCAAGGCAGATGCTTAACTGACTGAGCCACCCAGGCGCCCCTCTATTTCTCTTTTCTGATCTTAGTTCCCTTTTCTCTCTTTTTCTGCTTTCTTTTGGATTAACCCAATATTTTTCATTATTCCATTTTGTCTCCCTTGTTGGATTAGCTATAACTCTTTGTTTTGCTATTTTAGTGCTTGTTTTACGATTTATAGGATACATTTTAAAGTTATAACAGTACACCTTTAAATGATATTATATCACTTCACAAGTAGTATGAGAATCTAATAGTAGTACATTATCATTTCTCCTCTCTGACCTTTATGTTGGCACACATTTTACTTTTACATAGGTTTAAACCCAACAATATGTTGTTATTATTTCTGGTTACACAGATACCCTTTAAAAAGATTTAAACAGTAAGAAAGAAATAGTGTAGGGGGTGGGGTGCAATGGAGTTGCGGGGGAAGAAAGAGTTTATTTACCCACATAGTTACTATTTCCAGTGATCTTCATGCTTTGTAAATGAAATCCCTATTTCCATCTGTAATCATATTTTTTCCCTAAAGGACTTCCTTTAACATTTCTTATAGTACATAGCTGCTGTGATAAATTCTTGCAGCTTTTTTTGGTGTCTGACAAGTCTCTATTTTGCCTTTATTTTTGAAAGATATTTTCACCGGGTGTAGAATTCTAGGTTGACAGTTTTTCCTTTTAGTACCTTCAAGATGTTGTTATACCATGCTCTTGCCGCTATCGTTCCCAGTGAGAATTCTGTCATCCTTGTCTTTGGTCCTCTGTTTATAACAGATTTTACTTCTCTGCTTACCCTAAAACTTTGTCTTCATTGCTGGTTTGTAGTCATTTGATTACGGTGTACAGCGGTGTCATTTTATTTTTTATTTATTTTTTTAAAAGATTTTATTTATTTATTTGACAGAGAGAGAGATAGCGAGAGCAGGAACACAAGCAGGGGGAGTGAAGAGGGAGAAGCAGGCTCCCCGCTGAGCAGGGAGCCCGATGTGGGGCTCGATCCCAGGACCCTGGGATCATGACCTGAGCTGAAGGCAGTCGCTTAACGACGGAGCCACCCAGGCGCCCCCAGCGGTGTCATTTTATTCATGTGTCTTGGATTGGGTTTCATTGAGCTGCTTGGATCTGTGGTCTTATAGTTGTCACTCCGCATGGAAAACTTGTGGCCACTGTCTTCCTCCTCCCTTTCATAGACTCCAATTACCTGCATATTTGACTGCTTAACGTTGTCCCGTAGTTCATTAATGCTCTTTTAATTTTGGAAAATTCCTTTTCTGTATTTTATTTTGGAGTAGTTTCATTTCCTACTCTTCAGTTTCACTTTTTTTTCCCCCTGCAATATCTAAGCTGCCGTTCATCCCATACACTATTTTTCACTGCAGATACTGTTAGCTTCATTTCTAGAAGTTCAGTTTGGGTCATTTTATATCATCCATGTGTCTACTTAATTTTTAAAACATATGGGATACAGGTATAACTGTTTTAGTGTCCTCTAATTCTAAAATCTTTGTCAACTCTGGGTTTATTTTGATTAGTATTTTCCTCATTATAGGCCATATTTCTTGGCTTCTTTGTATGCCTGATAGTCTTTGACTGGGTTTTACCTTGGTCCACGCTGAATATCTTTGTCTTTTTATAATCTCAAGCTTTGGTTCTAGAATGCAGTTAAATTACTTACTTTGACCTTCCTGGGTCCTAATTTATGATTTTTTAGACTAGTCCAGAGCACTGTTCAGTCTGGGACTAATTATTAGTCTTCATGAGGTAAAACTCTTTTAAGTGCTCTTACTCAATTCTCCAAAAGTTATGAGTTATGAGGTTTCCCAGTCTGAGTGGTAGAGAGTCTCAGCCCTGTGTGAGAGCTAAGCACTGTTCCCTCCAACCCTTTTGGGTGATCCCTTTCCCAGTCTCAGGAAGCTTCTATACAGGCAAGTACCCCTCTCTGCAGATCTCCAGAGCTCAATCTCCATGTGGCTCTCTCCTCTCTATGACCTGGCCCTGTGAACTCTGGCCTCTTTGGTCTCCCTGGACTCTCACACTCCCTCTCTTCACCTCAGGAAGTGCCCTGGGCTCTACCTGGGTTCCCCTCCGTACACCACAGCCTGGAAACTCTCTCAAGACAAAAGTTGGGGAAGTTGTAGGGCTCACCTCATTTGTTTCTCATCTCTTAAGGATTCCTGCCTATCACTGACTGATGTCCAATGTCTTATAAAGCATTGCTTTACAGCTTGTCCTTTGTTGTTGTTATTTCAGGCAGGAAAATGTCCCTGTTACTCCGTCTTGGCCCCCAAATAGCATTTTTGTATGTCTGTGTGTACATTCATATTGGGGGCACTATTATTATCATTACAACTAGTCCCGTAAGTGTGGTTGATTTATACTTGTGCTGACAAGCTTTCTTTCCAGAGTATATATTTAATAAATGCTTGTCAAAACGAATAGGCTATAATTGCCTCCTTTATGTTTTTGTAACTTGTTGGAGATGTAAAGGTGATCAATAGAATACTGGCCTATTATAATAATATGAACTTCTAAGTTCTTTTGAGGAAATTCAGCATATACCCTAAATCAAGAGAGTTAATTTAGCAAAAAGCAACAAGCAAAAAGAAGCATGGAACCAAGAATCTGGTAGATTTGCAACAAAGATTCCATTCAGGTTCATTCATTTGCTGAAAGCTAAACCAATGGACTGGAGAAAGCAGGTCAGAATTGTAGACAGTTCTCATTCCTACACGAATGTTGACTGCTTTCAGTCCCACCGTGGACACTCTTTACATGGGAGAAAATGACCATTTTCTCAGAGGAGAAGTTTGCACAGGGACCTTCAGACCCCAGGCACTTTAGCAGTTGGGGCTGTTGCCATCAGCTCTGTGCCCTGGAGGGGCCCCCATGCACGGCTGCCAAGCAACCCCCGCCTCCCCCGGGGAGGGTAGCAGGGAAAGCAGGCCAGCGCACCAGCTAGCCTCTGTTCGGGCTCCCTCAGCGGGGGTGGGGGGGTGCAGAGGTCAGGTCCCCTCAGAGCCAGCTGGCCGCCTCCCACATGCAAGCCCAGCAAGTCAGGCCCAACTGCCCAGTTTCCGTTCTCTGTGGCTCCATGGTCCCTGGTGCAACTTCTGGTGGAAACAAATGCAGCCGGCACAAACAGCCCCTCAATCCTCTTCTTGGCATGCTAGTGCCAAAATTCAGTTGAAGAAGTAAAAGGCAAACATTACCTCAGCTCCTGCTAGAGAAGTTGTTTGAGCTCAAAGAAACCGGAGGGAGAGAGTGTCTCCACTGCTCTGATTTCCTCACACATTTCTGCCGTCTGCAGGAAAGATCCACCAAACCCCCCCGCCCAGCCCGGGGAAAAAAATAAGAGCTCTTCAAGACATCTGCCAACTCATTTCTGGAAAGTGAAATTCCACACTGGGAATTCTAAAAAGCGTGTGTTGGGCGGGGGGTGGGGGATGTCCGGAGCACTGGGTTTAGCAACATCCTTCATGGTGACTTGGAGGCTGGCTGGGTAGGCTGGCAACAGGGGCCTGAGGCGTCCTTAGGCTCAATTCACAGCCACCTAGAAGAACAGTGGTTCCTCACCTTACTGATGCCCCGGACCCCTCTGCCAGGCTGCTGAAGCCTATGGCCACTTCTCGGAGCAGCCTTTACAATGCACAAAATAAATCAGATTATAAAGGAAACCAATTGGACTGAGATACAGTTATCAAAATAATAAACAATTTGAAATATAGTAATAGAAGAATTTCCTTATGGACACATTAAACAACACAATCTAGTGGCAGTTCTAAAAACTACCTTCATTTCAAAGCAGGGATGAATATTCATGACATTTCTAGACATCTGTAAAGTAATGTAAAAGTAAATGATTTCTTTTGGCGACAACAACCCAGGTGCTTTGTTGCCTACGGTCATAACGGCAAGGAACACCGCATTTCAGTGAGAGGCTAATGAAAGAAAAATGCAACGTTTTACCCCATTCAGGTTTACAGACCTGTCTGTGGGCCCCAGGACTCCTAGATTAAGACCTTTCTTTTCCTGAGCTGTTGGGAGAGAGCAGTGCACTGGAGACCAGGGGGCCAGGCCCCAACCTGGGGGCCTCTAATCAGCTGGGAGCCTCAAACTTTTAACCAGTAAGCTGGAGATCGAGCATCTCTTGCCTACTTCTCCACCTTCAGTGTCTTCCCGCAAAGGCTGGTGCTGGGTGGGGGTGTCCTTTGGAGTTCCAAGTACTCTGTGTCTACTCTTTTTACTGTTTTTTCTCATCTGTGGTGTAATGACCTGCTTGGCCCATCTGTCCCCACCTCTTGCACAAGGCAGCAATAATGGCTCATTTATCATTGTGTTCTTGGTGTCAAGCACAAGGCTTGGCACACAGGAGACCATTCCTATATATTTACTGACTGAACAGATGAATGGATGGATGAAGGCTGTGACCACACCTAGTTTCTCTCTCTCGTTATAAAAATATTCCTTATTTCACACCAGCAGTTTCTCAACCCTAGTTATATAAGTGAGCATTGCTTTTCGAGGTTTTAGAAACTACTGAGACCCCAGATGCACCCCAGAGACTAAGATGCCAGTGGTCTGGGGCAGCGCCCTGGCCTCTGCCTGTTTTTAAAACCACCCCAGGTACAGCCAGAGTTGAGACCCCCACAGTAGCACAGAACAGTAGCTGAAGTCAGAGTGCAGTGCTCCAGATGAACTTCTTTTCTAGAGCCAGCAAGATGAAATTAGTGCAGAATTCTGAACTCTGCGAGGGGCTAAACACATAAATTGAGTTTCTCACCCTCAGAGTCAGGTCACAGTTCTGAATCCAGCAACATCAGTAATATCTGAACTACATTCTCAGACTTAGATGAAAAATCTGGGGCTTGACAGTGAAGACCATGAAACAAATTATTGCAAACGCCACGGACAAGCACTCTGAGGCCCCACGCTCCCTCCCCTTGTGGCAAGAAGTCCTTATGAATAGGGCCCATCCTGGTTAAGCAGCACAGCTTCTGGGGGACAGATTCCTGGCTGGGTGGTTTCCTAATCTACAAAGTCGGGAGGATAATAATGATAATGAGGCCAACCTCAAGGTATTGTTGCAGGAACTGAAAGATGGTAGGGGTCAGAAGGCATTTTGCAAGTACCTCATACATGCTATCAAGATTAATTCTTTACTATCGGTATTAGCATTTAGTTAGGGTCCGTTCACTTTACTGTGTTTTTCAGATACTATGCTTTTTATGAAGTGAAGGTTGGTGTCAACCCTGTGTTGGGCAAGTCTGTTGGTGCCGTTTTTCTAACAGTATTTGCTCGCTTCGTGTGTGTGTGTGACATACTGGTAATTCTCACTAACTTTCTCATGATTATTATTATTATATTTGAATTGCGGCAATCTCATGATAAAACTTTAATGGATTAGAAGACGCTTCTCGTGAGTGAGCAAAAAAAGTGGCTTCTTGAGATGGAAACTCCTGGTGAAGATGCTGGGAAGACTGTTGAAATGACAACAAAGCATTTAGAATATTACATAGACTGAGTTGATAAAGCAGTGGCAGGGTTTGAGAGGATTGATTTCGATTTTGAAAGAAGTTCTCCGTGGGTAAATGCTATCAAACAGCATCACATGCTATAGAGAAATCTTTCTCGAAAGGAAGAGTTGATTGATGCAGCAAACTTCATTGTTGTTTTATCTTAGGAAATTGGCACAGTCACCCCAGCCTTCGGTAACCACCACCCTGATCAGTCAGCAGCCACCATGTCGAGGCAGGACCCTCCACCAGCAAAAAGAATATGACCCACTGAAAGCTTAGATGATGATTAGCATTTTTTAGCAATAATGTGTTTTTTAATTAAGGTATAAATGTTTTTTAGACAAAATGTAACTGCACACTTAATCGACAACAGTAGAGTGTAAACGTAACTTTTATATGCACAGGGAAACCAAAAACTCATCTGACTTGCCTTACTGCGGTGTTCTGGAACAGAACCTGCGCTATGTCTGAGATGTGCCTGTACTGCATTCTACCAGTTGAGTTCTTCCAGGTGGAAAGACCTTGTGGATTACGGATACCAGGTCAGACTCCCCGCATTCAAGGTCTGGCTCCACTTACCCACTGAGCCATCTTATGCAAATCCCCTAACCTTATTATGCCTTATCTGTAATAAAGGTATGTTGGGTTTTTGGAAGGTTTGGCTGAGTGAGGTAAAGCACTTAAAGCACCTAGAACATCTTCTAAAACTTAAGCTTTGCATCAGAATCCCTGGAGGGCTTGTTAAAACACTGATTGCTGGGTGCCTCTCAAGAGTTTTTGATGCAGTAGATCTAGGCTGGGAATGGAGAATGTGCACATCTAATACGCTCCTAGGTACCCATGGCATTGCTGGCCTGGGAACCACATTTTGAGAACCACTGGCTGAGAACCAAGCCTGGCATACAGTAAGCACCAACTCAGTGTTAGCTGCTATTATCTTTTCCTGGGCTCTACTTTCTTAACCGCTGAGCAAAACGCTCGTGTGCTCCAATGCCACTCGGTACTGCCTTCCTGTGGAAGCCAGTTCGAATTCTACCTGTGGAGGTTCCCAAAGTGTGGACCCAGGATAAGCTGCACCAGCACCACATGGGAGCTTACTTAAAATGCAAGGTCTTGGGCCCCAACCCAGATCTAGTGAATTGGGATTTACGGGGGTGAGGCACAATATCCTGGGCTCTAACATCCTTCCGGGTGACTCTACTACATACCGACTTTAAGAACTCCTGCTCTAGTAGAAAATCACCATGACCACTGCAACGAGCCTCCTGAAAATGGCCAGGGAGGCAGGACAGCTTAAGGTCCAGAGTATAGGTTTTGGTTGAGTTGGAGACCTGGCTCGGCTTCTTTGCCACCTTGGGGCCATGAGTTATGACACTCATTTAAGCCTCAGTTTCCCTGGCTGTAAAATGGGTACCATTAAAGGACCTACCTCACAGGAACCTCAGATGCTGCAAACAATGCATGATAACTGTTCAGGGACTGTTAATTGCCACTCTTACCCTCTTTATCATTGCTATGATGTGTCCTATCTCAAAGTGATTTGAGACAGCTTATTAAAAAAAGACAAACATATAGGTGCACAGGATAGCTAAAATAAAGCCGTTTTTTAAGAAAAGGAAGTAAAAATGTATCACACAGAAAGTGGGGAGCATGAGGGTTGAAACTGTCACTGCAATTGTCTGAATGTGAGGTTTGAACGTCCCCGAAGGCCAGAGCAGAGGGGAAATGCAGAGGTCCTACAGTCTACGGTTTCCACTGCCTTAAAAGGGGAAGGAGGCCGGCTCTTTTTCATCCCTCTGCCACCCCACCTCTAAATCTAGGAGAATCTGATCCCATAAACCTCTGCACCAAGGCCCTGTGTACCAAGAAGGGAATTTCCTCTAGCTCGCTTGCTGTACCTGTTTCTTTAATCAATTCTCATCAAGAGCCACAGGTAAAATCCTGAGATCCCAGAACATGAGAGATGTCACACTCACTTTGGGTGCCGAATATCAGGGACAGAGCGATTCAGGGAGATTTTATCACTGACGTAAATGTTAAATCCATTTTCTCGGTATGCCTGATCCACTCTCTCAGCGTCGGTCATGGGGTAAGGTCTCCCTTGTTCTCCATTTCCTAGGAGCAAAGAGCAAAGTCAATGTTGCCAATTGAATGGAATGGGGGAAGGGGGATGAAAGATCTGATTAAAGCACAGAGATCAAACTTTATACATGGATATAGAATGGACCTCCAGATTTTGCAGGGGGAGTCTAAAGAGGGGAGAGGAACGAGCATTTTTTCGGCCATGCCCATGTCACGCACTTTACAGACTGGCTCTCACGTCATTCCCACAGCAAGCTATCAGGGTGGACATGCGAGCCTTCATTCTATGGGTGGATAAACTGGGACTCAAGAAGGTTATAAGAGCAGGTTTGTGGGCTCTAAAGTCCATGCTTCCCCTACTCTGCTAAGGGCCCGAGACATCCCTGACCATGGCATCCCATCAGCTGGACAGGGGGCCAGATCTACTTCATATGAGCTGATCAACCTTGGGCCGGTCACACCAACTCCCCGAAAGGCAGCTATGCTCCATCCGGTACCCACACCCCACTGAGAAAGTCAAATGCGAAGTTGCACACATGGCAGAATTTGTAAACAATATTATGACTACTCTCTAGGTGAGGCAAACTTCATATGCAACTAAAAAATGTGACAGATGATAAAAGATGCTTTGATCTTTTAAGTCAACAAACAATTAAGATCCACCTAGCCTAGGTCTCAACTGCCTGAAAAGTGTTGCTTTGAGTCATGGATTTGGGCAGATGAAGTGCTAGCTCTGCACAGTCCATGTGGGGAAAGGGGCCCTGATGTCCCAGGAAATTATTCTCTGGGTTCCCAGGGTGCAGATGGTGAGTAGGAATGTCCACACCCACCCCTGCAATAACAGCCCAGGAATCTGCAACTGGAGAGAGTCTTGAAGAAATGGCCATAAAATCAGCTCGTTAAAAATCACCTCATCTTCCTGAGCTTGTGGTCTGAGCAACATCCTATTTACTTTGCAAAGTGCATGTTGACAACATCAGCTTGATGGGGAGTTGCAAGCTGACAGGTGGGGCCAAGGGCTGTGCCTACTTCCACCCAGCCAGATGAGAGAGGACGCTGCCATCTGTAACTCAGAAGGCTCCACGATAAGCCGCTGCTGGCTCATGCCCAGGACAGACTCCACAAGGGACACAAATGCAGCCAGCAGAAACAGGAGAGCCAGAAGCATCTGCATGGGGAGGGAAGTTTCAGGAAGGCAGCACAGGGGAGTGACTCAGAGTTCAGGCCCTAGAGTGTGGCAGAGTGCAGCCCCAACCTGCTACTCACTGCTTTGTTAAGTTATCCTGGACATGCCGTTAGCCTTTCTCTGACTGGGCTTTGCCCTACGTATTAATGGGGAAAAGAAGGTTCAATGTAATGATTAAGGAGATAATGCAGGGCAAAATACCTGGCACAGAGTTAGCACTCCACACAAGCTGATTATTATTATTCTTTTTTTAAATTATTTTGTTCTCCATTTCAAGATCAATTTTATTTTATTTTATTTATTTGAGAGAATGAGAGAGAGCACATGAAAGGGGGGAGCGTCAGAGGGAGAAGCAGACCCCCCGCTGAGCAGGGAGCCCGACGCGGGACTCGATCCTGGGACTCCAAGATCATGACCTGAGCCGAAGGCAGTCGCCCAACCAACTGAGCCACCCAGGCGCCCAGATTATTATTATTCTTAATAATGTCTCCACTGCTTACTCTTTTTCTTGCTAGTTAGCTCCATGTTCTAATAATTCTGGTAATGATAACTGCCTGGAAAATCAGCTTTTTTCAAATGTTCCCTTTCTCAGTTTAAGCAGCGCCCACCCCTACTTCATTTTCCATCACTGCTGTACAGAAAAATGCATGTCATGTTTTTAGATTTCCCTGACCATTGGTTATTATATCAGCTCTATTAGAGCCCTGTTGTAGTCTGGTTTTTTCATAATGTAATCTAAAAAAAAATCAATAGCGGTGGGTGCTTTTAACTGAGATAAAAATGAACGAAACACCGGGGCGCCTGGGTGGCTCAGATGGTTGAGCGTCTGCCTTCGGCTCAGGTCATGATCCCGGGGTCCTCGGATCGAGTCCCGCATTGGGCTCCCTGTTCCTTGGGAGCCTGCTTCTCCCTCTGCTTCTCTCTCTCTCTCTCTCCCTCTCTCTCCCTCTGTCTCTCCCTCTGTCTCTCATGAATAAATAAAAAAATCTTTATAAAAAAAATGAATGAAATACCAATCCCTATATTTCTACGGTGCTTTCCAGTATTGTAAAGTTGCTTCATACCCATCACTTTATTTGTGTCACCTTCACAACAACACCCTGAGGATGTCGGAGCAGGAAGCATGAGGCCCACAGATACATGGGGAAACCGAGGCTCCAGGAGCATGGGATCTCTCTGATGGTCACGTGGTTGGTCAGCAGTGCCAGAGCTGTCATCCTGACTCCTAGTCCAGGCTCTCTAGAGATGATTTTCCACATAATTTCTATAAACCCCAACCCTCCCCACCCCTTCCCAACTCCCCAGTATAACAGGAACTGCTCCAAAGACTAATTAGCCAAAGAAAACTTTAGCTGAAGCCTGCTAAGTCCATTCGACCTTGTGGCTACAGAGCTGGGTAGGGGTCGACTCTGTCCTCCAGACCTGGGTTCGAGTCACAAGCCTGCATCTTTCTCACTGTGTGACTGCAGGCAGATCACCCCACATCTCTGAGCTCCGGGTTCCTTCTCATCAAATGGGCCACAAAGGGTGACTCGGGGTTTCCCTGAGAAAATGTGCAAAGTGTGGAGCATGGGCCTTGCTTACCGCAGGTGTTTAATAAATGTTGGCTCTTACCATGACTGCTCCTCATTTTAGTGGTAAAATAGCTCATCAGGGGGGAGACATTGTTTATCACCCAATAAAGGTGGTGGGGACAACTCCTGAAGGCAGTGGATCTGGTGATGTGAGTGGAGAAAGGGATCAGCTAGCAGGTGAAAAGGGTGACCCCCAAGAAGCAGGGGAAGGGATAACGCCAAATGGAGAGGGAGTGAAAAGGAGATCCAGACACGCCTGCTAAACATGCACACGCGAGTGCACGCATGCGTACGTGCCCTTCACAGGACCCTCCAGTGCTCAATACTGTTCTCCATACCTACGCGCTGGGCGTCCCTCCTGATGGCTTCTTTGTCATGCCAATCCCTCAGCTTTTGCCCATCTTCCACGAAAAATATCTTCTTCTGCTGATTGTGGGAGCCCTTAAAAAAAAAAAAGATAAAAACAGTGAAAAGGAAGGAAAGGGAAAATAAGTTGAATAACAGAGACCCGTAAATTGCACTATCTACGGGAGCTTTTGGTCTGTCATCATCTGCTCATTTATGAATTCCCTCAATCTACCTTTGTTAGAGCTGCCATGTGCCAGTCAGGTGGGCAAAGGTCAGATGACAGGTACACACTGTCCACCCTCCTGGTACTCAGAAACTAGCAGGAGAGAAAACAGATGGACAGACAGTCCTTTCCCCCAAGGGAGAAAGCAGTAAGTGTAGCTCCATCCAGTAGAAATATGGGAGCCACAAATGTGAGCCACATGTGTAACTTTAAATTTTCTAGTATTCACACTAAAAAAAATAAAAATAAAAAACAGATGAATCAGTTTTGATAATATATTTTACTTAACCCAGTATATTCTATCTAAAATATTATCGTTTCAACACACAGTGTAAAAAATCACTGAAATGTTTTACATACTTTTTTTTGTACTAAGCCTTTGAAATTCTTTTCTTTTTTAAAGATTTTATTAATTTATTTGTCAGAGGGAGAGAGGGGGGGAGTGAGCACAAGCAGGGGGAGCGGCAGGGAGAGGGAGAGGGAGAGGCAGGCTCCCTGCTAAGCAGGGAGCCTGATGCGGGGCTTGATCCCAGGACCCTGGGATCATGAACCTGAGCCACCCAGGCATCCCCTAAGCCTTTTGAAATCCAGTATGTGTTTTACACTTGTATTCATCTCAATTCAGACCCTTCCAGGTGGCTCATGGCTATATACTGGGCAGGGCAGGTAAGTGAACCTCAAATCAGAGGCCTGGAGAAAGGGCTATAGGAGTTGACTTTCACTTGGGAGAACGGGGGAAAATTTCACAGACTTGAGAGCATTTGGGCTAAGCTTTGGGTAAGCAGAAATGAGAGGCAGGGCAAGACTCCCAGGTGCAGTGGAGAGTGGCAGAGCTGGGCTGGGCCTGAGGAGCTCTGAGCTCAGGAGCAGAAGTTGGGTTTTGGTCACTTCTATAGTTCCAATGGCCCAGTCCCAAAGAGGGTGAACATTCGGCCATTGTGTGTGGAATGTATGAACAAGCAATTGGATGGCTGAAAGAATAGGGGAATATACAGCAGTCACAAGAGAGCAGTCCCCAGGGGCTGGGCTCTGAAGGGATTTATTGTGTCTGGGAGGTAAGTCCATCCTGGTGGGCCTATTAGGAAGCAGTTTCCCTAATTAAAGGAATTTCATTCCAGTATCTGGGGTCATCAGAAGGTGCCAGATGCTTCCCCATGCCAAGAGTCAAGTCTAAAGACTTGGCCCCGGGGGCTCAGTTAGAGTCTTCCCCAGGTAACACTGCACCACATGGCTGTTTAAATATCTTCCTGTGTTCATGTAAATGAGAATGGCTTTCCACATCACCTTGCCCATTAAAAATCCTGCAGACTTATTCTTGCCACTGTGGCACGCAAGATCCAATAGTCCTATTTCCTATGTAATTAGCTACGAAGGCCCTGAGCATGTGGCATGCTGCAACATTAGCACTAACAAGAAGCCACCAGAATAAAATCATCCCCAAGCCTGTTTATTAAGTCTCTGGCTGATCCTTGTGTTAGCAGATTTTCCACAACGGCTCAATATCCTTATATCAGCTCTAATGATAATAACAATCCTTTGCGTTCCCTCTCCTACAGACCTCTCTGAGCTGTGAGGAGAAAATTCTGAAAGTTAGCATGCCAGATGTGTTGGTCAGAGAGGGAAAGAAAACTGTGAAAACAAAGCCCACGTGCCTACGAATGGTTCGCGGGGGTTCTCAGAAATCACAGAAGCTGAGCTGGAAGTTCCTCCAGCAAGTTTCAACTGTGTTCAGCTACATTTCTACAGGAGACACTCAGCACATCCCCACTGGGGACGCAGGCATGACAACACAGATCCTGTATAAGTGTTCATGGGGTTTACAGCCAGATCCGTATCTCTCAAAGGGTGGTTTTTGGGAGCCCTGGCCCCACCTTGAACCTATTAAATCAAAGTACCTGGGGGGGGGGGGTGGAAGGCCAAGATGTGTTTTAAACACAGTCCCCAAGTGATTCTGATTCACAGTGAACCTGGAAAAACCACTTGTCTAAATCCAGCTGCCTCGATTTACAGATATGAAATCTGAAGTTAAGAGAATAGAACAGATTTGCCCTAAATCCCATAGCTTGCCAGCCCCAAAGATCAAACCAGATCTGGCTGTTCTCTCTCTGGGACAGACTGTGAGCTTCTGGAAGGCAGGGGCATGCCCTTGTTTTGGGCATTTGGCCTATTCCTAGGCTAATATCTGGCCCATCTTAGGCCCTCAATAAATATCAGCTGAATGAGTGAATGGCTGCTCATCAATGGGGCAGGCAGTCTAGTTTAATGACTCAGAGCACTCTGGTTTCAGAGTTGAAAAAAACCTAGGTTTCACTTGCACGGCAGGTGCACCCCAATTTCCTTGACTGATAAACAGGAAAAACTAACAGAATAACTATAACCTGTGGGTTGTTGGGAGAACGAACTGAGCTAATCAACACAAAGCATCTAGCTCAGTGTCTGGCACAAAGTTAGGCCTTCTCAGTAAAGGTGGTCTATTAATACATTATTTTTAGAGAAAGCTTATGATCCAGTGCTTATGATGGGCACGTCAGGGGGAAAAGAAGAGGGATGGGGAATCAAATAATAAAACTGTAAGCCTTTCAGAGGCAACCTAATACCTGAGCTGATTCAACTGGCCATTGCTGATAACAGGATTTAGAGAGTCTCCTCATTCACAGAAGGGCATGTGCCCATGTAGAAATTCTTCAGACAAAAACAAAGTTCCTAGTTAATAGTGGCATTCTGCGACAGAAAAAACGTCACAAGACTTTCAGCAACAACAAAGGCACAGACGACACTTCTCAAAAGACAGCAATTCCTATGCAATGGCAATCATTTAATAATGTGCAAGAAAGCATGTCTGGATTTTCAATCCAGAGGTAGCTGTAAGTTTCTTTAATTCTGTAGACTGAAATCTTCGTCTATAAAAGCTGTGACTGTTTCGCCTCAGCATCCATCTTTTGCCCTTGGTTTCCAGGGGTCCTGCTGCTACAGGAAGCAAAGGGTTGGGAGAGCAGGGCAAGAGAGGCCAGGGAGAGTCTGTGAAGGAGGCTGGCAGAATTAACATGGAAATCCCATTAAACAATAAACTGGAAATGGATTTTGAATGGCTGGTCTAAACTGTTTCTGGTATCTGTGTGCTTTTACCTAACATTCCACGGGAAGAATCGATTAGTGTTCAAACAGCCACATACTCACACACACAATGGAATTTTAATCTTTTGTTTAATCACTATTTAGCGTGCCTGAAACCCTTTGGAAGGAAGAAAGGAAGGTGGTGAAGTAAGCCAACTGTACTCTGGCCAAGGAGAAAGATCTGTTGAAGTGCATGCTCGATTCCCAACATGGCAGCCACGGCAACTCCTGCTCAGAGGAACCAGGCACCTCTGGCTGAGCTGGCCAGTGTCTTCAAAATATGGAAAAAGGGCTATCCACTCTAAAACTGCAATGCTGGAAGTTAAACCAAGCAGGTCATCTGCTTCATCTAGGGTCTGAGGATATATTACAGACCAGATTCTGCTGCAAGTTTTAGCATGGCTTCTTCCCCCAACACCCCTCACAACTAACCCTACAAAGGTGCTAGAATGATTTTCCTTTGAGGTTTAGATGACTTTATATAATTCTAAACATTTGTCTATCTGCTAAGGAGATTATTCTAATAATCTTCACATGCGTACACACACACGCATATAGCAAAGCATTCTCTTCAAGGTTGCTTGCAAGGTTGTATTTCAAAGATGGCCAAGTACAGCTTAATTTAGCTGAAAGCATAAAGTTACTTTAAGCAAGGGAGTTTGGGCAATTGGATAAATGTACTTCCTTTATGAGTTTTGAGGACATAAGCTGGATTGTTTTTATGTATTCATTCATCTAACAAATAAGGATGACTTTGTTGATAAACTGAGGACCTACTATGTACAAAGAAATGTGGGGGAGACAGAGATAAATAAGACAGTCCCTGGATTCAACAAATAGTATGGATATGAGACAAGTATTTAAGAAAGGAAAAAAAAAAAAACCTGCGACACTAACATTAGGGCCCTGAAAGTTGTATGGATAAATTCCTGATATTTACAAGAGCACAAGATTAAATTCTACCTGGGACCATCAGGGAGGGATTCCTACAGAAGCAGAGTCTTTGAGAGCTGCCCGAAAGAATGGGTAGGATTTTGATGGGCAGCAATGGGGCGTCAGAATCTAGCTGGAGGAAAAGCATATGCAAAGAAATGGATGTTATGAAATAATGGACAGATTTACTTAATGGCAAGGAGCCTGATTTGGCTGGAGTGAGTGGGATGCAAAAAAGAGTCATGAAGGGTGCCTAGGTGGATCAGCTGGTGAAGTGTCCAACTCTTGATTTCAGCTCAGGTTAGGATCTCAGGGTCACGAGATCGAGCCCTGCATTGGGCTCCCCACTCGGCGAGGAGTCTGCTTGGAATTCTTTCTTCTCCCTCGGCCCCTCCCCCCACTCATGCATGCTTTTTCTCTCTCTCTCTCTAAAATAAATACATCTTTAAAAAAAAGGTGAGGGGGCGCCTGGGTGGCTCAGTCCTTAAGCGTCTGCATTCGGCTCAGGTCATGATCTCAGGGTCCTGGGATGGAGCCCCACATTGGGCTCCCTGCTCTGCGGAAAGCCTGCTTTTCCCTCTCCCACTCGCCCTGCTTGTGTTCTCTCTCTCTCGCTGTGTCTCTCTGTCAAATAAATAAATAAATAAATAAATAAATAAATAAATAAATAAAATCTAAAAAAAAAAAAAAAGGTGAGAGTCATGAACCATGAGGCCAGGAAGTCTAGGCCAGAATCTGAGGGCCTTACACTGGAGCTGTTTAGCAGGTGGGAGCCACAGAAGGTCTCTGAGCAAGGACTATCTATCCACTTGCAGTTAATCTCAGAATCCTCCTCTCCCTGGGAGAGATGGCAGAAGAAAGATCTTGTTTTCATTCAGAGGAAATGTTCCCTCTTTGTGGGCTGAGGACCACTCTCATTCTGGCTTCCCACAGGTCAGACTTAAATGGGGCTGACTGAACCCTAATCCCAGTAGATAGGGTGGCCGTTCTGAGACCTACCTTTCACCACAACCGGTACCAAGCTGTACGAGAAAACAATCAAACCTAAAGGGCACTGTTTATGGGGGGACGGAGATGCTACAACCCAGCAACCACAAGACTGCCTAAGTCTGCTAAGCCCAGGTCCCTCAAGTCGGCTCTTCTACTCAGCAAGTGGGTGTGTCCATTTTCCTCGCTCGGATAACTCCGTGGTCTCAACACCAGGTTGCTGGAATCTGAAATCTAGAAGGGGCTCCATTTCCTAAGAGGGCAAGGTCATTCACAGACAGGAACCACTGTTTAAAAAGGCTGATCCTGTACTTCCAAGGGCAGAGCCATACCACCTGTCCAATTCACCCTCTGTTTTGAATAGATGGCTCTAGAAAAGGGCATTTGCTACTTAAGGTGTGAAAGCTCATTAAGAGACTTTTTCAACAGCAGAGAGAAAAATAGCCAAGATATTTTGTAACGTCCATTATCTAAAGGGCAAATGGAATCTTTAGTAACTTTTCCATTCTAAAAGAATGATATCAACTTGTACAATTTTCTTCAGAGGAAGTTCCCATGTTTTATCACTGGGGGTGTGTGTGTGGGGGGAACAATACTCTGGTCAATAGTTTGATAAGATTCACTTGAGTCTCTCACCCGTCCATCCACCCATCCGTCCACCTGTCTGTCTACCCATCCATCTATCCACTTAAATGTTTAATGAGTACAACCACATGCTAGGCTCTGTGCTAGGTGTCCAGGATATTGGCAAGTAAGACAGCCAAGGTCCCTGCTCTCATACAGCTTACAGTATCATCTGTGGCGGGGGGAATATACACTTGATTCCGGAACCACAAATAAATTAAAACAGCTACAATGACATGTGCATAAAAAAAAAAAGTACACGGTGCAAAGAGAGTCCCTTTCTTTCAGATCAGATCAGGAGGGTCTGATCTACTCAGCAAAGTCAGGAGAGGCTTCCTTGAAGAAAGAGAGGGAGTATGATTAGGAGTTAATTCAACAGAGAAAGGAGAAGAGCATTCCAGATGGAGGGAAAAAAGCAAGGCTGTGCAAAGGCCCTGTGGCTAGGCAAATATGAAACAGAGGCGGGACTGAAAGAAGAGCAGTGTGTATGGCACACAGAAGAGGAGGGGAAGCCTACTGGGGATGACAGGTGGGCAGGAATAAGGACTTTGTTTGTCCAAGTATTTTATATAATAATGAGGTGGCAGGATCAGGCTGCATTTGGAAAGTTCTCTTGCAGCCAAGTGGAGAAGGGATTAGGAGACCAAGAAGGGTGGAACTAAGGGAAGAGGCTATCATAGTGTATGTGTTGTGTATAGGCAGAGATGATGCCGGCATGGACTAGGAAGACAGAAGTGGGGATGGACACAGACAGATTTTTTTTTTTTTAATAGAATCACGAGGGTTCTGCAGGTCTGCAGTCAAGAAATGCAGCCTGAGAACATGGACACTTGGGTGATAAGTTTATCTTTAAGGTCCGTAAGCCCAAAGTCCCGTGGATGCAGGTGGGGCTGACCTGGGGCCTGAGCCCAGACCTCCCCTCACCTAGCCTGCTGTTTGTTTCATGACATGTTACTTCCAAGTCTGAGCCCTGTTCATAGACAACCAGTCAGGGAATCAGCCCTAATAAGAATTGTATCGTATGTCTATTAAGCTTCAGGAATTAAATGACATGAAGTCAAAAAGAAAGAGAAGCAAACAGTAACTCGGGAGGCTGGAAATCCTCCCATCCCCATGCTTGGTGCACCTGTGCCACGGAAGGTGTCCCTAGAGGCGTCATAATCCCCAGCCTCAGGGATGCGAGCACTTTGGTGTTGAGTGAGCTTTCTCTCAGAAGGTAAGTATTTTCACTACCTCAGAAGGCACTGTGAGGACTTCAACCAAGGAAATTGTCATCGGTTTTAATGCCAGAGAAAAAACTGCCTAAACTGAACTTTTGAGAGCTGCTGTGTCATTATATTCCATGGGCAATTGTCAATGGTGATTCTGATTTTATGTTATTTCCCCCTAAAGTGGTGAGTTTATTATAACCTAACCCTTTCATAAGATAAGACTTTACTATGTTATTATTGTCATTATAGCCACTTTGAAGATGACAAAACTGAGGCTTGGAGTGAAAATCAATATGAAAGTGTTTTACAAACTGCCAACCACCCCATGAGTATAATCATCACAACTAATGGTTCTTTCTACACACATCTGCCCACTCCTTCCCACGTCTCGGAACATAGTCAGTTCTCAGGAAAGAAAAACCCGCTGGAGTGAATCATACTTCTGCACCTTGTTCACAAGGGGTCTTGAAAATCTCAGTCTCGCTGATAAGTGATCAACCACAGGGAAGTCTCTAAAACGTGTTCTCAGAGGCTTGGTGGATCGAGCACAACAGAGGGTCATTACACTGCTCTGCAGAGCAGATGTGGATGTGTAAAGAGGAAGGCAGGCAAAACTGGCAAGCTGAAGAGAAGGCAAGTTCCAAGCTCTTGGGGGTTGAAAAATGACAGCAAACACATCCTACTCGTCTCCTACTTGGGGAATTAGAACTGAAACGCCAAGCAATATAGTAGTTGCTCTATTAGTAGTAATAATTACAATCAGGATCCCCTACATTCTGAAGACAGCAAAACAAAGTGCGTAAGAGCACCTGCTTTGGAGTCAGAAAGACCTAGGCTTGTGTCACAGTTCTGCTTTGCTTGCTAGCTGTGCCACCTGAGGCAAGTTACATTGTTTTCCCAAGCCTTGGTTCCTCAAGTATATAATGGGGGATATTAACAGTATCTGGCATAAAGGTTATTGTGAGGATTAAATGAGATATAGCCACAAAGGTCTTAGCGGCGTTTGGTATTTAGGAAGCACTAAAAGTCATAGCTATCATGATTAGTTATTATTTGGATAGTACTTTGCAGTCTACAAAGCATTTTAATATATACTATCCTCTTTCTTCACTACAATCACACCAGAATAAAGGCAGGCATCACCAACCTATCCTAATGCTCTTCCTTGGGGACCCCAGACTCTGAGAATCCTTTCAATACTGTGCTCCAAGCAGCCCTTCACAGTGAGCCAGTGATGGCCAAAGGATAGGACCTATCTGCCATGCCTGCCTCGAGCTGGAAGAGTGAACTCCCAAGTACACCTGGTAGGCGGTGATCCGATGGTTGATTGCTACAATCTTAGATCTTCATTCAGGCTGGATGACTATTCACCTTTGTAAAGATCCCCCAGGGCAGTGGGGAGGGGAAATTGGGGAAAGCAGAAGGTGACTGAGGCTGTCCCCTCCTCTGGTGCTGCCCTCCCCTCACTCACAACTGCCAGGGCCTTCCCATGTGCCATGCCCCGGAGTCACAGAACCTAGATGCTGAATGGGAGCGGAGATGCTGTCTCCTGTGATGGTTCACTGGACCCAGTAACTCTTTCTTTGCTGCAGCACATGTCTGGTCCCTGAGATTGGCTTGGGCACTTAGGAGAGTGCCTCTATACAGATGGCTACAGTTATTAGAAAATTCCTTCTGGTACTTACTCCTTGGGCTCCTTCCTGGCTCACAAGGAGTCCTGGACTGGACTATGATCCTGGCCCCTCCATCTGCCATCTTGGGACCTCTGAACTCTTTTCCATTTCTCTTGGGGTGGGAGCTACAAAATGCTCTGAACCTCCTTGAGAAGCATCCCTACCACCTCCCTGTCCCCTCCCTTACTCTCACTCTGTCATTCTTGTTCTTACATACTGATCTCTTAGACATACAGTGGCCCAGGCGGGATACATGAGGTATAGCCACAACAGCACACAGGATGGTGTTCTCAGAACACACGACGTTGCTATGAAAGTAGACAGTCCCTATCGGAACAAATCCCAGCTCTCAGGCAGGCCTTCCCTGACCTCCCTGACTAGATCATAATCTCTAAGTGTGCCCCGATAGCATCCTTACCGCTCCTTTGTGATTTCACATTCATTTGGGTGATTATTTCATTACTGTCTGCCTCTCCCCAAACTGTGAACTCCATCATGGTAGGAGATAGCAATTTTTGTTGAATGAATGAATGAGCGGAGACATCTTTTGTTTTATCTTTTCTAGAGGGAGGAAGGTCATCCATGATTAGACATGTCTAATATAGACACAAGGATTTAATACCATAAAGGGGTTCTGGGGATTAACTTTATCCTTTGACTAAAAGGTTTCAGGGCAACTTAATGGGCTACAAGACTAAAGAGAGCTGGCTTACCTAGATCGTGAAATGATTTCTGAAAGATGCAACATACTGAACTCTTCTACCTTCTTCCTTCATTTTCCAGCTGTTTCCTCTCTGGATCCCTAACATTAAGGTTTGTGCACAAATTGCTGTACATTCCCCAGGAGCTGTTCTCTTTTTCTGCCACAGTAATGAGAATTTTAGCTGGGAATAGGACTTCTCAGAATAAAGGTGATATTTCCCAGACATACAGCCTGGCAGCCAGCTGTGGCCTGACTAGGTCCTCTCTGATGAGATGTGAGTGCAGGTGTTGTGCGGCAGTCCATGGAACCCACCTGAAGAAACCTTGATTCCTTCTACCTTGCTGCCTAGAATGCAAGCGCTACCAGGCTGGGTCCCGAGACAGAGGTCCATACCCTAGAAAAATGATGAGGATTCTGGTGGGAAGGAACCTGAGATTCCCGAGGACTTTAGGGAGCAGAGCTGTCACCTCAGTCCTGGACTGCACACTCCCAGACCTTCTTCTCTTGAGGCTTGAAAGCCTGAGAAATAACATTGTGTGATGCAGAAGACCCTGAAGGAGGATTCAGAAGTCCTGGGCTTTAGACTTCTGGCTCTACATTTATGAAGAGTGGCACAGTAGGCAGGTCCCTTGTCTTTCTGAGCTCCATTCTTTTACTGTAGAAGGGAGTTCAAAATAGTATCTGTCTACAACATGATTCTGTAAAAAATGCTAAGGAATCTACAAAAAGGTAGTAGAAGTAGTGAGTTTAGCAAAGTTACAGGATACGAGGTGGACAAATGAAAGTCAACTGTATTGCTAAATACCAGTAATGAATCATTGGAAATTGAAATAAAACACAGCATTTACAATGGCAGCAAAAATATTAAATAGTTGAGGGATTAATTTAACAAAAACATGCAAGACCTACATACTGAAAACTACAGAACATTAATGGAAGAAATCAAAGCTCTAAATAAATGGGGAAATAAATGCAGAGATACGTCATATTTATAAATCAGAAGACTTGATATTGTTAAGATGTCAATCCTCTAGCTGTAGAATCAGTGCAATTTTTGTAGAAATTGGCATGCAAGGGACATAGAAAACTAGTCAAAACGATTTAGAAAAAGAGGAACAAAGTTGGGGCGCTTAATATCTACTAATTTTAAGGCTTCCTCTAGGTCTACAGTGACTAAGAGAGTATGGTACTTGAGTAAGGAAAGACATGTGATAGATGGGAGCCAAATGGAGAGTCGAGATATAATCGTCAGTTGACGCTGATCAGAGGTGCAAAGGAAATTCAATGGAAAAGGATAATCTTTTCAACAAATGGTGTTAGAATCACCAGATATCCACATGCCTAAATATAAACCTCAATCCTTACCTTATGCCATACACAAAAATTAACTTGAAATGGACCACTTACTTAAATGTAATAGCCAAAGCTATAAAATTTGTACAAGGAAATATGTGAGCAAACTTTAGTAATCTAGGTTTAGGCAATGGTTTCTTAAATAGGACACAAACAGCGTAATATATGGATAAATTGGAATTCATTACAATTTAAAAGCCTTCACTCTTCAAAGGGTAAGACACAGACTAAGAGGATATATTTACAAAACACATATCTGACGAAGGACTTATATTCAGAATGCATACAGCATATGTTACAGCTCAACATCATTAGTCATTAGGGAAATGTAAATCAAAACTACCATGAGATACCACCTTACACCTACTAGGATAGTGATAATTTAAAAAAAAAATGGAAGATAAAAAATGTTGGCAAGGATGTGGAGAAACTGGAACCCTTGTACGTTGCTAGAGAGAATGTAAAATAGTGCAGCCACTGTGGAAAGCAGTTTGGTGGTTTCTCAAAAGGTTAAACACAGAAGTATCCAGATGACCCAGCAATAACACCCCTAGGTACATATCCAAAAGAACTAAAAGCGGGGACTCACGTAGGTATTTTTATGCCAATGTCCATTGCAGCATCATTCACATACTCAAAAGGTGGAAACGACTCAGGTGTCCTTCAACAGATAAAGGGATAAACAAAACACAGCACATACACACAACGGAATATTTTTCAGCCATAAAAATTTTAGGAATGAAATTTTGATATGTTCCACAATGTGGATGGACCTTGAAAATATTACGCTTACTGAAATAAGCCAGATACAAAAGGATGCACATTACATGATTCCACTTACATGAGGCATTTAGAATAGGCAAATTCACAGAGACAGAAAGTAGACTAGAGCTTACCCGGGGGGAAGAGGGCAGTTAGTGCTTAGACGGAGTCATTATTGTTGGGGATGATGATAAAGTTTTGAGTAGAGTGTTAATGGTGATACAACACTGTGATGTCTTTAATGCCACCGAACTGCACCTTACAAATGGTTAAAATGATGAATATTATGTGTCTTTCTCCACATTAAAAAGAAATACCTCCCTCATTCTCCCCCACCCCCCCAAAAAGCAAATTCTTCCCATTTTCAACCCTTACATATTCCAATAACTCTCTTGGAAATTCACAATGGATGTTATCGTATTTAGGCTCTGTAAAGTCTCAGAGGAAAGAAAGCTACCTAACTTTGTTTAATTTAGCATTTCACCAGTTTGATAGGAAGTTCCCCCCACCCACCCACCCACCCCACCTGCTTGCAAATGATTAACACCCTGAGGAACTCAGGGACCCTGTTTTGAAACACTATGCTAATGACAGGGTTTATGAGGAAGAACACAACATGATTCCTCCCCTCTGCAATGTGCAGTCAGTTTTTTGGGTTTTACTTTGAAGCATGTAGACATGGAACAATGACAAAGATTTCAGACTGACATACGGACTTGGAAGGAGGGAAATCAAGTTTATGATCATCTTAAGATTTTCGGAAAGAAAGCTTTAGTCACCTGCTGAAGCCTCTGATATCTGTGTCTACTCACCCATCCATTCATCCATCTGATAAACATTCATTGTGTAACTACTATTCGTTGGCCCTGGGTTAGGTGCTTTGGGGAATATCATAAAAGACACAGTTTCTGTCTATGGTGTAGCCAGATTTGATATCATTTCATTCTAGATTTTTTTTTTTTTTTAATTTGAGAGAAAGGGCACAAGCAGGGGAGGGGCAGAGGGAGAGAGAAAGGGAGAAAGAGACTCTGCTGAGCAGGGAGTCCTGGTGCAGGATTCCATCCCAGGACCCTGGGATCATGACCATGAGCCGAAGGCAGACGCTTAAACCGACTAAGCCACCCAGGCACCCCGAGATCATTTCATTCTAAAAATTGCTACTGGGACCTGGAAGGAGAACCATGAATTATTGTAGCGTAACTGTTCTGGAAACAGTTCTGCAGAGGGCACTGGGGATGAGCACTGAAGGATGAGCACAATGTGGGCTGGTGAAGGCACCACCAAAGCAAAGGTGATAAGTTTGCCCAGGAATGTCCCTCACACAGAGGAGTACAGATCATTTTAAAAGCCTGGCTTCTTAGAACTGTGGTTGATGGATCACTTTATGTTTTCTGAATCATTTCTCATATGTAAATTTCTCCAAAAACCCTTGGTTGGCTCAAGAAACAATGTATTTGAAGTTGGAACTGAGGCTCTCGTTTTTTCCTCTAGAGAATTCAGGAAGATTTCTCAGGATGACTGCGGTAAACTGATCGAAAAAGTGGCCCGATCCTCCACCCCTCCCTGTGTCCACATCCTCTGCAGTGGGGCCCTGAGGCTCCTCTCATTAACAGGTGGAATTAACTGCCCCAATGAGGCAGAAGGGACAGTGTGTCCATCGTGAGCCTAAGCCTCAAAAGAGGACTTACACTCTTTCCAGCCTGGGTTTTGTTCTTCTGCCTCCTTGAAGGAACAGCCCAGGCTAGTATGCGATAGTATGCTAGAGGAATGTGAGGGGCGAGTGGAAGATGAGACACATGGAGAAGAACTGAGGTCAACTTAGACAGAGAGCCAACCCCCAAAGATACAAAAGCCTGGCCAATGCCAGCAGAGCCACCCAGCCTGCCCACAGCTAACCAGAGACACATGAGACAGCGCAGCCAAGAACACAGACACCACCTAACTGATCTGTGGACCCGTAAGGGATAATATATGGTTGCTGTTCGAAGTCACTGCCTGAGGTTGGGATAGGTTTTTGTTTTGTTTTGTTTTTGGTGGTAACAGAAAAGCGATAAATAACCTTTGAGAGGATTCAGTTCAGTTCTGTTTACATCCAAAGGTGCCAAAATAGAAACAAAAAGGAATCCTGTTCTCCTGTCTCGTTTTTTTTAAAAGATCCAAATCATACCTGTATTCTCAAGCTCAATTCAAATGCCAGATCCTCAAATACTGTACCCTCATCCATTCCCTTCCACTTAAATAATAATCTCCCTCCACTAACCTCTCACTGCACTCTCTCTACCCCTCTCTTTTTGGAAGTTAGCCCTGCAGGTCTCCAATTACAACCATTTGTACACAATGTCACTCCTTTCCACCAGATTCTAAACCAGTGCTTCCAAACTCTCTGTGATGAAGAACCACTTTGTTTTAATTTCCAATTCATTGTGAACCAAACCATCTGTGGTAGGCAGAATTCTAAGAATGACATCCAATGACCCTCATCCTGTTACATTCCTCTCCCTCTGAGTATAGGTGGAACCTGTGAATACAAAGAGATGTTCCTTCTCTGATTACACCGCGGTACAGGCCAAAGATTATCCAGGTCAACATCATCTAATCACACAAAAAAGCACAGCGTTTCTTCCATCTGGAAGGAGGAGAAGTCAAAAGGACTCAAAGAGTGAGAAGAATCTGACGGGGCATCAGGCAGAAGTGTGAAGAACTCTTATAGTCTAGTCTCAGGAGTCACACTGCATCTCTTCTGCCAGACTCTGTTGGTTGAGGTATTAGCAAAGGTCTACCGAACTTCAAAGGGAGGAGACATAGATTCCACCTTTTAATGGGCTTGTGGAAAAAGGTTTTAGAAGTATTTGTAGAAGTATTAGAAGTATTTAGAAGTATATAAGATTTTGTTACAGCTACCTTTGGAAAATATAATCTGCCACACTATACAGGGGTGCATTAGTTTTGTTTTGCAACAATTACCACACACTTAGTGGCTTAAAACAATACACATTTATTAGCTCATAGTTTTATAGGTCATGAGTCCAAGCCGACTTAATGGTTCTCTGTTTAGGGTCTCACAAGGTCACAACCAATGTGTCAGCCAGTCCAGGCTCTTTTCTGGAGGCTGTGAGGAAGAATCCACATCCAAGCTTATTCAGGTTGTTGGCAGGTAGATTGTAGGATTGCGGTCCCTGTTTCCTCACTGGCTGTCAGCCAGGGGTTGCTCTCTGCTCCTAGAGGCCACCCGCACGTGGCCCTCCAGTCTTCAATTTCTGTATTTCTCTCATGGTGAACTGCCGCCATTCTGCAGACTACACTTTGAGAGGCATCGCCGTTAAACATCTCTGGGCCAAGCCCATTCTTACTCACCTCTGCATCCTCCCAAACGCCTGTTAGAATTCCTGGAAATAGGAAGAACTCAGTAAATGTTTACGGACTGAGTAGAAGACCCAAAGGAAGCCATGGCTGAAAGCTCAACTCTCTCACGTTATGGATGGCAATGTGGCAGTCCAGAGAAATGAAGGGATAAGCTAGTGGTAGAGCTACGAAGCCTAATCTAGGCTTTGCCAACCCAACTACCTATGTGTAAAGAGGGGTTGTCCAGGTATGAGACAATATGGAAGGAAGGAGGCTGGCGAAAAGGCAAGTGTATGCATGCCCACGTAAGGGAGGGGGGCAGCTGCCAGCTGAGTGCCACCAAGTAAGGGCAAGTGAAGACAGATGTTCAGTTTTTAAAAAGAAGCTGGAGAATTCAAGTTTCTCGACACTATTTCTTAATTTTTGATATGCTATCTAGATAAAGAAATATGTTTGCATGCTAGATTTTGTCCAACAGGTCAACAATTTGCAATTCCTGAGCATCTCTCATTTACAGGTAATGAAACTAAGGTCCTGAGAGGTTATAGATTTAACCAAGAACAGACCAGAAGAGGTGGTGAGGTTATTCCTGACTTGCCCAGGAATTCGGGGATGATGATGATGATGATTGGTATTACCAATATTCACTGAACACCTACTATGGGCAAGGCACTATGCCAAGCACTTGGGCTTACAATCTCATTTAATCCTTTCAATAGTCTTAGAAAGTAGGTACCAGGATTTCTTTTTATAGATCCAATGAGAGACTCAGAAAAGTTAACTTGCCCAAAGTATAGTGTAAGTAAGCAGTGGGTCTGTGTTCAAATCAAATGTTTACAAGGGAAACGGGTCTTCTACCATCCCACATCACTTCCCTGTCCCTTCAGCATCCGATCAAAGCTCCCAGGTTGCTTTACCTGGAATGGCTACAAAACCCACCCATTAACATCTGTCTATGATTTCAAGCCAGTAGTAGCAATCTGAGGGTGACCTGTTTCCTGTCCCCCAGAGTCTGAGTGACACTGAGCCTGGGCACTGCTCATCCTTCCCAACTGCTGACTCCCCAGCAGGGCAGGGTGTGTGTGTGTGTGTGTGTGTGTGTGCGTGTGCGTGTGCGTGTGTGTGTGCGTGTGCGTGCGTGTGTGTGCGTGTGCGTGTGCGTGCGTGTGCGTGTGTGTGTGTGTGCGTGTGCGTGCGTGTGCGTGCGTGTGTGCGTGTGCGTGTGCGCGCGTGTGCGTGTGCGTGCGTGTGCGTGTGCGTGCGTGTGTGTGTGTAGCTAGAGCACTGAGAGCAGGAGCTCGTACCATAGGGCTAGGATGCCCCAGCATCCTTTGCTAAATAGAAGGGAAGCACAGGGCTGAGAGGTGGGAGGTGCCTGCGGAAAATCGGTCAGACCTGTCATTTTCAAACTATGTTCAATGTATCCCTTGGAGATGCTGTAGCTGGGAGCTGGGCCAGGGATGTCCTGACAAGAGGGGCTCCGATTTCTTCTCCGTCATACATTCATTAGGCTTTCAAGTAAGATTCTATGACAAGTGTTCCACTGCTAAAAAAACAAATTTGAAAACCAATGCTCTAAGCCAACCCCTTCACTGCATTTTTTTTTACAGACAGACCCTATAATTTGATTGGCAATTATAACAATAATAAAGGCACATAGTGAAAGATTTAAAAAGTCAAAAGGGTATACAATGAAAAATATAAATCTCTCCCCACTCCCAACCCCTAGTCCTACTCCTTAGAGATAACCACTATTAACATTTCTGAGGATTCCTTCCAGAATTTTTAATAAGGAAACTGGACCCCTGAGGTTGGTTTATTTGAGATTATTCAGCCAAGGCTATGTACTAGATATTATGCTCTGGCATTTCTCTCCCTCTTTCTAACTTGCAAGTCTCAAATGTTTCCATAGATTGCAAAACTCTCCCTCCCCAGTCCCATCTGTAGCTTCAGAAACCATACATTACGCATCTTCTGGTCTCACTCACTGAACAGGAATATTTTTGTGTCTTTTTCATGGGACCCTATTTCCCCATGGTCTTTGTTTCACATGGTGGAAAAACAACCAGAATCACATTCTCAACTGGCCAGTGTTCAAGCCAGGAGCAGTGCTGCAAAGTGCATGCTCAGCGAGAGGTCTGAGCCACTGGGTGGAAACTCAAGCTTGACCCAAATCCTAGAAGTTGGAGAAGGGGGAACATCTCTGTACCGTTGGCTCCTCTCTGGGGGCACTGTCAACCTCCTCACTGGTCTCCTGGCCCTTGGGCTTGCAGCCCCCAGTTCCCAACCTTCCTGCCTGCATCATGTGCCTCATTCACCTGCAGCCCCTTTTCCTATGTGCTTTCTCTTCTGGGCCCATCTCCAGACTGAACCCATTTTTCTTCCCTGGGAGTAAAGAGAATATAAATGCACTCGGAGCTCTTTCTCTCCTAGAGAAGACCCAGAGGGCTGATATTTATTGGGCTTTCCATGTGCCAGGTTGCACGAGGCAATTTACAGGGGTTAGCCTCACAATAAGCCTAGAAGGTGGCACTGACTCTTATTGTCCTATTTTACAGATAAGGAAGGTGACTATGAAGCTGGCACAGGAATGCAGAGCTGGTTAACCAAGGCTCAGGGGGGGACTTGTTCAAGTTCCTAAAGCCAGAGAGTTGCCTTGGGCCCTGAGGCTTCTGATGTCAAGCCTGCCCAGTACACTGCCCACATCATGTTTTGGAAGGAGACAAAACACCACGGTACCCCTGGCAGACGCTGGGTAATTCCCCTCCCCCCTCCCCCCGTTATCCAACAGCCCAGCCTTTTCTCAAGGCCCTTGAAGTGGACTCTGAGCAGAAGAGAAGGCCTTAGATCTGTGAAAAAAAATAATCCCATGTTACTTGTCAGCAGAGCGGGCTCCCTGCTGTTGCCTAGGTTACGTGCCTGGAGTTTAAGCCACTGCCGATCACTCCCCTATTTACCTTAATTAATCAGACCCGCGTGGCTCCCTCTGGAGGGGGGTTCGGCCCTCCCCACAGTGCCCAGGTAACCAAGGAAGTTGGGGAGCTCTTCTCGGTGAAATGACTGAAGTCATTTCAGCCCTGGAGGCCCGTGTGGGTGGGAAGAGCACCCCAGAGAGGCCACCTGGAACCAAGGTGGGAAAAGAGAGGTTCCCTGTCAATGGCGTTCACCTGCCCAGAAATTTCGGCTAGCACTCAGAAGGCAAAAATACATTGCCAGGCAGGGCATAATTATAAGTTGTATCATTCAGGCTAGCCAAAAGGAAGGCATGAGACCTGAGCAAACAGCTGTCTCATATGTGATAGGCCCCATTTCATTTGTCATGCTTTTAAAAATTACACAAGAAAGAGGCGGAGGAGGGGGGAAGCCACTCAGTCTTCATACTGCGGGGGACTTATTTTCTAAGAAACACACTCAGTAGGGTAACCTGAATCGGCACGTGGCCTCTACCTGCATTTCTGGCTTTCAACTCTTTCCTCTCTTGGTGTGCATTTTAGTTTTTCCTAAAGGAGTCACGGACCACTGGACACGTGGCACTTACTGGATCACTGTCTGAAATATGTCAGGGCTCAAAGAAACAAAATTTATAGACGTATTAACTTCAGCCTCCTTGCCAGATAGAAATGGACACATGAGACAGACAGATACACCCACACAAGCTCTTGGACTTGGAAAGCTTGAATGCAGCCAGATCATCTAAAGAAGCCCACGACTCTGTGGTTAAGCCCCACACTGATCCCTATTTGCTCTATATGTAACCTCATTTACAGGATTTAAATATCTGTCCAGGCTAGCATTTCCTCAGTCATGGCGCCAGTCCGAGTTCTGGCTCTCTCTCTCTCTAAGGCACAGAAGTGAGCAACACAAGCTGCTCCCAGCAGGTGAATCCCGATTGGCCTCGTGATGTCCCAGGAGCTGTGACTTCACGTGAGACCCCGAGCAGAGTACCTATTGGCCAGGCCTCGGTTTCTTCATCCAAAGAAGGGAGAGGATAACACCTGCCCCAGAGTCTTCATCAGCTGTATGGAGGCTCAAGGGGGATCCCCCCCCACATATATGGAAGCATTCTGTGGTTATGAAGGGACAGACATGTGGAAGTGGCCACATCACCTTCTGAAGCTATGGAACCAGTGGTCTCTCACATTGTTTAGCTGAGGATGTGGAAATCACTCTCCCCATCTGCTTCTTGTCTGTAAAAATCTGCTGAGTCTGTGGGTCCAGGCCATCTTCAGTCTGGCCCTGCTCTTGTTCTTAGGGAAAATGATGCTAAGTTCGGTTAACTCTGTCACTGGTTCTCCAGTCACACAACTAGACTGGAGCCAGATCAAAGCCTGGCATGAGGAAGGCACGCTATCCTGTTCCAACTTCGGGATTCACCACAGGAAATTATGGATGAGTGAGTGAAGGCGGAAAGATGGGGAACACAGCTCTTGTTAGACAGGAGAGCTCCCGGCGTCGAGCCAGATAGCTGACAAGAGCAGCGCAAGTCAAATGCAGTCACACAGGGAGGAAACAAATATGTTCTGAGAGTTGGGATCCCTTGACCCCCACCAGAGACGTCAGCCAAGTCACCCAGCTTTGGGGATGAGTGTGGCCTCTGACAGGAGAAAGAGGAGGGTCACTGGACCCCAGAGTTGGGGAGTCAGCATCCTCATGTGGGTCAGACACTTGGCCTTCCTACAGGAGCTTCAGTGCCCGAACTCTCTCCTTCCTTCAGACAAGGGCCACCTTCACCTGGGCGTCCCATTTAGTTCCCTGGCCCAGAGCCCCTCCTTCTGCCCCCTGCCAGTCTGGCCCTAAGTTCCCTGCCCACAGATATCCCAATGTCCTGTCTCCTGGCCCGTGCCTGCTCCCACTTTTTCTCCTATCGCCCTGCATCCCCTCACTGTCAGAGGCCTGCAGGTGGCCTGGCTTCGGCTGTGGAAGCCTATCTGGCTCAGCAAACTTGACAAAGTCCCTGCCACATCCAGTTTGGCTCTGCTCCACTTCCCATGGCCTCACCCTTTCTGTCCTGGGTCCAGGTTGCTTTTCGAGTCCTTCTGATCCCACACAGAGGAGGAAGCACATCACAATGGACAAAGTGGCTCTGGCACATTACAGATCCTTCCTTCAGACCACCAAATGAATCTCCAGGGTTGTTGTTTTTAAAATTATGTATTCATGGAATCCAATAAGAGAGCTAATATTGTTGGGATGTAACACAAAAGTTCCTGGAAAGGAACAATAACAGCTAACATTTATTGAGCTTAATCATTTTTAAGCCCCTGCTTAAAAACCTGCAATGATTTCCCATCATTCTTAAGATTAAACCAAACTCCTTAACGTTCTCACAAGATCCTGCGTGGCCTGGTCTCCGCCTACCGTGCCAGCCCATCCTACACCATGCTCCCCTTGGTCTCAGAGCTCTGGCCACTCTCCTGAGTTCCTCAAAGACACCCCACTTTTTCCTGCCATGAGGCCTCTGCACATGCTATTTCCTCAAGAACACTTGTCACACACCCTGGTCCCTCCACTCGAGCACGTTAACTCAGATGCCATTCCTCTGAGAAGCTCTCCCTGACTTCTCAGTCAAGGCTTCTGGCAGACCCAGTGATCCTATTCTTCAGCATGAAGTTAGCAAGCAGACCTTTATTCGGAGTGGTTCTTAATTAATGCATATATCGTGCCTGCACGATAAGCTCCAGAAGGGCAGGGTAGCATTGTTCTGGCTCACCTAGCAGTGTAGCAGACACAAAGGTGCTCAAACACTGTCCACTAAATAAACTGAATGGATGAATGGGTGCATATTATGTGCTAGTCCCTAGAACAAGGCCCTCTCGATGTAATCTCATTTATCCTGAAAACAACCCTCTGAGGTGGGTACAGTTATTATCCCCAAGTTGCAGACATAGCTAAAATTTTACAAGGTTTGGTAACTTGCCCAGGGCCACAAATATATTTACCACAAGTGGTAAAGCCAGGACTTGAACTCAGGTCTGTCTGACTCCAATGCTTGTGCTCTTTACTCTGCAAAACTTGATCCCAGCCAGGCAGTAGAAAACATCTCAAATATGTTCCCTTTGTTTCAGAGTATAAGCTTGCCAGTGGGTGAGCACAGGGAAGGGAGAATGTTCTCTCCACAAACATGGATCTGAGCCACAAAAAGATAAGACATCCTCAGATTCTTCATATTTTCCCAAAAGATTTAAACTAAGTTCCATGGGAACCTCTCAATAATTCCATCTTCCCACCTCTCGTTTCTGGAGTAGTCTGGAGATCTAGGCCAGAGTGTAATTTGTGAGTGAGAAATAAATCTCTGTGGGTTACAACCCTGACATTTCAGGGTTGACCTGTTATACCACCTAACATTACCAATAAGAATGCAAATCCAAAATCACACACCTGCATGATTCCTTAAGGAGATTTTCCTGGATAGAACTTAATATTCTTTGTCACCTTTACGAACTTAAGGATGTCCTAAATTGCTACTGAAATGTGCAAGCTGTTTGCCCAAATCTGTCTGCTCTATTGTCTCTTCCCTTTGGATTCTGGCATCTGGTTCTATCCAAAATGTGCTGTCTTGTCTGAAGGGGAAGCCACCCCTCTCGTGCTGGACATTGTTTGGTGAACTTCCTCAGCCCCTCTGGGGGTGTAACCTTACAAGTGGGCTTGTAGGAGTCTGAAGCTCCACGGGTGGGGTGGCCTTGCGATACAGCGGTGTTGGCAGACTGCGGTATCGGTGGACTAACTGTTCCCGACATCTGAAATGATCTCATGGATGAACACCTGTTCCCCTGCAAGATGTTTGGCCAAGTTGGCTTTGTGGTGGCGTCTGATGATTGCATTACTGCATAAAGCACCTGACCTTGCTAATAACTGCTCCAGCTACAAACTTGCTGAAAGTCACGTTTTAAGCAATTATCTGGCTCTGAGCAAAAATGTTAATTTCATGCTTTGCAAACACACCTTTTGTAAAAGACCAACTTGCCTATAAAAATTGCTTTTGACATCCCCAAGATAATCTTTAGGGAAAAGACAAAGTTAAAAAAAAAAGGGGGGGGGTAGGAGGGTCTCCATTTAATCAGTTTCTAACGACCTTTCACTTGATTTTTTTTTTAATGACAAAAAAGAGGTGTTGACAGGAAGGGTCATGAGGAGGCAGAGGAAGACCCAAATCAATGAACTAACTTCTAAGGATGCTAAAGCCCTTGCAGGCTCACTGTGCATTGTGCTTTCTTAGATGCAGGTTTGAGAAGCCTGGGAAGTCACACGCTTCACGCTGACTGACCTAAGCATCTCGACCCATAGGGATGCTCGGGGCTGAACATTTCATTCTGCTGGCAAGAAAAAGGAGGCCTAGAGACGGGACGTTCAGCCAGGCTACCATAAAGGTCAATGCTGGGGTCAAGAATCCAACCCAGGGCCCCTGACCTCCCAGTAGCGTACGTTCCAGCAAGACGTGGCACTAGGACAAAGAGAAAATCTAAATCTTTTCTCAGAAGTTAAGAGAGTGACTCCAGTCATGCTCCTTCTCCATGATTTCCTACAGTGCTGGGTGTTCCCTGATATCCACCAGACGGCGTGATTCAATTCAAGAAGCATTTCTTTAATGTGCATAGCAATGCTTCTCTGTGACTTTGTTTTATCTTATTCATCGTATCTCAAATCTTACTTTCCTCTCCATAATGTGGATGTCTTAATTTAACTTTATTATAAAAGTAATGTGTTTCTTTCCTTTCTTCTCCAAATATTTTGAGTAAACTTACTGATGCTTCTGGAAGGTATGCCTTGTTATTCCAACAAGAAATCTACTGCATGAAAGTCCATTCATAGGCAAAGATCTGATTAACTACCATATTAGCAGGTGCTAAGCAGGTGGACCAAAAAGCCAGGCAATGGGCTATGGGGTCCAGGAAAAAGGAAGATAGATCAGTTACAATCTGGAGTTAGGTTCTCTCCAAAAGGATGGATAAATTTGTTGTTTTTAATGAGTCCCTAATTGTGTTTTCCCTGACTGTAGATTTTTTTGTTTTTGAAAAGAGAAAAGCACAGAGAAGAAAATTTAAATACAGGAAACTGGGAAAAAGGGGCACAGGACTTAGTAATGTTTTTACAACTACATGTGAAATGTATAATTATCTCAAAATAAAAAATGTAATTTAAAAAAACCTCCATAATCCCACCACCCAATAATAACCACTGTTAATAATTCTGTGGTTACCCTTTTTATCTTGTTTCAGTGCATGTGTCTGAAATCTGAAATCTGAAGACCTAATTTGGAAGTCTGGAAACAGCTTTCTTTACCCGTCATTGTGTCAAAGAAATTTCCTATTATTAAAAGTTCTTTGAAAGTATTTTCAAAGGGTGCATTATATTCTATTACATGGGTGAATCATATCCCCTACTGCTGGACATTTAATTGCTTCCAATTTTCCACTATTATGTTTTTTTCATGTTATATATATTTTACTACAATAAAATTTTTTGGGTAAGTTTCAATAAACATCCTATCCATGTCACATTTCTGATTACCATCTCAGGATGAACTCCCTGGACAGCAAATTCCCGGCTCTTTTTCTAAGACTCTTATCACGTTAAAAAAAGTTCTTTCCTGATGGGAATAGAGGGAGGTGGGCAAAGTTGTTGTGTTGTTGTTTTAATGAAGCTGAGAAATGTCTTAGTAGAAAAACTCCAGGTGACTGCAAAGTGCCTAATTGGTGATTTTCAAATGCAGGCCATCTGGGAGCCGGGTAGGAGGATCCAGGAAACCCACAAACCCACCTGCCACAAACTGGGGTGGGTGCCTCATCCAGCTGTCATCGCTCTCCTTGCATCTCAATACAAAATGTCTTTGGAGAGAGACACACTAAACCAGGACATATGGGACTGTCTTTTGTAAAAGAGTTGTTCACTCTCTCCTAGGAGGGTAATAGCTTGGGAAATATGCACAAACCATTGCTGCTAGGATATAAACAGCATGAAATTATCCAAACTTGGAGCCATTAAAGAGCACATTGTGAATTTAGAATCAAAACACTCTATAAATTTATAGCAAATCTGCACATTGAAAATCAGTCTGCAGACTATAAAACAGTTGTTGGTTTAAAGCTTTGTGCATATATGTTCCTGAATATACTTCCAGGTGCACAAGGTGTGAGAGCAGTGATTTCTCTCATGGAAGGCTTCACTGACATCAGAAATAAAGCGGCTCCAACACACCTTCCAAGGAGGTCCCTTTCTTTCAAGGTCTGATGTTCTCCACTGTTGGTTCTAGCCATTTGTTCTGGAAGTGATGTGGTCAAATTCTCCTTCATGAGCCTAAAGACTACCTGAGACCTTTGCTGGTTCTTTCATATGTTGGGGAGTTGGATAAGAAATAGGGACTGACAAGTTACCAGAAGGCTCCACATATCTCTTGCCAAAATATAAATACTGCCAACAAGGGAAGACATGCAAGGTTTGGAAAACTCATTGAGGACTCTTGTCTTCAAAATTATACTTGCTGACTGTTTTTCAGTGTTTCCCTTAGAGAAGAGAGATAAAAGTCTGCTCACCAGGACTCCTCCCCACCCCTGGAATAAGGTCGGGGAAGGAGCTGTGAGTGGAGGTTCTCTTGGCTGTCACTTCTGCCCACTGGAGGTCAGAAGAAAGTCTCCTCTTTGGCAGATGACATGTGGGCCTGCAGTGTTTGGCTGTGGTTTCAGGCACTCCCTACGAGCTGAGAGGGGGCCTATACTGCTCAGAAATGGAATTAATTTCCTCCACAAAGGCTGAAACAAGTGTTTGTTTAGCCTTGTCCTGGAGAGACTAAAGGGTCAAGGGGACAGCCAAAAAGCCTTTTTACTTGTCTCTGTCCCTTGGTATTGTAACTTTCCACCTCACTTTAAAAAATGTTACTTGCCAACCTATTATTCTGAGCAATTTCAATAGGAAAGTTTACAAATATAAAAAGACACCAGTATACCCTTCACTTAGGTTTACCAATTTTAGTATTTTATCACACTTGCTCACCAACCTCTCTATATGTTTTTGCTGAATCATGTGAAAATAAACTGCAGACATCATGATGCTTGACCACTGAGTACTTCAGCATCCATTTCTCAAGCAAAAGAACTTTCCCTGACATAATCACAATTCCATTATCACACTGATATAAACTATTATCCAATACTCACTCTGTATTCAAAATTTCCCCAAATTATTTTTTTAAGATGTATTTATTTGAGAGTCAGAGAGGGAAAGGCAGAAGGCGAGGGAGAGAAATCCTCAAGCAGACTCCCTGGTGAGCACAGAGCCCGATGGTGGGGCTCCATCCCAGGGCCCTGAGATCATGACCTGAGCCGAAATCAAGAGTTAGATGCCCAACCCAACTGAGCGACCCAGGCGCCCCCCAACCAAGTTATTTTTATTAATTTCTAACTGGTATAATTCACACAACATAAAATCCACCCTTTTAAATGGTAAAATGCAATGGTTTTTAATATTCTCACAAAATTGTGCCATCTTCACCACTAATTCTAGATCATTCTCATCACCTCAAAAGGAAACTCTGTACCATTATCAATCACTTCCCATTTCTTTCCTCTCCCCAGCCCTTGGAAACCACTAATCTATGTTCTGTCTCTATGGATTTGCCTCTTCTGGACATTTCACATAAATGAATCATATAATAGTGGCCTTTTGTGGCTGGTTTCTTTCACTTAGCATCATGTTTCCAAGGTTCATCCATGTTGAAGCATGGGTCAGTATTTCATTCCTTTCTACAGCTGAATAATATTCCCACAGTATGGATAAAGCAAATTTTGTATGTCCATTAATCAGTTGATAGACATTTGAGTTGTTTCCACCCTGTGTCTGCTACGAACATCCACGTACTAGTTTTTGTGTAAGTATGTTTTCATTTCTTTTGGTAGACAGCTAGGAGTGGAATTGCTAGGTCACATGGGTAACTCTGTGTTTAACCTTTTGAGGAACTAGGGACTGTTTTCCAAAGCAGCTGTATCATTTTATAGTCTCACCAGGAATGCATGAGGGTTCGAATTTCTCTACTTCCTCACCAACACTTGTTACCGTCTGTCTCCAAAGTGCTTTTACCCTTATCTTTTCCCTGAACCACGATCCAATCAGGGATTCTGCATTGTATTTACTCTTGTTTTCTTTAATCTGGACCTGTTCCCCAACCTTCTTTTGCCTTTCCTGATGTTGACATTAAAATTAGAATAAGAACAGAGTCTAGTCCAGAGAAGGTATTCATCCCTGATCCTGGCGGGTCCTAAAGGACCTTTCTCTTGCTCACTGCATCAAAAACTTGGGAGCAGTTTCTGGGTTGATGAGCTCACTAGCCTTGTATGGGTTTTTGGTCAGAGCCGAGCAAAATGATCTTGTGACTCTTAAGTGGGAAATGCTTCTCGACACCTTAAGGCTTCTGTTTGGCATCAGCAGGCATTTCAGGGAAAGCAGCAGGTTAGTCTGAGATGGAGGAGAGCATGTCTGGGGGCACTGAGGAATCTGGGCTCCTGCCTTGAAGCTCCGGCCGGACTGTTGTGAGTGCTGGAGTTAATTGGGGGCACTGAACTACCACAGGGGATGGCACTATGGAGTCATACCCACCAGCTCCACCACAGTAATGAGCTCTGACATGTATCACATCTCAGACTGTAGCTAATTAAATTCGCCACAGCTTCTCCAACAGCAATGAAGACTTGAAGCACTGAGCTATGGGGGGACAGGATCAGGGACCCTGGGACCTACTCCTGGCTTAGCCACAGATTCCTTGCATGACATGAGGCAGGTAGATCAACCTCTCTGGGCCCTCCCTAATTTATAATGTGGGGGAGAGGAACACGTGAGGTTTCTTTAATCGCTAGGAATCTCTCATCCTAGGCACGACACTGTCAGTTCACGTTACTGGCCAATAACTCAGATGTGCTCTTGTCAAAGGGTGATCGTAGCAAGAAGAGCTAATGCAACACGGCTGTGGCCTCGCAACAATGCTAGTGACTCTTCACTTTGGTGCGGCGCCTTTTATAGCTCTTCCACAAGTGTCAGCTCACTTGTCCCCTCATGGGGTAGACGGGGAACAAGGGATCACGCCCATTTTGCAGGTGAAGGTTTACAGATCTGAGGTGAATTCACTCATTCTTGAATCATCACGAAGCACCCACCGTGCACCAGGGGCCGTGCGCTAGGCCTGGGTGCACAACAGTGAGCTAGGTAAGAAGGTTTTCCCTCTTGAGCTTTTAGTTGGGTGGGGAGGACGAGTAAATGAGCTACAACAACAAAATGTGAGCAGGAAGTCCACGCAGGGGCCTCGAATCCGGGCTCGTGGCTCGTGGCTGGCCTCAGGTGGCCTTCACGGACCATGTGACTCCTAGTCCTCACGCAGGGCTCTTCGAGGTCTTCTAGGGTGGAGCAGATATGCTTCATGTAGCAGGAATAAAGCTCTCACCTGGGGCCTACTTTGCTGGTGGAGGAAGGGCAACAGAACGCTTTTCCCCTCAGTGCTTAACACAGAGCTGCCCAGTGAATGAATACCAGTGCCCACGGGCCTCATCTCCTAAAGAGACAAGAAATCAGGGCAAGGCTGCTAAGGGACGTTAGGTTTTGAGTAAACTCCCCGAGGTCCTTGGCTTCAGCAGCTGCATGTAGCACTCTTGGACAGTGCTAAAAGCCCAGTCCCCCTCTTGCTGGGGCTCAGTTTCTCTGTCTCCCCACCTGCAAGGTGAACAGCTTGAACTAATGCTTGCTCTTTTGCTCAAATCTACTCAATGAGCTCTCAAAACTTTCTCTATTCATTTCTCCATCAAAAGACAAAGACAAAGCATGAATTGATGCATTTCGGTGGTGTCTCATAAAATGAAATTAACAGTGTCAGGAATCTTTATTGACTCTGAAGTCAAACTCTTCAAGGCTGATTGGCTGGACACAGCTGTTTAATAATGAGCACCCCCCTCCACCCCACCTCATACTCCTTGGCAGTTAATAGGGCCATCCCATAACTCTTCCCATGAGAAGGAGAGGAGAGAGAATGGCCGGTGTCTACACTTTCTGCAGAGGCTGGTTCATAAAGCAATATTTATACATTCCCTTTAACCTGACATTGCATAAGATCTATTACCAGTTAATTAAATTGTAACCGTTTTATACATTGACTTCTGGTTGTGATCAGCATCTAAATTTACAGATCCACAAGTCCACATTGACTTGCACGAAGAAGCTAAATAATATTCACTTAAAAGAGCATTAAATTGTGCAGAACCATCATGAACAGTCAATAAAGGCTTCATGTTAAACAGAATTTAAAGAGATGGTATTTGCTACCTTACTCCCTTGAGAAACATATGCCTTTAAAAGTTATTTCCTACCCCTGAATTCCCTGTGACTCCAGTGGTTTTGACAATTTTCTGATTTGTTTAAAATGAACGATTATAAAACCTCATTAGAGGCATTTGCATTCATCTAAATGGGGGTGCATCCTGGTTCCTGCCACTGTCATAAAGGGAAAAGAGACAGGAGACTAATTAAGTAACAAAGCCTCAGCCAGAAACCTCCTTTCCAGAGGCATAATCTCCTTTGCCAGGCATGGGGCAGATGACTGGCTGCACGCTCCCTCCTCGGCCTAATCCTCCCTCCTCAGCAAGAAGCGTTCAGACAGTGTCTGGAATAATAATGTAATTACGGACAGCTCAAACACCTCATCCATGAAGGACAAGAATTTGGAGTCTTTCAAATATGCGAAGGAGACTCAAAGGCACCAATGGGTGGCTCCTTTTTGGGGGGCTAAGGGGGTTAGAATGGTCTTTCTCTTTTTTTTTCCCCCACTAAAGTAAACATGCTTCTCAGAAGGAAAGTAATTGCTTTTAACCAAGACATGATGGCCACTCAGGTCAAGTGGCTTCTTTACTCACTCAAAACACAACCCCCAAACCTCAAGTATCTTTCCCCAAAAAAGCCAAATATTTTTCGTTTGTTTTCTTCCATCATGGTTCTTCCTTCAGTCTAGATTATAAAGTTCTCACTGTTCTGAAAGACAAGATACAAGATTAATGGGCAGGGATTGTGTTCTATGAATTTTATATTCCCTGGATTTAGTGCAGTAATTGCCACACAGAAGATGCTAAATAAATGTTTGCTGATTGGCATCAGTTACACTTCATGCTGTTTAAGTTAAATCTAATTTTGCTAATTTCAGTTTGAAAGAATACCATCCTGTGGAATACTCTGAGTACAGGGGCTCCCACTGCACATGTAAGTATCATAAAAGCCAAAAGCCAAAAACCACAGTCCAGAGCCATGATTTTCAAACAGCATTCCACAGAGGCCTATCATTCAACAGAGGTGACCAGGGGTTATGTTAGGGAGGGAAGGAGGTAGAGACTGCTGGGCTGCCAACCCCATCCTACGTCCATCCATTTCAATGGAAACAACTCACTTCTACCTGTTTTCTGTGCTAGGCTTTCTCTTCTCTTCTTTCTTCCTTCCTTCTTCCTTCCTTTCTTCCTTCCTTCCTTCTTTCTTTTTCTTTTTTTCAAGATTTTATTTATTTACTTGAGAGAGAGCACAAGCTGGGGGGAGGGGCAGAGGGAGAGGGAGAAGCAGACTCCCCCTGAGCAGGGAGCCCGACGCAGGGCTCGATCCCAGGACCCTGAGATCATGACCTGAGCTGAAGGCAGCTGCTTAGCCGACTGAGCCACCCAGGCACCCCAGTGCCAGGCTTTAACATAAAAACATCCTTTCAAGAAAAATGTCCTACAACTGGATATTCATATTAGTCTCAAAGTATCTCTCTACCAGATAATACTAACTGCACAGGGAAAAATAGTACCTTTACATTGGAGAGACCTGACATACATCATCTTAACACTGTGGGTAATAACTCACCATGTACCTCTGATATGATGCACTGAGAAGGCACCTGTCATTTCTATGGTGTTCTTACCCACGTGCGTGAGAAACATCAGACAAACCCAAATTGGGGGACATTCTACAAAATAATTGGTTATTCTTTTCAAAGTGTCAAGGTCATGAAACACAAAGAAGAGACTGAAGAAATGTCACAAATTGGAGGACACTAAGGAGATATGACAACTAAATGTAATATGGGATCCTGGGACAGAAAAAAGAACACTAGTGGGAAAAAATGGCAAGGCTCAAATAAGGTCTGTAGATTGGTTAATAACATCATTTCATGGGGGCACCTGGGTGGCTCAGTTGGTTGAGTGTCTGACTCTTGATTTCGGCTCAGGTTGTGATCTCAGGGCTGTGAGACTGACCCCTGGATCTGGCTCCAAGCTGAGTGTGGAGTCTGCTTAAGATTCCTTCTCTCCCCCGCCATCTGCCCCATCCCCCTCTCTAAAAAAAATAATAATATTGTTTCATGGTCTAGATAATTGTACTATGATTGTATAAGATGTCAACATTGGGGAAGCTGGGTGAAGGGTACAAAGGAATATTTTTGCAATATTTTTTGTAAATCTAAAATTATTCAAAATAAAAAGTAAAAAAAGAAGTTTCCAAACTAAATCTAATTTTTAAAAAATCACCATCTGAGAGAAATATAATTGGAATTTTGGATTGATCTTCAAATATGAAAAATATATATAGAAAAATAACAGAATCCCTGTTATGCCAAGTCTGATTTAGGTCTATGTGTGAATTCTAATGTTATTCATTTTAAAAAGCTTGACTGTCTGGCTTTTCCTGGCAATGCTCCATTATTCCTAGAATAAAGTAAAGACCAAGTGGTGATGGACAAGAGCTCAAGACAATACACACTGAAGAAGAAAGCACTGCAGCTTGGACACACTGGTGAAGAGGCAAAAGGGGGAGGGGAGGGAAAGACGGAAACTGGCTGGGGATTGAATCAACTCTGGTTTCACCCATAAAATTCATGAGAATTTTGCATTCTCTTCCTTAATGTACTCATGATTATTTTCATATAAATGTTACAGTCATTTATACAGTCGCCCACCCCCAAATCATGTCCAGAAAAGAAGAGTCATGTTAATTCTGTGGGTTCTCATACCTACTGGTGTACACCCTAACTTCTAGAAGCACAGTGTATAAATAGCTTAGGAAATGTTTATATTCAATGTATCAGTGTATGCTGTTAGTACAAAGAAGTGCTTTAAAATTTTTTTTTTTTTTTTTTACAGATTTAAAGCTTAAAAACACAAATACATCTGCAGAATCTCACTCATCCAGAAAACCTTGCTGCCTAATGATGTCAGATAAAGGAAGCACTGCTCTAGCAGGAAGTTGTGTTAAGACCTCAGGAAACTGGCATGTACATATATTAGTTATGCATGGGAAAATAAAGCCTGCCCTTTCTTTTTCTATTTTGAAAACTGTGGGTTTGGCAAATGTCCCCATGGTTCTTTTATTTCTTAAGGAGAATATCTGAACTGCTGATAACAGATAACCTGTTTTTGAAGCAGTGTTAAAATTCTGCATTTGGCCCTTCTTTCTTGGAAAGCAGGGATCCCTGTTACGAGTGTTTTTTTTTTTTTGGTCCTCAAGAAACTCAATAAACATTAAAATATCTGTTGTTTTAAATATAAAGGCAGGCAATTGTCTTCGTGGTCTTCATTCCTTTGTTTTTCTAGAACCTACACCCTCACCTTGAGGAGCCAGCCCTCTCCCAGCATCCGTTCACAGGGTTTAGGGAGGCTGGCTTCTTTCTCAGTTCCACAAGTGGAGGCCTGACCCATACAAAGTGTATGGTATCTTCCTGACAACCATAGAAGGCTTAAAGACAAGTGCATGGCCCAGAGTCGACACAGAGATTGGCTCAGTGACTTTGATTAAAAAGATCAAAAAAGAGCCTTTCTCTTTCTGCTGCTACCAAGTTGAAGGAAGGAAGCCTGGAGCTCTGGGAGGCCTCCTGCCACCATGTAGGGGAGAGCCAGCCCGAGGAGAAGCAACCCAGCTCCGAGCAGAGATCGCAGGAGACCTCTCAGCCCCAGGATTCAGCCACACCTGAAGGCAGTACATCTCCAGTCTTTCTACTTACATATTCCAAAAAGTCCCTTTTTTGCTTAAGCCCATTTGAGAAGAATTTCTGTCACTTGCAACCAAAAGAGTCCTAATACAAACATCTTTTTTTTTAAAAAATAGAGACTATTAGGAAGGCAGAGATGAAGTGGGGCTTTCTAACCTCTAAAATTCAACTTTAGATCCAGGGTCAGACAATTCTACTCAGATAAAAGGATAGTCGGGGGCGCCTGGGTGGCTCAGGGTTAAGCGTCTGACTCTTGGTTTCAGCCCAGGTCATGATCTCAGGGTCATGGGATTGAACCCCGTGTCAGACTCCGCACTCAGCACAGAGTCTGCTTGGAGATTATCTCCCTCTCCCTCTGCCCCTCCCTCTGCTTGTGTGCATGTGCTCTCTCTCTCTCTCAAATAAATAAAATCTTAAAAAACAAAGTACAGTCATAAGGGCAAGAAAGCATAAAGAAGTCAAAAGAAATTGGTTTTGAAGTTCAGCAAATGGGATTTGAAACTGACTCTGCAACTAACCACATAAACAGCCTTGGGCAACTGCTAACCTTCTCTGAGCTTCTATTTCTACATGTCTAAAATGGGAGTGATAACTGCACAGGGTTGTATAAAAACCAGAGAGATACTGGATGGCACAGCGAAGTACTGCCCTAACAGGGTTCTTTCTTTCCTTTGCTAGGGCACAGATAAGGGAGTGGGGGAGGATGGCAGCATCTGGGTTCAGGAGTCGGCGGTTGAAGCCCATGCAGAAGTGCTAACATCGAAAACATCTGTGGTGAAAGATGAAACAAGGGGGAAGTCAAGCCATCCTGTCCAAACAGTGTGACTGTGCTTGAAGATAAATATGTGAACCAGATATCTGATGATCAAGTGCATCACCAATCCACTCTCTTCCACACCACTGTTTAGTCTTCCCATTGAATAACACAATTATATTCCACTAATGGAACTTCTGGGGGCTGATCTGGCCCTCAGTTTCCAACAGCTGGCCCCTACTGCGCACTGAGAAAACCTCCCCTACTTGGTAATATGAAATAATAACTACAAGGAAGAAATGAATGCAAAATAAATGGGAATACATGAAATAAAATGAGATAAATCAAATCAATGAAAAGAAGTCTCAAACTGGAGGTCGAAAGTCACCTCCAGTCCACAAGGGACAACACACATCCCTGTTTAAAACAATACAAACATATCTTGCCAACTACTAAAAATCCAGAAAGTTCTTTTAAAGATCCAGATGTCCAGCTTCTTTTGAATAACCACAAGGCCTGGCAACCTAGCCCTATGTTCTTACATGGCAGCAGTTGGCAGACGCTGAGTTGCCAGTGGATGCCCCTCAAGATGGGGAGGGGGGACACGCTCTCCAACCATCTGCTCTCTTCCCAACCTGCCCCTCTCGTACTTGGCAGGGATCGCTCATGCAACTGGCCCCCAGAGCCCCTCTAGGAATCTGCATTTGCTGCCCCAAGAAGGGAGTAGATCTAGGACCTCAGGAAGCCATCACCAGCCTCTTCCTCTGTCAGCCTCTCCACTCCAGAAGCAAAATTAGAAGGGGTACTAAGAAAGGAAGACTTTTACATCTGCCTTCAGCTCAGGTCATGATCCCAGGGTCCTGGGATCGAGCCCTGTGTGGAGATCCCTGCTTCGAAGGGAGCTGCTTCTCACTCTCCCTCTGCCTGCAGCTCCCCTGCTTGTGCTCGCTCTCTCTGTCAAATAAATAAATAAAATCTTTAAAAAAGAGAAAAAAAAAGAAAGGAAGACTTTAGTGGTGGTGGATGTACAACTCTGTGAACACACTAAAAACCACTGAACTGAACTTAAAAAGGGTGACCTTTATGGTATGTAAATTATGTCTCAATAAAGCTGTTAAAGGAGAAGAAGCAGAGGAGGCTGGAAGAGGGGGTAAGGGTAAAACGGGGGGGGGGGGGAGGAGGAAGAGGAAGAAAGGCTCCTAGAGGATAAGGTCTTGACCAGACTATGATACTGACAAGGTTTAGCCTTGGTAACCTCCCAGCTTCCTTTTTAGTGTCCCTCTCCTGGAAAAGAAATCTGGTTTTCGCCAGACTACCAGAGCTGTAAAGTATGGGAAAGTAGAAGGCACACAAGATCCACAGTCAGGAAACCCTGCTTGCCATCCTTAGCTGTGTGATCTTGTGTGATACCAACTGCCTCTCTGGGTCTCCATGTCACTACTATAAAATAAAGATGAGAGTTTCTGAACTGCCTACATCAAGGATAGTTTTGAGTAACAGTAGAGACAAGAGATACGAAAGCATTTTTTTTTTTCCTTTTAACCAAAGGTTGTACCAGGTGCAACGAATACAGGACAAAACATTGTATCTCTGCCCTATGTCTGTGAGAGATATAATTAATGAATCACAACACTCCTTATTGTAGCAAGCATTAGAACTGCTTACCTAAGAGCTCTTTTCCCCCATTTGCCATGTTGCCAGGGCCCAAATTTTGATAAAGCTACCATATTTCCTTCACATAATTAACCAGTATATGTTGGTGAGTCTGTGCCAATCTCGGTGGTCTGATTTTCCTTACGAGGCACTGGTCCAAGGATAGAACCACTGTGCAGGTATTAATTAGTTGGGGTTAGAGGCATGAGTTGGGGAAGGATTTCTTCACTGATTAAAAGACGACAGAGAGAGTAAGACTGATGAATCACATACCTGTACCCCTGGAACAAATAATACATTATATGTTAATAATAAATAAATAAATAAAAGATGGCAGAGAGAAAGAGCTCACTGCCTAACTAAGAATATCAATCTGGAATGACCAACCCTAAGACATAATCCAGCAAATGTACTGGAAAGAAGGGAGAAAGGGAGGGAGGGAGGGAGGGAGGGAGGGAAGGAGGGAGGGAGGAAGGAAGGAAGGAAAGAAAGAAAGGAAGGAAGGAAGGAAGAAAGAAAGAAAGAAAGAAAGAAAGAAAGAAAGAAAGAAAAGAAAGAAAGAAAGAAAGAAAGAAAGAAAGAAAGAAGAGAGGGAGGAAGAGAAGGAGGGAGGGAGGGAGGGAGGAAAGAAGTATCCTTTTGGGTATCTGAACAATAAAAGGGCAAGGTACTTACAAGGGAGGAAAATTAGATCACCACCAGACTTTTTAACAGTAACACCAGGGGGAGCCTGGGTGGCTCAGTTGGTTAAGCGACTGCCTTCGGCTCAGGTCATGATCCTGGAGTCCCAGGATCGAGTCCCACATCGGGCTCCCTGCTCAGCAGGGAGTCTGCTTCTCCCTCTGACCCTCTCCCCTCTCATGCTCTCTATCTCATTCTCTCTCTCAAATAAATAAGTAAAATCTTTAAAAAAAAAAACAGTAACACCATATGCCAGAAGAAATGGGAGTAAGTAACATATTCAAGATACTCAAGGAAAAAAACATATGAACCAAGAATTTTATATCCAGCAAAACTGACTTTCCAGTATAAAGGACACAGCTGTTATCAACATTGAAGAACTCAAGAAATATTGCTCCCATGAGGTCTTTCTAGAGAATGTTCCAGGTGTAGAGGAAAGATGGCAGAGGAGTAGGGGACCCTATTTCAACTGGTCCCCGGAAATGAGCTGGTTATCTACCAGACCACTCTGAGCACCCACAAAACCAGTCTGAGATGTAAGAAGATCTGGATCTCTACAAACAGAATATCGCAGGTGGTTGGTTTCGAGGTACGAAGTGGGGAGCCGTGGTTCCACGGGCAGATATCGGAGGATAAACGGCAGCGGGAGGGAGCCTGGCCGTGGGGATCCTACACCACCAGTGAGCAACAGCCTCGCGCGCTGGGGACAGGGCACAGACTCGCAGACCGGTAGCGGTGGGGAAAGGACTTTAGGGCAGCCCCTGGGGTGGAAACCCAGAGCGGTGGGGTCGCGGGTGCGATCTGGGGGCGGCTGGCGGTTTTAGAAGCACAAAGGGCAGAGACGTGCTCCGACCTGGAGGCAGGACTGGGGGCACTGCAGAGGGGCGCACAACCCAGGCCGCTGCAGTTTATAGCAGCGCCGACGGAAACGGAGACAGTGTGGCCTGAGAGCTCACTAAAAAACAGACTGCGGTCTCTCTGCTCTGAGGCAGAGGGTTGGAAATGGTCTCTTCTGCTCTGACTCGGGGAAGAGACGTGGAAAGCCACCAGGGAAAGCCGCCAGAGAACAAAAGCCCCAAAAACTGATTCCCGTGGAGCCCATCCCCCGCCACAGGGGGGCAGGGCAGCTCTGCCCAAACAGGGTTGCCTGAGTAACAGCGCAGCAGGCCCCTCCCCCAGAAGACAGGCCGGGAAAACAAGGGGCCAGCAACCCTAAGGTCCCAAGAAAACAGGTGCATCTTGCTTGGGTTCTGGTCAATAATTTGGACTCTATACATTCCCTCAAACACCCATCAACAGAATGACTAGGAGGAGGAGCCCCCAAAATAGAAAAGACTCAGAGATTATGACTTATGCTGCAGATTTACAAATGGATGCAGATATAACCAAGATGTCGCAGGTGGAATTCAGGCTAGCATTTGTGAAGACAATGGCTAGAATGGAGAAATCAATTAATGGCAACATAGAGTCTCTAAGGGCAGAAATGAAAGCTGAATTGGCAGAACTTAAAAATGCTATCAATGAGATCCAATCCAATCTAGATAATCTAACAGCTAGGGTAACTGAGGCAGAAGAACGAATAAGCGACCTGGAAGACAATATAATAGATAAAAAGGGAAAAGAGGAGGCCAGGGAAAAACAACTCAGAATCCATGAAAATAGAATCAGAGAAATAAGTGACACCATGAAGTGTTCCAATGTCAGAATAATTGGAATCCTGGAGGGAATGGAGAGAGAGAGGGGACTAGAAGATGTACTTGAGCAAATCATAGCTGAGAACTTTCCTAATCTGGGGAATGAAACAAACATTTGCATCCTAGAGGCAGAGGGGACCCCTCCCAAGATCAAGGAAAACAGGCCAACGGCCCGGCATGTAATAGTAAAACTTGCAAATCTTAGAACCAAGGAAACCATTTTAAGGGCAGTTAGGGGGAAGAGATTCCTTATGTACAGAGGGAGGAACATCAGAATAACGTCAGACCTATCCACAGAGACCTGGCAAGCCAGAAAGGCCTGGCAAGACATATTCAGGGTACTAAACGAGAAGAACATGCAGCCAAGAATACTTTATCCGGCAAGGCTTTCATTTAGAATGGATGAAGACATGCAGAGCTTCCACGACCGGCAGAAACTGAAAGAATACGTGACCACTAAGCCGGCCCTGCAAGAAATATTAAGGGGGGGTTCTATAAAAGGAGAAAGACCCCAAGAGTGATATACAACAGAAATTTACAGGGACAATCTACAAAACAACGTCTTCACAGGCAACAAGATGACAATTATTTCATATCTTTCAATAATCACTCTCAACGTGAATGGCCTAAATGCTCCCATAAAACGGCACAGGGTTGCAGATTGGATAAAAAGACAGGACCCATCCATATGCTGCCTACAAGAGACTCATTTTGAACCTAAAGATACATCCAGACTGAAAGTGAAGGGATGGAGATCCATCTTCCATGCCAGCGGACCTCAAAAGAAAGCTGGGGTAGCGATTCTTATATCAGACAAATTAGATTTTAAACTAAAGTCTGTAATTAGAGACACAGAAGGACACTATATCATTCTTAAAGGGTCTATCCAACAAGAAGATCTAACAATTGTAAAATCTATACCCCCAACAGGGGAGCAGCCATCTACATAAGCCAACTGTTAACCAAAATAAAGAGTCATATTGATAACAATACGTTAATTGTAGGAGACCTCAATACTTCACTCTCAGCGATGGACAGATCATCTAAGCAGAAATTCAACAAGGAAACAAGAGCTTTGAATGATACACTGGACCAGATGGACCTCATAGATATTTACCGAACATTCCACCCTAAAACAACAGAATACTCATTCTTCTCAAGCGCACATGGAACTTTCTCCAGAATAGACCACATACTGGGTCACAAATCAGGTCTCAATCAACACCAAAAGACTGAGATTATTCCCTGCATATTCTCAGACCACAGTGCTTTAAAACTGGAACTCAATCGCAAGAAAAAATTTGGCAGAAATTCAAACACTTGGAAGCTAAAGACCACTCCGCTCAAGAATGTTTGGGTAAACCAGGAAATCAAACGACTTAAACAATTCATGGAAATCATGAGAATGAAAACACATCGGTCCAAAACCTATGGGATACTGCAAAGGCGGGTCCTAAGGGGGAAAAACATAGCCATACAAGCCTCACTCAAAAAAATAAAAAAATCCCGAATTTACCAACTAACGCTACACCTTAAAGAACTAGAGAAAAAGCAACAAACGATGCCTAAGCCACACATTAGAAGAGAAATAATTAAAATTAGAGCCGAGATCAATGAATTAGAAACCAGAAACACAGTAGATCAGATCAACAAAACTAAAAGTTGGTTCTTTGAAAGAATTAATAAGATCGATAAACCACTGGCCAGACTTATCCAAAAGAAAAGAGAAAGGACCCAAATTAATAAAATTATGAATGAAAGGGGAGAGATCACGACTAACACAAGGAAATAGAAACAATTATTAGAAATTATTATCAACAACTATATGCCAATAAACTGAGCAATCTGGATGAAATGGAGGCCTTCCTGGAAACCTATAAGCTGCCAACACTGAAACAGGAAGAAACTGACAACCTGAATAGGCCAATAACCGGTAACGAGATTGAAGCAGTGATCAAAAACCTCCGAAAAAACAAGAGTCCAGGGCCTGATGGATTCCCTGGGGAATTCTACCAAACATTCAAAGAAGAAATAATACTTATTCTACTGAAGCTGTTTCAAAAAATAGAAACAGAAGGAAAACTTCCAAACTCATTCTATGAGGCCAGCATTACCTTAATCCCTAAACCAGGCAAAGACCCCATCAAAAAGGAGAATTTCAGACTGATATCCCTGATGAATATGGATTCCAAAATCCTCAACAAAATCCTAGCTAATAGGATCCAACAATACATTAAAAGGATCATCTACCACGACCAAGTGGGATTTATCCTCAGGATGCAAGGGTGGTTCAACATTCGCAAATCAATCAATGTGATAGAATACATTAATAAGAGGAGGGAGAAGAACCATATGGTCCTCTCAATTGATGCAGAAAAGCATTTGACAAAATACAACATCCTTTCCTGATTAAAACTCTTCAGAGTATAGGGATAGAGGGAACATTCCTCAAGTTCATAAAATCCATCTATGAAAAACCCACAGCGAATATCACCCCCAATGGGGAAAAGCTGAGAGCCTTCCCCTTACTATCAGGAACACGTCAAGGATGCCCACTCTCACCACTATTGTTCAACATAGTACTAGAAGTCCTAGCAACAGCAATCAGACAAAAAGAAATAAAAGGTATTCAAATTGGCAAAGAAGAAGTCAAACTCTCTCTTTTCGCAGATGACATGATACTTTATGTGGAAACCCAAAAGACTCCACCCCCAAATTACTAGAACTCATACAGCAATTCAGTAATGTGGCAGGATACAAAAATCAATGCACAGAAATCAGTTGCTTTCTTATACACTAAAAACGCAACTGTAGAAAGAGAAATTAGAGAAACGATTCCATTTACAATAGCACCAAAAACCATAAGATACCTCGGAATAAACCTAACCAAAGAGGTAAAGGATCTATACTCTAAGAACAACAGAACACTCATGAAAGAAATTGAAGAAGACACAAAAAGATGGAAAAATATTCCATGCTCATGAATTGGAAGAATAAACATTGTTAAAATGTCTATGCTACCCAGAGCAATCTATACCTTCAATGCCATCCCGATCAAAATTCCAATGACGTTTTTCAAAGTGCTGGAACAAACAATCCTAAAATTTGTATGGAATCAGAAAAGACCCCGAATTGCCCAGGAAATGTTGAAAAAGAAAAACAAAGCTGGGGGCATCACGTTGCCCAATTTCAAGCTATATTACAAAGCTGTGATCACCAAGACAGCATGGTACTGGCACAAAAACAGACATATAAACCAATGGAACAGAATAGAGAACCCAGATATGGACCCTCAACTCTACGGTCAAATAATCTTTGACAAAGCAGGAAAAAACATGCAATGGAAAAAAGTCTCTTTATTCAATGGTGCTGGGAAAATTGGACAGCCATATGCAGAAGAATGAAACTCGACCATTCTCTAACACCATTCACAAAGATAAACTCAAAGTGGAAGAAAGATCTCAATGTGAGACAGGAATCCATCAAAATCCTAGAGAAGAACATAGGCAGTAACCTCTTTGACATCACCCACAGCAACTTCTTTCAAGATACATCTCCAAAAGCTACTGAAACAAAAGCAAAAATGAACTTTGGGGACTTCATCAAGATAAAACCTTCTGCACAGCAAAGGAAACAGTCAACAAAACAAAGAGGCAACCCACAGAATGGGAGAAGATATTTGCAAATGACACTACAGATAAAGGGCTGGTATCCAAGATCTATAAAGAAGTTCTCAAACTCAACACCCAAAAAACAAATAATCAAGTCAAAAAGTGGGCAGAAGATATGAAAAGATACTTCTCTGAAGAAGACATACAAATGGCTAACAGACACATGAAAAAATGTTCATCGTCATTAGCCATCAGGGAAATTCAAATCAAAACCACATTAAGATACCACCTTACACCAGTTAGAATGGCAAAAATGGACAGGGAAAGAACAAATGTTGGAGAGGTTGTGGAGAAAGGGGAACTGTCTTACACTCTTGGTGGGCATGCAAGTTGGTACAGCCACTCTGGCAAACAGTGTGGAGGTTCCTCAAAAATTTAAAAATAGAGCTACCGTATGACCCAGCAATTGCACTCCTGGGTATTTACCCTAAAGACACAGATGTCGTGAAAAGAAGGGCCATATGCACCCCAACGTTCATAGCAGCAATGTCCACAACAGCCAAACTGTGAAAAGAGCCGAGATGCCCTTCAACAGATGAATGGATAAAGAAGAAGTGGTCCATATATACAATGGAATATTACTCAGCCATCAGAAAGGATGAATACCCAACTTTTACATCAACATGGATGGGACTGGAGGAGATGTTGCTAAGTGAAATAAGTCAAGCAGAGAAAGTCAATTATCATATGGTTTCACTTATCTGTGGAACATGAGGAATAGCATGGAGGACATTAGGAGAAGGAAGGGAAAAATGAGGGGGGGAGATCGGAGGGGGAGACGAACCATGAGAGACTATGGACTCTGAGAAACAAACTGAGGGTTCTAGAGGGGAGGGGGGCGGGGGGATGGGTTAGCCCGGTGATGGGTATTAAGGAGGGCACGTACTGCATGGAGCACTGGGTGTTATGCACAAACAATAGATCGTGGATCACCACATCAAAAACTAATGATGTATGGTGACTAACATAACAAAATTAAAAAATTTAAAAAAAAAAGAATGTCCCACAGAACAAGCTTCAGACAACCAAACTGACTGTATAAATACCAGCCTTTGGACTGATGGTGAACATTAAATAGTTACCTGTAGAACTAAGACTGAATGGGAGTCGGGAGGGAAAGAGTAGTATGCGTAATAAAAGACAACTATAAGACAAGTTGGGGGGAGGGGATGGGAAAGTACATGCAAAAAAGATGCTGTAGTGCTCCCAGCAATCGTACTGATAGCAGTATTAGTCCTGCGACACCAGCACCTGCCGTGTGTATACTATGGAATAAGACAAGAGTTTAATTCCATTATGTCCTGTGTTCTTGAAAGCCAGGGTTCTTGATGTGAAGAAAGGAGATACACAGATGTACTGAAGAAAAAAACTCCAGCCTTGAATTTACATTAAACACATATTTATGAATTCATGAGCTACTTGCTCTTTTAATGTAACTCAAATATAAACATAAACATACTCATATGTTTATACTCTGTCCAGTGAAAAGTCCAGGAGTGAGTCCACTAGCAAAGAGCATCTCTAGTTCCCCCATGATGGTCTTCAAATACCATTTCCCACTAAAAGAAAGGGAGTTCTGAGAGAAGTAACCAACTCCAGGTCGAGGGCAAGATAGGTACTGGATGCATCTGAAATACCTGAATGTTTCAGAGAGCAAGGAAATGATCAAGATTACTGGGGTCATGCCGCAGAACTCAGGATGCAACTTGATGAGACTCCCACCAAATAAGTAAAGAAGAAATGATAGAGTTAGGATGCCAAGAGACGTCAGGTGCCTCCTGATGAAGAAGCACAGCGTCCCCTGGATTCTTGCCAGAGGGATCTACACCAGTCTGAGCAAGTCTCTGGATCCAGCTGCCAATCTGCAGGAAATAAAGAAAACGGAGGAATGTGTTAATCTGCACCGTGAGTGTACGATCAGCAAAATCCAGACTTGACAGGCCTGGATTCTTCAAAAGACAAATTATAAGGAAAAGAAAGAACTGGAGGGGGCACCCTAAGGCTTAAACAACACATTTTAAAATGGGTAAGACTCAACGACTAGGGATGCACATTTGGGGGATAAATCTATTTTTTAAATGGAAGGGCGTGATTGCTGTGGTCATATTTGGGGAGAGAGGGGCGGTGGTTGGATAGGGCACAAGAAGGGGTTTCTAGAGGGACTGCCAACAGTTTATTTTTTCGTTGGTGCTGGTGGCAAGGGGATTCACCTTAAAATAATTCTTTAACTCTGAAGTTGCTTTGTATGGTTTTCTGTATCCTGTATCTTATTTTACAATAAAAAGGTTGTTTTTAAAAGATAGGAACAGGAGGGAGAGAAGAAAGGCTCTATTTCTATCCCTGTCCTTGACACGTGTTGCGTTGAGACAGGGATCACAGAGAGGCTGTATTCCAGATACAGGGCACAGCCGAAGCAAAGCAAGTGGGAGAGATGAGAGGTGTGGCACATTCCGGGAATGCAAGGGTCCCGTTTGGCTACCCAAGGTCTCTGTGCAGAGAACAGTAGGAAATAAAACTAGAAAAGTAGCTGAGGGCATCCTGTGGAAGTCTCATTATACCTGTGTAAGATGTTAATGTCTTAGGGGGAAGAGAAAGAATGAATATTTCTGAACAAGGATTGATACCTGCATCGAGCCACCCCAGTGGTCATTTCTCACCCCCAACCTTTCCTCCATCCTAACAGAACTCTGATTTTATTTTATTTTTTTTTAAAGATTTTATTTATTTATTTGACAGAGAGAGACACAGCGAGAGAGGGAACACAAGCAGGGGGAGTGGGAGAGGGAGAAGCAGGCCTCCCACCGAGCATGGAGCCCCATGCAGGGCTCGATCTTAGGAGCCTGGGATCATGACCTGAGCTGAAGGCAGACGCTGAACGACTGAGCCACCCAGGTGCCCCCAGAACTCTGATTTTATCCAGTTACCCAACCTGCAGGTTTCTGTGTCCACATGAAATGTCTGGAGCTACAGCAGTTGCCTAGGGATAATGAGGAACTTTAACCTGGGAGAACGTGCTAAGTATGACAGAGCAGAAAAACAGCAGGAATATGAATCTCAGATCATGTTGCTGAGCCACTGAATTAATTAATCCCACAGTTGCCCTCCTGCTAGGGTTCTTGTTAGGTGAGATGGTAAATCTCTGTATCATTTAAATGGTTGGGTCTTCCATTACTTGCAGCCCAAAGTAGCCAAAATTATAAATAGGTCTTAAGGGAAAATAATTTAAAAAAGCTCACCGAGACCCTTATAAGTAAGACTCCAAAAAGTGCCTTTAAAGAGGCTCCATGCCCTCAGTGGTCCAGAGGACTTATGATCTAACTGGTTGCCCTGAACAATCTCCCAGTTCTGTAGAAACACACAAAAGGTTCCAGCAGCCAGCTTAAGTTTACCATTTAATCACACAACTCTAGCTGGTGTCAAGTTCGTAAAGGAGCTGATCCCAGGGAACAGGGGGAAAAATGAAAAGGAAATAAAATTGAACAGTTGCTTGCAGAGAACACCAGCTGCGTGTGATTGATTTCCATGTAATCTCCATTTGTCTCCCTGAAATTCTTTCATCAGATCTCTGGCACAGGGTCACAGAGAGGCACAAAGCTGCTCATGCCTGGAGTGTGGTCAGGAAAAAAAAAAAAAAACCAAAACATTCCCTTATGTGCCCCTGAAGGCTAAGGAAGCCAAGACAGGTGATCTGGGGGGAAGCAAGAGAGAGAAGCTTTTCCTCTCCTCACTCCATGGCAATAGTCAGGCCATGGGCCACTGCAACTAAGGTGGGAGGTGGGTCTGCTGGCTGCTCTTTGAGAAATTCACCCCCCAAGCTGGGGAGGCCTAAGATCTGCGGAGCCTGTGTCTGTGCTGGGTGTCTTCAACTCATCAACTGCTCAGGGCAGGTGTCTTGGCCCTAACAACAGCTGGTATGTGTGGTTCCTCCACTGACCCATCCATCCTAAAAACCACACAGGGAAACAAACTATTCTGGGGAGAGGGCTGGATTGAGGTCACTGGTAGTGGGGAAAGGATGGAAAGGAATAGAATAGAAAAGGATGGGAGGGCGCGGTGGACTGCAGCCTTTTCTCATCTCAAAGTGCCACACCTGTCACTTGTTTAGTGCTCTCGGCCTTGGACGGAATGTTCTCTGGTACTGATACTGGAATGCACATTTATTTGCCTGGTGTGTCAAAGAGATACCACCTCACACCAGTCCGAATGGCTAAAATTAACCAGTCAGGAAACGACAGATGCTGGCGAGGATGCGGAGAAAGGGGAACCCTCCTACACTGTTGGTGGGAATGCAAGCTGGTGCAGCCACTCTGGAAAACAGTATGGGGGTTCCTCAAACAGTTGAAAATAGAGCTACCGTACGACCCAGCAATTGCACTACTGGGTATTTACCCCAAAGGTACAAATGTGGGGATCCGAAGGGGTAGGTGCACCCCGATGTTTATAGCAGCAATGTCCACAATAGCCAAACTGTGGAAAGAGCCAAGATGTCCATCGACAGATGAATGGATAAAGAAGATGTGGTGTATATACACAATGGAATATTATGCAGCCATCAAAACGAATGAAAGCTTGCCATTTGCAACAACATGGATGGAACTGGAGGGTATTATGCTGAGCGAAATAAGTCAATCAGAGAAAGACATGTATCATATGACCTCAGTGATATGAGGAATTTGAGAAACAAGACAGACGATCATAGAGGAAGGGAGGAAAAAATGAAACAAGATGAAACCAGAGAGGGAGACAAACCGTAACAGACTCTTAATCTCAGGAAACAAACTAAGGGTTGCTGGAGTGGTGGGGGGTGGGAGGAATGGGGGGTGGCTGGGTGATGACATTGGGGATGGTATGTGCTATGGTGAGCGCTGTGAATTGTGTAAGACTGTTGAATCACAGACCTGTACCTCTGAAACAAATAATACATTGTATGTTAAAAAAAAAAAGAAGCAAAAAGGGAAAAATGAAGTGGGGGGATCAGAGGGGGAGACGAACCATGAGAGACGATGGACTCTGAGAAACAAACTGAGGGTTTTAGAGGGGATGGGGTAGGGGATGGGTTAGCCCAGTGATGGGTATTAAGGAGGGCACGTACTGCATGGAGCACTGGGTATTATATGCAAACAATGAATCATGGAACACTACATCAAAAACTAATGATGTAATGTATGGTGACAAACATAACATAATTAGAAAAAAAAAAAGAGTCATTATTTGCCTGGTGTGTTCCTGCCCATGGGAATAGGGCTCCTGGTCCAGCAGCATCAGCATCTTAAAATGGAAATTCTCAGGCCCCACTCTAGACCAACTGGATCGCTACTCTGGGGATGGGTCCCAGAAATCTGTTTTAACAAGCCCTCCAGGTGACTTCCATGCACACGAAGACAAAACTAAGGCCCTCATTATGCAGTGAGGGAAGGGCCTAAAGTGACGGACTTCAGATCACAGGGCTGGAAACTAGCAGAGGCTAAACTAGAAGCTGGGTCTGACCCCCAGGCCGGTGCCTCTCCCCTTGCATTAGAAAAGGAAGCAACCTGCAAAGCCACAAACCTACGGTCAGCTATTTCAAAACCATCCTTAACCACTTTTAGTATTTCTGCATACATCCTAACAACTTATCTGCCCCCTGAGCCCAAAACACTTCCAGTCCTCATATGGGATGATCAGAGCAGGGCACCCTCTCCCCTTCTGACTCCTCTATAGGGCCAGCATTAGAGGCAAGCATCCACATGCACCTAATGATCAAAGCCAGAAACCCCAGCAATGGTGGGGCAGGGCCATTCAAAGCAGGAGCTTAGGGAAGCACATTGCCTGGGTTCAAACCCCAGCTATGTGACTCGTTCTCTGTGTTACTGTGGGCGAGCTGTAACCTTTCTGAGCCAATTTTCCTCAGCTGTGACTTGTACAGGGACAGCGCCTGTCAGGGAGGATGAAATGAGATCAGCCTGTTGGGCGCTTAGCACTGCGTCCGATACACAGCTCCGTGTCATTGCTAGCCTCCACCACCTTGCCCCGTCCCTCCCCATGTCCAGCAAGTGACCGAGTCATGCTGACTGTACCTCTTTGACAGTTCCCACATCTGGCCTCTTTTCTTCATCTTTGTATGCCCATCCCCACTGCCAGTGGTGGCTCTGGTCCTCAGCGCACACTGCTGCCCCACCACGCAAGTCTTCCAACAGGTCTTCTGGCCTCTGGTACGCTCTCCAGGATGACAGCTCAGCGAGCTTTTAAAATTGCAAAGCTCAGCCACTCATTCTGCTGTGTGAGCTTCCTGAATCCCTGCAGTGGCTCCCCGTGCTCCTCGGGGTCGAGTTCCAGCTCCTGGGCAGAATGCACCAGTCCCCTGGTAATTGGCACCCCAACCTTGACCTTATTTCTGGGCCCCTTCCAGACTCTACACCTAATTACTTTGGGGACCACAAGAACTGTGGCCTTTTCACAGTAGGAATGCCTGGTCCCCCTCTGCCTGGCACAGCCACATTCATCTTTCCAGATGTAGCCCAGAGCTGGTGCCGGCTCGAAGTCTTGTTCTCAGGTAGCCGTGACGACCCCTGCGTGCGCCCTCTCTGGCTGCTGCACCTGCTTACCTCTCAGCATCAATTCTACCTTCCTGAGCTTATATGTTTTCACATCTGCCACCCTTGTTGACTGCCAGATGATGACCCACCCCGGCACAGGGGAGGTATTCTAAACTTACTTAATAAATGGATAAACACTGAACTCCCCCAATTTTGCCAGTCCCAGCACTACCCTCTGGGCTCACAGAACAAACCTGCTCTGGTGTTTCTCAGGAAAGCCTTTCCGGGGTTGGAGTGCCATCTCATTTTCACAGCAGGTTGGAATGATTCTCTGTACAAATGTGGCTGTGATTATGCAATGAGTAAAGCAGGCTGTGTGAATGATATCTCACAATGTAATCCATCCATCACCGGGCAGTCATTCAGTTCCCAGCATGGGCAAAGCCCTGGGTTTAGGAGAAAACGAGCCTTCCCATCCCCAACTGGTGTGGAATGTGGCATTGAAAACTAAGAGCTTGCTTGCAGTCATGGTCTGAACACTGGGCTGGAGGCTTGGCTTCTAGTTCCTGGCACCACCACTCGCAGGGTGACCTTGGCAAGCCCTTCTGTGCTCGGGCCTCTGACCCTCGTCTGTGAAACCAGGGTGATGAACCAGAAGCTTTCTAAACACACTTTAGAGCTCAGAGCTTGAACATCTCATAAATTTAAGTGCCATTCCTGAGGAGAGAACTGGGATGACTCTCTTGCTTTCTACCCCCACTCCCTTCTGAGCACTTTGCAGTTCACATGGGAGACAGATGAGAAATACTGTGTTCTCTTGGGGGTGACTCTGCCTGTCTCCACCCAGGTGCTCTCTAACTTAGGACTGAGTGCCAGAACCTTGGTGTTCCTGGAGGCTTCTGCACCTTCCTCCACAGACAACTTCCCCTCTCTTTGAGATTCATCCAAAGGAGGCAATACTGCATAACAGTTAATAATGCACAGCCAGAATCAGTCTGCCTGGCTTTGACTGCCGGCTCTTTCATTTAGCAGCTGTGTGACCTTGAGCAAACTGTGTAACCGCTCTGGGTCTCATTTCCTCATCTGTAAAATAGGGACAGTAGTAGTTCTACCTTATGGGGTCATCGTGAGGATTAAAATAGTTAATACGGTTAATTCCCTAAACAGTGACTGCCACAGAGTAAGCACTCGACAAAAAGTTATTATGTTTTCGCAAAGATCCTTTGGGAAAAGAGTACTGCTGTCTAATGACATTTTAAGAAAGGCACTAACTCATTCAAGAGAGTACAAACCTCATGACCTAATTACATCCCAAAGGCCCCACCTCCGAATACCATCACACCGGCTCTCTTTCTATTTGAGGGAATGATGAGAAATCGAAATCGGCAGTCTGCAATGTGGGAGAGGCCTTGACCAGAACCTGACCATGCCAGCACCCTGGTCTTGGACTTCCAGCCTCCAGAACTCTGAGCAATACCTTTCTGCTGTTTCTAAGTCACACAGTCTGTGGTGTTTTGTTGTAGCAGACCAAACCAAGACACATAACAACAACGACAACAAAATGTGAGTGACAGATACTAAAATGTGACCGTGGTGTTTATCTCTGGAAGGTCATAATCACTGGGGATTATCTTTTTGTGTTTGTGCTTATCTGTATTTTGTAGCATTCTACAATATCCTCTATCTTCCGCCAAATGTCTCTTCCCACATTCCAGGGACTCCGGGTTGACGGATCCTGCAGCTTCGTTCCCCAGCTGGGGCCCCTGCATTCCAAGGAATTGCCAAACTCCAAACCCATACTCCTCAGGAATGGGCTGGGATGGGGCCTCCAGAGGGGCCTCATCTAACTGGCAAGAACACATTCTTTCCATGGGCATTTCCTGAAAGAACCTCAGTCAAAAGCGAGAATGACAGGTATCTGAAACAGACCATCCATCAGGCAGAAGGCTGTGCAGCTCAGAATCTTGGCAAGGAGCCCCTTGAAGTAACACTTCCAGCCATTTACTGAGCATTTAAGCTCTGCCCTGCACCACAGAGCTGTGCTAAATGCATTCCAAGCATTATCTTATTTGATCTCCACAGCCTTGCAAGGCAAGTATTTTTCTCCCAAATTATGGATGAGGACACTTGAGGCTCTGCCATATCCTGCCCCAGGTCACACAGCTAGGAAGGAGCTGAGAGGGAGTCAGCCTCAGGTCTAACCCTGCTACATACCACACTGACACAGCATCTTCTCCTGGGTTTTGTAGACCTCGGTGTACCTGGCCTTGAATTTCCCTTTCCTCATCCAAGGAGCTGGGCTCTTGGTAACACTCAAGATTGCTAAATAAGGTACTCACAGCTACCCCCATGTGACTTTTCCCAACTTCCCAGACTGCTCACTAGCCACAAACACAGAACTGTTGTTTTCATTTAATCAGGGAGCATTTATTAGGTGTTGAGTATATACCTTCCATGTGCTCAACCCAGGACACACATACAAAAACTATGGGAAATGGCCTATGTCCTTAAGCATCTAAACATCTCTTTGTAGATCTATAACCCACAGACTGAGAGGTCCCCAAAATTGTGTCAAACTGACCCTTCTTGAGTACTCTGACCTGTGATTAGGGTCTCACTAACACTTCTGTGGTAAGGGCTACCATTTAGTGGACCCACCACATACCAAGTACTTTACGTACTTCCTCTCTTCTAAGCCTTGTCACAACCCTTCGAGACATTCCTCACTGTTTTATAGGGGAGGAAACATGCTGAGAGAATCTAAGAGGCATGCCCAAGGTCACGCAGAACCACCAAGTGCCCTGTAGCACCTATCACACTCGGGCACATTTGAGGGTTACTTTTGTGTCTGTCACCCCATCAGACAAGGATGGCATCCTATTCAGGACTATGTCCCTCACACTGACCTAATCCTGTACCCAATATATGGTAAGCGTAAGCTTACACACACACACACACACACACACACACACACACACACACACACACACACACACACACACACACACACACACACACACACACACACACACACACACACACACACACACACACACACACACACACACACACACACACACACGACATACTACAAGGGAAGCAGTCCAGAAAGGGGCCTCTGGATTCAGACAGATCTGGGTTTGGGTAGCAGCTCTGCCTCATCCTAAGTGTCTCTCCTTTAAGCAATTCAGTCTTCTCTGACCTTCAGTTTCCTCACCTATTAAAAGGGGACTCCAACTTACCTCCTAGGGAGGGTATGAGGAATGAACAGGAGTCAGGGATATCAATCTCTGAGCGGAGATCAGGCATGTAGTAACTGCTTACTAAAACACAGACATCTATTACCCCAAGGCCAGAAACAGAAGTGCCCAATTAATGGGACACGTGGAATGCCAGGTGTTCTGTCTCCCCACTGGAATGTGACCTCCTTGAGGGCAGGGCTGGGACACTTACATCCGTGACCCGAGCACTGGCCAATCAACGGTCTTCAACAAATGGCTGCAGCTGATGGAGACCTTTCCTGCCCAGGGCGGTGATTGTGAGCTGTGCACAGATGGGCAGGGAGGTGGAAGGGAGGAGAGAGAACCTCTTCTCTCTTTGTAGATCTGTAGGCTCCTGAGCCAGCCTTGCCTCTAACATGGGGATAAATAAATACATAAATAAAATGGGGAGGAAAACAGTGCCGACCCTGCAGCGTTCTAACAAGGCAGAAACGAAGTACCATTGGCAAGCCTTCTGCCCACCTGAGACGGAGGAGAAGGGGCATGGCGTGATGGCATGGGGAAGAGCGGGCAGCGAGGCCGGGAAGGCCTTGAATGTGGACAGGCATTAAGAAGGAAGGTTCAAGGTTCAAATCCCAGCTCCGACATTTACCAGCCTTCAGATTTCACCTCACTGAGCCTCTGTCACCTCATCTCTGCAAGGAGGAAAAGAACAGAACCTGCCCCAGGAGGCTGTTGTGAATCAATATAAGGTGTGCTGAGCCACCGGTACATAGTAAGACCTCAATAAATGGTAGTTTTATTATGGAGGATACACTGTTTCTCTGAAGGTAAAAGCCAACCTCCTCAGACAGTAACAGAGCCAAGAAGGAATCTGGCTTACAGCAACTAAAATAAAAACAGGAGAGCCGAAACCGTTTCCTGAGGATGACTATTTATGAGGCCAATTTCAGTTTCCGAGTGCTAATGAATCCCCCACGGCAGGCTGTGTGCAGCTCCCAGTGCAGAGCGCAGGGGTGTGCCCTCCCCGGAGTTCCTCGAAGCGCTGCGCACACTTGCGGCGCTCCACCAGAGTTTACTAATCACGGCAATAATCCTAATAATGATCGGGGTAAAGTGCGGGGGCGGGGGGGGGGGAGACCAGAGGGTGCAGGTGGGGAGGAAGAACACTTACGCTACTTTGTTTCTTCAAGACAAACTTCTGCCTGAAATAGATTAATTCAATCTGCATATTAATGTGGATTACTAATTAATGACTAAAACTGCTTGCAACATGGAAAGTGCTATGCAAATGGTTAAGACAATAATAACATCCAGGAGTCACAGGGTAAGTATGGAAAGGAAATAAGCTAGGCTCTTTTTTGTTAACATTTAAAATTTTATGGTTGAAGGAAATGGAGGGCGTTAGGAAAATTCACTTAAAGCACAAAAAACATAAAAGAGGAAAGCCTGGTGTGAGGGAGGGGCCTTCCTTTGTGCTCCTGTGGCGCTGGACTAACCACAGGTCTTGTGGCTGCAAGCCTCCTCTCTGGCCTTGCCTTCTGGACCCCAAATTCCCTGAGGGCGGTGGCCACATCTGACATGCCTCTGCATCCCTGGTCGCCAGCCCTGTGCCAGGCACGTAGGCAGTAGTGAATAACATGTAATGAAACAAATGACCCCCAGAAAGGAGGGTGAGGGGGTGCCTGGGGACTTCCCTCTAGAGAGTACAGTGTCAAAAGGAGTAACTTCACAGTGGAAACATTGCAAATACTAGCTCAGCCAGGTGATCAAGGTCAATGTCAAAGTGCTAAGTCATGTTCACAGTACGCGCCCTTGATACGATGCCATGAGAATGGTACTTGATCCGTGGTCTTCTTCCTCCAAGCCTATAACTCCTGTCTATAAACAGCAGAAAAACATCAGACAAATCCCAGTGAATTCCACAAAATCCCCAACCAGGGCTCCTCAAAACTGTCAAGGTCATCAGAAACATCCAGAAATTTTAAGAAGCTGTTCTGGCCAAGCGGCACAAATTAGTGTAATGTGGCATCCTGGAGGGCTATCACAGAGGGTGAAGTAGGTCTAGGAGGAGAAGGGACCCATCTAAATTCTCACAGCCTCTCCTGATAGATAGGCTCTCATAACATGCATTATGGAATGACGGAGGCAATGTTCCTTTTCATACATAGTGAATGCCTTGATTTTTTTAAAATTGCAACTAAGATGCAGTTTCCTCCCTCCTCTGAAAACCCTCAAACCTCTATGGACCAAAAATCCTGTATAATTTGGTAGCCAAGCATCTCATGGGAACCCAGAGATTCAAGGGACTGGAAGAATGATCCTCAGAGCTCACCAAGACCAAATCCTCCCATTTCGCAGAGGAAAAACTGAGGCCCAGAGTAGGGGACGGTGTCTTGCCTATTGCCAGTTTAGTATGTTGGTGCCATACTTCACTCACGCTTCTTCACTTGCAATATCCAAAAGTCACCCTGCTACCTGGGACACAAAGAACCAGTTTAGGGCCACGGCGGAATTCCTGCCAAATTCTAGCTCTATCTTTGCCAACCTCATGGCTATAAAGAGCATCCATGTGGAAAACAGTGTGGTATTTAGCTACACGTCTTTTTGCCCCAGGCCCCTGGCCATTGCCAAACAGAAAGCCCAGGCCTGGCAGGCTGAGGCCGAGACACAAACACGGTTTCCAAGCAGGGTGTAGGGAAAGGGCACAGCTCAGCCTGGCTGGCAGGCCACACTTCCCTGTGAGGCCCCATCCATCAGCCACCCTAGGGGATCTCATTTTCCAGCTCGGTGTAGGGTACATTTTCTAAATGTGACCCTGTTTCTGTTATGAGAATCAAAGTGCTTCAACCGCAAGATCATAAATACTCACAAGTGACGGCTAATGGCAGTGGCAGTTTGCAAAATGCCAAATGGCAGCGAGAAGTGGACGCCATAAATTACAGCCCGACTCCTCCATTCTCACTGAGGTGTTTTGTGTGTTTTTAGTGATGAGATCCGCTTTCAAGTGGATTTACAGGGGCTCCCTGTGAATTCAGACAGAGCTTTTAAAAATACTTCTAACAGATGCTGAAAAGAAAACCGGAAGAGCCTACCATTTCAAGCCTAAAACGAGTTTATTAAAAATGCATTTAATGCATAATGGCCAAAATATGGAAAGTGGCTCATTTGAAGATGGATCTGCTTAGGGTGAAAATGCTAACGATTATAATAATAGTAATGATGACAGTGAAGGCAGACTGGGTCAGGCATGGGGCTGAGCATTTTATGTGGATTATCTCACGGAATTCTCTCAAACGTTCCATGTGGTCAGTGTGACCACTGTCCTTATTTCACACGTGATAATGCAGGTTCCAAGAGGTCATTTGTCCCAGGTCCCGTAGCTGGCTGGTGAGTGGCAGATTGGAGCTTTCGAGCTCAGGGTCTGGATGACCCTCTGGGTCTCCCTCCCCATGGAGCACACCAGGAGCTCCCTGGCCTCAGCAGGACAGCACTGCGTGCTCAGGGAGGTCTGTGGACGACGCAAATGCCAGGCTTCGGGAACCCGTCACCAGCACACCGAACAAAGGGACAAACTTTTAGAAAGTACAAAGGTCCCTATTGTGACAGAATTGTCAACTTCCAGGCCTGACTTTCGAGTCTCAGTTCCTGCATCAAGGAAACGAAGGCGATGCCATACCTTCTGTCCATTCAGACAATTTGGTGAGATCACGCATGTGCAAAGCGCCTTGAGAAGCCTGAGGCACTGTACAAGTTGTGATATTAGTGAAGATGCTAGATCAGCTTCAGCAGGAAGGGTGCTAACGGGCATTCCCTCGCGTCCCCTTCACAGAGGCAGAGACTGAGGTGGAGCAGAGATTAAGTACTTGCTCAGGGTCCCAGAACTGAGAGTCAATGACACAGCCACAACAGAGGTTCTGGAGGGCTATGTGCTCCTGGTCCCGATTCCAGTCTCAGTCCCCAACACACACCCACCCCAGGGCTGTAGAAAACACGGGCTGAGAACTCCTGGGGAGAACTCCCAAAGGTCCCCCTAGCACTGCAGTTTTGAGCAGGTGGCAGGGAAAGGCTGCAGAGAGGGTGGCCGCAGAGGACACGTGACCTCAGGGTCTCAGAGGGACCCCCATCTGTGCTGCCCTAAGCACACCGTTTACAGCCGCAGCTGTGGCCAGGGACCTGCAGACGGGACTTGCAGGCTCACGGAGCCCTGCCCCCCTCTGCTCATTTGACTTCTCCACAGCTGGTGGGGACATGTCTGATTCGAGTGAGGAAGAGCAGCAGGCCTGTGCTAGCCTATGAAGCTACCACTGCTGGTGCCAAAGGAAACGTCTCCAGGTTCTGTGTCCTGCCCTCGAGCTCTTTCCTTTGGGACCTGTCCCACCGTTTCACAAAATGCTCTGCATCAGACCATTTCCTTCAGGCCCTGTTTCCTCTACTGTGTGACTTCTGTAAAGCCGTTGAAGGGGAAATTACAGAATCACAGACTGTCTGGGCTCAGAGGATCTCAAAGACTAAAGGTTGTCTACTCCACTCTCCGACCCCCCACCCCTTCCTCCCTGCTGCCACTTAGGTCCCTTCAAAAGTAGTCCTGCCAAAGGGTCGGCCAGGCTCTGCTTGAATACCTCTAAGGATGGGGAACTCACTACCACATGAGGTAGCCTGTTACATATTCTATTGTCAGAATAAGGTAGTGAGAGGTTAAGAGCATGGGTCCCTGACCAGAACTGATGATGTATCTTTGTAAGGCCCAGTGCAGAACGAAAATGCAGAGATCCTTGTTAAAAAATTATAAAGGATTTTAAAATGGCAACAGCAGAGCCATCAACCTAATGCGAGGCCCTTCTAAGCATGAGACCCTGAGCAACTGCACTGGTCACAGCCCATGTGGTCTGGTTCCGATGGTGAATTCCGTGGGTTTGGATCCCACTTACTAACCAGTACCAGCCTCATGTGTAAAACAGTGGTAGTAATCTCTAATTCATAAACTTGTTTCTGAGGATTAAATGAGTCACTACATGAAATGCTTAGAACAATACCTGGCATAGAGTAAACAAATTATTTTTCTGTCCACGTTGCACAGAGAGAAAAAGAAGTATACGTAGCAATCTCCATGCCAGCCCTTTTGATATCTGCAGCCGGCTCTTACAGCCTCACACACTTTCCGTCCTGCCGCCACTGCCAGCCACTAAGGCCACAGATAGGAAAAATCACAGCCACCACAAAGGGTAGATTCAGTTCTGTAGGGCCTGCAGTTTATGTTTTGGGGGTGAGGGTAAGAAGAGGATCTTTAAGAAAAAGAAGATGAAATTAAGGCATGCACACCATGTATTTTTAATATGCTGCCAGATGTAGTCCTAGCTCAACTTTCCCACCGGAGGACCCTAAACCTGCCTGTGGTCACCCCAACATCACCCGACAAGAGGAAGTTGAGAGAGACAGAGGTCTTAACTGAATGTGGTTAAGCCACCTCGCTTTTGCAAATCTTAAGAGAACATACCCTTGGACGTGTCTACTTCTCTCCAGCATCCCTGCCTGGGCTCCACAACCTCCCAGATGGCTGTGCTCCTGGGATCCCTGTCCCCTCCTGACCTGTCTTGACAGAGCAGCTGCAGTGACCCTGGAGGAATGCAAACCTGACCATGTAAACCCTCCAACAGCTTCCTGCTGCCACTGGGATAAAAAGCTCCTTAACGTGGGACACTTCTTCCTTCCAAGACCAGCCCCTCTCCGTCCCCAGCCTCACTGTGCAGCCCTCAAGGCCAAGCTTCTGTCAGACAAGCCGCACCTCTGCAGGACGCCCTGCCTGGAATCCTTTCCTCTTCCCCTACTCCAACCTGGCTAATTCATCCTTTGATATTTGCTTCAGTGATGTTTTTCCCGAGCAGCTTTCCCTGGATCCTGCAGAATGAAAACAAGTCTGGGTTCGGTACCTGCTATGTGCTCCCACTGCACCCTCTACTCGGCCCACGAAAGCACTTCTATCACCTTCTTGCCATTACAGTGCTTGACAGTCTGTCTCCCAGCTAGGCTGTGACGCCATGCAGGAGGGCCCTGGGTACCCCGGATCCCCAGGGCTAGCACGCTATCGGAAGCACAGTAGGTGCTCAACACCCCCGAGCACTGGGGTGGCCCTCTCAGGAGCCCCAATCTCGCCAGTGTTGCCACTAAGCTGCCGGGTAACCCAGGACGAGGCTTCCACCCCTGGGGGCCAGAGACCACAGCCTGTGCTCTGCCAGCGTGGCCAGCAGCGCGGCCCCCTCCCCCACCGACACAGCGTGGAGAGGCCACTCCCTTTTGCTGAGTTTCCTACGCACAGAAATCTGGCAGGAGCAGCCAGACTTTGGAGCCCTTCATTTATTATTCATGTATTTCCTTGTAATACCATTGCTGCTGCAGTCGAAGGACAAGGCCCTGGCACAGGCTTCTCCCCCCCGCAAGCGAGCACTGATTCGACCAAGCCACGGCAAACCTTGTCTGAAGGTCTCCAACCACGGACAGCCAAACTAGCCCAGGATGCAAAGGGGCAATCTGGAGTCAAGACACCCTCTTGCCCATTAACCACGCTCTCTAAACATACCAAGCATGTTCACATTTATCACTGCCTTTAAAAAAAAAATCTTATTTTCATAACAATCCTCTGAGGGATGGAGCTCGCGGTTTATTATTCATTTTCTAGATAAGGAGACTGAGGCTCAAAAAGGCAGAGGACCTTGTCCCAGGTCGGAGAGCTCCTAAGGGACAGAGCTGATGAGAACCCAGGGGACAACTGGTTCCACAGCCCCCACTCTGTTATACTGTATCCTCCCTTCTAAATTCTAAAGGCATTTTTAAGAATGATTTTAAAATCTTGAACATATCTGTAAATTAATTTTTATCCCCCAAGACAAACGAGTTTGAAAAACAGGAAGAAAAGCATGAAACAAAGGGAAAGCTACTCCAAGACTTCTGAAGGCAACTTTAAGTCTGTTACAATTCCCAGCACTTGGGCCACAGCGCAATCCCGTCTAGTCTTCAAGCACGCCAGCTCTCGGTGGCCTCAGAGCTCCTGTACTTGCCGTTCCTTCTGCCTGGACGCTCCTGTCCTGGCTCCTTCCTGGCCTTCAGGTCACAGGATGACCATCGTCTCTTCACAGAGACTTCCTGAACTCCCTACCCTGACTCTCTGACACCAGCCTCTTCACTTCCTGACAGCGCCCGTCATCCCTGTCTTATTCACATCTTTTCTTGTCTGTTTCTTTCACTAGAAGGTAAGCTTCCTGAAGGCAGGGCCTGGTTTTCTCACCAGCGTGCCCCATTCCACAGAACTATGCCTAGCACATACAAGGCACTTAGTAATAAGTATGCTGAATTAATAAATAAAGCTTGTTTGCATTTGACCATTGTCAAAACCCACAGCAACTCATTTATAATAACGAAATTATATACATTAGCCAATTAACCTTACAATAATCAAATAAAGTAGGACAGATGACAGCCTTCTATTTTTACTAAGGATGAAAACAAGGGGCCCAGAGAAATTAAGGGGCTTGCCTAAAGACACACAGCAATCAGAGATGGGGCTGGGCCTTGAATTCACCCATGATTTGGCTTTCTAATACTGTCAAATTTTATAAAAATTTGCTTAAAATAGTTTTCCTTCAGTTTCTTCCCATTGCCTTAAAGATTCTCATAGGTCACTGTGTTGTTTGCTGAGCCCTCTGGCTCTCCCTCCCCAAGAGGGCAGAGAGGTGCCCATGTCTGCAGCATTTCTTTGAGCTGACATACTGCAAGGGAATGTGAATTAACAGGATCTCTGGGGTAAAGCTAATCCACAACCCGATGTACCCAGGATCCTGTGCAGAAAAGCTGATGGGCACAAAAACCAGGTTTTCTAGGATTCAGCAAAGGCAAGCACACAAGTGTCAAAGGACTCATCTGTATCCCAGAGAGCCAAAAGGGGTACAGAAGGAGACAGGATGCCAGCAATAAGGCTCCTACCAAACCCATGACCTAGAAAATATGCGCATGACCTTGACACAATGGACCAAGATGCTGCCCACAATGACCTATTCCTCCCAAGGAGAGGGCTTCACTCTCATTTTAATATGCTCATAGTAAAATAATAAAACCAAAAACAAAATGAATTGAAACCCAAACTTTACAGCTAATAAGAAAGGGAAGTCATCTCTCCCCTCCCCATTCCACACACTGGAAAAGCTAAAGCTGTTCAATTTCAAAGTCATCTAACCTGGCAGTTTTCTGACTTCTAAATTCAATGAACTTGAAGAGATTCCCCCTCGACCTCTTCAAAAGATGTTGGGAAAGACAGTGTTGTCAGCTTTGTGTTCTCTTCAGTAACTATATTCAAAACAACAAAGAAGACAACATACGGTCTGCTATCATTTCATAAAATAAAGACTATATAAGGGCATATTTCATAAAATAAAGGACACATGATACCGAGTTGGAAAGACGTCCACTCAGGATCAGTATCCCACTGAGCTTTTTGACAAAACTCATTGCTCTCCCCTCATTTTCTCTTTTCATTTTACCTTGGATGGGTGAACAATTTAACAACTGGAACAAGTCTGTGGACCAGTGAGTGGGAATCACGGATCCAGCCCATCCCATTCATCTACAAATAAGGAAAAGACAACGCGGAGCTCCACAAGGCTGGTTAGTGGCAAGCCCTCAAGAGCTGCAGTATCTGCCCTGCCTTGGTGTGAGCCTCGCCTTATCTGTGATGACACGTGCATCAGAAAGATGTCAAATGAGCCTGACTTCCCTTTATTTATCAAACCTTGCATCTATTCTTCCTAGGCTACACCAAACCCCAGGGACAGGGTGGGTTGCAGAAAGAGTGAGAACCGCGATTTGGATTAACTTCAGTCACTTAACTTTGGTTTAGCCCAGAAGCAGCTACAAAGCAGTGCCGAGGAGGCACTCAGGAGGATGAGATGCAGGGGGCACACACAGCTCCCCAGTGCCTTGTGTCTTCTTAAAGGGATCCAGGCAGCCCCATGTAAGAGATGTCTGCAAGTCTGAGAAGCACAGAACTGTGGGCTTGTTACCTATTATGTGTCTAGCCTCTTCAATCCTAGGAAGCAACTTCTAAGACCATACACCTGTTATCTCAGCAAGCTAGACACAGAGGCCTAAGCTGTGTGCCAGGGTCCCCTTATCTGTGCCCTACACTGCAGGGCCTAGGAATTTTCTATTTATGTCCACTCAGGGCTTCTGTGGGCAGGTCCAGTCCTGACCCCCACATTCCCAAACAAACTCCTTGAGGAAAGGAACCAATATCTTATTTTAAACTCATAATTCCCTGAGCTATCTGACACAGTCTTGGGCATACAGAAGCACACAATACTTAACTGGACGAAAAAGAGGGCTGAGACAGGTGTTTCACCATCTCAGCAGGACGTGCCCATCTGGGCTGTGCCAGGGACACACAGGTTTGTGTACACAGGATTACAGTATTTAAGCCCTGGGTAATTCATCAACGGCGAGGTTACACCCAACAGAGGCTAGTCAGCAGGTGAGGAACCTATCCTGTGAATGGGGAAATGCTAACAATGTAAACACAGCCTTTTCTCCACTGGACTGTGGGTTCCTTGAGGGTGAGACCCCTGTTCCGCCCATCTTTTCATGCTCCAAATACATCTGGCATGAAGAATGACAGAGTAGGGGCTCCATCGACGGCTGCTGAGCTAAAACTGAGTTATTGCAAAGTTCTGCTTCCTCAGTGTATTCTGACAAACCTGTCATACATTCATTCATTTCGTTTACTGAATGTTCTTTGCGTGCCAGGCACTGTGCTAGAAAAACAGGGATACAAGGGGGAGTTAGGCTGTCCCGGTCCCTAATCTGAAAGAACTTATGTTTTTAGCAGGGGGGATAGATTTTAATCCAACATTAATACAAGTAATCATATAGCTTTAATTTAACAAATAATCTAAAGGAGAGATAGAGATTAGTGTGAACGATAATAAGGGACAGCCTCTAGATGCTGTGGAGTGCAGGCATTTTAACCATACTATAACAAAACCTCAACTCTGTTGGCATAGATGATTTAGTAAAAGGAAAAGATATAAAGCCCAGGGGCTCATTAAGTGGTTGTAACACCACAGTGTACAGATCAGCAATACAGGAAAAGTAAACACCTTCTTCCCCTGGTTCTCTAGTGTTTACCAAAGGAAATAAAAACTAACACTAATGCAATCAATACCACATAAGAAACAATTTTTAACAAGCACAACATAAAAAGTTTGAGGCCCAACTTCCATCTCCAGCGGTATGGTGGACTGGATATCCCAAGAGAACCACTAGCTGAAAGTGACTACAAAGGGAGAATAAAAAGCAACAACAAAAACAAAATCACGTATTTTAAATCAATCGATAAACTTGCAAGAAAGCAAAAAAATAAAAAATAAAAAATCAGAAACCAAAACCAAAATGAAAATAGAAACCCAGAGGTAAGTGGACACCTGAGACTAGTTTTTTTTTTTTTTTTGTCTGAGGGTATTTACAAAACTAGGTTAATGCAGGTGTTGATTCTCACATCATCTTAGAATACAGGACATAGAGGAAAAAGCAAAAGTCCACATGGGGTGGGGAGCTTGATCAGGGTCCACCCTACACCAGCACTCATAGATAGCTGGGACTCCCTACACCGTTTATATAAGAATAAGCTAGAAATAAACCCAGCTCACCAGAAAATTGGCTTAACTTTTGAAATTGAGTAAACTAAGTGGGAGGGAATCTCTCTTGAGAATTTGCTACCACAAGCCAGCTCTCATAGAGGTTTGTATAATAACCAGAATACCCAGGGGTATTCTGAAAAACGTCAAGCTGAGAATTTAGTATAAAGGGACCCCACTAGGTATGTAGCAGAACCAAATGCCAATCTTTTCTGGAAGAACACACCTTCACCCAGGCCTCAAAGAACCCCTACAGAAAAAAGTGTCAAGAAATATGAGCAAAACCAAATAAACATACAAAATATATAAAAAAAAAAGGAACCAGAAAAGCAGTGGGGAAAAAAAAACCCAGCAAAACTGGACCCACAAAAAAACCTTAAATTAGCAGACACAGAATGTGTTTAATTATGCTTTCATAAACAAAAAGTTTTTAAAATATGAAAAATAATGAGCTATTAAAAAGAATGAGATTTTAAAAAGATCCAAATATACAACACAACTTTTACAACTATAATAACAGAAAAAAAAAAAAAAAAAACCCAAACTCTGTGGAAAGGTATAACAGTGCCTAACTAGATCTCAAATAAAACTGATGAACTGACAAAGAATTCTAAGGTAATTATTCAGAAAGCAACACTGGCAGAAAGAATAAGGGAGGTATGAAAGAAGTTAAGAGACATGGAAAATAGAGGGTAAAGCTCTAAAAAAATGTATAAAGTAGGAAAGGAAGGGGAAATTGGGGTAATGAAAATACTGAAGAGATAATAGATGAGAAATTTCCTGAACTGATAAAAGATAATAATCTAAGGTTTCACAAAATTAATCCAAGCAGGCTTTTAAAAAATGTATTAATACCCAAACCAAAGACATTAAAAGAAAACTATACACAAATTCCCTCTTCAACACAGATATAAAAATTCTAAATAAAATTTTGGCAAATCAAATCCAACAACATACAAAAAGGATAATAAATCATGACCAGTGGAGTTTATCCCAGGAATGCAAAGTTGGTTTAGCCTTCAAAAATCTATCACTGTAATCCACTATATTAATAAATCAAAAAAGAAATACCGAATAATCATCTCAATACATACAGAAAAAGGTTTTGACAAAATTTAACATCTATTCCTAATAAAGACTTTCAAGAAACTAGAGATAGAAGGGAACTTCCTCAATCTGATAAAGCCCATTTACAAAAACTTACAGCTAGCATCATATATAACAACACCATTAAGACTGAACAATTTCACCCTAGGATCAGAAACAACACAAAGATGTCCACTCTTGCCACTTCTATTCAACACTGTACTGGAGGTACTAGCCAGTGCTATAAGGCAAGAAAAAAGAAAAAAGCCATCTAGGTTGGAAAGAAATAAGTAAAGCTGTCTTTATTTGCAAAGGACATGATTGCCTGTGTAGAAAATCTTGATGGAACCTACAAAAAAAGCTACTAGAACTAATAAATGAGTTTGGCAAGATTACAGGAGACAAGATCAATATATTAAAAACTAACTAGATTTCAATATATTAGGAATTAACAACCCCAAACTGAATTTTTTTTTGAGAGAGAGCATGCATGCATATGTGGGGAGGGGGGGGCAGAGGGAGAGAGAGAATCTTAAGCAGGCTCCATGTCCAGTGCAGAGCCTGACAAGGAGCTGGATCTCACGACCCTGAGATGATCACAACCTGAGCTGAAACCAAGAGTCAGACGCTTAACTGACTGAGCCACCCAGGGCCCCTCAAACTGAAATTTTTAAAATACCATTTATGAGAGCATCAAAAATTATCAAATCCTATGGTTAAATCTGACAAAGATGTAAAGACTGAAAACTATAAAACATTGCTAAGGTAAACAAAAAACCAAATCAATGAACTATACAATGTACCTGTGTCAAAAGACAATTGATAAGATGTCTATTCTTCCAAAACTGACCTATGGATTCAATGTAATCCCAGTAAAAATCCCAGCAGGCTCTTTTATAGAAATTATAAAAGGATTTAAAAACTTATCTGGAAATGCAAAGCACCTAGAATTGCCAAAACAACTTTGAAAAACAACAAAGTTGGATAACACCTGATTTCAAGACACAGTACAAAGTGAGAGTAATCGAGATGGTGTGGTAGCAGCATAAAGAGAAACAACGGATCAGTGAGACAGAATAGAGGGTACAGATACAGAGACACATATATGTGAGCAACTTGTTTTTGACAAAAGTGCAAAGGCAATTAAGTGGAGAAATGACAGTCTACTCAACTAATGATAATGAAACAACGGGATATCAATATGCAAAAAAGAGAAGAGGAGGAGGAAAAGGGGGAGGGGGACAAGGATCCACATTTTACACTACCCACAAAAATTAACTCAATATGGATCACAGATTTAAGTGTAAAACCTAAAATAATAAAAATTATAGAAGGAAACAAAACAACAAAAATGCTGTGACTCTGGGTTAGGCAGATTTCTTAGATATGACACTGAAAGCATGAACAATGAACGAACAAACTGATAAATAAAACTGCAACAAAACTGAAAACTTCTGCTCTTCGAAAGACACTGTTAAGAGAATAAAAAGATGGGCTGTGGAGTGGAGTAAACAGTGTAAAGCATATATCTCACAAAGGACTTCCATCCAAAATACAAAGAAGTCTCAAAATTCAATAATGAGAAGCCAAACAACCCAATTTTTAAAGAATGGACAAAAGGTATGAACAGACACATCACAAAGAAGATATACAAAGGGCAGATAAGTACATTAAAAGATGCTCAACATCACTGGTCACCAGAGAAACACAAATTAAAACCACAATGGGATACAAGTACACACCAATTAGAATGGCTAAAATTGGAAAGACTGATCATACTAAGTGTTGATGGAACTGAAGAAGGAACTGAAACTCTCATACACTGATGTTGGGAACTAGAATGGTACCACCACAATTTTTAAAAAGTTAAATATACACCTAACATACAATCCAGCCATTCCGTTCCTATGTATTTGCCCAAGAGAAATTAAAGCATATGCCCACACAAGGACTTGCATGTTAAAACTCACAAAAACTTTGTACTAGCCCCAAACTGGAAACAACCCAAAAATCTACCAAAAGGTAAACAGATAGACAGTGGTATATCCATACAAAAGAATACTATTGGCTAAAGGAATAAACTATTGATAATGCTACAACAAGAATGAATCTCAAGATAATCATGCTCCATGAAAGAAGCCAGATTTTAAAACGAGTAGACACTATATGACTCCATTTGTGTAAAATTCTAGAAAATACAAACTAGTCTGTAGTGACAGAAAACAGATCAGTGGTTGCCTGGGGAATGGAGGAGGGACAGAGAGAGGGGTTATAAATACAATGGGACAGAAGAAAATGTTGGCAGAAGATGGGTATGTTCATTATCTTGATGTGATGGTTTCACGGGTATAGACATATGTCAAATTACATATACACTTTAAACACGTGCAATTTACTAGATGCCAATTATACTTCAATAAAGCCGTTTTTAAAAATCTACATTATTGTGGAACTGCAGAACAGAACATCAAAAACAGAGATAAAATCTTTTTTGGGGGGGGGTAAAATCTTAAAAGTAGCCAGAGAAAAGTCAGATTTAATATAAAGGAATAATCATTACATTACCCCTGACTTCTCAACAGTTATATTAAATCCGGAAGACAGTAAAATAATGTGCTGAATATATGAAGGTAAAAAACTGTCAAACTGGAATTGTATACCCAGCAAGAACAGGAGCAAAATAAACATATTCTCAAACAAAACCTAGAGTTTGCTATTAAGAGACCCTCAAAGGAATTTAAGAGGGTATGCTTCGGGCAGAAGGAAAGTGATTCCATTTGGAAGGCCGACATAAAACAGAGTACAGTCTTACGGAATTAAAAATGATAACTAAACACAGGGAATACAGTCACTGATAACTATAATAGTGATGTAAGGGGGATGGATGGGAGCTACACTTTTGGTGAACACAGCATAATGTATAACTTGTCAAATCACTAAGTCGTACACCTGAAACTAACATAACATTGTGTCTCAACTCTACACAATAATAGTAACTAAAATACATGACAAAAGTAGCATGTAAATTAGGAGATGGGGTGATCAAAGGTGAGGTGTTCACTAAGTTCCCTGCATTGGCTAGGAGTAGGGTAAGCATACTGACTAATTTTAGACTCAAGAATACATGTTAAAATTTCTTAGTTAACTATTCAAAGTATAGAAACAGAATACTGAGCTTTCATAGTGTAATACAAGAGAAGAGCAAAATGAAAAAAAAAAAGAAGTCAAGGAAGGAGGGGGAAAAAACATAAAGAGATGAGGTAAAAAGAATGCTTGAAGACGGCAGAAATAAGCCTCCACTAAAATGTGAACTTGTTGTAGACAGAGGTTGTGTGATGCCATCCACTGCATCTTCAGAGCCTGCCACAGCGTCTGGCACATATTACCACCTTTGATAAACATCAAGTGACTGAGTTTGCTAAGTGAATAAGTAAATGTTCAGATGATGGATGGTAGAATAAAAAATATTTGGTCTTTGCCCCAGATTCCCGGCACAAATGTGCTAAAACCCTTGGAATTTCCAAAGCAGTAAGAGTGCCTTTGGTCCCCTTTTGAGCACACTTGAGTTTATGCTAATGAGGTGATTTAGGGTGGGGCCTCCAGATAGCCTGAGGATGGGGCTGGTCACCAGAAAGGCCGCCCACCTGCCTCAGGAAGGGGGAGGGGTGAGGAGGTGCTGCAGATTAATTTTTATAAAAACTCTTCAATAAAAAGATCTGATGAGCCTCTGGGTTGGTAAACGTGAAGGGAGAGTAGAGCAACCCCGTTCCACCAGGACAGAAGCTCCTGTGCTCAGGACCCTTCTGGACCCCACCCTACGTACCTCTTCATCTGGCTGTTCTCCTGTATCCTTTATAATATCCTGTATGATCAACTGGTAGACATAAGTAAATATTCTTCTGAGTTCTATGAGGTGCTCTAGCAAATTAATCACACCTGAAGAGGGAGTGGTGGGAACCTCTGATTTATAGCCTGTAGTCTGAAGCAAAGGCGACATGCTGGACGTGTGATCGGCATCTGAAATGGAGGCAGTCTTATGGGAATGAGCCCTGAGCCTGTGGGATCTGATGCTAACTCCAAGTCGAAGGTGTCAGAATTGAGTTAAATTTGTAGGACACCCAGTCAGTGTCCACTGAGAACTGGAGACCTTCTTGACGGTACTGGGAAAAAACCCATTGGGATGGCAGATGAATGAATCTGGTTAGTTGAATGAATAAATGTATGACTGATATAAAACTTCATTTTGGCCAAAAGTTTCAGCCTTCTCCAGGCACCACTTCATTTATCAGAATTAGCGAACAAATTACAAGCAGGACAAATTGAGTTTCTCTCTTCTCCCTGGCCACTGTCTGGGAGCAATGAAGTATGAGAAATGCAGATGGACAGGAAAAGAAGCAGCAGAAAGGGACTGAGTCAAATTAGTCCCAGCTTACAGAAAAGGGGGTAGAATAAAAAATCATGGACAGGAGGTAGCTTTTAGTTTTGAATTACATTATTTATTCCCTCCTGTCCATTTCCATAGCTAATACCCTCGTCGAGGCCCTTGGTACCTACAGTAGGGGCCATAAGGTCCTCCACTGCCCTCGGCCCCTCTTCTATTTCCTTGTCCATCCAGACTTTATCTCATCATGATACAGAGCCATCATGGTATCACTTCCTCCCCACCCTCTGGGCTCAGATGTTTCAGGGGGTCACAACTGTCTCCTGGAATCAAGTTCAAACTTCTTAGCCTGATTTTCAAGGCCCTTTGAGAGTTGATTTTCATTACCTTTTCTCATATCTTTACCTCTGAATAATACTAGGCTTTAGTCAATAGGTCCCATGACCCTTCACACCTCTGCGTCCTTGCATATGTTGTTCCCTTCAAGCGTCATTGCCCTTCCACCATCTTTGTTACTGAGGTTGTGAACATCCTCAAGGCCCAGCTCAGATGTTGACTCCTCCATGGTGCTTTCTGGGTGCAGAGCCAAAAACAAATTTTTTCACTTCTTGTTCCATAACACTCTGTTTATAATTCTCTTATGATTCTCCACACACATGCTATCTTATGCTCTATATGGGAGGCAATTTAGCCTAAAGGTTAAGGACATGGACTTTAAAGTCAGACAGAAGTAGGACTGAATCCAGATCTACCATTTCCTAGCTGTAGGAAGCTTCTCTAAGCCTCAGTTTCCTCATCTGCAAAATGGGGACAATCTATATTAGAGATTCATCCTGAACATTAAGTGAGATCATGCCAATCAAGCACATAGCGTACACAATAATTACTATTATCAGAATACATGCCTTATGCCCACTCTTCCATGGATGTAAGCCCCCTGCGAAGAGTATCCACATCGGATGATGTTTCTACCTTTCCTTCTATCTCTTCTACTACCCAGTGTGGTGCCCCACACGGTCATTTTCTCAAATTATGTAAAATCATTTCTAAGCCAAGAGGTGATACGTTATTAAATACGCTCTCATTCATGTTGGTACCATGTTTGGGTTCCATAGGATTCTTAAGGTATATTGCACGTGTTCAATATTCAATGTTTTCTGGAAACCCCCTATGTTCCAGATTTTACTAGACAATAATGACACCTTATTAGGAAAACAAAAAGGCAGAGCCATGGACTGGGAGAATACATTCGCAAAACATATATCAGACAAGAGACCTGTATAACAGAATATATTTTAAAAACTCTTAAAATTCAATAAGGAGACAAACAACCCAATTAAAGGTTGGCAAAAGATTTTAACAGATACTTCACAAAAGATGCAAAGTAGCCAATAATCCCATGAAGAGATGCTCTTCATGACAGCATGTAAATGTTATGTTCAGAGGTGTAAATATTTCACAACCAGCAGAATGGCTCAGATTAAAGACTGATCATTCCAAGTGTTGTCAAGGATGCTGAGCAACTGTAACTCTCATATACTGATGGTGGGAATTCAAAATGATACAACCCCTTTGGAAAACAATTTGGCAATTTCTTTAAAAAGTAAACATATGCCTACTGTACCATCTAGCCAACACATTGTTTTCGTAGGTATCTCTCCAAAAAAACCAAAAAACCCACATCCACACACAGACCTGTACACAAAATGTTCATAGCAGCCTTACCTGTAATAGCCAAAAGCTAGAAACAACTCCAGCGTCCACCAACATGTGAACGGATAAACAAATGGCAGTACAGTAATGTAATGGGAAACTGCTCAGCAATAAAAAGAAACAAGCTATTGATACACACGAGGACATGGATGAATCTCAATTATCATCTCGTTCAGTGAAAAAAGCAAAGTCCTATACAATTTCTAGAAAACACAAGCTCATCTTGGGAGACAAAGCAGGTCAGTGGTTGCATCGAGACAGGCAAGGACGGGTTACGAAAGGGCATAAAGAACCTTCCAGTATGATAAAAATGTTTATTATGATTGTGATGGCCAGCTCACAGGTTCATACATATGTTAAAATTGATCAAATTACACTTTTTCAAAAGTGTGCAATTAATTGTACTTCAAATATACCTCAATAAAGTTGTATGGAAAAAAATGTACTTAAAAACTTTTTTTTCCTTAAAAAAACAAACAACAAAATGAAGCAAGCAGGATGTTCACTGGCAAAGTAAGCAAAAGCCAAAGTTGGTCTGAAGGCTGCTCTTCAAAGCCTCGTCTCAGCACAAAGAGCCGCGGGAAGGCCAAGAGGCAGGAAGCTTGGCAGACAGGCTTCAAATCGCAGTGGGGAGCACCATAAATGTGGCTTGGATATGATTGGCTTTTTGAGGTTGCTTTCGTGGCAAACCTAATTTATTCAGTGCCCAAGTCTCCGGCAGTCCAATACTTCGAGCCTGAGACAGTTGTCAGGTTGCATTCCAGTGGCCTTTTTTCTTTTCCTGTGTGCATTTTGAAAGAGATTCCTGGGTGCCGGTGAAGGCTTCACCCAAAAGGAGAATTATAATGGGAGATTTCAGGCATGGCTGGAGGTCTAAAGATACAGAACCCTGGGGGAAAGGAGAGGCAGAGCTTTTGCCTGGCTCCAGGTATGGATGTGTAGACTGAGCGGGCACAACCCCAGGGGGCGCCATTCACAGTGGTGCAAGGGCTGCTCCAGGAACAGTGCAGGGAGGGGAAGGGAAAGTGCCCCTGGAAGGCCGACTTCCCGGTTCCAGCCCTCCCCCGACAAAGTAATACTGAGCCCTCCCAGTGCTCCCCTCATCAAACATTTTAAGAGAAAAGCTTAAAAGTGAAATGTCAGCGGAATAAGGAGAGAGGAAGCGCACTCTTTCCCTTGTGTAGCCTTTGTCTGCCATTACCTTGCACTTCCAGGCGTCCTGGTTTCCCCATCTGTTGGGTGGAGAGATAATCCCTGCCCTGCCCACCTCACTCATTTCACCCGCCTGAAGGCCTGAGGCGCACAACAACCCTGAGAATCCTGGAACAGAGGGGTCAAACTGGCAGGCCATGGCCAAGACCCAGTGGGCACAGATGGTTTTATTTAGCTCACACAGTATTTAAAACTCAGGAGAGTCCATATAAAAAAAAAAAATCAAGAAATCTAACTTTTCTTGAAAAACCCAAACACCTGGCCTGACTGGACCCATGTTCCCAAGCAATAGTTGGAGCTGAGGAAGTAACCCCTTCTCGCTTGCCCACAGAGCCGCTGCCCTGCCCCCCACAGAACCCTTCACTCAGGTCACTGGCTTGGGCCTGTGGGCTTTGAGTCTGTTCTCAGATCAGTGAGAAGGGCACTTGGACTTCACCTGGTCCAGACTCCTCACCCGGGACACTGCGCGACAGGCCTGTAAGATGGCCCCCCGCCTTAAACACGACTCTTGATGAGAAGCTCATCCGTCACCTCGGAGGACGCTCACGGGCAGGATTCCACTTGCTTACACCTTCAAGTGGCAGGTCTCTCCCACCCTCACATCAGGGTTCTGCTTTCCTTTCAGGCTCTCTCCCCACCCTTCCCGCATGCTTCAGACATTTACAGCCACCGCTTCTTCTGTGAAAACCTAGACGCCCGGTGTCTATGGCCGTTCCCTTTAGACACATTTCCTCGTCCCTGGGCATTCCAGCACTTTCCTCTGAGCATGCTCCACTTTCTCTCTGCCACATGTGGGGCTGGTGGAGTCTTCCTCCCTGTTTTGTCCTTGTGAGCAGGTCAACTTAACACATGTTCCTACCTGGCTTCTCTCTGGCAAGCTTTAAGGAGAGGCAGCATCACTGAGTACTGTAAGTAACAGTAAATACGTTCTGTCGCGTTTAGTCTCAACATCCTCATATGGATAAAAATAGACCTCATGGCATCAGGCAGGATAATTCTTACCCTCTACAAATCATTTCTGAACCAGAAAAAGGAAACATCAGGGATTTCCCACATTTTGAAAAATGACTTAAGTCTTGGAGTGAGAGTAATTGTTTCAAATTTTAAAATAAGTACCCCATATTCTGAGGTTACATACCTTTCATGGAACAGAAATTAAAAAAAAAAAAAGTCGGGCGCCTGGGTGGCTCAGTTGGTTAAGCGACTGCTTTCGGCCCAGGTCATGATCCTGGAGTCCCGGGATCGAGTCCCACCCACATCAGGCTCCCTGCTCGGCGGGGAGTCTGCTTCTCCCTCTGACCCTCTTCCCTCTCGTGCTCTCTATCTCTCACTCTCTCTCTCTCCAATAAATAAATAAAATCTTTAAAAAAAAAAAAAGTCAAAATTCCCTAATTTAGACCCGAGGGTAGAATAAGGACAAAAACAAAAATTCTCTCTCCTGTGCTTCCGTGGGTTTCTTGAAGATCAGCACTGTGGGAGTAGAAAAAGCGTTGGACCTTTATTTCATCTAACAGAAGTGTGTGTATGTGTTTGAGAGAGAGAGACTGAGATCTTACAGAGATCACTTACTATCTGTCTCTCCATCTTTTTTCCTGTTTTGTAAAATGAACCGCTTGAATGAGATCACTGAGAGGTCCTCAGATCTGCATTAGAACCACCTGAGTGTGCCCATGCGGATTTCCCCACACACCCACAGAAATTCTGCATCTTGGAAGGTGGGATGGGGCCAGAAAGCTGGTGTCTGACAAGTGCCCAGGTGACTCTGACCTCCCCAGACTTGTCATCTAGTGGTGACATCCCAAGTCGTTCCTCCATTCCATGACTTGGCACGCACTCTGTGGCAGGAGGTATGACAGGGCCATGGGGCTATGACAGGAAACAAGTCACACAGGCATGGTTCTCAAGGAGCTCATGCAGGAATGCAGGTGGTTGGCAAGGAGAGGCTTCCAAGGAAATGGATGTTGACTCTGGGATGTGGTCAGGGCCATAACACCCATAAGCACAGGGCGCCACAGGAACCCCCCCAGACTGAGGAAGGCAGGGTGGTCAGGGAAGGTTTACTGGGGAAGGTGATGTCTCGGCAGAGCCCTGTAGCACACGGAGGACCTGGCCAGAGAAAACCCAAACTGGTAGTGTGCTCAGGGCTTGAGAACCAGGTAGAGAACATGTGTCTGGGAAGTGGATGGGCTCTGGCTAGACCCAAGAGGACCGGAAGGAGAACAGGAGATGGACATGGGAGAAGGTGGCAGGGGCCAGGTCATGAGAGCCCAGGCAGCTGCACCAAGAATTCTGTATTTTATCTTAAAGGCTATAGGCAGCCATGGAAGGGTTCTGAGCAGGGTAGGAACACGACCAGACATGTATTTTAGAAAGATCACCTGGGCTGCTGTGTGCAGAATACATTGCAAGAAGAAGGAAGCAGGAAGCAGGAAGAAGAGGCTGGAATAAACACGGCTTCTTTCTTGGCTGTACAGGCTCAGTGCTAGAGGTAGCCAGCGTAGTGAATGTCAGAACGGCTGGGGGCCCTGACGCTCAGGGAAAAGTCCAGGCTTGTGGCTTCTCATCCCAGGTCCCACTAGTATGATCACTTTTCCTCCCTGGGGGAGGAACCTGCACCCCACCCACATACCCACCCGCCTAATTCTGTCTGGGCCGCTTGCTTCTCTCAGGCTCAGAATGGGGGATGAAAACTGCTAGTTGGTCTTAAGGTATCAAGGAACTAAAGCAAGAAATGGCTCCGAGGAAAAACATCCCTCGTGCCTGCCCCTTGCGGGTATACACACGCACTCGGTCCTATCTTACTGATGGCCAACACGCTACAGTTCACAACACTTGCGATTGCCATACCTTCTTGGAGGCTCCCAGGACTCCTGGGATCGGCACTCCCATTTCAGGGGGCAGCAAACGGAGGCCCAGAGGGCTTGAGCACCTAGGGCAAGCTCACGGAGAGAGCAGAAACAGAGCCAGGGCTGGAAATTCATTCCACGGCTCTTTCCTGCTATTGATTCCTGAGCCCATGGGGACTGTAATTAATTAAAATGTCTGTCCTCAGCACTGGAGACAGCAACCTGGAGAATTCAATGAAAATGATCTACCCAGTGTGGAAGTGTTTCATCTTGAAGTCCTGGGAGGGCTTCTGAAATGAGAGGGACTACCGGGTGGGAAAGGGAAGATGTTGCCAGCCTGTTAGCAAATGTCACCTGGGCTGAAAAACGCCCACTCCGAGGAGGCTGAAGCTGCACAGCTCTTGGGAGGAGGGAATAATCCTGCGCCTGATGGAACAGGAGAGGCCTGGCTGGGATGGGGAAGGGAGCCAGGAGGAGGAGACGGGACAAATCACATAGAATGCTTCCCTTTCTTCTACTCGCAACCCCACTACTGCTCTCTGGGGCCAGGTGGGTCAATCAAATGGTACAGTTTACTTGTAAAAGGGAAAACACGCTCTAAACACCACTACTGCTGAAAAATTCATAGCTATTGTGAAGCCCTAACAAAGTGCCAGGCACAAGCCCTGTCTACAGTCTCACGATGAATCGTTAGCAGCATAAGTCTATGCAGTTGATGACTCTTATCCCCATTTCCCGCATGGGAAAACTAAGGCCCAGAAAGGTTAAGCATCTTCCTTAAGGTTCACACAACTATGACAAACGACACAGCCAAGATTCAAACCTAGGCCTTTTTTTTTTGAAAGTTGGGGGGAGAGTGTGCAAGCGAGCTGGGGGGCGGGGGGCTGGTAAAGGGAGGAGAGACAGAATATTAAGCAGTTTCCACGCCTAGCACAGAGCCTGATGCAGGGCTCCATCTCTCCCTGACAGCATGATCTGAGGTGAAACCAAGAGTCGGATGCTTAACCAACTGAGCCACTGAGTCACCCAGGTGCCCCCAAATCTAGGCCTTTGACAGCTGAGCCCCTGTTCTGCTTGAGGAGGGGGTTGCGTCCGAGGGAGAGGCCCCCTCCCCAGGTTTATTTTGAGACAGGGAAAGGAGGGATACACTCATTCTGTGTGTGGGGGAACCTTCACTGGATTTTACTTCATTTAGAAGGCAAGCCGGAACTCCCTCCATCTCCTTTACTACCTGTCATCTTGGGATGAGAGAGAAGGGAACATACTTCCCAGCAGACAGGGCTGGGGCAGTGCACAGACACCAACTCCACAGGAGGAGGCAGCAGAACCTCGGGTTCCCATGGCAACAGGCACCCCACTATCAGCACTGCTCCCCTGCCTTCACGATACACCCTGTGAGCATGGAGGGTGAGGTGATATCCTCATTTTCCATAAGGTGGGGGGGGGGCCTGACCCGCCAGAGGTCAAAGAACATACAAATCTTGTGACGCATTAGCATCACTGGGATGGAAAACAGGGCTTTAGACTGAAGCCCCTGTAGTTCACAAAAATTGGGAAGAATGGGAGTGGGGTCAGAGAGGTCTGCCGGAGAGACTGAGAGGGTAGAAAAGAGGTCCAGTGAGACAACAGGAAGGAAATGGGGGCTGCTTGACCTCAAGAAGGCTTAGGGGTGATCTACTGGATCATTCTAGGTATTCCACAGTGGCTGGAGAAATTGCCCAATAGTCCTCTAAGCACATGAGAAAAAAATGGGACAGGAGGTAAAATGTTATGGGCTTACAATAAAAGCATGACTATCTGGGATTGGGCAGAAGGAAGAATTTCTCACTCATGAGCACAGGAGAGGGGAATTTCTTCCATGTGTCAAGAAAATCTAGAAATGAAAAATCTGCCAGGGTCCACTCACAAGTAAAAAGCAGGTGCTTGGACATAAATATGAAAATAAAAATGTAGTTGCCAGTAGGAAGGCCTTCTAATGCAAATATCATGTTGTTATCCAAACTACCTGGGGCATAATTTAATAGGTAAGCAATGATGGGCCAGAAGAGGGTTCCAGCCACTCTGAAGGAGGCCAGGTCTATGTCCTATGAAAGGGTGGGAGGTTTTCAGCGAGTAAAGTCTTTGATTACTAAGTTGCATTTTACTATGATAAATTTTCACTTTTCGAATCAATAACATGTCCTTGGTATAAAGTCAACCAATGAGGACAATGCGGTTATTTAGATCAACATAATTTGACCTCAGGAGGGAGACACTACATCTTAGAGCTCACCTCTGCCTCAAAGTACAGGGTTTCTTTATTTCGCTTTAGTTACTCAGTGTTGAGAAAACCTTTTTTTTTTTTTTAAAGATTTTATTTATTTGAGAGAGAGAGAATGAGAGACAGAGAGCACGAGAGGGAAGAGGGTCAGAGGGAGAAGCAGACTCCCTGCTGAGCAGGGAGCCCGATGTGGGACTCGATCCCGGGACTTCGGGATCATGACCTGAGCCGAAGGCAGTCGCTTAACCAACTGAGCCACCCAGGCGCCCGAGAAAACCTTTTGATGTAATGACTAGTAGATATATTTGATGAATAAGTAGATGCATTTTTTTTTTTAACACAGCCTGCCCTATAACCTCAGGATGCTCTCCAATGAAACAGATGCTGGAAGAGTAAGTTGGTGACCTCCAACAGGTAAGAACGTAGTACGTAACACATATAAGTGATTAAAAACCTTTTATTACAGTTTAAAAAGTCTACACAATGTGAAATGAGGTTTCCAGAATCCCCGAAGCACCCGCATGGACCTCCACAGGCGATCTGTAAAGTGTTCGCTGGTATGGTGTCTGAGGTTGTCCTGGCCCCAGTCCTTGCCTCCTCACCCTCACTGTTCGATCTTGAACAGGAAGGAATGAGCATCCCAGGGGCAGGAGCAGGCCTGAAGGAAATGGGCTTTCCACCAAGGGCTTCCCCCCAGTCCCCCTTTCAGAGGGAAGAGTGGGGAGGAGAAGGAGAGAGGTAACAAGTGCTTCCAGACTCTACCTTCTGAGAGAAATCCCTATCTACCCACAGCTAAAAAGACCCCACCGGCTGAAAAAGAGAAAGGTATTCACATGCACAGAGCTAAGAGGGCCCTGCCAGGTCATCTTCCTGCTCTGGGGCGTACGCAGGCTTAGTCCTGATAACTCAGTGGCTTCTGATACAGAGAATACCAGATCCCCCAAACAAGCAATTCAAATACTTTGGAGACCAGCTAACATACCTCCAGCAGCAATGCGTACAGACGGCAGATCTGCATAATGCATGCCATGGCATGCTTATCCGTTTTTAACCGTGACATTATTCTTTTGCTGTCTATCTTCAGGAAAAAGAAAATTACTGATATGTCCTATATCTTGAAGAACTAAAGGGCTGGGATGATTAGGAGAAAGAAGATGGAGAGGTGGTGACCTCCCCAACCCTGGAGCTATTCAAGCCAAAGGCTGCTGCAGAGAGGATTCCTCCCCTCGGTGAGACAGCATAGTGAAGGATTCCTAACGGTCCCTTCCAACTCAAACTGTTTCTAAAAATATGAGCAACTCTTTTAAAACTTTTTTTTTTAATCATACAAGTTATACATGTTCACAATCATCTCTCAGTACCAGTAACAGTATAATGGCACTTACAAAAGCATTTTTCCAGCACGTATTTTCTCAGATCATCATCGCCACAGCCCCGCAACACAGGGATTACTGTCATTATCCCCATTTTAAAGGTGGGACAGGGCTCTGGGTTTAAGTAATTGTTCTGAGGTCAGACAGCTAGAGAGCAGGAATCACTGAAGGCGCCAGCCTCCTCTCTGACACTCCTCCTCCCGTCTTCCGTGAAGTACAGTTTAACAATGGGAAAATGGAGGAGAGACACCAAGAACGAGCCTCCTATACAGACAACTGACTGAACCCCCTCCCATCACTTTGTGCCACCGGATGATCCAGGGAGGGCTTACTCATAACCTCCACGGGTAACGAAGATACAGAGATGTGCTATGATTTTGTAAAAAAAAAAAGGTTCATGCATATCCGAATTTTAAAAAGAAAAAATTAGTCCCTTTTTTAAGTTTAAAAAAGGAAGTCTTCCAGTCTAAAGTGAGGAAATGAAAGGAGGAAGATTTTTTTTCTTTTTCAAAGTGGGTTCTGTCATTCCCACGGGTGGTGAGTGAGTGCACACTGCTTCTGAGATCACAGTGAATGAAACATTCGGATGAATTCCATAATGAACTGGCGCAGAAGACAAATGCCAATTCATTAAAAGAAGAAAAAAAAGATTAATTTTAAAAGATAAGTCCCCCAAGTTACTTGTTGGGTTTGAATTTTCTAAAAGAGGACCACCTGGTTCTTGATTTTGTTGAGAGGCTGTTTTGATCCTCAGAATTCAGAATGAAACTGATTTTTCTCAAAAATGTTTTAGCAAAGAGGGTGTGAGTTGCAATGGGTAGGAGGAGTGACTCCCATCACATGGCCTTTCTGTATTCCAACTGCTTAAGGAACCACAATTTCTCAACTGGTTACCAAGAAATGAAGAGGTCCAAAGCCTTGCAGCAGAGATGCACGGTTTTCAAAACACACTTTCTCTGTCTTTTTTCTGGTGGCGAACCCTGGAGGGGAGGCCCTTGGAGCCCAGGAAGGTTTAGTAGTTGGCTCAAGGACAATAGCACAGACTTACATCCTGACTGATATTCACTCCGGTGCTCCTTGCTTCCCAACAGGGAAGCATTTCCAAAGAAAGTTGCCAACTCCAGTTTGGCTTCCTAAAATCCAGTCTGGCCACCACTGGGCCCATGCAGAGGAGGGAATGGGCACATGTCCCCTGAAGCATTCACACCCTCATGGAATAAAGTAGAAACTAAAAACGGCAGCATCAGTCACTGAAGACCCACTGGCAATGTTTGGCCTGGTCAAGTTCTTTTTCCTTGCAAATTTGTAATCCGTACACACGAAGAGGGGGCGGTTGTAGTTACCACTTGCTTCTCTCCTCTTCTAACAAACCAATGCAAAGAACTGAGGACAGCACAGTTGCGTGTTTGACTCTGCGCTGATAACAAGAGCAGCAGTAGCTAATGCTTACCACCGGCCAGGCACTGCACTGGGAACATGAAACAGCTCCATATGCATATTACAGAGGAGGGAACCAACACAGTGAGGTTCCAGGCACTTGCTCAAGGCTCTAATGCTCGGAAGTACAGGCGCTGGAATTTAGACCTATGGGGCCTGTGGTTTATGCCCTCTGCCATTTACTAGCTGTGTGATCTTGCATAAGTTTTCCATTGTCTCTAAACTTTACTTTTGTAATCTGTAAAATGGGGATAATAACAGCAATTCTATAAGGCAGTTCAAAGCAAGAAATGAGATAACATAAATGAAGCACTTGGCATCAGGACTGCCTGACTCCATTAATTCCAAGGAATGCTCTTCACAAACGGAGATGCGCTACGAGGCCATCCTCCTTGGCACGGCACCCATCCCAGTGAAGATGCTTCAGGGCTACCATCAGTATTCATTACCACTAGTATGACAGTGCCAATGATCAGGGTCAAGAGCCAGAGGAAGAGCTGCTCGTCTGTGAAGGCCCAGCTCAGGTGTTCCAAAGAGCTCTCTTGTGCTATCCATTCTGACCTAGCTTGCCATGGAGTATCTTGGTTCTTGGGACCAATTTCAGAGCGTGTCTTACTTCCGTAAGCAGATGTAAACTTCGAGAGGGCAGACCTTGATCCATGCCTTGGATCCCCCGAACCACCTCTAGTGCCAAGCGCACAGTAGGCCCTCAGGAACTGTGGTGGTTTTAAAGTGTCCACAAGTTCTTTCACACTCCTCCCTTCAAGAGGTAAGGTCTAAGTCTCCTCTCCTTGCAGGTAGGCTAAATGTAGTGGCTCACTTCTAACTAACAGAACAAAGTGTCCACAACAACGTGCGACTTCTGAGACCAGGTCACAGAAAGAACTGTGACTTCCTGCTTGCTCTCTCAGATCACTCACTCTGAAGTGAGCTAGCTGCCATGCAATAACGTCACTCAAGCCTAGGGAGAGATCCTGGCGTTGAGGAACTGAGGCTTCCTACAACAGCCATGTGAGTGAGGCCTCTTGGAAGCAGATCCCCCAGCCCCGGTCAAGACTTTGGATGACTACGGTGCTGGCCAACAACTTGACCACAATCTCATGAGAGACCCACCAAAAGCTAGAGCCACCCAGCTATGCCTGGATTCCTAACCCATAGAAACCGTGAGATAGTAAATGTTGCTGTGTTAAGCTACCACATTTCAGTATAATCTGTTACACAGCAAAACGTAACCCAAACAGGAGCCATGTGGTGAGTTTAACAACAAACAGACAACAGGAAAGTTGTAGTTTTTGGGTAGAAGGAGTAATCCTCATCCTTGGATGAGAGCTACCCTATTATTAAGTATTAAGCTACAAGAGAAATCAGACGGAAGACCCAAGATGGGCTGGCTTCACCCATTCAGGCTTTGACTCAGTAACCACCACAGGGAAGTAGAGGAGGATTGTAGATGACTCCAGCTAAGGCTGGAGGAACAGCTCAGTGCTCCACCCCCTCAAAACCCGGGCAGGCCAGCAGCCCAGCTGAGGGAGCCAGCGCTGGCCTACCCTTCCCCAGCCCCAGGGAGAGGATCCCACCTGCCAGCTACACAGCCCCCTCAAAGTCCCCCGGAGGGACCAAGCCCTTTCCTGCCCGCTTGCCTTTCACTCGCGAGGGTCCTCCTTCTAGCATCCCTTTCCCCTTTTGTTCATTTATTTCCATTCACTGAATTCTTAAAAATGCTGTGTTGTGGGGGTGCCTGGGTGGCTCAGTCAGTTGAGCGTCTGGTTCTTGATTTGGGCTCAGGTCACGATCTCGGGGTCATGAGACTGAGCCCCGTGTCAGGCTCTGGGCTCAGCAGGGAGTCTGCTTGAGATTCTCTCTCCCTCTCCCTCTGCCCCTCCACACACGTGTGCTCGCTCTCTCTCTCTCTAAAATGAATAAATAAATCTTTAAGGAAAAAAAGTCATGTTGTGGAGTAACTTTGAACTCACAGAAAAGGTGCAAGAACAGCATAATGAACTCCTATATATCTTTCATCCATGTTTGCTGTTACCATCTTCCACATGTTTTATAATTCTCTCTCCCTCCCCCCATCTATCTGACCTATAATTTTTTTTCTGAAACATTTGAGAGAAAGCTGGAGACATGATAACCTCTTATTCCTAAACTCTTTAGTATGTATTTCCTAGAAATAAGGACACCAAAGTCAGGAAATTTACCATTGATACAATACTACCCTCTCGTCAACAGTTCATAACCAAATTCTCCCAGTTGTTTGCATAATGCCCTTTATAGCTAATTCTTTTTTCCTGATTCAGGATCCAATCCAAGCCTGTCCTTTCATTTTCTCATTGATCAAATATGCCATGTGCCAGGCACTGTGTGAAGCCCTGGGGATAAAATAATGAGGGGGAATAACAGACAGAGCCACTATCCTCAAGACACTTGTAGTTTCGTAGGGTGACGTATTAATCAAGTAATCACACTAAGTTTGTGTAATCACAAACTAAGACATGTGCTTTAAAGAAAAAAGGCCTCAACTGGAATGAGGCCTGGGGGATGGGGGCAAAGAAGGCGCGAAGGCTCTCCTGAGGTTGACACCTGAGCCGAGATCTGAAGGGTGAGGCAGGGTTAGCCAAGCCAACTGCGCGTGTGTGTGCGTGCGTGTATTTGGAGGGGCAGGGCAACTGAAGAACGCTCCATGCAGCAAGATGGTTTGTTCAAGGTCAGCATGAATGGAAGGCAGAGGGGGCAGGACAGTAGTGTAGGTGGGGGCCTGGAGTGGAGTTTAGTCTTTATCCTTTATTCTCGATTTCAGAATCTAAAAGCTTTTTTTTTTTTTTTAAGATTTATTTATGGTGGGGGGGAGCGTGCAAGCAGGGGGAGGGGCAGAGGGCAGAGAAAATGAGACAAGCAGACTCCCTGCCAAGCAGGGAGCCCAACACAGGGCCCAACCCCAGGACCCTGAGATCATGATGTGAGCTGAAACCAAGAGTCAGATATTCAACCAACTAAGCTACCCAGGTCCCCCCAAAAGCTTTTTTTATAACTTTTTTTATAACTCAGTGACAAAACCTGACCTGAATGCACACGAAGCTACTTATACTCTTTACTTATCCACTTAGTGTAAATATTCTTATATTTTTGCCACAGGAAAAAATGTGTTACGATTATGGGGAGCTACCATAGGTCCTACTGGGACTATTAAATAATGCAGTATATGTGCTGAAACAACTTTCCTAAATCAGAAAGACCCTTGTGCACTCATCAATTCACTGCCTCTCAACCACAAATCCCCCTTCACTGACTGCTGCGCAAAAATGGATCTGGGCCCTTTATACATTTTTCCCTCACCAGATAACATGATGTTAATAGTAATCACAGTGACCAGTAGAAGATGCTGGAGAGACACTGCAGTAGAAGATGCTGGAGAGACACCGCAGGAGAAGGGGTTTTCCTGTCTCTCTGTTTTTCATCCTGGTTCCGGTGTATTTGCCAGGCAGGCAGCATGGATGACTCTGTCACCAGCTGGACCCCAGGACCTGACCTTTACCGCTCACATGCTTGTCCCCACCAGCCCTTGTCCTACATTTTTCCTTAAGTTCTTTTTTCCAGCTTATCTCCTAATTCAGGCAAAAGACCCAAGGGGTATAGCATCCCATGATGGAAACCGAAACACCCCGCAAGCAATAATGACTGTCCGGACAGAGCTCTGGTGGCCCACAGCACCCAGACCCATTTCAAATCCACCTCCGACATAAGCCTGTGCAGATGGACCATGGAGTGACCCATGGAGTGATTGGCCACTACCTTCACCTCATTACACTAAAATCCCCACCCAAGGAGGAGCACAAGCCTCACTTACATAACATACAACGTATGTATAGGCATGTTTCCTTAAGGTGCATCTACGACCATGTCCACCTCCCTACACGATGGATATTCACCCTAACCCTAAATGAAAGGAACCCATTCGCCAATGCTCGGGGAGTCACAGCTTTGGAAATTATTCCTCAGGATCTCCTTATTTGCTGCAAACACAGTTTCCTTTGTGTAACAACTCTGCCTGGTATGGTTTCCCAGCTGTGACTCACCAAGGAGTGAACTCACGTTGGTTCGGTTACACCTTCTCCAGCACAGTGCTAGAGCAGCAAGTGCAGCTTTCCCATTGTCCCGCTGCAGGGACCAACAGCACGAAGCAGCTTCCCCTAATACTCGCTCCTGTGGGCAATGCAGCAGCTGAACGCCTTCCATGAGACACCTCGCCATGATCCACTTTCCCCAGCACATCTCACTGATGTGGGACCGGAGCTGCTTCTCTGCCATTCAGTCAGCACACCTGTGCCTTTCCCAACAAAACTAAGATCTCAGCCTGGGGGCCTCTTCTGGGAGTGCTCTATCTCAGCCCCAAGAAGGGGGTCTCCTTAGAAACTCTATCTCAACAGGAGTGTGGGGGGGGTGCTCCTTGGTGCTGCTCCTCCATCTACTATTCTCACATTCTTTAGAATACATTTAGAGCGCTCTTCATGATAGCCAACCCTTCATTCCTACAATTTCTTGTCATAGGTGATAATTCTTTATATTAAATTTTCCGTGTTTAGATTGCTGGGTGGTTTCTCTCTCCTGACTGAACCCTGACTAACATAATTCTGAAACCTAAAATGTGCCTCATATAGAGGGTTTGGGCTCAGGGATTCTGGACCTAAAATAATAATAGCATCTGCGGACCACTTCTAATACGTAAGGCACTATTCCACGTGCTTTGTGTATGTGAACTAATTTAATCCTGATAACTATCTGCTGAGGTAGGGACTATTATCGTGCTCATTTTAAAACAGAGGACACAAAGAGATTCAGTAAGTTCCGAAGTCACACAACCAGTGAAGGGCAGAACTGGGATTCAAATCCAGGCAAACTTGTGGCCTTTTAAGCCTGGGAGCGAGGTGGGTCGGGAGCAAGGAGAGAGGTGGCAGCCGGGAGATCAGCTTGAAGTTTACTGTGCATCCTCCGCCATGCTCTCGGGGCCCCGTGCCTACTTCACCTACTGCTTGCATCCCACTGCCCAGGAACTATCTGCCTAGTGGTCCAGCAGGTCCTCAAGGGTAGAGCCCCATCCTTTCCTCCTGGACTGTAAGTGCTTAGCAGAAAGCCAGCCTGGGCACGTTCAGTATTCACGCAAAATCTGCTGGATAAATGACATGTTGAATGAAGCAGAACTACAGACGCGAACAGCAGCTAAACAACGGGCTGAGCCTTCCGAGTCATATCCCAGGCTTAGAGTGCGCTGGCCTCATGATTCCTGTCCTGGGAGCTCCTCTTATGTCATCTGGCCTCACATGCGGACATCTGACAGTGATTGACAAAATGACTTCCAACTCTTGGACCCATTAGAAAGCAAATCTGGTCACAGGACTTCTCTGCCCCACACCCTTCAAATCTCTGGGAACCACAAGGCAAAGTCCAGTCCATGGTCCTGGCCCTACTACATTCCAGCCTCTTGCAGGCCCACTCTTGGCTTTACTTCCCAGGGGCCAGCAACACTGAACTTGGAAGACCCTGCGTATGCTGTGTTGTTTTCCCCAATCTGGGCTTTTGACTGTGCTGTCCTCTCTGCTGAAATGCCTGCACTCGCCACTCCACATCTAGCCCTTTCCCTGCCTGGTTAAATCATCCCACTCACTTTCAAAGACTTAGGTGAGGATTCCCTCCTTCAGGAAGCCTTTCCTTGCTCTACCCACCCAGCCACCTGGGTTTATCTGCTCGCCTGCATGCTCATGTAGAACTGCACCTGCAGTCACCAGGAGATCCTACTGTATTCCGAATGACCTGCTGCATGTATGGAGTCAAGGTTAGTGGTGAAGGCTCAGGACCCTGCAGGCTAATCCCACTTCCATTAGTGACCAACCCGTGACCTTGGGTGCAACATTGCCTCTCGGTGGTGCTTAGTGCCCTCATATAAAATGGGGCTATTATAGCGTGTATCTTTGGGTTGCTCTGAAGATTAAGAACAGTTAGGAACAGTAATTTATATAAAGTGCTTACACTGCGCCTGGCAAAGTAGCCTGCATGGTAGTTCGTATTATGAGTGTCTGATCCTCCGAGGCTGCAGGTAACACTCCTTGATGGCCTCACCACCTGGTACAGTGTCTAGGCCACCGCAGGGTGTAACGCACAAATGGACGGACTCATTCTCCCTTCCCTCCCAGAGCCTCCAAACTGGCCCGCAGCCTCGAGTGCCTCCCACACTGCCTTATCCACCTTTCTGATCTGGTCCCTCTGCTCAGATCATCTTTTGTGCAAAAACTGTCCATGGCTTCCCTACTTCCGGAAGTCCGGCCTTGCCAGCCTCACCAGCCTCCCAGCAGAGCTCTGGCCCACCTCCCTGCAGTTACTTAACAGACATCCAAAGTTCAGTGACTTTGGCTTACTCCCTGTTCTTAAATTACTCCCCGCTTCCTGCTACTCGAGAGGCCCCAATCCTTCCCCAGGGCTACCCTGAAGTCACCACCTTCCTGATGTCCTTCCTGACCTCAATCCATGTGATTTGTGCCTCCTGGTATCCCACCACACTGGGCTGACCCCTCCCGCAGTACTAAGTACGCTCTGCCTTGTGCATACATCACCGTGAACTTGTCTAGGTCCCTTGTAGATGACAAGCCCTATGAAGGTAGGGGCTGTCTTCTGTACTTACTACAGAAACACACATAGTAACATAGTAAAACACACAGTAAGCCCCCAAACCAATTAAGCTGGGACCCAGAACAAAAAGAAATGGTTGAAATCATTATAGTGGAAACTGAGAAAAAGAAAGATAATATGGTTAAATAAAAGGCAGTATGGGCACCCTGTGTTTACTCATTGGTATTCCAGGCTAAGGGCTAAGCTAAAAGAAAAAAAAAAAAAAGAGGCTGATCTGTTAATAAGGAGAGTGGCTTTAAAGAATACATACATGCCGGGTAATATACTAATCCTCCATAGGAAGAGAGGATTTTTCCACGAATTAAAAAGGAATTGAAGTAGCTGGAAGAGATTATCACAATTATGTCTGCCTTACAGAGTGTTTTATCCACCTCTACCCAAACACAACACACAAACACACTCATGCACACCCATAAAACAATCTGATGAGAAAATGGAAAATGGTCCATGTATTCATGTCTTAGGGCTGCCATAAAAAAGCACCACCAACTAGGTGGCTTAAACTAACAGAAATTTATTGTTCCACTATTCTGGAGGGTACAAGTTCAAAATCAAGGTGCTGGCAGAGCCAGGCTCCCTCCAAAGTCTCTGGAGGATGCATCCATGCCCCATGCCTCTTCTAGCTGCTGGTGGTCCCAGGCGTTCCTGGGTTTATGGCAGCATCACTCTGGTCTCTGCCTCAGTCTCCCCACAGTCCTGTCCTTCTCTGGTCTCCCCTCTTGTAAGGACCCCAGTCAGTCATATGGGATTAAGGGCCCACCCTACTCCAGCATGACCTCATCTGAACTAATTATATCTGCAATGACCCTATTTCCACATAAGGTCACATTCTGAGGTATAGGGGTTAGGACAGCAACATATCTTTTTAGGGAATATGATTCAACCCATAATATTCCATTCATCCATTTAATGGTAGATGTGGTCCTGAGAGAAGGACCTCACCAACCCCGAGGTCACATAACAACTAAAGGCATCTTCTCCAGCGGGAAGAGACTAGAACATGGGTCAGCAAACCCCGACGTGCCAAATCCAGTCTGGGGCCTGTTGTTGCAAATAAAGTTTTATTGGAACACAGCACAGTCGTTCATTAATGTATCGTCTCTGGCTGCTTTCACAGTAGAACGATAGAGTTGAGAAGTTGCCGCAGAGACCATATGGCCCACAAAGCCTAACATATTCTCCAGACTAAAACAATACATAACATACACTGGCCAAGTCTGGAGATGGACCTTCTAGAAACAGGAGGAAGCCCAGGCCCACACGGCAGTTCTCTGGGATCCCTTCTCTCCAGCTGGAACCTCACCCAACGGGCTATCCTACTGGGAAAGCTCCTTCAACATTACTTTCCTCTGCCTACAGAAATGGCAAAACATAGCGCTGTAACATTCGCGCCGCTAAAGCTAGACAATAAATTCTATAAGCATTTCCAAGAGACAGACATTAATTCTAACTGGAAAGATCAGAGAAGACTTTCTGGGAAAGGAAAGATTTGAGAGGAGTCTGAAAAGAAGGATAGTGGGCACTCAAGAAATCCTCTAAGCCTCCCTGAGCCACAGCAGATTACCTAGGACTCTGCTGAAGCTAAGAGAGTGAGTTCCCTCTTGCTGAAGGTGTTCAAGCCAAAGATGGCTGACCTCTTGGCAGGGATGAGGTTGGGGAGATGGGGCAAGATGAAAGATAGCCCCTTGGAACTGTGGATTCTTCAGTCTCATGTCTCACCACTTGCTGAGTTAGACACACACAGCACAGAGACAGCAGGCGATGGAGGGCAGGAGGGAGAGACAGACTCACACAGAAAGTGGAGAGGGTTGAGGACAGAGGCATACTTACACCCAAAGTCAGAGAGCCCACAACAACCACACAGAGAGGAAAGCCATCCCAGCTTCTTTCCCCCTTACCTGCTGCAGAGAAAGAAAGAGCAAAAGCCTGACAACTAGGGTTAAAACTAATCAAATGTCCCTTCAATACCTCTGGCTTGGCACCTGGCAGCCTTCTTAATGTGCCCCTTTGTTCCCTGGCCAGGCCTCCCACTGTCAGGGGAGGGGAAGGGCAGCAGCCCAGCCAGGATCTGAGCTGGGGAGAGAGGCACACTCCACACATGCTGGGCGGACTCCTCAGGGAAAGCCTGGCACTCCAGAACAGAGCTACCCTAGCAGGAAAGAGAGCAGAGCAGACAGCAATGTGTGACAACTGCCCAGAGCGAGGGACACAGGCAAGTCCGAAAGCTGACGGAGTCCCTCTCATCTGTACTCTGCTGGCACGCCAGGAATACATTATCCCCACTTCACAAAGGAGGAAATGGAGGCCGAGAGAGGTTCCACGACTTGCCCCGGTGTCAGTAAAGCATGGTAGTTAAGAGCACAGGGCGGAGAGTCAGAAGTCTGAGTCAGAGTCCCACCACTTGTCTCCCCTGCAGGCCTGGGAAGCTGCTTAAGCCTCCTGAGCTTGAGCCTTCCCGTCTGCGCAATGACCACAGCAAGAGCACATACTATGCTGAAGACGCGAGAAGGGCCTGGTGCACGGCATGCGCCAAGAACTCAATAAATTAATGATCGTTATTGTCACCGAGGCTCAAAGAGAGCAAACTCTCAGCCCAGGACAGGCTGCCACACCCCATGCCCTACTGCCACACCCCATGCCCTACTGCCACACCAGCAGCCACCTGGAACCTCTAAAGGAAGGTTCCTGAAGCAGGGAGGGGGGAGGGGAGATGCAGCTACTCCTGCCCCCGGCAAAGGGTCCTGTACTCACAGACACGGGTGGCTGTGTTCAGCTGAACCGCCTCACCCAGTTAGCTCAGAGCCCTCACACAGGCCCTCTCTTTTCCAGAAATGCCCCCAGATGCCTTTGGGGCCCCCTCAGACAAGGGAATGTGGCATGTGCCATTCCCACTGGAAAGCTGTCTTTCCTCTCCTTTTAGATTCCCAACACTCTGGCAGTAACAAGAACGCACGTTCTGGGGTTTTCTGACATGCCAGGAAGCCCAGGGCAGAAAACAAAGTGGACTCTGTGCTCACATCATTTCTAATAAACCTACAGCAGCCCCTGACACAGCTGGAGCAAACTTTATTAGACAGGGTAGACCTCAAATTCAGAATACCTAAAAACACAGAGAAACAAGGTAAATGGTTCTTGGGCTTAGATAGAGCTGGAATATAAATCATCTGGATATAAACTTAACTTTGTTCAAGAGCCTAAGGTTTTTTGTGTTTTGTTTTGTTTTTTAAGATTTTATTTATTTATTTGACAGAGAGACACAGCGAGAGAGGGAACACAAGCAGAGGGAGTGGGAGAGGGAGAAGCAGGCTTCCCGCAGAGCAGGGAGCCCGATGCGGGGCTCGATCCCAGGACCCTGGGATCATGACCTGAGCCGAAGGCAGACACTTAACGACTGAGCCACCCAGGTGCCCCCAAGAGCCTAAGGTTTATATGTTTATATTTCCAGGTAACAATCTCCCCCCCGTCCCCGAAAAAGTGCATTAGGCAAGAGTCAAAAAGGACCAGTCTCAACTTACTTGGCTCTGTGACTAGTCACGTCACTTAGGCCCTTTGAATCTCGGTTTTCTATTCTGTAAACTGGGGGTCATAAGCCCTGTTGTGCCTCCACCATGACAGAAAGAGAACAAATTAGGTGCCTGGGTGGCTCCGTTGCTTGGACGACTGCCTTCTGCTCGGGTCATGATCCTGGAGTCCCGGGATCGAGTCCCACATTGGGCTCCTTGCTCAGCGGGAGTCTGCTTCTCCCTCTGACCGTCTTCCCTCCCGTGCTTTCTCTCATTCTCTCTCTCTCAAATAAATAAATAAAATCTTAAAAAAAAAAAAAAAGAACAAATTAGACAAAGGTTATAAAGGAGGGCTCCCAAACTCACAAGTCTCCGGAGGCCAGGCTCGTTATGTGAAAGGGTAAAGAACCGAGGTTTGAGCGGAGGCCTGTCTAGAGCAGGCAACGGCTACCTTGATCCAGACACTTTCTGTGATACTGGAACCTGGGCCCAGCAGCAAGACTTTTACATTTTTTCTCATAAGCCAGAAGTGAGAATTTTTTTTAAATATGAAATATCCCAATGTTCAAGTACTGACAACTTTCTAACTAACACTTAAAAATAAAGACACCCTCGGGGCACCTGGTTGGCTCTATCGGTTAGGCGTCTGACTCTTGGTTTCCACTCAGCTCACGATCTCAGGGTCATAAGATTGCGCCCCATGTTGGGCTCTGTGCTCAGTGTGGAGTCGGCTTGAGATTCTTTCCCCTCTTTCTCCCTCCGCCTCTGCTCCTCCCCCTGCTCTCCCACACTCTCTCTCTCAAATAAATAAATAAAATCTTTAAAAAAAATTTTTAAATGAAGATGTCCATCCATCTATGGGCCAACACTGGGTGAGCCACATGAGCTACATGGGCTACTTCTGGCCACAGGCCACCAGTCTGAAATCTCCATTAAAGCATACATGTAAGGTTCAAAAAAAAAAAAAAAAAAAAACAGTACAAAGGTCGAATGAAGTTCTCTGAGGGAGAGTCATTAGTCTATTGTCAATAGAATGATCAGGAATCCTACTCCAGATCCTGACACCCCCAAAACACGATCACCAACTTTTCCCTAGTTAGGTGCCAGATTTGGAAACTTATTATTTCACAAATAGATATGCATATACATTTTTTAACTGTCAGCACCTGACTCTGATCAATACTCAGGAGGAACCATGCAAAAATAAGTGTTCAGTTGAGCACATACAATGTGCTTCAGCAGCAGGAAGTAATTCTCACACACATTCCCCTGCCAGATGTTTCCAACCTGTTCCCTTTAAGAAAAATTAAGAAACCCCCCTCCTCCAGAAGCCACCTCTGGCACCCTCTGCTTCCCAGCCGGCCTCAGGGAGGAAGCTGACATCTGGAATCATGGGGGAGATTCGTACACACACACAACCCCAGTTAACTGGGCTCTTGGGAGGCTGCCCGAGGGAGCACGTGTGGTCTCCTCATGTCCTGGGGAAAAGGTAAAGGGAGATTCCCCCAAGGTCATAGGGCCAGTAGGTGGCAAGGCAGCAGAAAGAAGCCTCGGGCCGGGTGCTCTGCTGGAGTGAGACACCTGGGCTGGAATCCTGTTTCCATCACTTCCTAGCTGTGTGGCCCTGGATATGTCACCGAACCCCTCTGCACCTCAGCTTTCTCATCTTTACTGTAATCCTCATGACACTGTGAAGCAGTGACCACTGAGCTCATTTTAGGATAAGGCTGGAGCTGAAGTCCGGAGTGGGACACAGAGCAAGTGAGCAAGTGCCAGTGCTGGGCCTGGAATCAGAGGAGTTTGTCCCCACTCCCACACTGCTTCCACCTCAAGGGAGAGGTGTGTAGGCCTTCCTAATGTCACACCTTCCCAGGGAGGCCCTGGTTGAGTACTCCCCCCACCCCCCACTTACAGCCACCTCCTCCTTGCCCCCATGGCAGGAGGGCAGAGCACCCATCCTGGAAGGGCAACAGACCACAGGCATCAGGGGAAAACACAACTTGAGACACCCCAGACAGTCTTCGTGGCCCCTGGCAGAGGAATTTTCAAAGTGTGCCACCCACCCCGGATCCCGGATCCCGGATCCTGCTTTCGCACCACTGGCACCTGATAAGAGTGCCACGAGTAACAGGCACCACAGAGCCCTCTGGGAGCACTGCTTGCCAACCTGGCAAATAAACACACTCCTCAGGAATACAAGTTCAAAGGCAGTCCCAGAGTGCTCCTGGGGAATATGGAGTGGGCCCCTGGGGAAGGTGAGGTCGGCCTCCCAGGGGTGCTGACAAGCTGAGGATGTGGGTAGAGAGGCGAGAGTTCCTGGATGGACTCTCAGTAGAGTTTGTTAAACACACGGATCCTTGGCCCACCCCACCTAGGAAGTGATGGAAACACACAGACCCTTGGCCCACCCACCACCTCCTTGAGCCCGGGAGTCCTTGAAGAACCGTTCTTCAAGGCTAAGCTTCCTGCGCTCAACCAGCAGTTACTGAGTACCAACCCTATCAACCACTCACTCGCTTCCTCAGTCATTCAGCAAACACTTTGGGCAAACAAGAGTGGGCGACTGAGACAGAGGTTAGTCCCTGCCTTCAGGAGCCGTCACTCTGGACAGATCAAATTAAAACAATTACACTGCATGACACATTTACATAAGGGGCTTTGGGTCCCTGTAGGAGAGAACATAACCACAGGCTGCCCCTAAACAGGTGAGTGAGGCTTAGGGGACAGGTGGCAGGGAAGGAGGTGTGAGAGGCAAGGGAGCAGCGCGGGTGTAGGCTGAGAGACGTGCAACAGCCTGACAGGTGCAAGGAGTGAGCAGCAGGAAGAAGCACAAGGCCATGCCTTCCTGGAAGGTCCTCTGATCTAAGCGGGCAGATGATAAGATCAGGGCTCAGGGGAACTAAGACCAGTGAGCAACTCCTGGGGGCTGGAGTGACCAAAAAAGACTTCTTGGGGGTGGCGGTGCCTGGGTGGCTCAGTTGTTAAGCGTCTGCCTTCGGCTCAGGTCATGATCCCAGGGTCCTGGGATCGAGCCCCTCATCGGGCTCCCTGCTCGGCTGGAAGCCTGCTTCTCCCTCTCCCACTCCCCCTGCTTGTGTTCTGTCTCTCGCTGTGTCTCTCTCTGTCAAATAAATAAATAAAATCTTAAAAAAAAAAAAAAAAGACTTATTGGGGACACCTGCATGGCTTAGTCGGTTAAGCATCTGCCTCTTTTTTTTTTTGTCATTTTTTTTATTAACATATAATGTATTATTTGTTTCAGAGGTACAGGTCTGTGATTCTCAGTCTTACACAATTCACAGTGCTCACCATAGTACGTACCCTCCCCAGTGTCACCCACCCCCCTCACCCTCCCACCCCCTCCACTCCAGCAACCCTCAGTTTGTTTTCTGAGATTAAGAGTCTCTTATGGTTTGTCTCCCTCTCTGGTTTCGTCTTGTTTCATTTTTCCCTCCCTTCCCCTATGATCCTCTGTCTTGTTTCTCAAAATCCTCATATCAGTGAGATTGTATGATACTTGTCTTTCTCTGATTGACTTATTTCACTTGGCATAATACCCTCTAGTTCTATCCATTTCGTTGCAAATGGAAGATTTCATTTTTTGATGGCTGCATAATATTCCAGTGTGTGTGTGTGTGTGTGTGTGTGTGTGTGTGTACCACATCTTCTTTATCCATTCATCTGTTGATGGACATCTAGGCTCTTTCCATAATTGGGCTATTGTGGACATTGCTGCTATAAACATTGGGGTGCATGTGCCCCTTCGGATCACCACATTTGTATCTTTGGGGTAAATACCCAGTAGTGCAATTGCTGGGTCATACGGTAGCTCTATTTTCAACTTTTTGAGGAACCTCCATACTGTTTTCCAGAGTGGCTGCACCAGCTTGCATTCCCACCAGCAGCGTAGGAGGGTTCCCCTTTCTCTGCATCCTCGCCAACATCTGTCGTTTCTTGACTTGTTAATTTTAGCCATTCTGACTGGTGTGAGGTGGTATCTCATTGAGGTTTTGATTTGGATTTCCCTGATGCTGAGTGACGTTGAGCACTTTTTCATGTGTCTGTTGGCCATTTGGATGTCTTCTTGGCAGAAATGTCTGCTCATGTCTTCTGCCCATTTCTTGATTAGATTAGTTGTTCTCTGGGTGTTGAGTTTGATAAGTTCTTTATAGATTTTGGATACTAGCCCTTTATCTAATATGGCATTTGCAAATATCTTCTGCCATTCTGTCGGTTGTCTTTTGGTTTTGTTGACTGTTTTCTTTGCTGTACAAAAGCTTTTCATCTTGATGAAGTCCCAATAGTTCATTTTTGCCCTTGCTTCCCTTGCCTTCAACGATGTTTCTAGGAAGAAGTTGCTGTGGCTGAGGTCGAAGCATCTGACTCTTGATTTCAGCTTGGGTCATGATCTCAGGGTCATGGGATCCAGCCCCACACTGGGTGTGGAACCTGCTTAGGATTCTCTCGCTCCCTCTCCCCCTGACCCCTCTTGTATGCATGCTTTCTCTAAAAACAAATAAACAAAAAACTTCCTGGAGGCGGCAAAGAATACTTCCTAGAAAGATGCAGAGGAGCTGGATTCTTTCCTAGGGTACATTGGGAAGTGGGAAGATTCCCTCAATAATTGCTTCAGATTCCAAAGAGTCAGGGAGTGGGGTACAAAGAGTGCAGACATACCTTCCTTCCCACCCCCAATCATCAGCGAGGCTGGCCCTGTTCCACTTCTGAATGCTGTGCCACGAGGCCAACCACCTATCCTCAGACTGCTCAGCTTCCAACAACAATTCATTCAACCACCGAAAGAAACCCCCAATATACAGAACACTGTTTCCATCTTCCAGACCAAGAAATCCAGGCACAGAGGTCAAGTGACTTGCCCAAGGCTAGGGATCTGAATCAAGCAGTGTAGCTCCAAAACTAGAGCCCTACACATTGCCCCACAGCATCTCAATCTAGGAGGATGGGAGAGTCCCTTTGCTAATGGGGCTTCAGTGGGGGTTGGGCGAAGGTTCCTCTTCAAGGTCACACCACCACCAACTGACCTCGTGGGTTCCTCCTTGGCCACGGAAGAGGTTCAGTCTTAGAACAATGGTCCCATCTGCTCAGACGTCAGGGCTCCCCTAGCAGCCTCATAGGAATGGATGGAAGGGCAGGGTGGGAAACAGGTCCTTTATCCTGCTTAGGCACTGGGTCAGAGACCCACAGGTTCAAATACCAGCTCTACAACCACAGGCTGCGTATCCTCAGCCAGTACCCACACCTCTGTGAGCCCTGGTTCCATTCATTCCTGGTGTTTATAATTGGAAGTTTTAACAAGATGTACAGGTAAAGGGCTTCTTAGTCCAATGCCTAGCAGAGTAAGTGCCAAATACATGGTAGCTGCTATGATGATGATGATTAACCTTGTCATTCTCCCCGTCATCTATATCATCATCATCCTTATTAGTGTCATTTAATGCTGTGGCTTTTATCACCTGAGCAAACAGAAGAAAATCTAGCATCTGAAGCTCAGAATTCTCTCAAAACCAAAGGGAAGGAAAACATGGGCCTGCTTTTTTCCCTTCCTTCTCCTATCTATACTCAGCAGAGGGCAGCAAACAGGAACCATCCAAAGATAAGAGAGAGAGAGAAGAGAGACACATGGAGAGAAAGCTACACACTCATAAATACACACCCACCCACCACAGCAAGCTGAATTGTTTAGCTTCCTCTAGCTTCCAAAGTATGAACACTCCGCCTCCTCCAGCTAAGAGGGCCAGGCAGAAAAAAAGTCGAAGCTGAAGAGACAGAAGTTCTTTTTCAGCTTGAGAGAAATTTTCAATGAACTGACTTTCAGTGTGTGTGCGTGCGTGCAGGCAGGGCACGCAGCGACTCTCAGGACGTCTGGGAGGGGGAGGAAGGCAGCAGCAGAACTCATAGGCAAGATTAAATAAAGACAGTTCCCACCTGCGCTTCATCCCAGCCCCTCTACTCCACGCCGGGAAGCGTCCACAGCTTTCCTCGGGAGGACAGTGAGGCTCCCAGAGTGAAACATCCCAGCCAAGGGAGGGCAGAGCTGCGATGAGAACACAGACCTCCAGACTGAAGGTTCAGTGACCGACACTGAGTCCAGGATGGCCGAGAGGTTTTACCTCGGGGGCCAAGCCTGACTCCCCTCAGCAGTGACTGCTTGGGACACTATCAGAGAGGTTCTGGAATGGACACTTGTTGTCTTCATCGCTAGATCGCTTTTCCCCTCCTCTCCACGAAAGCACTCGGATTTTTCTCTGGGAACTGTTCTTCCTACAACTCTGATGGCCTGAGCCTAACCCTAGCTCCAGGGTGGGTTAAGTCAATCAGCATAGCTCATGCTTTTGACAAGTGTCATTGGTTCAGAGAGCATATTAGATCTAAATTGGGCTGATAATACCTAAAGAGACTTGCGAGCACTTAGAGGAAAAAAAGTTTCCTCCCCCTTCTAGAGAAGCCACCAGAGGAGACAGACTCTCTCCTCCGGGATCTGGGTATGGACATGAGGTCAGAAAGAGCTACAACCACTTTTTGCTACCACAAGGGCTCAGTCTAGGGCATGAACCTCCGGATCAGACCATACGTGAGGCCACTGCAATTACAGGAGCTAATATATCCCCTTACTCATTTCAGCCCATTCTGTTACTTACAAGTGATAGAGAATCTGAAGTGGCTCTTCAGCTCGCACTAGCTCCATCTGCCACAGATAGCAGTAATAATGCCACATGTGATACATCCATTTAATTTCTCAATTTCTCAGCCGGATCCCTTTGCCACCTTAAAATCTAATTCATTTTACTTGCTTTAACACTATAAAAACTTGACAAGAAATGTATAAAAATGGATCTGCAAAAAAACCAGGTAAGTTCCAGCGATTAAGTACCAGCCTCCAAAACTGGGGGTGATGATTTTGACTCATGTAGAGAAGGATCAATTATCAGGATGTGGAGGGAAAAAGTATTCGTGGTGATAAAGAGCAAGAATGTGGAGAAGAACTGGGTTCTGATCTGCACTCCCCACTCTGAGAATGGATTCCCCCCTCTCCTGGGCCTCAATTTCCACACGTACACAACAAGGCAGGCAGACTAGATGACTTCTGAAGCTCCGGTACATCTTGATCCTTCAGCAAACACGTTCTGACCATCTTCCAAGGGCCAAGCCTTAGGCTATGTGCTGGAAGAGGATGCAGTTCCTCCTTCAAGACATTTCTGGAAGGGGAGGCCACGATGCACTCATTGGCCACAGGAACTCAGGAAGGTATAGGGTACCTCCTTTCCCCACTGCACTGGGCAGGAGGACAGTGGTTCTCTGAGAAGCAAGACTCTTACCTCAGTCTTCCTGGGAGCTTGGATACACAGATGGGATGCAGAGGGTCAGATACATACAAAATACAGAACCCACTGCAAACACCATCATGAGCGATTAGCTGCCACAGGACACACTGTGGGCCGCCAGTTTACCTCAGGATGTTTTTCAGTGATGGGATCCCGATGCTATCTCTGTGTAAGAGTCGACTGTGGACAAGGTACAATTAGCAAGCTAGACGGTTATCTTTGAAATAGGTCTTTGCATTTTCATTCCTGATTCCATTATTTGTTATCATGTCACTGGTGCCAACAGATTAAAGACTGAACATCCTCAGAGTATAAACACATCCCTAAGTAGTAGTGGCTTCATCACAACCTAGGTACGGGGAGGCCTGTTTTAACATACTTCTACTGTTTGGACTTTTGCAATACATGCTTCCAAACAAACTCATAGAACCCCAGGAAGTTAAAGTTGGAAACATCCTAACAAAGGATCTATTCCTTATGTCACAAATAAATTTTAATGCCATTAACTCCACTTGAGTAGCAACCAAGTCTGGACTTAGTGGGAAAGAGACCGATGAGCAATGTCTGCCTGGCCAGGGGAGGGGAACACCATTACGATACACATTTACCTTTCCTCTCCTGAATATAAACCTTCACTTCACAGTTGAAAGATCCAAGGCCCAAAGAGGTTAAACCCCTTTCCTAAGGTCCCACAGGGAGTTTAGGGGCAGGAGAGAGAACTAGAATCCCAGCCTCTGTTCCCAGGCCTTCCTCATCTGGGCTCCTGAGGAGACTACAAACCTAGGATGACAGGGTGAATGCCGAGAGCCAGATTTGCTCAGGTAAACCAACAACCCCGCGCCGGTGGCATCAGATTTCAGCTGGGCCTGCAGACAGACAAGAGATTAGCAGGATAAAGGGTCCCAGGCCCTCTGTGGAAAATTAAAGAAATCATTCCAAGGCTACATTTCTATGGTACTTAACTTTCTGATGGGTAAGGCTCTGCCACCAGGAAGACTAAAAAAGGGTGGAGTAGGGGGGACGTATTGATGTCTGGATGTTCTAAGAATAAAGTTCAGCTCTGACACAATGAGAAAAACTCTTGATACTTGAAAATTAAAGTCACTGGTATTCTATTATCCTACAATTTCTATGCTACAGTCGCTATTATCCAATGAAGTCATTTCTCACAAGAGATTATGGCTCTGAAATGGGGAGGGACTGCATCACGTTTCCTAACATGGGTTTTGATAGCTAGTCCCCCGGTCTGGAATAGGAAACAGACTGCAGGATTAAATCAAGATATTAAACAGACTGGGGCTAGGAATGAGAGGGATCCCTAAATTAAAATGAAGGTGGCTCTAATTGAATTTAAATTTAAATTTAAATAAATAAATAAATAAATAAAATGAGGATGGCTTCAGGACTGGCTTTTCTTGCTCAGTCTCACAACTGTTGGAGAAGCCAGCTGTATGACCAGATGAATATTGAAACCCTAAAAGCATTATGTGTCGTTTATAAATCAGCTGCCCTACCCAGCTCCAGAGGTATACCTAGGATGAGCTAGTATGACAGTTCTATAGACTTACTTTCTAGCAGATGATAAATGCTCTTAACTTGAAACTCTATTCTTCAAACCAGTGGAGAAGTTAAGGAGTTAAAGGACTGCTCTAACAGTGGGTATGTTAACCCTGGAACCCACGAGGAATATATTTTGCATTTGGATAAAGTCCTGTCAGACTTCCCTCCAGAGCCTCTGCAGTTATTTCTACCAGAAAGATCAACGAGGTGCCTTGGGATAATTCTCAACAATTACAAGAGTGACAAGCTGAGCTCCAAACTGGTCAGCCCTGTCGAAAGAAGCCCTGTGTGCTCAAGAGGCCAGATTTCCCAGATAGCAGGCGGACTGACAGGTTCCGTGAATGTTCCAGCACCCTGGGATGAGGAACAGAACACCATGGCTCTGAGAAGTCAGCCTCCTCCCTCAAGGCCAGCTGACATTCAGACAAGGGACTGGGGGCCAAGCCCAGTGCTGTGCATCTGCAGGAGAGTGACACAAAAAGTGGCTGTGTGGAAATTTGGCAGAGTATTCCTGAAAGGCAGCAGATGAATGCTGAATCCTACAGCATCTAGCAGAGCTTATCATTGGGGAAACAGCTCCCTTCTGCTGCTCCCAGAAAGCAAAGGGAGTTTCTTTAAAGCAAGGATAATCTATCAGTACCCGCCCCCCATACCCACCACCACACCCCTAATGTCTTCCTCCTCCTCCTCATGATATTCCAGAGCAAAAGTAATGAACAAGAACTAGACCTTCCCAAATGAGCCTGTCTGTCCTTTCCAGTTAAGGGCTCTGAGCAGTGCCCAGTTGTTGCTCCCCTCTCTCTTTGCCCAAAAGGCTGCCTTACTCCATCAATTCCCTCTTGCACAAGTGAGCAATTTACTTTGAAAGCTCAGGCCAAACTGGCAGTTAACCTTGACCTTCTCTCTACACATCTGGGTCTATAGAAAATGAAAATCAGGACGTCTCTGGCATCCACGGCAAATGAAATACGAGGGCTTTCTTCAGGCGAGGCAGAATGTCAGGAGCTATTTTAGAACTGGCTACAGCTATTCTAAAGGAGAGTTAGTGCTCAGGCAGGACACTCCCCACCTTGACATGGGGCTGTGTCCAGTATGGAGGCCCCACAGCTAGGGATGCTACAAGGGTCCCCAGCCCTCAGGAAAGAAAGAAGAAGTGGCCATTGTACTTCTCAATGATTGACTGGGTATCATAATGCTGGACCTGCACCAATAACCACATTTTACGGATGGAGAAAGGGAGGCTCAGAGAGGGAGATAAGAGGTGATCAAGGATACACACAGCAAGTTAACAGTAGAGCTGAGGACAGAACCCTGGCCTCCTCCCCCTGATGCTGACATAGGGTGAGAACAGAAGAAAGATTTCATGAAGGAAAAACTCATACGGATACAGAATTTAAGGGAAAGAGGTCTAATATGGCTGTCAGGGTTTGAACCAGGGGTTTAGTGAAGGCGTTGAGGGAGCTTAATTTCCAAACAATAAGATCTACCAAAAAGATCACCGAGGCCCTCCAGAACGGTTTGCAACAATTACCAGTGACAGGCTGTACTCATATTGGGTCATCCCTGTGGCAAGCAGCCCTCCGTGCTCAAGATGCCAGACTGCCCAGGCAGCAGCCTGATACCAGGAAGAGAGAGAAAAACATCAGCCTCAAAAGTCAGCTTCTTCCCTCATCCTGCCAACAATCAGTTAAATTTGACCCCAATAGACAAATTATCCACTTCCCATGGGGCCAGGGAAATCCTATAAGAAAACCTGAAATGTCCCACTGTGTGAAACAGTTCAAGCATATATACACACTCACTCGCACCTACTGAGCCAGGAGCTGGGAAAGCAGGAGGGCTCTGACAGTGCTTCTGCTATCAATCTGTAGGTACGTGTGACACAACAGACACACACACACACACACACACACGTGGGTGAGTTCAGAAGAAGCAGGAACAATTAAGATCCTAGTCTTGGCTGCAAGAAACAATGCACCTAATCAAACTGGACAAGTTCAAAAGGGATCATGGGTACTCTACGAAGGGACAGGGAAGGCACCTGAAGTCCCATCCTCAGGGCATACTGCACACAAATAGCCTTTGGGAAATTTTGGGGGTCCCTCCACCAGAACTCACACTTCTGGACTCCCAGAAGGTCAAAGGCAGGAGGTCCCTCAAGAACCAGGAGCTTCCTCCCTCCCCCAGGACCTGAAGCTCCAAGGGGAGCATGATTTTTGCATCCTCCAAGGAACCCACAGATCTGGGAAAGAGGAAGGGTGAGGAGGGGGGAGGGTAAGCAAATGGGGAGAGGAGGGAGGCCTGGTGTCCCATTAGGCAGATGGGAAAACAGGAAAGTGGCTGACCTGAGTAGGGAACACTGGGATCAGCAGGTGGGGGTGAAAGCAGAACAAAAATAGAAGGACCGCCAGCTCCTGAAGAAGGAGTCACCCTGGGATATAGGAATGCAGACTGGACCCTCCAAAAGCAAGAGATGCTGGGAGGTGAGGGGTTACCAGACATGGATAGAAAGGAGGATGGTAACCTAAGGTAACAAACACATCTTCCAGATTGAGCAACAGGAGTCTGTTTCTAGTTCTGATTCGGCCTCTGGCTGACGTGGGGGCCCTGGACAAGTTCCTGTCCTTCTCTGAGCCTCAATGTTCCCAATCCCCAAAATGGGAAGAACCGAAGGGTCTCCGGCTCTGACACTGAGGATGCAGAAACGGAAAGGTGGAGGGAGGACCCGAAGGCTCCAAGTGAATACGGGGAGAGAGTGTTCCCACCCCCACAGCAACTGGGGGACTCACCAGTCCGGCCGCCGGGACCACCGCCGCCCCCGATCCCCCGGGGGTGCCGTCGGGCTGCCGCTCGCGGTACAGCGCCCAGAGCCCCACGTTGGGCAGAAGGACCAGGGCCGCCAGCACCAGCGCCACCGCCTGCAGAAGCCGCTTCTCCTTCCGCCTCATCGGGGCCGGTCAGCCCCGCCGCGCCCCGCCGGCCCCGCCGCGCGGCCCCCCGCTCCGCGCGTCCGCCCGTCCGCCCGGCGGCGGCAGCAGCTCAGCGACGAGAAACTGCCGCGGCGCCGGCCCCGCTCCAACTCCGCGGCACTTCCGCCGCTCGCCGGCCGGGGAGCCGGCCTCTGCCACCGCGCCGCAGCCACGGGGGAGGCTGCCGTCGCCGCCGCCGCCTCTGAGCCGGCCGAGCCGCGGTGCCCCGCGCCGCTCTCCTCCGGCTCGGTGGCCGAACTCTGTGCGCCAGGGGCCCCGGCTTTCTCGCGGCTCTTGCCGGTCAGCCCCGGCGCGGCGGGGGCCCCGGAGCGGAGCGCTTCCCCCTCTCGGGCCGCGATGGTGCGGCCCGCTCCTCGGCGGCTGCCCCGCCCGCGACAGCTTTGAGAAAGTCCCGGAGTTGGCGAGTTGGGCGCTAACTGCTGCCGGCTGAGCGGAGGTGCTTGTCCGCGCGCTGAGACGCGCGGGGACCCCCGCAAAGCTCTGCCCGCAAGCTCTGCTCCGGACTCCCCCGAGCGTTTGCGAGCTCCCCGGGGGTGTGCAAATAGTGCTGGAGCTCCGCGGGACGCTCGGGGCTGTGGCTTGCCCGCCCCCCTCGGCTCCGCTTTGAGGACCAACTTTTGTCCCGGGGACTCGATAGTCCCCGGCGGGAAATGGAGCCGCAGCTGTGTTCCACGCTACCGGGCTGCGGCAGGGCCCTAGTTTCCTTCCTCTCAGAGTTCCTGGCGTTGGTTGTGAACGCCCTCTAAACTGTGGAGTGCTGCGCCCGCCTGCCACCCGTCTGTTGTCTCTGCAAAGCGGCGGGAGGGGACCGGAGCTTCCCTGCAGGAGCTTTTCTCACGCAAGCCCAGTCTCCTTGGAGTTGGAATGCCCTCCGGTCCAATGAATACTTCTAGGTGCTTAGCTCACGGAGCCCTTTCTCTAAAACTCTTTTGTCGGTTTCTATCTCCTGTTCAGCTACTCAGCAAGCCACTAGTGAATGTCTTCTGTGTGCCAGACACTGTGCCAGGCACCGGGATGAAATGAAAACAAACTCGAGCCGTGTGGTCTGGGAGCTGAAACATTAAATGCATAATAGCATTAGGCGAGGGAGTGTGTCTATACCCGTGATGAGGGCTCTGAGGAAGTCGAGCTGCCTGGGCTCTCTGAAGGGCTGCAGAGCTGACTCCGACGGCGACGGCTGTGGCTCCTCAGGGCTCTCCACTTAATTGCTTCTCCTCTCTCATGGCGAGGGATGACGCGCCCTCTCGGTTGCCTTCCTCTTTACCACCCCCACCTGCGTGCTCCGGATTCTCTGCGTCTCCTGCCCAACCACTGACCCCCATGCCTAGCCTCCCAGCCTCGGACCACCATCCTGACGCTCCAGGATGAGCGATGGGGATTCAGTTTTGCTGAAATTATAGCTTGGATCTGGACATCTCCAAAACCTTAAAAACTCCCATCACCTAAGCTCCAGAGTTCACACTCCTTGCTTTATCTCCTCTGCCCTGCCCTGCCCTGTGGCTAGTTGTTTTCCTTTCTCTGCAGTTGTCCAGGAAGTTCCTTCCACCCTGAAAGCCCTCTCCTCTTCCACATCTATGTTGATGGAAATCTTTGTTCATCCTTCCACATCTAGTTGAACTGCTGCCTCCTCCACAAACTCCTCCAAAACTCCTCAGAGGGCTGCTGTCTTTCATAGTAACGCTGACCTTTTATTGAAGGCTTACTCTGTGCCAGGCACCATGTTAAACCCTTGACACACATTACCTCTTTTAATGCTCACAGTTAGCTACCCTGTGAAGTAAGTGTTTTTCTTATATTGGTTTGCAAAGGAGACTCATTAAGAGAGCCACTACCAGGGTTTTAACAAAGGGTAGACAGCATCACCCCTCTGCTCAGATCCCTCCAGTGGTTTCCCATCTCCTGGATTTCTATAAGGAACTACAAGATCCTGCAAGGCCATATACGAATAGCCCTCACCTTTTCTTTCTTCATTGTGCCCCAGCTCATTTGCCTTCTTGCTGTCATCAGAGGTTCTTTCCTGCCTCTGCCTAGAAGGCTCACTCTTCTATCCCTAGATCTTAGCTCTATACCTTAAAAAATGTTTTTTTTAATTATTTCAGTGGTAAAATATACATAATATAAAACCTACCATTTAAACCATTCAGTGGCATTAGTATATTTCCGTTGTTGTGCATCATCATCACTATCCATCTCCAGAACTTTTTCATCATCTTTAACTGAAACTGTACCCGTTAAACACTAACACCTCATTTCCTTTCCTCTCAACCCCTGGTAACAAGCACCATTCTATTTTCTGTCTTTATGAATTTAACTACGTACTTCATATAAGTGGAATTGTACATTTGTCCTTTTGTGTTTGGCTTATTTCACTCAGCATAATGTTTTCAAGGTCCATCCATGTTGTGGCATGTATCAGAATTTCATCCCTTTTGAAGATTTAGTAATATTCCATTGTACGTAGATATCACATTTTGTCTATCCATTCATCCATGCGTGGACATTTGGATTATTTCCACCTTTTGGCTATCGTTATTAATGCTGCTAAAAAGAGCCCTATGCTTTTTATACTGCAGTTGATAACACGGTATTTATGTAATTGAATGTCCATCTGTCTCTGACAAAAGTGGAAGTTTCTAGAGGTGAAGATAGTGTTGCAAAATTCTTTTATGTGCCTTCACAGCAGAAGCACAATGCTAGAAACAGAGTAGCTAGAGCCATCCTTTTATAAACATGAGGCTCCCTCTGCTCCTGGGAACTTGCCTGGGACTACTCTGTGTGTTAGAATAATCTATGAGAATGCTCACATAGCTCATGAGGCCCTACATGATCTGACCCAATTTCTAGACTCTGTTCTCTCTCCTTCCCTTCTGTTACACTGGTCTTCTTGCTGTATGCTTCAAATGCGCCAAGTTGATGGCCTCAGAGCCTTTGCACATTTGCTGTGCCATCATTGTCTAGCAATCTTGTCCTCTAAACCTCTCCCTCCCATCTCTTGGGAAGCAGACCAAATTTTCTGCCTTGGAGAAAGCCTCCCTGACCAGCTGATCTAAAATATCAAAGAGTACCCCATTTCCATTTGCTTTATTTTTCTTTAGAACAGGTATCCTTTATAGTATGTTCTGCCGCTGCTAGCACATACTTCTCTTTTTTTGGAAATCAGAAAACTGATGTTCCTTCCAAGCAGAGGAATCTGCAAAAACCACCCCCCTTTCCTGAGCCAAAGCAACAGGAGCTGAGCCAGGGCAGATGGATTTCAGCTCATACTGCTGCTCAGACCACACAAAGCTAAGTTAATGCCCCTCCCAGGCCTGGAACACAATAGGTGCTCAATAATTATGGGAGGAGTAACGTGTAGCAGCTGAAGTCATGTACTGGAAAATCTTCAGTGTCTCTCTCCTCCCCACCCCTTCTTCCAGCTCCCTAGAGGAGTCTGTACAAAATTGGATTTGAGCTTTTTCTTGTGTCTTACTGAGTGACTTGTTGATCAAAGCTGTACACACCAGCTCGGTAAGCCTCCAGTGGAAACTCTAACCCATGAACCCAGCTTTAATCCCAGGGCTCTTTGATCACCTTCTACAGTGTGGGGATGCTGGGGGGAGCTCCTAGGGTTTTATCCCACTCACTGAGACCATACCATTTGAGACATGTAGACAGCCTATTAGTTCTGGCTGTTTTTCTGGGAAAACTGATCTGGACACTGACTGAAATTGAACAAGATATATTACTTTCAGACTGACCTGTCCTAAGCCTATTGTGGGCATTAAATGAGATGATGGGCATAAAGGGCTTACTGCAGACACCCATGAGATGGAACTAGTAACTTTGGCTGAAATAAAAGTCCAGCACCACTAGGAACACTGAGGAGGAATGAACAGGATTTCAGCTGCATGGCAGGAATCTTCACTAGTGGCCTGGGCCTCTCCAATCTCATCTCCTATCACCCTCTTGTCACTCCAAACCAGCCGCCCCCAACTTCTTCTGGGATTCTGACCCCACTCTGCCCAGATCCAGCCCCAGGGCCTTTGAATTGGCCCTCGTCTCTGCCAGGAATGCTGGTTCCCTGTTCTTCCTCCACTATTCCTCCCTCTCATCCTTCAGATCTTAGCTTAAATGTCACCTCCTCACAGGGACCCTCCCTGACCGCCCACCAGAAATGTTGCTGCCTACTTTACATCTTGCTCTGTTTTCTTCCTAGTGCACATCCCTCTTGGCCGTGATCTTATTTATTTGCTTATTTACTTGTTTGTTATTGAGCTCCTCCAGATCACACGTCAGGGGCACGGAGCAGAGGCTTTGGCTTCTCCTTTCCTGCTATATCCCCAAATTCTGCCCCATACGTGCCTGACACCAAGGTTTGATGAATGGTGAGTATCTCCTCTCTTCCCCCATCTTCCCATCTTTGGTTCCTTTTCTTCTTTCTTTCTTCTTTTTTTCCAATGAGCTGCTTATTCTCTTGCTTACTTTTCAGTCTTCCATCCTGTCATCAGTAACAGGCAGATCTTTTGGGATCCCCTGAGATCTACTTCAGCAAGAAGGGCCAACCAGAAAAGAAGTGATAGAGGCAGGCCCTTGTCCTTCCTGATGAAGATATGAAAATCTTTTTAACTAGATGTCTTCACCTTGGCTTTCTCAGGGCCCTTTGTTGCTGACCCCGTTTGTCCAGGGCTGTCCCCTCAGGCTGGTCTGGCCGAGGCTTGAGCTGAAGGGGTGTGAAAATGGAACAGAGCGGCAAGCCAGAGGCAAGCCAGACTGCAACTCAGTCTACCTCAGACACTCCTGACCGTTGACCAAGTCTCTTAGCTGTTCTGAGCCTCAGTTTCCTCATCTGTGAAATGGGGATAATCATGACCCTTTAATGATGTAATTTCCAAGCTGGTAAGACAGAAGTCTGCTTGACCCTAAACAAAAACTAAGAAGCTCTGGGTGTTGGACTTCTATGCTTGCTGCAAACCTAAAGCCTTCTTGCTCTTCCTCTCCTTGGAGATCATCAAGATCAGCGTTACGTTCTCGAGGAAGCCCGTCTAGCTTTCTCAACCTCTTAGCAATGCCTTTCCGTAACAGTCACAAGGTTTATGGTTCCTGAAAGATTGTTTGATATCTGCCTCCTTCACTGGAGTGTAAGCCCAACGAGGACAGAGATCATGTTGTTTTGTTTGTTTTGCTCCCCAGGGTACTCTCACTGTTAGTACAGTACCTGGCCCCAAACAGGTTCTCAGCAAACACTTGGGAAATGAATGAATGGATCAATTAATCAATCAAGCACTCACCTCTTTAAAACCTGCACTCAGGAAACTCATTAACACTGGTGTCAATGACCCAAATTGCTATCTCTACCAGGTTGGTCATTTAACAAGGCTCCAACTTCTAATATAGAGAAGAGAACAAAAGTCCTGGAGCTGAAATTTCTCCAGCTGGCTCTCAGCCTGGATCAGTCCAGACTTTGCTCTTAACTTCCTGTGTGGCTCAGACAGGCTGCTCAAATTCTCTGAGCATCAGGTTTATTATGTATGGGTCCATGAGTATATGTGATAGCAGGAATTAGAGAGGTCTAGATAAATATAGACTATGGTTGCATTTAAAAAGGCATCAAACCAGATGCTCTTTGAGGTCTTTTTAAATTCTAAAATTCGGGGACTCAGTCTTGCAAAGTAGGGGGAAAAGGGGAGCCGGATATGGAACACCACTCAGGTGGTTCAGTCCAGAGTGTGCATTTAGTGGCATTTCAGCTCTAGTTTGAATAAAAGAAAGTGTTTGCAGGATGCCTATTTGAAATGACCTCTAGACAGAAAATTGTCTGTCTCTCTCTTGGAGTCTACTTTGTCATTTCCACAATGAGATTGCCAATTAAATGAGTCCCACGAACTATAAAGAAATGCCGCTGAATCAAGGCAGCAGATGTGAAGGTGCTTCAAGTAGGATACGTTTTGAAAGAGCAAACAGAGAATGCCATAAATCTCAAAAAGTAAATAGACTACGTCATTAGTTGGGTACATCTCAAACAGAGTATTAGTCGGGAGTGTCAGATGCAAATATCAGGTGTACAGGGAGCCAATCCTCCTCCCAGCACTGCCACTAAACTAAATATCAGGGCTTGGGAAATGAGAGTTCTTCCTGCTTAATTATTTTTCATTTTTGCGTGAAGGGAAAAAGTTGTACAAAAACAAATGGAGAGGTAGTGTGATGCAGGAGAAAGGGGCTGCTTAGGAGTCTGAGACTCTTGAAGAAGTGGCTCCCATCTGTGGACCTCTGTAAGATAAAGGGTTGGATGCTCTATAACCCAATGGTCTCAACCTTAGGCAGTGCATAGAATCACCAGGGGATGCCCGCCCTGGACGCCACACAAATGAAGTCAGAACCTCTGGGGGTAGGACTCGGCCATCCCCAGGTGATTGCAATCTGCAGTCCAGTAGTTTGAGAGAACCGTTTGTCAATGGCTTTCAGGCCTCTAAAACCTCCTAAGGGTTCTTTTTGTCTAAGTGGCAGGTCATCTGATGTTCCACTAGGTGGCACCTTCCAGCAAACTTCAGTGGGTCCAGAGAGGTCTTGTCTAGGTCTAATTGCAAGGAGAGAATTCAGAAAACAATCCTTGGTGGTCTTTACTGGCTACAGAGGGTCTGCACTGCTGGTGGGAGGGCTTAATCTGTTGGTTAACAACTCTCTGGTGAGTGTTGGAACCACAGAATATTAAGACGTATCCCTGCTAGGAAACTGAGGCCCGGGAAGGGGGCAGCTCCATCCCCGAGGGCTGGGCTCACCCATTCACCCATTGTGTCTTACCCCCAATCTGTCCAGCAGGAACAAAAAAAAAATCTGCTCAAAAGTCCTCAACGAGCCCTGTTAGGGGCTGTAGCGGACCTCTGTTCTTTTTACATGGTTAGCTAAACAGCACCCTGATTTTCCTCGGGGATTTACCTTCCTCCGTCTCAGCTGGGAAGCTTAGATCAGCGCTGACCCCAGCCTTGGCTTCTGGCTTAGCCAATCAGAGCATGCTATCCCTTTCCCCTATAATGACTGGTCCAAGGACGGATCCCTGCTTTACCTAAGGCAAATTAGAACAGTCACATTTCAGTTCTGTGGTTTTGATGTAGAGGCTATCAGGAAGTTGTGTCCACTTCCAGCTTGGATTGCTCAGAGGATTGGCTCTGGGCCCCACCAAGAGGAAGGAAGGTAGTGAACATCTTACCTTTGCTCCTCCCAGGTCTCCGCCCCAGAGTGTAGAAGGATACATCAGTGGGCTTCCTTGCTCACTGTTTTCCTGTTGGGGTTAGATCTTGGCCAGGATTTCAGAGGGAGAGAGAAGAACCAAGGCAGGGGGGGTTCCTCGCCCAGCTTCCTTCCTGGGACATGAGGGCTGGATGTGTCCGTGGTAAAGGCCACTCAGCTGCGGTCAGGCGGGTCTCCCTCTCTGCATTCCAGTAACCAGCTCCCCTCACCATCCCCAGCTGGACAGCACAGCGCAGTTTCCTGCCCCAGGGGTGCTGCGTTCTCCCTTGCGGTTCTCTGGTCCCATTGTCTTCTTACTAAACACTCACGCTTCCCAGGGTGAGAGAGCCAGAGCCCCTGACTGAATCAAGTGGAGAAGCTGCCTGAGAAGCTGAGAATAGCACCAACATAGAGAAGAGCAGAGCCGAGAGATCACCCAGTGACCCAAGCCAGCCCCTGACGTCATCCTTGACTCCACTCCAGCTCACCTCCCACATTCAAACAATTACCTAATAATGCTGATTTTATTGCCTAGTAAATTTTAAATGTATCCCTTCCCCTCTGGGCCTCCTATATGAGACATATTTCAGGGGCCTGCAAGAAGAATCCCTGATCAGAACCTTGCTACCTCAAATGGCCGAATTCCCTGCCTTGTGAACCAGCCCCCGGCCTCATCTCTGGGCTGGCCCTTGGCCGAGGATTAGCCTGACCTGGATGGAAAGCATGAGCGGAGCCCCTCAGATTCTGCCTCAGAAATTGGAATCAAGGGGTGCCTGGGTGGCTCAGTTCGTTAAGCGTCTGCCTTCCGCTCAGGTCATGATCTCGGGGTCCTGGGATTGAGCCCCGCATCAGGCTTCCTGCTCAGTGAGGAGTCTGTTTCTCCCTCTGTCTCTGCCCCTCTCCCCTGCTCGTCTTCTCTCTCTCTCTTTCTCTGTGTGTGTGTCTCTGTCTCAAATGAATAATTAAAAAAAAAAAAAAGAAATTGGAATCAAGTGCCACAGAGGGAAGAAGGCAGCTGCTGGCCCTCCCTGAAGGTGCAAGTTCAGGTAATATCAGGGTGGAGATGACTCGTGGGCCGAACACAAGGAGGAGGTTCAGGAAAGCAGAAAGCCAGTGGTAACACAGGGAGTGCATCAGGCAGAAGAAGACAATGGAGCAGAAGTGAGAGGAACAGAGGTGCCGAGAGAGATAACTATGCAAGAGAACCACCTTGGTTCCTGGTTTTCTAGCTCCAGTGCTGGTTTCTGGGATCCTGCCTGGATCCCTGCCTTGGGACTTTTTCTTTTCAGGCAGGCTTTCCTGCTGTAATCCCTTTCCCTGAAGTTGTGAGTGATCTTCTGTCCCTTCTGATCAAAGGAGCCCTGGCCTTGGCACCCTCATCTCGAAGTCCAGGTTAAAGCCTTTATCATCTCCCATGTTCATTGTTGCAAGAGTCTCCTAACTCCGCTGTCACTGCGGTCCTGCATCCCTTAAACATCACCCTCCCCACTGCCGTGATTATTCCCATATGCAAACTTGCCATGTGGCTTCCTGCAGGTGGTCTCCTCATTGTCTTCTTCATAGAGCTCAGGGTGCTGGTCTTGTGCTTTGTGCGGGACTCCCAGTAGTTCCTTAACCTTACTTAACCGTGTTGCCTCTGAGCACCGTGCCCTTGCTCACGCTGATCCCCCTTCCAGGTCTACGCTGTACAGCCTTTTGTGGATGAGTTCTTACTTAGCTTAGATGTCAGCTTCTCCTGCCTCACTTACTCACTGACTCCTTCCTCCTCCCACCCAGGGGAGCTAAGAGCCCCTTCCTCTTCCTCCCACCCTACTTGTGTAATTTCTGCTTTAGTATTTACATATGCATAAAGATGATGATGATGATGTTAGCTAACATTTATGGAGATCTTATTACATACCAGATTCTAAGCTAGCACTTTACAAACATGATTTCTTTTTTTTGGTTAAGATTTATTTATTTGTTTTAGAGAGAGACAGTGAGCAAGTTGGGGGAGGGGCAGAGGGAAAGGGAGAGTCCCAAAGCAGACTTCTGGCTGAGTGCAGAGCCCGATGCAGGGCCCGATCCCGGGACCCCGAGATCATGACCTGAGCTGAAATCAAGAGTTGGCCGCTTACCCAACTGAGCTACCCAGGTGCCCCCAGACATTATATCTTTTAATCCATACCAAAACCCTATGAGGTAAGTTCTATTATTATTCTATTTTCCGGAAGAGGAAACCGAAGCAGAGAGGTAACGTGACTTGCCCAAAGTCACACAGGTAGGAAGCAGTAGACTCAGACCTATTGTTCATTTCTTCCTTTTTTTTTTTAAGAGCATCTTTATTGAGCTATAATTCACATGTCCTACAATTCACTCACCCACTTAAAGTGTACAGTTCAATGGTTTGTAGTATATTCACAGAGTGTATGCAACCACTGCCACAATTTTAGAACATGTTCATCACCCCTGAAAGAAACTCATGGTCATTAATTGCTCATTTCTTGATGCTGCACTTAGCAGTTGGCATGGTACCCAGCACATAGTATCTCTCAGCCAGCACCCGTTGAAGAATGGATGTCTACCCTAAGTTAGAGGACAGTGGAAAGCAGAAGACAGCCCCTTTGTGCAACGCTCTTGGCTCTTTGCATCAAACAAGGGTTTGCCTGATTCTTCTGCTTATTTATTTTATGCTGTTTCTCTAATCATAGCCACCACTTAATATCTCTTATGTGCCAAGCCATACACTGAGTGACTGGTATATGTTATCTTATCAATGCTCACAACGACACCTAGAAGTTGGTATTATTGGAGCCTCAGGGATTTCATTCATTTGTCTAAAGTCACACACCTTGTAATCACCTTCATCTTCACATTAAGTGAACTGCTACTCCCCGTAATAGAACACTTAACCACATCTACATATTATGCTAAGTTCTTTATGTACATCACCCATTTATTCCTTTTAGTCACTCATTCCACAGATATTAAGAACCTACCACATACCAGGCGCTATGGCAAGTGCGAGAGATTCCGTGATGGGCAAACAGATAAATCCACAGTCTTGCAGTGCTCAGGGTCTAGTGGCAGAAAAGGCATTATAAGCATGAACACACAAATAACAATTGTATTAGGTGGGAGGAAGGAGAAAGTCCTCATGGCTGTTAGATGCAGATCTGGTATTAGAACCTAATACTATTGAAATCCAAGTTGGAGGAAGTCCAAGACTCTTTCTGCCAAGTTACACCAGAGTGACTCCCTTAGGCTGATCTAATGAGACATTGGGTTTGCCAGTGGCCCTCTGGGCAGTCCCTGTCCCTGTAGGAAGTCTGCCACTTACTGTGGGCGACCTAAATGCACTACACAACAAAGACTCAAACACACACACACACACACACACACACACACACACACACACACACACAGCTGACCCATACCTCCAGCTGCAGAGAGAGCTGGGAAGGAAGCAGTGCAGTGGATTTTGCAAATGCCTTCTTTCAGTTGAGGGACTCAAGTTTGAAGAGCATTTTTCTATTCAGTGTTGCTCTTTGCTTTTATCATGTAAATGATTCTGGAGATCACTCCATTTAAATACATAGACATTGTCCCATTCTGTTTTCCACTTGCAAAGTACTGGGTGGTGTGAATAAAGCAGGGTTCAAACAGTCCCCTGTGAGGGGGACATTTGGAGTTGTTTGCTTTGGAGGCTAATAAAGTAGTACCTTAATGAATAACCTGGTGTAGGTCTCATTTGTTAACATGGAGGTGAATCTTGAGGGGAAATTCTTAGAGGTAAGATTGGCTGGATCAAAGGTAACCACACCTTTAGTTCAAAAATATTGTCTGGTTCCCTCCCACAAAGGTTGAATCCTTTTGCACTCCTACCAACAATGTATGAGAGTGCCTGACTCTTCACATCCCGGGCCCACAGGGTATTTTTTTTTAAAACATGCATTTTATATAAAAAATATCTATACTCCGAGTTGCTCTTAAAAATCACAAAATCTGGCAAACACTGGGCCTGTTTTCCCGCATAGCCATAACAAGCTGGGGCTGAGGGGTCACTGAGGCCAAGTTGTCACTATGGCCCTTGTGGGTCTTGAAAGTTTCAACTCCTGATCTGGTCCAGCCCCTTCATTATGAAGATGAGGAGACCCCACAGATTCATAGAGGAAAGTGAGTGGGGACTAGAACCCAGGTCTCCTACTGATATGGGAAATAAAGGCAAAAGAAAAATTAAATTTCCTTACTACCTACAGCCCACTGACAAGTCCTTGAAACAGGCAGAGTGACATTCCTCTAGGGACTCAGCTGCCTTGATGTTGAGACTTTGCTAAGGGCAAAACCCCCAGGATCCTGTAAGTCTACTTTAACATATCAAAATTGCTTTGGAAACTTCCTTTACGTCCAACCCCCAAGATATATGTTAGCAATCATCCCCGAAGCATAAGACCCACCAATATACATCTGAAGGGTCTCATGACTAAGGTTTTGTTAGACAGTAATAAATGACCAGCTGGCCCCCTCAAAGTCCTGGAAACCTTGCTTCTAAAATTTGTTAGAGACTTGTGCTATCCCTACCCCCCTCCCAACTTGAAAGTATAGAATGGGCCACTCCTCATGACCCTGTGCGGCTCTTCCTGCCCATGGGTCCTGTTCCCAGTGCTTAACCTTTTGGCACCAGAGATGTCTCAAGAATTCTTTCTTGACCATTGGCTCTGGACCCCAACATCTTTCCTACATCACTATCTCTCAGTCCAGTGCACCATCTGGCCTCCAGAATAAGCTCAAGAATTGAGGCAGGGTAAGTGTATAAAAGCACTGACAATTTAGCATTAAAACTGGAATTGTTTTTTTTTAGCACTTGCTTTGCTCACTAAATAGATCACATTACCCTGTAGTTGATTAAACCGTGACTAATCCTCATAGAGTAGAGTGACAAATTGGTTTCTATTTCTTCTGAGCAACCAAAAAAAAAAAAAAAAGGGACAGCAGAAAGGGTCAGTTATTCATTCATTCCCTTATTCATCGAACACAAATTGTGGGCCAGCCCCTGATCCAGGCACTGGGGGTTCAAAGATGACTAGCAAGCATTTAAACACTGAACAAACAAGTAGGCAAAACCTTGATAGAACACTAGAAGTGTTTTTTTGGAGGAACATACAGGTTGCCATGAGAGCCCAGAGGAGGGATTGTAATTCTGCTGAGGGGTATATAGGAGTGGTCACAGAGGAGGTGGTATTTGGGTGGATCCCGAAGGACAGGTTTGCTAAGAAAATGGAGGGACATGGGAAAGAATTTCAGAATGGGAGTGTATTTAGAGATAGGGTCTTTAAGGAGGTAATTAAGTTAGAATGAGGCCCTTGGGGTGAGTCCTAATCCAATCTGGTGCCCTTATACTAAGAAGAAATTTGGACACCGAGAGACATCAGGAATACACTCACAGAGGACAGACCACATGAGGACACAGCAAGAAGGTGGCCATCTGCAGGCCAAGGAGAGAGGCCTCAGAAGAAGCCAAACCTACAGGCACCTGATCTTGGACTTCTAGCTTCCAGAACTGTGAGAAAATCATTTTCTATATTCAAGCTACTGAATCCATGGTATTTGGTTATGGCAGCCCTAACAAACTAATACAGACACCAAGCCCTACTGAGAACACAGAAGAGTGGGTAACGTCAAGACAAACAAAAAGAAAGGGAAGAGGAGGGGTCAGGGGAGACTGGGGATGGAAATGGGGCAGGAAAGAGGAGGAGTTGGAATGTGGCAGAAACAGACACATTCAAGCCAAAAAAGTTCAGTTACGCTCCAGTTTTCTATTGTCATTACCCAGTTTGTAGATATATTTTAACATTTTATTTTTAGCAATGAGATGTGTGCATATGGCTACAAAATTAAATAATTCAGAGAATTTATAATAAAAAGCAGCTGCCCCTCCCCCACCGTGTCCTGTTCCCCCAGACCAACATTTTTTCATTGTTTATGTTGTTAGCTTTGGCTAATACAGAGGCTAGTCATGTGCCAAGCCCTGTGCTAAACCTTCTCTGTACATTGTTTCCATGAATGCTCACCACAACCCCATGAAGCAGCTACCATTATTATGCCCATTGTACAGATGGGGAAACTAAGGCCTAGAGAAAATAAGCGATCTGTCCAAGGTCCCACACAGCTGTTAAGCAATAGAAATGGGATTTCGACTCAGGTCTGGACTCCAGACACCTAAATACTCTTAATCACCATACTCTGGTGGTTCCTGTCAAAGACTGATTACTTGTGCTCCTTGATTTATCAACTCTGGACATTATCCATTGACTTCTTAGTATGATTGATGAGGATTTAGCTCACTTAATCCTCCTGCCTTCTGCTTTCCAATTTTAGATAGATACATTGCAATATTTAGTTCTGTTGTGGGTACCTTTGGGGGCTTTAAGTAATATAAGCCTCAATTCCTTGCTTGTACTCTACAAACATTTGTTAGTTGGCTGTGAGGGATCACCCGTGAGTGGGTAATGGAAAGGCCATCCCAAGTGTTCTTCTTATCCAGTGTCATCCTCCATAACACCCAGCTCTGTGATGGGCACCCAGCAGGGGCTTGATAAATATCTGGGTACCAGAATCAACGCAGAGAAACTTAACAGCACCAAAGGTGGGAGATGACCAAGAAATCTCAGCCAGGCGAAGGGCATGGTAATTACAGCCCGCAATGTCAGACTGACTTCTTTGGAAACACAGCCTCCTGCTGAGGAGGGAACAAGGAGCTATAAAGTGGAAATTGAAGGAGAATCGCTTCAGAGTCGCTGTCAGGAAGCACTTCCCCCAGCGGAGACAGCAGATGACCTGGCTGCAAGGTTGTCTGGGCTCACACACCTGGGCCTGTCCTGCCAACCAGAGGGAGGCCACCGGGGAACTCCACACAGGCCCCTGGCCATCTCCCCATCGTGGGAGACAGGGTGGGAAGGGGGGTCTTCTGCCAGCAGCAATTCCACAGGGGGCTTTCTGAAAGGGGTGTCAGGGGCACCTCCCCGGGGAGGTTTCTCGCACAGACTGGAGAAGCTGGGCCTGCATACCTGTGAAGATAGAGGTCATCTGCGTACATAGGGTCTTTGTTCATGCTACGCTGCTGCCTAGCAAATTCTTACTTATTCTTGTACTTTTGGTCAGAGGACAGAGCGGTCTTCGAAAGGAATTCCAGACCTCGCAGCCTGGGCCACATCCCCTCTTCTATGTCCTCTAAGTATTTTCCCTTGGTAACACTTCGCACAGTGGTACGTTTACATTTATTAGTCATTGCTTGTACAAACTCTCACCCACAAGATTGGGAACATCTCTGCTTTTGCTCACCACCAAATCCCTGCAGCTAGCCCAGCACCCAGCACATACAAGGTGCTCCATGAACATTTCCTGAATGAACGAAGAAATGAATGAATGAGTCTGAATTCAATCCCTTTAATCAAATGGGTCATTTATGTGAGCTTTTGCCTACTCAAAACCCAGTATCTTTGCACCTAAAGAGAAGAGGATGAAGCTTTCAGACCCTGACTGCCCCAGTCCAGACTCATGATTCACCTTCTGAAATGCAGTGACTGGCATCTCGGATGACTCACACAGACTCCTGGGGGACCCCCCCCACACACACACATTCCTTCCTTCCCTTCGCTCTTGTCCTCCGCCATCAATCTGTCAGTAGGCTGGGTCTCTTTACCTCTTACTCAGTGGTTCTCAGCCCTGGCTTCAGATGACTGACCAGGACAGCTTTTTAAACATACAGATGCTTGACTTTCTGATTCAGGGGCTCAGATGGGGGCCTGGGCACATGTATATTTAAAGATTCTCCCCAGTGACTCTGATGTGTGGCCCACTCTCTAAATTGATCTCAAAGCTGTCCCCTTCCCTTTAGCCACCTGCCCTACTCCAGCTCTGTCCACCCCCTCTTCTCCCCTGGGACAGCAGTCTCCTCAGTGGTCTCTTGGGGCTCCAGGCTTGGGTTCCCCAATCCATACCCTGTGAGGCAGCCTGCCAGAGAGATCTTTCTAGAATGAAAGCCTCTAGAATGTCACTCTTCTGCTTAAAATATCCCCCTACATCTCACTGCCTACAGGACAGACCCCAAACTCCTGGAGAGCCTCACAGACCCTCTTTACTTCTCCAGCCAACTCACTCACACTCTGCCCTAACATGTGAGCCATGCTAAGGGCCTGAATGAGCCGGTCCATGTTCTCTCCTTCTTCTAAGCCTGTGCACAACAGTTCCCCTCATCCAGTGTTAAAGAAAAATCTACCCAGACACTTGTTAAAACCAGCCCGGAGGACTATTCAGGACCGTTCTAATAGGAGTTTTGCAGTAGAGGAGAGAGATAGGGCTCACCTCCCAGTACAACAAAGGCAGCTAGGGATTTATGGGCGATGCGCACAGGAAGGGGGTCAATGGATGGAAAATTACTAAGAGGAAGTGCCCAGCGTAGGGGGAGTTTGTTACACTGACCTAACAGGGTTCTTGCTATAGCCCAGGGGTTGGACATCAAGGGTAAGGGACAAGGAATTTGTTCAGGTATCAAGGGTGATCAGATCTCCTGGGTGAGGGGATGCCCTGGCAGGCTTCTTTGCTAAGACTGCACTGGGCAGACCAAAGCCAGGATGGGCGCCAAGATCAAGACCCAGTTGAGAAGAGGGCTCAGAGGAGCCCCAGTAAATTTTGGTCAAGGAGAGAGTGCGTCAGCAGGAGCACTTGACTTGCTCTGCTCTGCATCTGACAATGCCTACTTTTCCAGTTTCTGGAGGAGGCGGAACGGCCTCTGGGAGGCCTTACCTGATACCCCTCCCCGGCACAGTGCCCCAAGCCTGTCCCATGTTAGCATTTGTCACATCCTCGTGTTGTGATCTGTTTACTTGCCGGCTCCTGAGTTTGGCCATGAGCAATTTGAGGGCAGAACTTGATCTTGAACCTCCAGTGCCTAACACAGTGTTTGGTTCTCAATAAGAATTTGTTAAATGAATACACACTGATGAACATGGCTCTCACAGAATCGCTACTCTGCTCGGAAACCATCAACGACTCTGCATCATCTGCGTCAGTGGTTCTTGGACTTGGGTGAGCATCTGAGTCATCAGGAGGGCTTGTTAAACACTGAGTGCTTGGCCCCCTTCCAGAGTTTCTGGTTCAGTAGGTTGGACAGGGGCCTAAGAATCTGCATGTGTAACAACAGGTGAAACTGGTCCAGCTGGTCCAGATGACACTCTGATCCTCACTGACACGCAGGATTGCAGCTGATATCATCCCCCAGTAAGATGCATCATACTATTTTAAAAATCCAAAGATAATAAGATTTAATAGGCAAATTTCAGGTGAGGTGTGAAGCAGATACGATCTCATGATCTTGGTGACCTCCTTCCCTGCCTAAAGTCTAAGATTCTCTTTCTCTCTCTCCCTGTCTCCTTCATTTGCAGCCTGGAGCATTGAGCAAGACTTCATTGCCTGGCCCCATGCTTCATCTGTTGTGGGAGGGGCTGCCTCCCAGGCACCACTGCCAGGCCCGGGGCCAGGCTGAGAGCAGGGACTGCGGGCCCTGGCGTGGCTAAGTGGCCTACTAATGCACACGGCCCAAGGAACTGCCGTGCCCCGGGCCCTCGGCCACCTCCGTCCCCATGATTAGCTGCTGCTGCAAGCAAAGGGGCGGGCAGAGACAGCGGGCCAGGGGCCATGTCTGCAGCAGGCAGGACAAGACAGAGCTCCACCAGAGGAATCTGCCTGGCACAGCTGTTTGCCGGGTACGTGGACGGAGCTGGGATGTGAAAGCTGTGCTGTTCACATGTGATGTGAGGCTTTCGGGGTGTGAGGCAGAGTCGGGAGTGGAAAGGCGGGTCTCACCCGGAGCTGGGGCTGGGGGGAGCAGCTTTCTCCATGTTGCCATGTTCCAAGGAGGCAAGGAGCTCCTTCAAATTTCAAATTTGAACTTGGCCTGCTGGGCCAAAATGAAAGAATACTTGTCAAGATAGTAAGACAGAACATTTTTTTTTTTTTTTAGTTACTCAATTTGTAACTTCTAACTATTCAGACGTGTGAGATACTCTTGCTCAGGCCCTGCAAGTGTTTGGCATGCGGCTGCCTGCAGGAGTGACCCTGTAAGCAAGACCGCTCCCTGAGGGGCTGTGCTCTTGCCCAGGGCCAGAATCATCACCCAGAAGCCACTGGTAGCCCTGCCTTTCTGGGGACTGGCCGGGGCAACCCCCCAAAGGGCTGGCAGGGCTCTCTCTCTTCCTGGGTGGTCAGGGTGAAAACTGGCCCACAGTTAAATGACAGCAAGTTTGTCTGCTCACTGAGATAAAAGAAGAGGCCGGGGCCTCCGGAGGCTTAGATCTGGGGTTCCCATCAGGCTGTTGGATGGTGGTCACTGGTTTGGAGTCAAACCTCAAGCTGCCACTTCCCAGATGTATTTCCTGGGGAGACTCACCCCCCTGAGCCTCAGTTTCCCTGTATGTTAAGTGGGGATCAGTGTAATGGCTGCACATGGAGGGGTGATGCCAAAGCCTCTGGACTGGGCCTGCGCAGGTGGGTACCTCTAAGTGCTAGTTGTCATTTGTGATTTCCTGGTTAGTTCATCCCTGTCTGGTGGGGCTTCCTCCCCAAGCAGCCCCACCCTTGGCAGAGTTTGACAAGTTGGGGGAGGCTGTCCTCCAGGTTCCCTGCTTTCCCTTTGGACATTCTTTGCTTGTGGGCACCCTTCCAATTCATTTCAAGGACCTACAACTCTCATGTTACAGATCAGGCACCTTTACCAATGCAGATTCCAAGGCCTCCGACTCAGATATTTTGAGTTGCCAGGTTGTTGGGCCTGGGTATCTGCATTTTAATGAGCACCCCCGAGGATTTTCCTAGAAGAGGCGTTCTTGGAGAAACCCTGTGGTTGAGAAAGTGGACTGAAAGTCTGAACCAAGACCCACAGCTAGGGGCAGATTCCTGTTCCATCTGAAGCACTTTTCTAAGAGTCAAAGCTGCTCAAGAATGGAATAAGCTGCTTTAAGAAGTAGTAAGCCCCCTGTCAATGGAAGTATGCAAGCAAATGCCAGATAAATACCCGGCAGAGACGGGACAGAACTGCAACCTTAGCTCAGGAGTTGCAGTTCATGGCCAGGACAATCTCTGTGGTTCCACCTTCTTATCCTCTGTCCTTCATCTCGGGAAATGCTCTCGGCCTTCTAACACCATCACCATACTCCCTTTCTCAGGGACGTCTTGGTTTGAGTCTCATGCTTGAGAAAGGAACGAATGCTCTCCTGTCCTAGGACAGAAGTCTGGTGATGAAGAAGATCATTCTAGGCTGCCCCATTCCATTGGCCACCAGAGGAAACTCCCATCTCGGCCCTTGGGGCAAAGAAACCCTTCCTTGGGCCTTCTGTGCTCCGCACTTCTCCTTCTCCATCCCCACACAAAATTTATAAAAGTAGTTGGAAGCAAAGGAGACTGTAGAGTCAATTTGAGACTGTGCTCGAGAGAGGACTTGAAGCTGCCGCGCCTTGCAGTAACTGTGCCTAACGCCGCATGTAATCACCGCCATGTGTCTCTGTCAAGAACTCCAGTATGCTTCAGTGCAGTCCTTGGAAACTCCCCTGTCAGGACCCTCCGAGCAGAAGACAAATGGACAGGTTAGGCCTTGATAAATCTTGCTGCCCTTCTGTTGTCAGCTGCCCCCTGCAGCAAATCAGCTCAGCGGGGGGTAAAGAGAAGGGCACACCTGGCAGCAAAGCTCTGGGGGAGTGGGGTGTGTGGTTGCTCCCCAAGTATGTTCTCTCAAAGTGGGACCTGGCCAATAGTTTGTTTTGAGGGGATGAGCTGACCTGCCATCTGCTAAGGAGTCAGGGAGGACAGTAGGTTTTTTATCTGCTCATTTTGCCACTAATCTACAACAAAAGCCCCATATCCCAGCCTTGTCTGGCCCTAGACTTGCTCCCCCAGATGGCTGAACCTGGCTAGGTGTCCCCCCACCTGTGTTCTAAAAGCCAGCAGAAAGCCCCCAGCTCACCCAGAGCGCCACAGCTATCCTTGGAAACCCAACTCCTCTGAGCCAAAGCTGAGCGTTTCCTCTTTCGCCTGGACAGCCCCCCACCCACCCCACCCTTAACTGCCCCCTGCCCCCTGCAAGGGCACTGTATCTGTCTCCAGGCCCCTGTCATCTTTATACCTTGAATAACAGGTATGTTATTCATATGTTATTCATACACCATATGAAATGGTGGCCACCTATTGAGCACCTAGTATGCACTGGGGGTGTCACATGCATAACTGCAAATGTTCATAAACACAAAATTATTAGCTCCATTTTGCAGATGGCAAAAGTGAGGCACAGGATAGTTAAGTGACTTGCCCAGGTCTGGGTGACTTAAAAATCCATAATTATTTGGGTTGACAGGTACAATAACCATGAATAATAATAACAGTGGATCAGAACCCCTGGATGTGAAGCAAAGCTCTGGCTCTTCCTTGTTATCAGGAGGGTCACTTTAACCTCTCTAAGCCTTAGTTTTTCCCTGTGTAAAATGGAGATAATCATAATTATCATCATACCTACTTCTTTGTATTTGTGGTAGGCTGAGTAATGGTCCCCCAAAGATGCTGACACGGGAAGATTATCCTCTATTATCTAGGTGGGCTCAATATAATTACAAGGGTTTTCATAGGCGGGAGGCAGGAGGGTTAAGAGGGTTAAGTGTGAGCACACTCTCTAGAGAGAGAGATAGAGACAGAGATTTAATGATGTTAAGATACTAGTTTTGAACATGGAGGAAGGGACCACGAGCCAAGGAATGCAGGCAGTCTCTAGAAGCCAGGAAAGGCAAGGAAACAGATTCTCTTCTAAAGCGTCCAAAAGGAATACAGCCCGGCTGACACCTTGAGTTTAGTTCAGTGAAGCCTGTTTCCATCATCCAGAACTGTACTGTGTGTTTTATTTTTTTTTAATTTTTAAATTTTTTAACTATTTTTATTTATTTATTTGAGAGAGAGAGAGAGAGCACATGAGCACATGGGGAGAGGAGCAGAGGGAGAGAACCTTCAAGGAGACTCCCCATTGAGCATGGAGCCCAAGGCAGGGTTCGATCTCACAACCCGTGAGATCATGACCTGAGCCAAAACCAAGAGTCAGACGCTTAACCTACTGAGCCACCCAGGTGCCCCATATTGTATGTTTTAAACCACTAAATTTGCGGTAGTTTGTTACTGCAGCAATAGGAACCTAATACAGGGTTGTGATTTAAAAAAAATCAGTCAAACTGCAGGCACACTGAGCTGGTCATATAAAAGTTCACTACAAATGCTGCCTTCTGGGTTTCCTGCAAGGGGCTTAATACCTTAGATATCTCTGTTTTCCAAACATGATTTCTTATAACACTTGGCACATAGTAGGTGCTTTTTAAAAAAGATTTTATTTATTTGACAGAGAGAGACACAGCGAGAGAGGGAACACAAGCAGGGGGAGTGGGAGAGGGAGAAGCAGGCTTCCCGCTGAGCAGGGAGCCAGATGCAGGGCTCGAATCCAGGACCCTGGGATCCTGACCTGAGCCGAAGGCAGATGCTGAACGACTGAGCCACCCAGGTGCCCCGGTACTTTTAATATATAGTGGAAGAATGATAATTTCTTCACTAAAAAATGGGGAGGAGGCAACCCGGCATTTTGGTGGTTAAGACTAGAGGTGCACATATGGAATATAAGAGGTGATTAAATTTCCCTCGAGTGAAGGCATTGATGGCTCTGGTTAAGACCCTAATGATTTGTCCTCTGTATAGAGTGACATATTAAATAATTAACAGTCTTTACCAAGGACTTTACTAGGTATACCTTGATACAGAGAAGAATGCAGCTCAAGGCTCACCTTCTATAGGAAGTCTTCTGTCCCCAGTCCAGCGTATTGTGATCGGTGTTTGTTGGAATTCTTGGTCACAGGTGGTAGCAATCCAAGTTGAATGTATCTTAGAAATACATACATACATACATGCAATAGCCAAAAATTTAAAAAATCACCTGAATTTATGGGCTAGTATAACTGACCAACTGTAGCTATATGTCTAACTTCAGGTACTGGTGGATCCAGGCATTCAAATGATGTCATCAGGATTTGTTCTCACCACCTCTTAGATTTGCTTTCCTCTGTGTTGACGTCATTTTAAGGCAGGCTCTGCCCACATGGTAGACCCCAGACAATCCAGGCTTGCATGTTACCAGCTCAGCAATCTCCAGGAAAAGAGAATCCCTTTCTCAACAAATGTAGCAAAAGTCTTGGACTGGATTCTGATTGGTGCACCTTGAATCAGATGCCCATTCCTGAACCAATCACTGTTGCCGGGGAACTGGAATACCTACCTCATTGTTAGACTTGGGTCATGGGCCGAACGTGGGAGATGAGACAATCTCAGCAGAGCCACAGGGACTGAGAGTAGGGGAGGAGTGGTCCCTAACAATGGAAATAGAGGAAGTGTTACCAGAGAAAGGGAGTTGGTGCTGGGCAGGCATAAACTATAGAATTTTCTTTCCCCAGATCACTTAGAGAGTAGGATGCAGAAATAGTACTAGAATCCAGCCTCTTGAATCACCCAAAATTCTGGTTCTTTAGTCAAATTGGCTGGAGTGTGGGGGCTGGATCTGCAAGTAAATCTCTCAAGCCTCATGGGATTTCCTGGAAAAATAATGAGGCGTATGAGGGTGGAGGGCTGGCAGAAATAGACGCTTCCTGTTCATACGAGAAACTCAGACTCTCTGAATTGGAAGGCCACCAAGTCTGACTTCTCCATTCCCTTTACAATGTCCTCTCCTGGTGGCCGGCCACCTCTGAGTGGATATGCTGCCAGGGACAGGAAGCGCACTCCTTTTCTGAGACAGTCATTTTTTGATACCTCTGACCATTAAAAAGAAATATCCCTATTTTGAGTCCAAATCTGTCTTCCTGTAGCTTCCACATCCTTGTCCTGGGAATCACAGAGAATAAGCTAAATTCCTTTGGAATGGCCCAGAACAGAGGTGCACAGAGACTGAGAGTCTGCAGGATGTGGTTCTGTTGTAGGTCCTCTGCTAGGAGAGCAAGGAAAATGAGATGAAATGCAAACATGAATGTGAAAGTGCTTTGTATGTCACGGATCATCATCACCATCACCTTCATCATCATCATCAGTCAGGCACTTAAATATCAGACACTGCTCGAAGTTATTACCTAAGTTTTTTTTCTTTCTTTCTTTCTTTCTTTCTTTCTTTCTTTCTTTCTTTCTTTCTTTCTTTCTGTCTGTCTGTCTGTCTGTCTTTCTTTCCTTCCTTCCTTCCTTCCTTCCTTCCTTCTTTCTTTCTTTCTTTCTTTTTCTTTCGTTCTTAGAGAGAGAGAGTGTGAGCGTAGGCACAAGTGGGGATGGAGAGGGTCAGGGAGAGAGGGAGAGAGAGAATCTTAAGCAGGCTCCATGCTCAGGTCAGAGCTCGGCGTGGGACTCGATCTCACGACCCTGAGATCATGACCTGAGCTGAAATCACCAGTCGGATGCTTAACCAACTGAGCCACCCAGGTGTCCCCCTAAATTTATTCTTATAATAAGCATTTGAGATAAAGTCTATCATTATTCCCATTACACAGATGAGAAAACTGATGGCACTGGAGCTTAAGTCACATGGTTAATTTAAGTGGCAGAGTTGAGACTGGAACTCACCTGGCTTGATTCCCACATGTGTGTCCTTATCCAACACAGCATCTATAAAAAAGATACAACAGTGGGCATTGCTTTAATTGATTATTTCAGCCTAATGACCCTTGAGTTGGTGGGGACATTTGGTTCTTCAGTCTTTTCTAAGGTTGCTGAGTGATTCTTGGCTTCCATGATCTCTTTGTAGGACAGGGAGAGCAACTGAAGGTGCCAGAATCAGCCAAGAGCTGGCCCTCCAGCCAAGGGCAAGTTTCCTGTGGATGATGTTTTTTCCCAAACAAGTCCTTCCCTCTTCCCGGGTCCAGAGATTAAATAACCCACAGGCAGCTCTCCAGACAGAAAGAAAAATGAAAGAGAAGGCAGTGTGTATTACAAGAACATAAAAAGGACCAGGCTCTGTTTACTCAGATTGGGAAACAGATTCCAGGAACAATGTGTCTGCTCCAGTGTAATTATCTTGAAAGTGGTCGGCATTTTACTCAGTTCCAAAACTCATAAAGAGGCTTCAAAGAGACGGGGGCTCTGGGGACTGTTTTATCAAAAGGGACTTAAGAGGTAAGGTTTCTAGATCAAACTCAGCTCTTAATTGAATCAGCAAAACTGAAAAAAAAATTAAAAGGGGAGTTTTATGAAACAGCAGGAAAACATTTTGGATATGCAGATTGAAAAGAAAGGGTAGCAACTGACCCAGATACCGAGCAGAATATCTCTGCACTGCCGGCTGGTGTTAGTGACAGTGGAAAGAAAGGAAGTTCTTGCGATCATAAACCCCTAGTTTGGAAGAAATGTGGAGCTTCCATCTGTTCTATCTTTTTCACTTAATTCACTTACATTTAATTCAACTTATCCATTCATTCATTTTTCAGTAAATAACAATTAAGCGCCTACTGTGCACCAGGAAGTGTTAAGGGCTGGAGATGCAAAGGAGAACACACAGGGTCCTTCCTTCAAGGAGCTGATCATTCCCAAATACATCCAGGGCAGGAGCCTCAAGCCCCTGCATGCCCTTCTGAGAGGGAAGTGTCATTACCTAGCATCCCCTCCACTCCCACACTCCTCTGTGTTCTTCGGAAATCTCGTGGGGCTTGATAGTGTGGGTAACAGTCCACCTTCACATTCCAGTGTATTTAACTTTAGAACTGGACTAGTTTAGGATTCAGGAGGCTTGATTCTAGTTCTGTCTCTGTGTCCTGTTCTGTATGTGATTTTTGGAAAGAAAATTCTATTCATACGAGAAGAAAACTGAGCCTCTAGGAAGGCTTTTCTCCCCTTGCTCCCCCAGTCCCTAGGTTCTGTTTAAATCTTGGCCCTCTCAGGGCGCCTGGGTGGCTCAGTTGGTTAAGCGACTGCCTTCGGCTCAAGTCATGATCCTGGAGTCCCGGGATCGAGTCCCGCGTCGGGCTCCCTGCTTGGCGGGGAGTCTGCCTCTCCCTCTAACCCTCTTCCCTCTCGTGCTCTCTATCTCTCATTCTCTCTCTCTCAAATAAATAAATAAAATCTTTAAAAATAAATAAATAAATATTGGCCCTCTCGCTCACAAACTCTGTGCCTGTGAGCAAGTTGTCTCATCACTCTGTTCCTTAGCTATATTGTATGTAAAGTAGGATTGTGGAAGTTTGTGTTAAGAAAAATGTATGTGAAATGCTTGTAATCATTCCCCTTATTTAATAAACACTCAATAGACCTTAACTATTATTATTATTATTATTATCAGAGCACTGTGGACCATTTCTTCATAGTATTGATCACCGTTTGTTATTATATATTTAAGTGGCTGTTAGATTTATATCTGCCTCCCCCATTAGACTGTAAACTCCGTAAGGGCTGTTTTATTTACTGCTGTATTTCCAGTGTCCATCTCAGTGCCTGGCATACAATAGGAGCTCAGTACATATTTGTTTAATGGGTTAATGAATGAATGAATTTCTTCCCAAATCCATCTCAGCTTGCAGAGTAGGGAAGAATCTGAGCTACCGCCAGAGCATCTGTTCCCAGAGGTTTTCTCAAAGACGCTCCGACAGCTGTTTGTGCTAGAAGCCACCATGAAAACCATTTTTAAAAGGGAGAGGGAGAGAAGAGTGGGAAAGGGGAGATCTACGGGCCAGCTGGGATCCTGGACCTGTGCCTGGAGTGAGACTCAGGGGCGGGAAGGGGAGAAGGGTGGGAAGGAAGGTGCGGGGGCTGAAGGAAGACAGAGGCGTAATTTTGAATCAGAGACAGAGAGATACTCAGAGAGAAAGACACTCACGAGGCAGAGACAGTCCTCGAGAAAGGTGCTCCATGGTTGACAGAGACAAAGACGGAGTGGGAGAAGGAAAGGAGGGAAGGCATGTGTTTGAACTGGCAGCTAATTCCCCAAATCCTTGAGGGTTTTTGAGAGCTAGAGAGTAGTGCAGGCTTCAGCCTTGCCTGGTTGATTTACGCCCAGTGAGAGTTGGGCCACACTGGAGCTAAGCACATTAGGCAGCTCTGTGGCTTGGAGCTTCTCAAAGCCAGCCTGGGACTTCCCCAGAGAGCAGGCTGGTGAGCAGACCAAAGGGTAGAGGGGTTGTGTGCTCTGATGGGATGTGAACTCCCAGTCAAGGAAATCACGGCATGGAGGACTTAGAAGGCTTTTGTCGTTACTCTCACTTCTAACTGGGAGCCACACAAGAACTTTTGAGTGACCCTTCCTCCCTCCCGCCCATCCTCCTTCTTTCTTTTTCACCTTCCCTGCCTTCTCTCCCTCCCTCCCTCTCCACCTTCCCACCTTCCCTCCCTCCCTTTTCCCTCCCTTCCTTCCTGATTTGTTGAGCATTCAGAACACACCAGGCCACCAGGATTAAATAAGACATGATTCTCAACTTCTAAAGAGCTCTCAGTGGTACAGCATAAAGAAAAGAAAAGCGGGGCATGGAATGATCGGTACAGTATGGTACCATTTATACAAATTCAATTTTTACTTTTTATCTTTTCATGATACATGTACTTAACACATACTTATAGGTATAAATACAAAATGGATTAGGCAGAAATAATCTAAATTTATGACCGAGGGTGCTGGGGAATGAGGTGGGAAGGAAATGAAATCTAGAATGGCCAAACAAGAGGGTTTCATCTCTAGATGAGCAACATGTTGCTTATTTTATTTTTAAGAAACTGAAAATTTTTGACAAATGGTTTTTGAATGGTCATTTTTCGATGGTGGATATTTGGCTATTTGGTAGATGCTGTTCTTCTAAAATTTCCCAGAATTAAGAGAAAAGCTCAAGAAATGGAAAAACTGATCATAATTTCAGTGAGACAGTCCCCTTGATGCTTCTTTTTTTCCACATTAGCCCCCGGAGATGGAAGCAGCAGGGATGCTCAGAGGCATCCTGTCTCCCCCCTGTCTGTCTATCCTGCAGTCCATATTTTCAGGAACGAATTCCCCAGGATTAAATCAAATAAGCTACTGCATGCTAAGTACAATAAAATAATCCCCTTTCCACGAAATACGTGCACCTTCCAGAGTGTTCCAGGAGTCTGGAACATGGTAGTTGAGGCAGAAAGAGAGTGACAGTTGGGAGCCAGAGTGAGCAGAATCCTTTGGGTATCTGTGGGAAAGAGGCACTGGCCATTGATGGTCTCTCTCTTTGAAGAAATCCTAATTTGTGGGCAGGTGCTGGTGAAAAGAGCCCCAGGCTTTGGGGCCAGACAGACCCAGGTTAGGGGGCCCTTACAAGCTGTGTGACCTTGGGGAAATTGTTAAATCTCTGAGTTTGAGTTCTCTCACGTGCAACATGGGGACGATAATGCTGCCCAAGGCAGTTGTGATATTTAAATGACCTCGTAGAAGTGAGGTGTCCAGCCAAGCTCAGCACGGTACCTGGAAAATAATAGATTCTTTGCACATATTAATTTTTTCTTTCTGAGAGGAAGGATTTCTTCAGTGTGATACCTGGAATACGGCTCCAAGAGCCAACTTCATAAATGGCCTCAGTTGCCAGGACTTCCTCTGTCTTAAAATCTTCCCTCATGGAGAAAACAGCATTGTAAGTGGAAAAGATGATGGAGACACTGAGCCTAAAGAAGTCCTGGGCCCAGGAGGAGAGCAACAGAGCTGGAAGGGACATTGCCAGTCCCCACATTAACTAACACACACAGAGCCAGGCCGACCTGAGTGCTGCTCCCAACTCTGTCACTTCCCAGTTCTGTGACCTTGAAGATACTCTTCAACTTCTCTGAGGCGGAAGATCTTCCCCTGTCAAATGGGGTTGCTATGACTTGCAAAGAGGCCATGAACTTGAAAGCTGAACTTTATTTTTTTTATTTTATTTATTTTTTAAAGATCTTATTTATTTGACAGAGAGAGACACAGTGAGAGAGGGAACACAAGCAGGAGGAGTGCGAGAGGGAGAAGCAGGCTTCCCGCGGAGCAGGGAGCCCGATGCGGGGCTCGATCCCAGGATCCTGGGATCATGACCTGAGCCGAAGGCAGATGCTTAACGACTGAGCCACCCAGGTGCCCTGAAAGCTGAACTTTAAAGTGCTCTGCAGGTGTAAGAGGAATATATCTGAGATGTGTATGAATGAACCTGCATATGTTGTGTGTGATTCAGCTTGTGCGTGTGTGTGTGTGTGTGTGTGTAGATATGAATGTGTGTGTGTGTAGGAGGTGGACTTGTAGGGTGTGTATGTTTATATACATATGTGTTATGTCTGATTGTGTGTTAGTTAATGTTTGAGAGGGAGGGAGGAAGGAGGGAGGACGGAGGGGGGAGGGAGGGAGGGAGGAAGGAAAGTTGGATAAAGAACTAGTAAGAAAGGAAAGGCTGGAGAAAGGAAAGAGGGAAAGAGGGAAATGAGACAGCACAAGACCAGATCTTGCTGTTCTTTCCAGAAGCCCCTGCCAGCTCCAGGAATGCAGACTGGAATTGGTTCAGAAACCTCAAGGACTCTCTCTGGAGCCAGTCCATCTGCTGGCTTCTCTGTCCCAGAATCACCTCTCCGCACTTGGGGACATTTTCCAGGAGGCTGGGACTGAGGAGAGGTGTGCTCACCGTGGCCAGGTGCGTTTCATCGGCCCTCCAATGGGTAAGAGACGGATTGATCTCTGGGTGCTTTGCCTCCTCTGCGCCTGACCAGCTGAGCCACCCCCAGAGCCAGGCCCTCCTCCGCTTGCTCGCCCACAATTTCCACAGCAGCAGCCTCTTGCCACCTCTCTTCCTCCGCTCCCTTCCACTCCTCCAGGCCACCCTGCGCACTGCCACCAGGCCCGTGTTCATAAGATGTAGGGTGCCCATGGCCTCTGAATGGAAGGTTGTACGTGGCTCCAGGCATGGCTGGCCCTTCTGATTATTCAAGCTGGGCTCAGATATTCCCTCCTCAGAGAAGTCTCCTCTGACCCTCCAATCTACAGCAACATTGTTCTCCTCCCCATGTTGTTCCATTAAAATTTTTACTTCACTTTTAATTGTGAGAAATAATACACACACAGCAAAGCACAAAGAACACAGGTGTGCAGCATGGTAGGGGATGATAAACCAAACACCCACGTAGCCACCCCTCCACATTAAGAAAGAAAATATTGCCTGCACCCTAGAAAGAGGCTCTCCTCAGTCCCTAAATAGTTCCCCCCAGGTGCGCCCTTCCCTTCCTCCTCAAGGCAACCACTACCTTGCCCTCCAGTAATCATGTCTCTAGGCGACGGTCTCCCTGCCTCTGGCCCACCCTGTTAACCTCTGCCAAGGCTGGGACCCTGCAAGCCCCTTCTGTCTTCTAGAGCTAGCTTCTTCCTGGATGCTGCCCACAGGGGGCACTGGGGGGAGACAGCAGAGCCCGGAGGAGGAAGAAAGGACTTGCTTTGTCCTGTTGGCTTTCCGGACCTGTCAGCCTCACCACAGCAAGGCACTGTGTTTCAGTAGCAGGAGTAGATTCTGACTCCGTTTTCCCAGCACTCACAGAAACAGTCTCATGGTGGCCCTTGAGAGACATTGGCAACTGCCAGCCAGCCAGCGTCCCTCCTTAGATGAGCCGGTCCACCTCCAAGATGCAAAGTTTCCATCAGTCCAACCTCTTTTCTCTGTTCGCCCAGAAGCTGCTTCCCACAGTTACCACCTCTGTGAACTGCTTTTGCCCTTTCGGTTCTTGAATATGGATGATTCTTGACATTCTCTCTGTTAGAATACCTTGTGTGGTGATGTCTTTCTCATGAGTGGACCCTGACTGACATGATTCCTTTGCATTAAACACACACACACACACACACACACACACACACACACACACACACACACACACAAACTTTTCCTACCTAACAATGCATCCCTGAACACTAAAATGCGGTTTTGTCTAATATTAACGGAATCATTCTGTGCGCCCTCATTGGTGGCCCACTTCTTCATTCAACACAGGGTTTGTTGCAGCTTGTCGGCTTCCATGGCTGTGTAATATTCCATTGTATGAACATACCACAGCTTGTTTATCCACTCTTCTCTTGATAGACGTTTGGATTGTTTCCACATTTTTGGCTCTTATAAATGATAAATACTACAACAAACATGCTTATTTAGATTTATTGGTGCAACAGCATACAAATTTCTATTGCACATATATTTGGGACAGAAACTGCCAGAACGTGCATTTTCTGGGGAATGATGAAGTTGGGAAGCTTTTCTTATGTTTCTTGGTCATTCAGATCACCTTTTTTGTGAGATTCCTATTCAAGGCTCAGGTCTTCTTTTCTACTGAGTTGTCTTTTTTTTTTTTTTTTTATTTGAGAGAGAGAGAATGAGAGAGAGAGAGCACGAGAGGGAAGAGGGTCAGAGGGAGAAGCAGACTCCCCGCCGAGCAAGGAGCCCGATGTGGGACTCGATCCCGGGACTCCAGGATCATGACCTGAGCCGCAGGCAGTTGCTCAACCAACTGAGCCACCCAGGCGCCCTCTACTGAGTTGTCTTTTATTTACTGATTTGTAGCAGTTCTTTATATATTCAGACTATGACCCGTTGGTCAGTTACAGTTTTTGAAGATATCTTATCCTCTTGCGCAGAGCTTGGCTTTTCACTTCCTTAATGATATGATTATAATAAACAGAGTTTCTAAATTTTAGTGTAGGCACATTTGTACCTTCCCCCCCTTTATGATTAGTGCTTTTTGAATACTATTTTAAAAAATTTCTCTTTCCCAGGAAAATGTATCTTTTATCTTTTAAAGCTCTGTTGTTTTGTCTTTCAGATTCATGTCTGTGACCATCTGATACTGATTTTTATGTATGGGTAATTTATCAATAGACTCTCATGAATTCTTTCTCTGTATAATCAGATCAAGTACAAATTATGATACTTTTATTTTTTGCCATCCAGTCCTTATGCCTTAAATTTTTTTGTTACTTTACCACACTGGCTAAAATGTTCAGTATAATGTTGAATAGAAGTAGGGATAGCAGGCAGCCTTGACACATTCCACCTCTCCAAGAAAAGCTCTTAGCTTTTTTCACCATTATGTAGGATGTTTGCAATAAGATGTTTTTCAAGATACTTTTTATGCAACTAAATAAATTCCTTTTTTATTACTGGTTTTCTAAAAGTTTTGTATCATGACTAGATATTGAATTTTATTATATGCATTTTATGAAACTATTGAGATTATCATTTGATTTTTCTCCTTTATTCAATTAACATAGTGAATTATATTGACTAATTTTTAAATATTATACCAACCTTGCATGTAGGAATAAACCTAATTTGGTTAGCAAGTGTATCCTAATTATAGGTGGCTAGAATCATTTTCCTAATATTTTAATGAGGAGTTTTGCATTTATGTTCATGAATGAGATTGGTCTGTAATTCTCCTTTCTTGTATTATCCTTGTCAAGGTTTGATATCAAAATTACATATCATAAAATGAATTGAAAAGCATTTTGCTTCAAAAAATGAGTTGAGAAGTGTTTCCTCTTTTTCCCTTTCCTAGAAGAGTTGGTATAGTACATATAATAACATTTGCCTGTGCAGCCATCTATGCCTAAAATTTTCTTTGAGAGAAAATTTTAAATACGAATTTGAATAGCCCTGTTAAGATTTTCTATTTCTTCTTGTGTCTGTTTTGATAAGTTGTGCTTTGCCAGAAATGTGTTCATTTTACCTAATTTATTTCAAATGTATTGGTATAAAATAGTTTATACTACTACTTTATTATATTTTTAACTCAGTAGAATATGTAGTGAAAGCCCTCTTTTCATTGGTTGTTTCTACTTTCTTTTAGTTTGATCAGACTTTCAAGCTCTTTATCAATGTTATCAGTCTCTTCACAGGACAAACTTCTGGCTTTATTGATCCTGCCTATTATATGGTTTTCTTATTTTATTAATTTCTGTTCTTATTTTAATTTTTTAAAATTTATTTGGGATTTAGTCTGTTGTTTTTTTCTATTGTTTTGAGATGAATATTTAATTTATTTTCAGCCTTTCCTCTTTTCTAACATGTATATTTGAAGCTAGATATTTCTAAGTACATTTTAACTGTATCTCAGTATCTCAATGTTCTAAACATGTCATTTTAATTAAAATTCAGGACGAAATATATCCTAATTTACATTGTGATTACTTCTTGTTTCTATAGAATATTTAACAATGTATTTGTTGTTTTCAAAATATACGGAGATTCCTAGTTATGCTTTTGTTATTGATTGATAGCTTAATTGCGACTATGATCAGAGAATATGCTCTATATAATTTCTTACCTTTGAGCCTAGTTGAGACTTGTCTTATAGCCTAAATATGGCCAATTTTTGTAATTGTTCTGTGTGTGCTTGAAAAGGTATTTGTCCTGTAGTTTTGAATTTTATTTCTGTCCTCTAGGTAGATATTGCTAATTGTCTTAAGTCTTCTATATTCATGCTTTTTTTGGTCTGCTTTTTAAAAAAATCACTTACTGATAAAATCTTCCACTATAATTATGGCTTGTCTAGTAAAAAAAATAAAAAATATATATACATGTTAAATATATATATTTAAGGCCATGGAATTAGGTACATATGAATTTAAATTTGTTACCCTTTTCTCTGATGGAGTGTTTTATCATTAAGAAAAGTGCCTCTTTATCTCTATAGGGCTTTTTTTTAAAAAAAAAAAAGATCTTATTTTTAAACAATCTTCACATCCAATGTGGGGCTCGAACCCACAACCCTGAGATCAAGAGTTGCACGCTCCACGGACTGAGCCAGCCAGGCGCTTTTTTGACTTTGGAGTCTACTTGCTATTAACATAGCTATGTCAACTTTCTTTTGATTAGTATTTGCATGGCATACCTTTACTAGTATTTTTCTATCCCTTTACTCTCAACCTTCATGTATTCTTAAGCTTTGGATGGGTCTCCTCTAAACCATATGCCTTTGTTGTTGGTTTTTAAACCCAGGCTGAAAATCTTTGTTTTAACTGGAGCATGTAGACTATTTCTATCTAATGTCTCTATCGATATCTATATCTAAATTTATGTATATTTATTCCTGACACTGCAAGAAGCTCAGGACGCTTTAACTCTTTCCAGCTTACATGTTATTACTCTCCTGTATTATAATTTTATGTGTATTTTAAACATCATAGGAATATCTCCCTTCTTAAATAGCTTTACTAAGATATAATTCACAAACCATGCAATTTGCCTGTTAAAGTATACAATTCAATGGTTGTTAGTACATTCACAGATATGTGCAACTATCACCACAGTCAATTTTAGAACATTTCCATCATTTTAAAAAGACCCCCTATACCCTTTAGTTTTTCCCTGCCTCTGCCCCTCATCTCCACCCCTAGCCCTAAGAATCCATTAATCTACTTTCTGTCTATATATTTCTTTGTCGTGGACTTCCATATGAATGGAAGCCTCATTACCGTTGTCAAGTAATTAACCATTTAGATTAATTCACACATTTACCATTTTCATCCCTTCTGACTTCTCTTACCTTCCATGTGGAGTATCTTCCTTCTGCTCAAGAAAACACAAGTTACTATTTCCTTTAGCATAAGTCTGCCAGTGATAAAATCTTTCAGACAAAATATAGTTTGTATGAAATGCCTTTATTTTATATTTATGTCTGAAGGATATTCTTGCTACATTTAGAATTTTACTTGAGGTATTTTCTTTTGTCAGTTTAAAGATACTATCTCATTGTTTTTTGTCTTCCATTGTTTCTCTTGAGAAGCCAGCTGTTGGTCTAATTTCCGCTCCTTTGAAAGTAATGTGTCATTTAGGCTGCTGTTAGCCAGAGGGCTGGCTTGCTTCTGGCTTACCTGTATTTATGTACTATGGCTATTTTGAGTTTCTGTTCAGGCACAATGGGTCGTAGACATCAATTTTTGTCCTCTCAGCCCAGAGAGACTGTCAAAGGAGTGCTTTTCAGACTCTCAGATGACACATTTGGATGAACAGAGCCCTCTAGGACAAAATTCTGAACGCACATCTCCAGTTCCTCCCAACTCTTGGTTCAGTGATTCTTCACTACCCTCATTAGCATTATGATACACTCAAGTAGATTTTTAAAAAAATTGTCCATCTTTTCTTATTGGTGAGTTGGTCTGAATTACTTAGTTCAACATTACTGACTCTATCATATCACCTCATTTTACTTTTTCATAGCTCGCACTGCCATTTGGAAAGCTCCTGTTTAATCATTTGTCTGTGTTTTAATTGTCCTGCTAGGCTGTAAGCCCCATAAGAGCATGGTCCATGTCTTACTTACTGTACCTTCTACCCCTGACCAAGTGGAGATCAAACTTCTCTCTTCACTGTCATCTGATGCCACATTCTTCTCTCCCTCTTTGCTTTTTGCCCTCAAGGTCTTTTTCTAGCCCTTGTACTTCCCTCATACCTTCTCACCACAGGGCCTTTGCACATGCTATTACCTCTACTCAGAAGGTCCTTGCCTTCCTATTTGACTTAGTTAACTCTTCAGCTCAAACACAACTTCTCAAGGAATCCATCCTTAGCTGCCTTTTCTTGGTCAGTTTTCACTATTATATACTTTTATACTACTATATGCATACCATTCATGGCACTTTTTATAAACATTACACATATGTGTGTAATAATTTCATTTGTAAGCTCCATGAAAGAAGATACTTGTCTGTTTTTCCCACTATGGAGTCTCTAGCACTTAGAAGAGTGCCTAGTTCTCTATAAATATTTTCTGTATGATAAATGAATGTACCAATCCTTATACCTTGTATTATCCTTATGCTATAGATGAGGACATTGGAGAATTCGGGAGTTTTAAGTTAGATATCTGTCAGCCATACAGAGACGCAGAAGTGTCCTTTCTCTGTATTTGTGTGACATGAAGCAAAGCTTTAACCTAGTCCAATTTCCTTGACTGTAAAACAAGAATGAGCTGTTCTCTTGACTGCCATGAGTATTGAGTGAGATCATGTGCACAAGGAGCCTAGCACATTGTACATGGCATGTGATCATGTAACTCCTGTTCTGGTCCTGTTGCTGTGAGTAGGTCCTGCCCTCCAGAAGAACTCCCTCTGCAGGCCCAGCTGTCACAAGGAAGGAGCAAGTCACTTGGATCCACAGCCTCGGAGCATTGATCAGTGAGTGGGTAGGGGCAATGACCGGCCTGAGCCATAAGCAGAGACAGATGAGGAACCTGAGAATCAGGAAGAGAGACCAAGAAGCAGAGTGAGAGTGAGAAGAAAGTCCCAGAAGCTCTCTCTGCCCTGGGCTCCACCACACACTGTCTACTCAGTATCTGCCACAAACGTTCTCTAAGAAAGTCCCTCTGTCCTTTCCCTGGGGCCTTCCAACATGCTTTCAGCAGGCTCCTTTGAGTCCTTCAGCTAACTCTCAAGACCTAGTCACATTCAGCATACTGGAACTTTATCAGAGTGCCAGCCAGTAGTGTTCTTGGTAAGCAGAGGCCAGTGAGGTCTTGCCTTTTGATCCTGTCTCACTCTCTATTGGTGACTCCAGGTGAACTTGGAACATCTGATAACCTCGTAAAGCCAGTCCTGAGCCTGCAGAGTCCTGTCAAAGCCCTGTGGAGACTGGTCAGGCAGCATGAGCAACTTCTGTTGCCGTTCACACCACAAAAAAGCAGCAGTAAATGCCCAGGCAGGACTGCAACTTATGGCAGTCTGCTTTGGTTGACTGACCTAAGCAGACCTAAAAGCCAAGACTGTGTGGGAGAGTCCCGGTGTGGGCTGTGACTGAAGGACACTGTCATCCAAAGGCTAACCCACGGTGGTCAATGGCATCCTCTGTGTCTTTGGAATGATTATCGATCAGTAAACCCATGATTACTCCCTCACCTGGATCACTGCACTGCATTTATTGGGTAGAGGAAATTGTCCATCAATAATGACAACAATTTATACTCAGCAAACAGTTATTTAACCACATGTTGATTTCATTAGGCTAAATCACATTTATCCTCATAATAACAGTGTGTGCTTCCCATTTTTCCTCCCAAGGGTGAAAGGTTTGAGAGTACCACCCTTGTTTGATGGGCTGAGACTGACATTGAAGTTTGAGCAATTAGCTTGTCCCTAGGAGAAAGAAAGTGAAAATGTTGGGCAAGTGTTGGATTCAAAGGACTTAATGTCATTATACTGATTAATTAATTAAATCATTTATTTGCCAAATACTTTTGAGCACCTATGTTGTGTCATGCACTGTAGTAGATGCCAAGAATATAGTAGTTGAATGAATTAGGCTCAGTTATTTGTTATCTGTTGCCATGTAACATTATTACCAGAAATTTAGCAGCTTAAAATAACACATTTGTGATTTCAGAGGTTCTGTGGATCAGAATTCCAGGCATAGCTTAGCTGGGTCCTCTACAAGGTTGCAGTCAAAGTGTCAGCCAGGGCTGGATTCTCATCTGAAGGTTTGGTTGGGGAAAGACCCACTTCCAAGCTCATGTAGTTGTTAGCAGGGCTCAGATGCTTGCTCAGAGCCTTAGTTCCCAGCTAATTGTTGGCTGGAGGTCACCCTCAGTTCCTTGCTATATGGCCCTCCCCAAAATAGCCTCCTGCTTCATCAAAGCCAGCAAGAAAGGGAGTCCCCTAGCACTACAGGCATTGCAATTTTATGTAACTTAATCAGAATTGACATCCCATCACCTTTGCCATATAGCCTGGATTAGAAGCAAGTCATGGGTCCTTCCCACACTCAAGGTGGCAGGAGTGGGGGGTTGGGGGAACCACACATGGGTGTGCATATAGGAGATGAGGGTAACTGGGATGATCTTAGTGTCTGTGCACTATTTTTAGTTTCTGCTGTGAGTCGGTTTACAGAGAAGATAGCCAGAAAATATAATTACTATGTCGTGTGATTCAGGCTATAGAAGGGAAGAACTCAGGTAATGCCTCCCTCCCTTAGTCTAGTGAAGGGATATTTAAGCTAGGACTTGAAGTATGAGGAGGAATTGCTCAGATCAATTGTGGGGTAGGTGTGTGGGATGGGGGAGGGCATGGGTGTGTGTGATGGACAGAGAGTTCCAGGCAGAGAAATTCTAAACTCATGAAGTGTTAGAGCAAGAGACTTAGTGATTATCTAGTCTACTGGTTCTTACTCCTGGATGGATGCACACTGGTATCACCTGAAGAGTTTTATAAAACAAATGTACAGGGCTCACTCTAGAGCCTCTAATGAATGGTCTCAGGTAAGCCTAGATACTGGGATTTTTAAAAGCTCCCCAGATGTTTTAAGTATGTGGTCAAGGTTGAGACCCCTGCTCTGGTCCAGCCCCTTCAATGATATAGGATCAGGAATTTGAAGCTCAGAGAGAAAGTGGATTTGGTCAAGGTTACACAGCTACCAGTTGGCAAAGCCAGGATGATGAGTGGAAAGGGCACTGAGTTGGGAGGTAGGAGCCTTGGATTCCCTGCTACTGACAGGTCTATTTCCATTCCTCTCTCTAGGACTCAGTTTCCCTTCTGTAAGTTGACATGGACCAGATGATCTCCAGAGTCCCTTCAAATGCTGATGATGCTGATTCTATCTGGCTAAGCATCAACCCATATCAGCAGCAGGTCTGAGACCAGCATCCAGCTGTCTCCACTCTGAGCTATATCTTTGGAAGCCTGGAGTCAGTGATGTTGGGGACCATGGCCAAGGCCCTTCTCTGAGTGAGGATGCTTGGTGGACTGGATGTTCCCAAACAAGCCCTTTTACTGGAGACAATTTTGTTTAGTGAAGCATGTGAGACGTTCACCCAGCAGGAAGCTGCTCTGGCTGGGTTTAATCTATGGTGTGTTTATTAGGATTGGGGTTTTAATTAAATTTGGCATTTCAAAGACTACCTGTTGAGGGAGCACTGCTTTAATGAAAAGCACATCACGGTGGCATAGGTGACCCTCCCATGAGGTCACACAAGTGTCTCTGGAATTCAAGTAGAAGCAGCCAGTCCTCTCCTCCTCTGCTACCTTAGCTCACTATCTGCTGGTGTTGGTGGACCCACCCATGTTGAGTCATTGGTGATGGGGGGAAACACAGTGCTGATCTGGCCCTCTGGGGACCAGAACTCCCCCTCCAGCTCTGGATGAGCATGTTAACCCTTTGGGGCTCAGTTTCCTCACGTGTAAAACAGGCTGCTTGCTTATCCACCTTTTCAGAAAACATTTGCCAAACACTCATCCTGAGTTAGCACGGCTGATGTTTCTCCTTCAGGAATTCACAAGGTGAGGGGAGCAGAGGCAAGAAAATCAATGTAGGATAAGGCCCTTAGCTTGGTGCCTGGCTCATAGGAAGGTCTTGCAATAGTTCTTGTGTCCAGGTGCTGTGGGAGCTCAGAGACCGGTTCTCGAAATCACATGGCAAGGAGAATAAGCCATGCTTCCAAGAAATATGATCATTAATTGATTCTCCGAATATTTATTGAGCATCGATAATATACCAGCCAGTGTCCTAGGTGATGAGGAAAGAATGGTGAACAAGGCAGAGAGTGACCTTATTCTCACAGGGCTTACCTTCTCATGGAGATTATAATGACAATAGTAACAGCAATGACTTCTATTTGAAGAGCACTTCCCATCTGCTTGGTACTATATTTACATGTCTTACTTAATTTAATCCTCACCAACAACCTTATCATGGAGGTACTCTTATTGTCCCCTTTGCCTCAGATGAAGAACCTGAAACTCCTAGTGGGTTGAGAATCTTGTCCAAGGTTGCCCGAGCAGAACTGGGATTCCTACCCTGGGCCAGATCACTTAGTGCCTGAACACTTCCCCACTATCTTACTCTGCTTTAGGATCGAGGTCACGCACAACCAGTGGAGGGGTTAACCAATCATAAGGATGAATGTGTGTGTGTATATATAAGGAGGGGGGGAAACGGGGAGGGAGAGGGAAAAGGTACACCGAGTGATGGCGGGGCCATTCTTGGCCATTCTTGACGCCGTCCCCCTCCCTGCAGCCCCAGGAAACACTCTCTTCTCACTTCACATGCACTTGTTGGTGACGTGAAGGAAGCAGTCTCCTGAAACTTTTGAAGGGAAAGCCATTGTCTTCTATTATTTGAGGGACCCCCAAAGTTAATGATAGTTTATTAAAGCGAAATCCAAAAACAGAGAGGGATTAAGAGGGTTCCCTTTGAAGTCCTCTCTCTCAAAATATTTCTTCTTCTGGGCCCAGTGGTCTCTGGTGTGATGCATGTGTTATTGGCCGAGCCACCATCCCCACTTACCCTTGAGGAGGAAATGGGAAGAATCAGCCTTCAGGGGTTTCCTCCAGAGGCACCCTCCCAGCCCTGGGGCAGGAGATGATGTTCCATCACTGGACTGGATGAAAAATCCAGGCCCGGGTCCCCAACACTGGTACCTAGAGTCAAGAGACTCAGCACAGGTGGGATTAGCAGCTGGACAGCTCGAGGCAGGACTCATCTGAGAGGCTGAGGTAGGACCCAGTCTTCAGGGATGAGTCCAGTTATGCCAGCTTTGGGAACCAGTCCTCCAGTAAGTCTGGGAGAAGGTGTTATTACCCATACAGTAGGCATGAAGAACAGAGATGTTAAGTTCCTGCAGTCCCACAGCTAAAGAATTCTGGAACTAGGATTCAAATCCAGGAACTAGCATGCCCAGATAAATGAATAAAAACTCTCTCTAAGGTCAGAGAGGTTAAAGTTGTCCCAGGTCACCCAGCTTATAAGTGGTGGCATAGCTCCAGAGACGATACACTTTCTATGGTGCAAGACCCATGGAAAGTTCTGGAGGTTCTGTGGGACTGCTGATTGAGAAGGAAGGAGAGGGCATGGAGCTCATCAAGAAGGACCAGGGGACTGGTGGCCTTCCTTAGCCCTTGGTAACCTTGTCTAGGAAAAGGCAAAGCTGGGTTGAATGTGGCCTGGAGGAAGCCAAAGGGGGTGGGCATCCCCAGAATCACAGTCCTTGAGTGACAGAACTGGAACCAAGGCCACTTGTTCCCCTAATCCAGAGTTAGGGGTCTTTCCCATGGTTCCAGGCTGTCATGTTCCCACAGGGGGTGAGCATTTATCGGGAATATCAGGGGTCACCCAGTGAGACATCAGGGCTGATGATCATTGAGTTTTCCCCCTAAACTTAATACATTAATTCACTGAGCGTTTATTATTCATTAGACACCCTGCCAAGCATTTTTTTCCCGACATTACTCATTCAGTTTACAAACAAGCACCAGATGCAGGGTGTACAGCAGAAAACCAGACAGAAAAGGCCCTCACCACACAACCATCCCCACAGGTGGTTATGATTCTTCCCATTTTATAGGTGAGGAAACTGAGGCCCAGAGGGGTTAAGGGACTCACCAGAGTCACAGAACTAGTAGGCATGAGACCTGACATGGTGAAGCCAAGTCCGTCTTCACAACGTCAGCCAATGCCTGGCCTCTCCATGCAGCCTCCTGAATTTGTTCAGAGAGTGGTTTGGTTGCCTCTTTATTCCCCAAGCCACCAAGCCAGACTCCCCGGTGGGCTCTGCCCGTGTTCCCATTACCAGCCAAATGTCACCTCCCTGCCGCCGCTGCAGCCTAAAGGCAAATTTTCCAGATCCTCTTTTCCTCTTGCCAGAATATCTCTGCATTTCTCTCCAGCCGCTGTGAAAAAATGTGCCTTTTCACTGTTCCTGTTGGCACCTGTTTCTCCTGCCGAAGTCCCCTTCCCTTCCCTTTCCTCCACTCGGAACGTCTGGTCATCCTTCAAGGCCCGGGCAGCTGTCCCTCCTCAGCCAGGCCTCCTGCCCTGACACCCTGAGGCAGACACCGTCCTCTGGGCTCCCCAATACCCACCCCCTTTGGAGCATTTTCACGGGCCTCTTGGCAGATTCGTGCACACGTCTGTCTCTCCCGCCGGCCTGCGCATTCTCTGGGGTCAGGACTATCCGTCTGGTTCCAGGAACCATTACTAACCATTCCTAAGTGCTCAGTAAATGTTTGTGAAATGAATGCCTGAGGACAGCATGGCCTCTGTCTCCTCCGGTCGGCGTCCCGGCTACAGACTCCCTTCAGCCCAGCTCTGTCCTCATTCTTTAGCCCAGCTGCTGACTGTGGGCTTAGGCCTTAGATGCTTCATTAACTAATAATAATGAGTCACTGTACTAGCCTCAGGAGCATTGTAAATGATACAGTGTCAGGAGAAGGCAGTGGGATGTGGAATTTCAATGAGGCTGGCATGGTTCTTGAAACAGAGAAAAGGCCACGTGCAATCTTTCCCTCCCTTACAGCTCCCATATGCCAGGCCTCACACACTAACTTAGAATTATTCCATTATTCCCCTCCAGTTCTAATTCCAGGCTGACGGTCAGGACTGCAAATTAGTGCCAGGTGGGAGGGGTGGCAGGCGGGATAATGGGCCCCCCAAAGATAGCATGTCCTAATCCCCACAACCAGCGACTGTGCTCCCTTACATGGATAAGGGACTTGGCAGGTGCCAGGAAGCTGCAGACCCGGAGATGGAGGGATGATCCTGGATTATCTGGGTGGTGGGACTTAGTGTAATCACAGGGGTCTTTATAACAGGCAGAGGGAGGGTTAACTACGAGGAGAAGGTGATTTGATGATGGAGACAGAGATTGGCGTGGTGTGCTTTGAAGACGGAGGAAGGGGCTGCCAGCCAAGGAAAACACAGGCGGGCCACCAGAAGCTGAAAAAGGCGGGGGAAGAGAGTCTCTCCTCAAAGCCTCCAGCAGGAACCAGCCCTTCTACTTCCTTGAGGTGAGCCCAGGGAAACTGATTTCAGACTTCTGACTTCCACAACTGTGAGAGAATACATTTGTGTTGTTTTAAGCCACGAAGGGTAGGCAATTTGTAACAACAGCAATAGGAGGCTAATACCTGAGGCTACTCCTGTTTCTGGGGAATCTGATAGAATGCTGTCATCTTCTCTGGAGGTAGCCTCAGAGTCCTTCTTAACACAAGACATGTTGACCACCACTAACGACTGATCAGAGTTGGAAAGGGGAGATGGAACCCATCTGTTATTTGTTATTTTATATCTGAAATGGTCCAAATCCCTCCTTCCAAGGTGAGGGAAAGGGAAGTCCAGAGAGATCAAGTCTTTTCCAGGGACATGCTAAGCCATTAGCCACAGGACAATCTTTGGCATGCCAAGATTCTCCGCCCTGTTCCCGTTAGCACCTGTTTCTCCTGCCGAAGTCCCCTTCCCTTCCCTTTCCTCAACTCAGAACGTCTGGTCATCCTTCAAGGCCGGAACAGCTGTCCCTCCTCAGCCAGGCCTCCTGCCCTGACACCCTGAGGCAGACACCGTCCTCCAGGCTCCCCCAATACAACATTCTGGCTTAGAGTACGAGTTCCTGCAGGAACCGCAAGTTTCCCCCCTCAGCTGGGGCTGGGTAAAGAGACGGTCCTCGTGGGGCCTTTCCTGGCTCCACTCACAGTCCCCTCCTGGAAGGCCAGGCTCTGTGGCACAAACTGGGAGAGATCCGGGGAACCTCATGACAGGTTTTGCCAAGGACTGGTCTCTCAGGGCAGATTTATTTATCAAAACCCTCCATAGAGATTCCAGCCACCCCACTAATGACTTGCCTGGGGGAATCTGTGCTTTGCTCAAATCTGTCCTCAGGAAATCGGAGCCTGTGAAATGAGAGTCCTTAGGGGAGATAACTGTCACCTGAGAGGTAGAGCTACTGGGACATTAGCCTCCCCAGCAGGTGGTTAAGGTTACAACCTCATAAGCGATCATCACTTCTCTACCCGGGTTTATTAGGCAATTGCTCCCTAAGGGCTCAGCCATGGTCAAGCAGGCTCTCTCTCCTGCTCAAAGACCCTTTGAGGCTCCCCGCGCCTTTCAAAACAGTTTCCCTCACCCTGACATTCCCAGCTCTCCTTGATTGGGCTGCACCCTTTCTTTCCAGCCTTATTTCCCACTATTCCTCTTCTAATGCTGTAGTCAGATTCACTGTTCTCTATGGAGAGCAGTGGGGAAATGGCTTGCCTATTAGTGGCAGGGCTGAGGCCAGAGCGGTAACACCCAAGTCCTCCCCCAGCTTTTTATCCTCGTTCCCAAACACAACGGGACAGGAGATATAACATTAACGACATACAAAACCCTCAACTCAAGGTGTAGTCTTGATTTTTAGCACTGTAAAATCCCATCCAAAACAAGTCTCATTATTTGGCTTGGTATGTACCATGGGCTAAATGCAGAGAAAAGATTTTGCATGTTGAGTTGAGAATCCTGGGTTTTGTTCCAGTCCCTGCCCTAAACAGACTGACCCTAAACAGTCTTCCTGACCTGTACCCCAGTTCACCTCAGTTCTGTACAATCCAAGGGCTGGACTACATGATCTTTTAGTCCCTTTGGGAGACATTTCTTTTCCCCCACCAACAGCCTGGAAAAACTGTGTGAGTTAGCAGGGAAGACTCTTCCCAAGGTTGGGAAGGTTGGTAGAAACTGGCCTGGCCTGTTTCTACCAGGAGGAAGGGCCAAATCCAGGAGCTCGGCTCAACAGGAGGAAGGTATTGCTAACAGGGTTGTGGACTGGACTGGAAAGAGAAAGCAGAACTGTAGGACCTGATAGAATATTAGTCAGCTAAGAGGGCAGGCCATTCTCTCAAGTGTCACTGAGCCCTACTCTGGGCCAGACACTGAGTGAGGTGTGGGGGAAATGGAAAATGTTCTTGGTCTTTTTTTTTTTTTTAGAGAGACGGAGAGACAGGGAGGAGGAAGGGCAGAGGGCGAGGGAGAATCTTAAGCAGGCTCCATGCCCAATATGGAGGCTAACGTGAGGCTCAATCTCATGACACTGAGGTCATGACTGGAGCCAAAATCAAGAGTCGGATGCCCAACCAACTGAGCCACCAGGTGCCCCCAAATGTTCTTGGTCTTAAATAAGATCTTTGAGTCAGTGTGGGGGAGGAGGGGAGGCAGGCGGTTAAACGGGCAATGAGAACACAGAGTGATGGTGGGGGTGGACATATAGAGCCACAGGAACAGAAGGAAGGCCCCTGTCATGGTGCAGGAAGGTTCAGAGAAGGATACCTGGAGGATGCCACCCCTCACCTGAGATATCTAGTCATTTGCAAGCCAAGAAGACAGGAAGTGTGTTCCAAGCAAAGGTTCGGTCTAGGCAGAAAATGTGTAAGTCTTAGAAGTCAGTGACTAGCTAGAGTGATGGATAGAGGAGGAGACTGCAGTGAGGATTGGAGCAGAGGCAGCTGCTTTGTAGCCGGTGAGAGGGATGGAGCAGGGGAAATGGGCGTCCATGTCTGGCCCTTACGCTTCTCTGTCTGGATGTGAATACATGTTGCACACTGCAGACTGAGAGGGCCTGAGGCCAGGATGCTCAAGGGATGAGACTCAGGCTGCAGTTGCTGAGGAGCTGAGGGCTGAGTGAAGGAGACAGAGCCAGCAGCAGAGGAGAGGGAGAAGGGACCGTGTGCCAGGGGAGGGAAGGGAATAAACTCTCATTGAAAACTTGCTGTGAAGCTTGGGGCTTAGCCTCAGTGTTTCTACCCGGGGCGGGGGGGGGGGGGGGGGGATGGGGCTAGCAGGACTATGGTAAGGATTAAATAACAAATGCATGTAAGTGTTTAGCCTATAGCCTGCCACACAGGCTGGTTAGTAAATCATAGCCAACATTATTACTACTACCTGATTGTTCATTCAACAACTGTTTACTGAGTGCTCACTACATGCCAGACACTGTTTTGGGGGCTGGGATACATCCGTGAACAAAACAGACAGAAACCATGGTTCTCATGGGGTCACATCTGAGTGCTCACTCCTTTCGTGTTCACAACCTGCGAGGAGGGTCTGATTACCCCTATTGTACAGAGGAGGACTGGACACCGAGAGGCTCAGCAACTTGTCGAAGGCCATGAAGCTAACAAGTGGCAGAGGCAGGATTTGAACCCAAGTCTGTGTGATGGCAAGCCCAAGGCTCCTTCCACTGCCCCACCTTACCTCTGTATAAAAAGCAACACAGAATTAACTATTGCTTGTATGGTGTCAATTGTCTTTTCAAAGTGGATTTTTCTCTGATGGTCCAGATTCTAAGCCCTCTGTCTCATCATTCCTATAAATCATGACTACCCACCAGACCATGTCTGGGGTTTGGGCTTGCGAAGATGTGATTGCTTTACTCATTGAAGCTCTAAGAGCTGCAGGGAGAAGAGAGGGCATTGTAGCCAGAGTAGTGGGGAAGGTTTCCCGGAGGAGGCTCTACCCGGAGCCGCAAGGAAGGAAAAGGACCGGCGAGGGGGTAGAAACTGGTCAACCAATAATCCAGAGGGAGGGAATGCACAGTGTGTTTCTGTGTGGAGGAAACATATATGTGTGTGCACGGATTGACTGCTTCAACAAATATTTATCGAACACCTAACATGTCAGGTACTGCTCTAGGCACTGGGAATCACAGCGAAAAAGGTGTGCTAGATTCCTGCTCTCATTAGAGCGTACAGTGTGTGTATGTGCCTGCACGCGTGTGTGCGTGTGCGGGTGCGGGAGCGGGAGCGTGCAGGTGTGTATGTGTGTGTGCGTTGGGGAGGGTAAGGTAAAGGATGGGGTGGGAGGCACAGGGAGAAGGTACATGCAGTTAAGAGCATTCACCCCGATGGAGACTTCTTCCCCTGAATTTTGCTCCCCTAGCTTTGCTTCTTGATTTGTCCCCTCAACTCCCACCCCACCCATACTTTTGCCAACGAGAGGGAAAAGCACAGACTCCTGGAAGCTGCTCAGGAGACCCCGGATGCCAGAGCGGAGGCTGCACTGAGAGTGAGGTGCGGCGGCTCATCCTCACAGGCTGATGTTCCCTTTTGGTGTGGTTCTTTTATCTACCAGCTCAGTGCAGACAATCGATGCTAATCCAATCTTCGGGGACCAAATGAAACAGCCAGCATTTAAAGGGCTCGAGCTCTCTTTCTGATTACCAAGCGACCTACATAATCTCTCTCGCCCCAGCCTGCCTGGGAGGGCACTGCCATTGACAGGGCCCAAGCAAGCATTCTCTCTGCTGGGAGCTAGCTATGATTTCTTCTGAGCTTGCCAAGCACAGAGGAGGCTGGGGCAGCAGGAGCCTGGCCAAGGGTCCCAGAGGCCCGGTTCCTGCCCCAGATCTGTAATTAACTCCCTATGTGGCTCTAGGAATATCTACTCCCACCGCCACCACTTCCTGGGCCTCAATTTCCCCATTTGTAACATGAGGGAGCTAGCTAAACCAGACCATCTCAGAGCTCCCTCCTCACTCCAAGATTCTAGGTCATCCATGATGCCAGGTCACACTTACTACTCCAGTCTCCAGGACTTCTCTGGGACCCACATGATGGGTATGAAAGTTAATAACATAGGGATTTGTGTGTGTGCAGGTATATATACTGATTTGAACACTTCCAAGTTATATTAAGTGAAAAAAATTAAGTTGCGGGATGGTTTCTATGAGGTAATACCACACACACAATTACATACATGCTTATACAAGCACACACATGCACAGAACATTCGAATATCTCTGGAAGGACACATAAGAGCCCTATAATCTTGAAGGAAGTGCAGTGGATATCGAGGAAGGAGGTTTAAACTTCTCCATACCTCCTTGCACTTCTTGATTTTTTTAACCCTGCTCATTGTCACTTTGAAAATTAATAAACTGGGCTGGCTGTGGGTGGGGTTGGGATGATATAGGAGAGGAGGGGTTTGAGGGATCCAGCCCAGAGGACAGAAGTGGGTTTGGAGCCCTAACAAGCAGGGAGCCCTCACAAGACAATGTGAGGGTCTTGGATGCCTGGTCCAGCCAGGAAATGGGGCACAGGTTGGTGAGGTGGGAAGCCCATCCATCCCATCTTCAGTGCCCAGGGACAGAGCCATCTCAGTGTCAGCTGACCTGGGTCTCTGAGTGGCAGATATCCCCAGGTTCTGCTTGTGGGCTGTTGGGAAAGTCCATTCAAAGTTTCTATCTCATCCCCTGTGATGATGCCAGACTCTTACTATTAGAGTCACTCCACATGAGCAGGGCAGGTGACAATGTCTGGGTGACGCTGTGTCCAAAGGTCTTTCCCAAGAATCTAGACTCAGTCTAGGAACAGAGAGAGAGGGTCTTCCTCAGGGGTTTCCAAGCGAGTTGAACTTCAGACTCTCCTGAGATTCCAGTACAGATCCTGGAGTCCCCGTGTGCTGGCCACGCCACCATGCCCAAGCCAATGGTGGGTGCTTCTCAGGCAAATGGGGCTGGGAGCTTTTCCTTTGAACTCCAGCCAGACTCCAATACAGGCCAAAGTCAAACTCCAGGGTCCATGTGTGCAAGAAACAACATAGCCATTTGTTCAGCGACTTAAAGCTTGCTGGGTGCGTGTGCATGTGCCCTTGTGCGTGTGTACGTGTGCATGTGTGTGTCTGTGTGCATGTGCGTGTGTGTGACATGTGGTATAGGTCTAGTCAGGGGAGAAAGCCAGAGAAGTGAAATTTTACTTCCCAAGAGAAAATGAAATCCAAAGGAAAAAAAAAAATCATTGCCCTGGGGGACTCTGTGAATCTCACCTGCATTCAGTGAATCTCAATGAATGATCTCATTCAGTGAAGCTTTTTATGCAAATCCACACAAACAAATTCTGGGCCCTGCTTGGAGTCCTGGGAGGGCTGACTCCATTTCAGGAGCTGTGAAGGGGGACGCAAATTTAGCAGGAGGCCCCTCCTGGAAGCTGAAGATAAGAGGCTGGCCATGGCCCACAGGACTCATTTGACAGTTCCCGGAGATAGCTCTTAGCTGCACGCACAATATATATCTATGGCTTTTTGACACAAACTCAAAATATCAAATTTTTTCAAATTATTTTTGAGCAGCAAAATCCTCTTTGGCCCAAAGGAGGTTTTAAATGGAACCCTGACATAAAAAGGAGAAGAAAGCAAGCTGCTCTGGTCCCAGTATGGAAACGGGGATGGGGCACAGTGCCCTACCCGTTCAGGTTATGCCCATCCCCCTCCACGCAGGCCTGGCCTCAGGCAACAAAGGTCTCAGCTCAGATTTAAAATGCTTATGCTCCTTCACCGGCTCCACCTCACAGAAGAAGAATCCTCCCAATACCCCGCTGCCATGCCTGTCTCCCCCTATACTCAACAAGGGCCACCTCGCCACCACCTGGGGCTCAGTGCAGTCCTGGGCTGGAGGACCAGTTCTTTCTGGAAAAAAGGAAACTTAAAGGGACCATGGCCAGAAGCTTGGGAGATGACCCAGTAGTTCCTGGTTCTGTGTCTTTGCCCACTGATAAGGGAGGGCTCAGGCTCTGAAATCAAAGGTTCAAATCCTTGCTCTGTCCCTGAACGTTGTGTGATCTCAGGCAGGTCTCTGAGCCTCTCTAAGCCTGTCTTCTCTGCCATAAAATGGACATGGCTCCTACACCGTAGGTTTGTGTAAGGAGTAAAGAAGCTATTCACGTCAGGGGTAGCAAAGGCATGTCTACATTGCCCAGGAAAGTAACAGAGGTGAGCAGTCATGTATGGTGGGCTAGCAGGAAGGCACAGGCCCCCAGGGGAAGCTGCTACTCAGTGCCGGCCGATTGTTCTCCTGTGGGAAGGCAGGCCCACAGACGGCATTTTCCCAGAAAAAAAATAGAAATTTAGATTGTTATGTAAAACTCCCAAATTTTAGACCTTGGCAATGAATTCAGTTTTTTTTTTTTTTAAGATTTTATTTTATTTATTTGAGAGAGAGAGTGAGAGAGAGAGCACAAGAGGGGGTAGGGTCAGAGGGAGAAGCAGACTCCCCGCTAAGCAGGGAGCCCGATGCGGAACTCGATCCCAGGACTCCAGGATCATGACCTGAGCCAAAGGCAGTCGCCTAACCAACTGAGCCACCCAGGTGCCCATGAATTCAGTTTTTAAGCACTGGTGAGTCAAACAGAACACATCTGGAGGGCCAGGAACTTGTAATTACCCATAGATGCCAAGTGACAAAAACTGGCACCTAGGAGCCAAGGCTCCTGGCACAAGGCTCCACAGGGACAGACGAGCTTGCCTCTCCCACCTTCTTCCCTTTTCTTTCTGTCTGGACCATCCCATTACCAGGCGAGCTCTGAGTTTCCTTCTGAGAGGATCAAGAAATCTTCACAAGCTCACCCAGCTGAGCCTGAATCTTAAGATTGCAGGTGTCCTGCCTTGCTGTCTGTGCTCTGGTTTCTGGCCACTCAGACACTTCCCTCCTGCCCGTGGATGTCGTGGCAACTCTCCACACATGGTCATGGGCAACCTGGCAGCCTCAGAATGTGTGTGTGTCCAGGGGACGGGAGCCCTTCAAAGACACCATCTCTGCTTCCTGCCTCTTAAATTCAAAGCCGACCTCTGAAGGAGTGAAGGATCTTTGCTCTGGGCACCTGAGCCACATTGTAGCAGGATTAATCATCCTCTCCAAGAGGAACTCTCCAGGATTCTGGTGACGTCCTTGGAAGATACACATCTGGAGTTGGTCCTTCAGTCCTGGTATGGGTGTGTGTGTGTGTGTGTGTGTGTGTGTGTGTGTGTGTGTGTGTGTGTGTGTGTGTGTGTGTGTGTGTGTGAGGGTTAGGGGTACGGAGGCGTTGGTCTTTAATTTTCTTTATTTTTTTCTTTCCTTCCTTTCCTCTTCCTTCTCCCCACACCCCCCCTTTTTTTTACAAAAGTAAGTAGGCTTCTGTATGAATGATACACACTTACTGAAAAATTTTTAGCTCAGAAAAGTTCAAAGTACAGAATAAAAAAAAAAGCAAAACCTTGCTTCTCAGAAAAATCACTGATAACTCAGTATCTTCCCAGATGTCTCTTTATATGTAGATAAACTGATATAGAAATGAGTATTTAATTTTACATAGCTGGGCTCATAAAATATCTGTGCAGTTGTACAACTTGCTTTTTTCTCTGAAACAGCATGTCTCGGATCCTGGCAATGTATTCGGATCTACACCATGGCTATGGCTACAGAATGATTCGAGGATATGCCATAAATTATTCATCAGGTTCCCTGTTAGGAAGCGGCACAAACTCCCCTTGTCAAGGTCCCCAGAGCTTCTCCCTACCCACCATCCCCTGCTTGGACAATGGGGCAGCCTCCTAACTGGCCCTCCTACTTCTGAGCTTTCCCCTGACAATCCATTCCCACAGGGCACCCTGAGCTGGTTTGTAACCATGGCCAACAGATCATGTCACTCCTCTGCTTAGAACCCTTGAATCTCTTCCCATCACTCAGAATAAATTCCAAACCTCTTACTATGGCTTAACAAGTCTAACATTTTCATGATCTGGCTCTCCCCACCTGGCTTTCGCTGGCCGGCAAGATCATTCATTCTATTCTCAACCTCTGCTCGCATGCCTTTTCCCCTACCCCCAAATCAAGGCTGATCTCCTTGTCCCTGCCAGTCATTGTCCCATTACTCTGCTTTTTATTGTCTTTACAACACTTATCACTAAGTGAAATTATCTTATTGACTTGTTTCCATGTTTATTATTGGCCCCCAAGGGCAGGGACCTTGATCCTATCAAGTAGAACACTGCCAGGTACCCAGTGGTAAGACTGAGCAAACCTTTGTTGAATAAATCAGCCCACCAGTCAGCCTCCACAAAACCCAACACTCTTAAATCCTACTTTCCCCCTTTCTTTGGATTTTCCTATATCTCTCCCTTAAAATAATTTTGTTTTTATCTATTTTTTTTAAACTTTCATTTATTTATTTTAGAGAGAGAGAGCCCAGGAGCAAGCAGGGGGAGGTACAGAGGGGTGCGGGGTTCCATCCCAGGACTCCAAGATCATGACCTGAGCCAAAATCAAGAGTCGGCCGCTCAATGGACTGAGCCACCCAGGTGCCCCAAAATAATTTTGCTTTAAAAAGTGAGCTTCAGTAATGTATGGTGATTAACATAACATAATAATAAAAAAAAAAGTGAGCTTCAGTGTCTCTCTCTGCTCCTTACATGCAGAACAGCCCAATCCAGAAGCCAGCCCCAGCCCTACTTAGCTTTATCTCCCACACTCTCATCGTGGACCTTACTCTTCAGCCAAATGGGGTTCTTGACCTCTTTCTACACACCTGCCTCTGCCAGGAAGCCTCCTCATGCTTCTACTTTCTCTCTCTTGCTCTTGCCATCTGGCCTCTGGGGCCCAGACTTTACCTCAGTCCAGCTAGAATGTCAACACTCCTGGGAGCTGGTCCTATCTTTGGCGGCAAGAATGATCTTTTTCTCTCCTCCATACTCATGCGACACTTTATCTTTTCCACCCTTGAGACATTAGCACTTTATGCCTTCCAATATTGCCATTTGTATCCCTAGCTTAATCTTTCCTACCAGATTGTGAGTTCCTTGCCAGCAGAGATTATGGCTTGTTCACTTTTTCTAACAGTTAACATCGAGAAAATGCCTTGCATACATTAGATTAGCTCATTTAATCCTTACCAGGACACTCTTAGTGGGGAACTGTCAGTAACCTCATTTTACAGTTGAGGAGGCTCTGAGAGTATAAGAAACTTGCCAAAGGTCCCACAGCTAAGAAGTGCAGGAGCTAGGATTCGAACCCACAGCCTGAAGCCTTAACCGTGAAGCCAGAGCAGTTCATCTTGGTGCCCGTGGCAAAAGCCCCTCTTCGTTGTTTCTCCTCTCTCACAGGCCCTCAGCTCCCGGGCCCTCGGGCCTTTTAAGTGCAGGACCTGCAGGGATACTGTTAGTGTTAAGGAAAACAAATCAAAGGACTGACTGGCTTGAATCAAACTCTGAGTGTCTGCCTGCGGGGCTCTGCATTGTTACTCACTGATGATTCAAGAGTCAGGCTGGAGGAGCCAGGCAGCAGGGGTGGGTGATTTCTATGCCACTGTTGCACTGAAGGGTTTCTATAATTATGGCCATACCCCCATCTCTCCGTCCTTGTCCAGCTGGGAATGCACTTGGCGACTTCTGTTAGTTTCTGTGACTCCCTGCCCTTGTCCACCTCACTGCCCCCCTCACCTTCTTCACCCCTGTTTTCCTTGCTGTTCCTTTTCTCTTCCATTAGCCCTCCCCTGTTACCCAAAGCTTACTGCTCAGTGATCTCTCAATGAAAAATGTCCTTGACAAAATGTGTGACTTTGGGCAAGCCCTTTGCCCCGCACTGCTGAGTAGCCATTTCTGCCTCTTCTGTAGATGATGAGGTTGGGCCGCTGATGAGGAAGTGGTGGCCCGGAGAGGGGATGGACTCTGCCCAAGGTTGCACAGCAAGAGGATGGCTGGCTCTCTACCTACACAAAGTACCAAGAGTATCATTGAGCCTTTATGGACCTACCACCCAGCCTCAACAATTAGTTGCAGCCTATCTCATTTCATTACTCTCACCCACTTCCCCTCCACCAGATTACTTTGAAAAATCTCAGAAATCATGTATTGTTATATATTGTTTAAATGAGCCAAAGATGACCTCTGTGTATGCATTGTTTATTTCTTCTCTGCAGGCTGAGACTCATTAGCTTAAAAGCGCTCAGGAGCCAAACTCAAGTTTTTACACATCTAATTGTTTTCCAAAACATCCCAAACAAGCAGATTTTTAGCCACTTAGAGCCTGCCTGCTTTGCATACCTCTGATACCTCACCCGGCATCTGCTGACTGTTGATAAGGTGGAGCCTTGTGGTTATGAGACCCCAAGCTGCCTTTCCGAGTTCTCTGAGTGACAGATGTCATCTGGACACCTAGGCCTCTGTCTGATCTCCCACTCCCCAGAATGTTCCCTCGCCCCCTCCCTGCCCTAAGCTCTGGATGGTCTTGTGCTGAGATGGACTTCCCCCTCTTGTCAATAAGACTTGTATGTTGTTGCTTCTCATACTCATATGTTTTTCCTTGATCAGTCCTCAAATCCCTCAACTCCTCTACAATTATTTACTTCTCTCTCTCTCTCTCTGGCCTTGCAATTTGTTTGCTGAAGAAACGAGTTGTCCTGTAGAGTTTCCCATAGATAAATGAAGTTTACAGATTATACAACCATGGTGTTGTTTAACACGTTCCTCTGTCCTTTGAAGTTAGATCCAGAGGCTTGATCAGATTCAGTTTCAATCTTTTTCAGCAAGCCTGTTTCATAGGTGGTGCCTTATTCTTCTACTAGGAGGTTCATCATGTCTGATTGACTCGCTTGTGATGTTAACAGTTGTTGCCCATTGCCAGGCTCATTAATTCATTAGGGATTGCAAAGTGGTAACATTCTTCTCCATTTATTAGCTGGAATGTTTCTGGAAAGAGAAATTTCCCCTCATTTACTATTAGGTTTCCAGTGGTATCTTTTGAATAGAAAAGGCAGGATAAATGCTTGATTCTTTCCATTTCTTCACCGATTTTCAACTTTTTAAAAGTTGATTATCTTACACCCTCCATGGTGTTCAAATATCTTATTTTGTCCTAATGTCATAATGAATTCCTGGATTTAAACATATTGAACGTGTTTTAACCTATTGCAGTTATTGTCTTTATTGATGCCCCATTTATCCCGTATTTGGCCAGTGGGAACATCTTCAAGTGGATTACTTGTCCTTTTGACATGTCTTTAGTACTTGTTGATAGTCTTTTTATTATCAGGAATAAGATATTCTAGGCTCATCTTGTACCTTTTTTAAAATTATCTCTGACCTGAATCAACCACTTCTCCAAGAATCCCTAATTCCTTTTGGTAGGCAATGATATTTCAAGATCACACTATGGTTATTAAGGGAGCTTATTGGCACTGGTTGGCTATGATTTTTAGGCCTTTTCAGTAGATAGAGCCTGAAAATTTTTTTTTTTTTTTTTTTTTTAAGATTTTATTTATTCATTTGAGACAGAGATACAGAGAGAAAGCACGAGCAGGGAGAGAGGCAGAGGGAGAAGCAGGCTCCTCACCGAGCCAGGAGCCCGATGTGGGGCTCGATCCCAGGACCCTGGGATCACGACCTGAGCCGAAGGCAGACGCTTAACCATCTGAGCCACCCAGGCGCCCCGAGCCTGAAAATTTTTTTAAGGATAAAGTATGTCTTGTGTTCAATAGCAATCCTTTCTATTTAAATTCAGTACTTCAGGATTTTTTTACTTAACCTTTTAAAAAATTTTCCACCAGTGTGTCCTTTCTTCTAAGTTGAAAATCCAGGTCCTCAAGGACAATGACAATGATAGCATTAGAATATCACTTAACTACTCGTTTTCTTTGTCCCACAGTACAGTCTGAAAATGACAATACCAACAGAACCACCAACAATGTGATCACTGGAGAGAGCTTACGGTTTTTCTCTTGCAATTATTTTTGTCCTTGGCATGTATACTATTAAGGATGTACAGTCAACTTATGGTATTTTAAAGTCATTTAGAATATTTCTATATATGTGGTTATGCCACCAAATACATATATAATTTAGTTCATTTAAAATTTTTATTTCTATTTTTTAAATTGAGGTATAATTTACATAGTAAAATGCTCAGATCTTAAAGTTTTTACTTTGCAAATGGTTTTATGTTTGATGACCTTTGACAAATGCATATACCTGTGTAACTTGTACCCCTAGCAAGATATAAATTGTCCACAGCTCAGAAAGCTCCTTTCTATCTGTGAAATAACAAATATATGTTGGTCTCTCTCTCCAGTTCCTGAGACAGAGCTCTTAAAATCCTTCTAAATAGGGGTGCTAGGAGCACTGTTGTTCTGATATTTGGTCTTCAACCCTAGTTCCTGACACAGAGCTCCTAAATCCCTTGGGATTTCCTGGGTGGTAGGAGCAGCTTTTGTTCTGAGGCAACACTTGGTGGGCTCCTGGGTCGGGGCAGGTCACCAGAAAGACCAACCCATAATTAGAAGCTTGGTACTTTCAGCCCCACCCCCCATTCTCCAGAGAGGGGAGGGGGCTGAAAACTGAGTTAACAACTGATCGTATCTATGCGATGAAGCCTCCATAAAAAATCCCAAAAGTATGGGGTTCAGAGAACTTCCGGGCTGATGAACACTTCTATGTCCCAGGAGGGTGATACACCCCAACTCCACAGAGACAGAAGCTTCTTGACCTTGCCCTATGAATCTCTCCATCTGGCTACTCATCTATATCCTTTATAGGGAACTGGCAAATATAGCTAGCTATTTCCCTGAGTTCTGTGAGCCATTCTAGCAAATTGTTCAACCCAAAGAGAGGGCCGTGGGAACCCCAATCATAGCTGTTCTGTCAGAAGTACAGAGGACGACCTAGGACTTGTAATTGGCATCTGAAGTGGGGACAGCCTTGTGGGATCAGCTGATGCTAAGTCCAGTAGACAGTGTCAGAACTGAATTGAGTTGTAGGACATCTCAAGAATTGGTCCACATGAGGAAAAGTCCACGTGAGGAAAACCCCACACATCTTGTGTCAGAAGTACTGTGTGAGAACAAAGGAAAACACAGTGTGTTTTTCCCAGACGCTATCTGTCCTTTGCCTACCCTACACCCACCCCAAGGCAGCCATTACTTGGATATCTTTTACCATAGATCGGTTGGCCTATGGAATTTTATATACATGGATTCATATAGTATGAACTCTTCTGTGTTTGGTTCCTTTCACTCAGCATAAGGTTTTAGAAATTCATCCATGTTGTATGTTTCAGTAGTGTGTTCCTTTGTATTACTGAATAGTATTCCGTTTATGAGAATTCATCACTTGTTTATCCATGTTCCTGTTGATGGGCTATTGAATTACTTCCCAGTTTTGGTAATTATAAATAAAGCTGCTAGGACATTCTCATGCATAGTCTTTTTGTGAACACTCTTAGGTAAATATCTAAGAAGTGGAATTGCTGGGTAGGTATGTGTTCACCCGCATGAGAAACTGCCAGGCCATTTTCCCAAGTGGTTGACCAATTTTACAGTATTGTCAGCAAAACATGGTAGTTCTAGCAACTCCACATCCTTGCTAACATTTGAAGTTGTCAATTGTTTCAATTTTACCTGCTTGAAGGACTTATATCTCATTATGATTTAAATGCACATTTCCTTGATTAATGATATAAACACTTTTCCAGTTGCTTCTCAGTCATTGTATATCTTCCCTTCGAAAGTGTCTGTCCCATTGTTTTGCCATTTTAAAGAAACTGAATTGTTCTGGCTGTTGGATTATAAGACTTCCTAATATATTCTAGATAAAAATCCTTTGTTAGACATTTGTATTGTGAACATTTTCTCCTAGTTGTGGTTTGCTTTTTCATTCTCTTGATGGTGTCTTTTGATGAGCAGAAGTTTTTGATTTCGAGAAAGACAAATGTATCAATATTTTATGATTAGTGCTTCCTGTGTCCTGTCCAAGAAATCTTTGACTACCCCAGCTTGATTATGCTTACTATTTGCATGGCATGTCTTTTCAGATTTCTTTACTTTCAATCTTGTCTTTGTCTTTTTATTTATTTATTTTTGCTTTTATATTTAGAGAGCATTTCTTGACAGTATGTAGTTGGGTCTTGCTTTTTTATCCAGTCTGAAAATTTCTGCCTTTGAATTGGAGTGCCCAGTCTTACTTAAATATAATGTAAAGTCATGCAGTTATTGATACGGTCAGCTTGGAATCTGTCGTCTTGCTATTTGCTTTCTATTTGTTCATATGTCTTACCTTCCTTTTTTCCTCTGAATTCCTTTTTTCCCCCTGCATTCTTTTAAATTAATTATTTTTAGTATTCTGTCTTATCTCCTCTATTGGCTTTCTAGCTAGACTTCTCTGTTTTATATTTGATGGTTGATTTACAAAAACAATATGCATCCTTAACCTATCATAGTCTCCTTAAAGCTAATATTGCATCAACTCCACAGGTAACATAAAAAATTTACAACAGTGTATTTCCACTTACCCCCTACCCAACCTTTCTGTGATCATCATACATTCTACTTCCACATATGTTATAAACTCCACAGTACATTATTGCTTTTGCCTTAGGCCAGTCATTATATTTTTAAAATTAAAAAACAAGAAGGGAAAGGCCTTTTATTATCCCCCTACACATTTACTGTTTTCAGTTCTCTTTGTGTCTTCATCTAGGTCCATGTTTCATCTGAAGAACCTTAGTGTTTCTCCCAGTGCAGATCTACTGATGACAAATCCTTTCAGCTTTTGTTCCTCTGAAAATGTCTCTATTTTGCTTTCCTTTCTGAAGGTTATTTTCCTGGATATAGAATTCTGGGTTAACAGAGTTGGGTTTTTTTCCCCTTTCTCTCAGCACTTTCAATATGTCATTACATTTTTTTCCCTGACTTACATTGTTTTTAGTAAAAAGTGGGTGGTTTTCCATTTTTATCCAGTATATAATGTATCTTTTGGCCTTGGCTGCTTTTAAGATGTTCTTTGTATCTTTTTAAAGCGGTTTGATCCATAATATGCCTACATGCTCCCTGTGTTTATCTTGCTTGAGGTTCATTGACCTTTCTGAAGGAAACTGATACTTGACAAATTTGGGAAAAATAAATTGGTCATAATTTCTTCAAGTATTTTTTTCTCTCTTAATCTCTCTCTCCTCTATTCCTGGAGCTCTAAGTACATGTATGTTAGAGTGTTTGATATTATGCCAATAGTCACTGAGACTCTGTTCCTTCTTTTTCTTTCTTTCTTTTTTTAGCCTTTTAGCTTTACTTTGGATTGATTCTATTGTCATAAATTCGAGTCCATTGACCTTTTCTCCTGCACCGCCCAATGTAGCTTATCCAACTGAATTTTTTTAATTTCAGATATTTTACTTTTTGGTTCTAGAGTTTCCATTTTTTTATAGTTTCCATTTCTATACTGATATTCCTCCAGAGGTTTACCCATTCTATCTTTTCCTTGAAATTAAAAAAAACATATTTATAATTATTTTGAAGATTTTGTCTACTAATTACAATACCTCTGTCATCTCTGGATCTGTTTCTCTTGATTACTATTCATTATTTTTCCTAGTTATAGTCTCCTTTTCTTGTTTTTTCACCTGTTTAATAACTTTTGATCATATGATGGATATTGTGGACGTGTGATGTTGAATCTGGGATTTGGTGTCTTCGTTTAAGCAGTTTGGATTTTTTTTTTCCTGGCAGACAGTTAATTTACTAGTGGATCAGCTTGATCATTTTTGAAACGTGTGTTTAGAGTAGACCTTATTCTGGGGCTATAATAACCCTATACTCTAGGGGGTGGCTTTGCCAGTATCTCCGCTGAATGTCGTGAGTGTTCGGTAGGTCTCTCTGCTCTGGATGATCATACCTAGTATACCTCCCAGAGCTATGACTTACGGAATCTGCATTCAGATCACTGTCCCTTTGTAGCTGTTTCTCTGCCAGGCTTTCCAGAATCTAGTCATGTATATTTACTCTCTGTATTCAGCTAGGACTTAAGGGGACTCCTATGTAGATTTCAAAGTTCTTTCTTCTTCTTTTTTAAAATTTTATTTTTATTTACTTATTTGAGAGAGAGAGAGAGAGAGTGTGTGTGTGCTGCAGGTGGGGGGAAGAGTAGAAGAAAGAGATAAGCAGACTCTGCATTGAGCCTGGAACCTGACATGGGGCTCAATCCCATGACCCTGAGCTGAAATCAAGAGTCAGATGCTTAATCAACTGAGCCACACAGGCACCCCTCAAAGCCCTTTCTATGCACAAGTCCCTCCTGTCTGGTTCCCAGTCCTGCAACTCCAACTGCCTCAGTAGCCGGAACTCTATCTACTCCCTCTCAGCAAAACTGCTTTGCTCTGCTCGGAGTCTACTGTCTTGTGCTGCATGGTTTAGAGCAGTACCTCCAAGCGGAGAGCCAGGGTAGTTTCTCTCACAGATCCCAGTCCTCAACTGCCTGTTGTACAACATCTAAAAACAGTTACATTATATGCATTCCCATGGTGGAAGGCCTGGTCCAGTCTCAGTTCCTCTGTCACTGCCTGAAGCAGAAGTTATTTAAAAAAATTTTTTTGGAGTTTCTTTTTGTAATTCAATTTATTTTATAATCACACAGGATATTTGCATGATTACAAATCAAATATATAAAACAAGATTTATTCATAGAAGTCTAGCTGGTATTTCTGTACCTTCTGCCCTATTTCCTTCATTCCACTGTATGTAACAAAAATAATGTGTATGGTTTATTTTCTGTTCTTTCTTTTGATAACATCAGCAGGTGTGTGTGTGAGAGTTTGTGTGTGTGTGTGAGAGTTTGTGTATGTGTGTTTTGTATTCACCCCTTATTTAGATGAATACTAGTATACTCTAACATACTTTCCTCCACTGTGTTTTTTTCATGTAACTATGTATTCTGCTGGCTACTCCATACTAGTATCAAGAGATATGGCTCCTTCCTTCATTACGGTTGCATAGTTCTCAATTGTAAGAGTGACTAACTTGTGTCCGTTTGTCCGGGACTTCCCAGGTCTGAGCACTGAAAGTTCCATGTGTCCCAAACCAGGTTGGTTGGTCGTCCTGTCGTTGTATGAGTATTCTATAGTTTTTTCAACCACTACTGGATGGCTATGTGGGTGTTTCCAATCTTTTACAACTACAAATATTTCTCAATGAGTAGCCTTGGGCATATATCTCTTTATATTTCTTGCCAGGGTATATTTGATTTTTATTTTTAGAAATGGGCTTGCTGGTTCAAAGGTAAATGCTTATGTAATTTTTCCAGGTATTTTGAAATTCTCCCCCATAAGGATTGTACAATATGCATTTCCACCAGCAAAGCTTGAGATGCTATTTCTCCAGAGATTCTCCAGCAGAGAATTTGTCAAACTTTAATTTTTCCAATAGAATAGGTGAGCAATTATACCCCAGTCTAGTTTTAATTTACATTTCTCTTATAATGAACACATTTGATCACCTTTCAAAAGGTTAAGAGCCGCTTTCATTTCTTTCTCTGTGGACTGTTGGTATAATTCTGTAGCCTATTTTTCTCTAGGTTTGCTGGTCTTTTCTCTCATTTTTAGAAGCTCATGTGCATATAGATATATGAACTCTTTGTGATGTAAATTGCAATTATTATTATGTGAGCTGGATATGTATTATAAATCACAGTAATACTGAGAAAAGATAAGCTAGGAGTAGAGACTCTGTGCTGGGCCCCTCACATCAGCTATGTCATAGCTTTTCCTTGGGGTCACCAGCTAGCCTCTGGTAAGCCAAACCTGGCGCCTGTGTTTGACCTGCATGGGAATTTTTACAACTTTGCATTTGTTGCCAACGTCTAAAAATGATAAGATTTTGCATAAAAATAGCGATTTTCAGATTCTCTGAAAGGAACAGAAGCCCTGGCCCTGCTGGGCCACATTCTCAGAGGGCAATGGCCAGCTGGAGTAGAGCAGCTGCTGTCCCCTTCCCACCAGGCATGGACACTCCAGTGTCCCCCTTCCCCCATTTCTGTTACCGGCCTGGGCCACAGAAACATCTGAATCAGTGTTTCTTCTCAAAACCACTGGCAAAGGAAGGAATGAAATCCCTGGCCCTGGAACATAGTGGGAGCTCAGCAAATATTTGTGGAACGAATGAATCCCCATGTCCCAATCTGGTGCTGACAGCTGAGCTGACTTAGCAAAGGTCTCCTGACCAGTGGGTAGCAGAGGAAGGACTCTGCCTTGCTGTGTAGCCCAGTGGTGTTTGACAGCCATCCAAGTGCTGGCCCATGCATTCTTTCTCACCTATTAGCTGGTTAATGGCCACGGACTTGGTCTCAAGCCCTTAACTATCTTGGCTGTTCTCAGATGGAACATTGATAACTGCTCCATTAACACAGATACTAGGGAGGGAGGCTTTGGACCTTCAGGGAGAAATGGGCCCTGGTAACTTTATAGCTTCATAGAATTGGGTTTGAGTCTTTTTTGCTTTTTATTCCTCTTTGCCCCTAGCTCTCCCCGGCCTTAAGAAATCTGCTGATAGGTGGCACCCTGGGGGGAGCGTGTGGGAGGCAGAGTGAGGTTTGTCCAGGGCTAGGGGAGCCCACAACCTCTGCTAGGGGTTGCTTTGCCTCTTTGGAGGGGAGAGTAGAGGGCTCCAAGCTCCCCAGGTCTTAGGTCTCCCGATCCCCTGGGATACCAGAACTTCACCAGCCAGTGGCCTTTAAGAAGAACAGCTAATTGGGTGGGTTTTTCCCATTCAACAAACAGGTATTGGGCTCCTCTTCTGTACCCACCACTATGCCGCTGGCGAAGGCCTGAGGGGGGTGCTCAATAGATATGTGTCTGCTTTCCAGTGGGAGAAGCAGAAAAATAAGCCTGCAAGAAAGGGCCAGTGCCCTGGGAGCCCCTGAGTGTGAGGGCCTGACTCATGCAGGGATGGTCAGCAAGGACTTCCCTGAGACCTTTTGGCTGAGACCTGAGTGGCCAAGAGGAGTGAGGTAGGGGAAGAGGAAGTTGGAGAAGCATTCCCTGGGGTGAAGGGATGGAGAGGGAAGAGACCCAGGGGGCGGATTTGGGGAGCTGAAAGAAGCTTGGTGGGCTGGAGCATGGTGGGCAAGGGGTGGTGTAGAGGCTGGGCAAGCAGCCAACAGCTAAACTGAGGTGACCACTGACTATTTGCCACGTTAACTTCACCTTTGGGGATGTTAGAGAAATTGAAACTTAACCCCTGGGACAGGTGCCTAAGGTCCAGAGCAGAGGATCCAGAAGTGTTACTTTCTCCCTATTCTGATGAGGATCCCCTCCCCAGAAAAGGCAGCAGATTAGTCCTGCCACCCCCACACCAGCCCCCGGGTCGCCTTCCGGTGTGTAATTGAAAACCAAGGAGAGAGGCAGAAATGGTGGGGAGCAATGTTCTAGTGAGGGTTTTCTCTAGGTTTGCTGGTCTTTTCTCTCATTTTTAGAAGCTCATGTGCATATAGATATATGAACTCTTTGTGATGTAAATTGCAATTATTATTATGTGAGCTGAGTATGTATTATAAATCACAGTAATACTGATAAAAGATAAGCTAGGAGTAGAGACTGAGCTGGGCCCCTCACATCAGCTATGTCATAGCTTTTCCTTGGGGTCACCAGCTAGCCTCTCCCTACCTCCTACCTCCCCCCACCCCCAGAGGCCAGTCCAAGGGTGAGGGTGGGGGGGGTGGCCTCTAAGGGAAGTTTGGAGGATCCTGCACAAAGGATCAGCTGGACATCTGCTGAGTCGCAGAGCCCACAGGCCCAGTCCCTGCTGCCCTGGGGCCCGAGGGTGCTGAGCAATTGGTGGGCGTGCTCCGCCCGGGTCCCCGGCGTTTGGGGGCAGACATGAACACGGAGTGCATAGAGACTGGTGCTGAGGAAGGCAGTGGGTACGGCTGGAGCTGCCTGGGCCAGCTGGGTGATGATGGGGTTCAGGACACGCTACCCCAAAATATGGTACGCTGGCATATTAATTATTTTAAGCTGAAGGGGTTTGAGGAAACAGCAGGAGGGGGAAGGTCCCTCTCACGCCCATCCTTCACCTTGAGGCAGGTCCTAAAACCCTCCTGTGAGAGTCCTCTCAGGGGCCCTGACAGCTGCAGCCCCATTTGGAAGTGCTTGCTACAATTCACACCTTCGAAGGTAGGAAGTGCTTGCTACAATTCACACCTTCGAAGGTAGGAAGTGCTTGCTGCAGTTTAGCTGGGAGCTGCTTGACCTGGCCTCTGGGCCTGCCTATACCTGGAGGGAAGGAGCCTTCTCATCCCCGCAGACAAAGGGGCCTAAAGGGGCCTGAAGGGGCCTAGAGAGGGAGGCGTGTGAACAGGCCTTGCTGAGTTTCCTCCAGTTAACTCATTTCCTTTATACTCTGTGACCTATCATAGTCCTCTATGACTGTCTGCTCTTCATCAAACCTGGCATAAAAATACCCAGGCTTGGTCATTTCTTCATTTCCTTATGAAGGCTTGCATGTCACGTAAAACTTGTAGTAAATACATCTGCCTGCTTTTCTCCTGTTAATCTCTGTCAGTTTAATTTTCAGACCCAGCCGCGGACCCTACGAGGCAAACTTTTTCCTCCCCTACAGTGAGTAGGGAGCTGGTGTGTAGTATGCGCCTCGAGACCCAAAGGACTGGGTGGTCAGGGGCTCCCGCAGCTCCATGCGAAGGAGCCTGGAGGCTCCCAAAAGGGGCTGCGGCTGGCAAGACAAAAGGGCCCTCATGGCCTCCAGACAGGGCTGAAGGATGAGTGGGCTGCCCCTCTCTGAGTGATGCTCAGAGCCACCGTTACACTACGTTAATGCCACCCCGGAGAAAGCAGGCATACCACGGATGCAAAGACCACTGGATCAGCAGAGACCACATCATGGAAAGCCACTGACCCTCTAAGAGAGAAGAAATGCCTCCCCGCAACCTCCTGGAGCTCAGATGGTAACACACCAGCTACTTGCCTTGGACACTGCATGTCAGAGGGGGAAGGAGAGGCCTAGAATCAGAGAGGGAGGGAGGTGGATGTCGTTCTGAGGTGCAGGGAAGAGGGGGCGTGAATGAGCAGGCCGAGACCCTGTCCCCCTTCTGGTGCCGTTTCTTGAGCTATCAGTCCAACGCACACAAGGAGGAGGGGAGAAATGAGATTTAAACTGGACTGGACTTTAAGTGGCCAGAATGTTTTGGTGTCTGCCAAAGTGATCATTACCAAATGGGTAAGGTGGTGGCTTTGACTGGGTGCAACCAGAGGCAGAAATAGGAAAATAAGACATTTCATGTCAGTGGCTCAATAAATCACTTATTTGCCTATTATATCACTGAATTCCCCAAACAACCACATAAGGCAGATACGGTCATGATTGCAGTGTAAGAGATGAGGGAACCAGGATCCCAGAGATTAGGAAACTTAAAACCACACAGCTAATGAGTAGCAGACCTGGGATCTGAACTCTCACTATTGGATTCTGAGGCAGAATCTCTAAACAGCACCGCCTCCCCAGAGGATAGCCGGCTATCTGCATACACCCAGTGATGGGGAGCTCACCACCTGTCCAGAAATCATACTGCGTTTTCAGATGGCTGTTGAAATAACAACTTATATTTTTAAAGGGCTTTGTGTTTAGCACAAACGACAGTCATTCAGTAAGTATTTATGAGGCATCTACCCCGTGCTGAGCACCTCCCAACTTTTCTGAGAGGAGGGCTCAGCGGGCAGTTCTTTCATGTTTCTCCTGCATCTGAAGGAAGGAAGGCACAGACTGCGTGACTTGCCTGAGGTCACTCAGAGCTAGGACCGCTGCCACCAATGAACACTTCTTTTTCTTTTTTTAAAGATTTTATTTATTTGCTGAAGAGAATGAGCAAGCAAGCAAGAGAGAGAGAGAGAGAGAGAGAAGGAGCTGGGGGGAGGGGCAGAGGGAGAGGGAGAAGCAGACATCCCACCAAGCCTGGAGCCTGACACGCAGGACTCCGAGATCATGACCTGAGCTGAAAGCAGATGCTTGGGGTGCCTGGGTGGCTCAGCCAGTAAGCGTCTGCCTTCAGCTCCGGTCATGATCCCAGGGTCCTGGGATCGAGCCCCACATCGGGCTCCCTGCTCGGCAGGAAGCCTGCTTCTCCCTCTCCCACTCCCCCTGCTTGTGTTCCTGCTCTCGCTAACTCTCTCTCTCTGTCAAATAAATAAATAAAAACTAAAAAAAAAAAGAAAGAAAGAAAGAAAGAAAGCAGATGCTTAAGCGACTGAGCCACCCCGGCGCCCCCCCCCAACACACATTTCTTGAGTGCCCGCTGTGCACCAGGCACCGTGCTAAGTGCTCTACACAGTCCTCTGGGGCTTGGAAACTCCTGCCCAGTACCCTTTCCACTGCCCTGGCTGGCTTTCCCACACTCCTGCTCCCACTCCCCGCGTATCTGCCTCAGAGCCCACGTTTCTCTGGCTGAGGGATTGATTCCCTGGCGTGGAAAGGCCCGGTGCTGGGGAGCCTGGGAGTCTTAGAAGCAGAGAGTCTGACTGCCTTCCCCAGCGCCAGCTCATCGCACCTGCTGACCTACTGCCGTAGGAGAAGGGGCCAAAAGTTCAAAGGATGGGCCCTTGATTAACAACTCATCCTCTATAAATAAGTGAATATAGGCACGCTCCGCTCGCACTGCCTTGCTGCCTCCTTTGCGCCCTTCATCGCTTTCTGTACCTTGTTTCTGCGTGGGCCTGCGGATATCAGACTTCAGACTCGCAGCCAGACTCTGTGGGACCCCTTAGCTTGGCTGTGGCGCCCGCCCCCCACCCCTGACTGAGGTCCTGCTGCGCTGTCTTCTGTCTGGACTCCCCTGGTGCCCACACAGCCCTGCCTTCCAGGTAGTCCAGCAGATAACAAAGTGGCTAAGCACACAGGCTCGTGCATGTTCAGATCCCAGCTCTGTCCCTTCTTGGCTTTGTGATGGTGGGCAAGGTCCCTAACTTCTCCAATCCTCAGTTTCTTGATCTAGAGAGTGGGGGTGATGAAAACAGTGTCTATCCTGGAGTCAGCGTCCTAAGTAGGTAAGCAGTCACACATACAGGAACTTCGGTCAGTGGTGAGTAATAATGGGAAGTGATTGAGAGTGGCCATGGACAACTGCTCTGTGGAGGTGACATTCGAGCTAAGATGTTAATGATGAGAAAGAGCTGATTCAAGGGCAATCTAAGGGCAGTTGGCTCCAGGCAGAGAAGGAACAGGGAGTGTGACTCTGGGCAAGCTCTCTGAGGAGGGCTTGGCGAGGGGCCGGGGGTGGGGGGTACTGGCTAGGGGGTGGGTGGGAAGGTCGGCCAGGCCTCTCAGAATGGGTATGTTGAGGGAAGATGGGGTGTGAAAGGCCAGGTTGGCAGGAATAAGTGGCTAAAGCCCAGGGATGAGAGAAGAAAGAGAGGTTGGTGGGGGACTCTGGTGCTGCTATGAGGCCCAGAGGCAAGTCTCTAGGGGCTCGCCCCTTGCAGCAGGTCTGGCCTTCTGGGTCCACTCCAGAGTGGAGGTGGCAGGTCCTGCTTTCCTTCCACAAGGTCCCTTGTCTTTCCAAAAGTAAAACACTCTCCAGAGAGGGTCTGACTTCGACTATCTATACATTGGTATGCTCGTAAGTGTTTAACAACTGGCTGTCCAAACAGGTTAACAAAAAGTCACTGATTTGTAGTTTTTGACAATTTTGACAATTGTTGTGGTAGGAATATTCCCACCATGGCAGATTTTTTTTTTTTTAAGATTTTATTTATGTATTTGACAGAGAGATAGAGAGCACAAGTAGGCAGAGTGGCAGGCAGAGGGAGAGGGAGAAGCAGGCTCTCTGCTGAGCAGGGAGCCGGACATGGGGCTCGATCCCAGGACCCTGGGATCATGACCTGAGCCGAAGGCAGCCGCTTAACCGACTGAGCCACCCAGGCGCCCCCACCATGGCAGATCTTAAGCTACCAGCGTAACGGCTCCGATTGTGGAGTCGGGAAGAAACGCACACAGTCAGCTCTCCTGAGCTGGGGCACACTGGCTCCAGCTCACTCCTTCGTCTACATCTAGTAACCATGACCGGTATTTGTGAAGCACTCACTACGTGTCAGGCACAGTGGTGAACACTTTAGAAGTAGGAGCTGTTAATAGCCCCATTACACAGGTGAGAAATGCAGAGTCAGATAAATTCAGGAACTTACCCAAGGTCACACCCAGGAAATGACAAAACTGAGATTAAACCACAGTATACTTTATAGGAAAGTGCACAAATCCTAAGCGTACTGCACAGTGGAGTTTTCCTTCTGTAGGCCATGTGTAACCAGATCACAGCATGGAACATTTCCTGCCCCCACTGGCTCTTTTGTCCCCTCTCCTTTTGATACTCCTCCTACAAGGTAACCATCCTTCTGATTTTTATCACCATAGATTTGTTTTTATCTGTGCTTGAATTTTATGCATCTGGACTCATTCAGTACTTAATCTTTTGTGTCTTGGCTTCTTTCTCTCCAGTGTCATGTCTGAGAGATTCATCCATGTCATTGCATGTTTTAGAAGTTTGTTCTGTTAGGGGTGCCTGGGTGGCATCTGACTCCTGACTTCTGCTCAGGTCATGATCTCAGGGATCGTGAGATCGGGCCCCGCTTCCGGCTTTGCGTTCAGCGGGGAGTTGGCTTGAGATTCTCTCTCTAAAATAAATAAATAAATCTTTAAAAAAACAGTCTGTTCTGTTGAATGGTCATATGCTATTCCACAGCATGTGAGTATACCACAGGGTCTATTCACTCTTCTCTGGATGGTCTTTGGGGTTGTTTCCGCGGAGCGTGCTCATAATCACTGTGATACACTGTCACTCAAGTATGGGTGGGAATCCCTGAGTCTTCTTGTCTCTGGGGGATTTGCATTGTTAGCATGTGGGTTGAGTGGTATCACAGGATGGATTAGTTTCTGATTGCTGCTATAACAAATTACCACAAACTTAGTGGCTTAAAGCAACACAGATTTATCACTTTGTAGTTCTGGAGGTCAGAAGCCTAAAATAGGTTGGCAAGGCTGTGGGCCTTCTGGAGACTCCAGGGGGAAAGGCCGTTTCCTTGTTTTCCAACTTCCAGAGGCCTCCTGAGTCACTCTCTGCTCTGTCATCACATTTGCTTCTCTGACTTGGACCCTTGCAATTACATTGGGCCTATCCAGGTAATTCAGGATAATCTCCCCATCACGAGCCTTAACTTAGTCACATCTGCAAGGTCCTTTTTGCCATGTAAGGTAACATATTTATAGGTTCTGGGGATTAGGACATGGACATCTCTGGGGGCCATTATTCTGCCTATCACACTGGACTATCTACTGTGTAAGGAATCTTGATGTAATGGAAAGCGCTCTGGGGTAGGACCCAGAAAACCAGCGTTCCGGTCTGCCCCATATATTGACTCACTGTGGGGCTTTGGGCCCATCCTTGTCTTTCTGGGCTTTGGGTAGATATGAAATGAAGAGCTGGGCCGGATGCTCCTTCTCACAGGGGCCTTCCTCCCTCCACTTTCTCTGATTTCATACATAAGCTTTAGGCTTGTGTTCTCTCCAGCCGCTCTTTTTATCTGTGTGTGCCCATTTCTTCCCTCCTGCAGGGTAAAGGGAACAGGCCTTCCCAGAAGACCTGGAAGCTTGCAGCAGACCCCCCAGTGTCCACTCCCTTTCTCTTCTATCATTTGGCCTCTGGGCCTTTCATCCAGAATGACTTTGAAACCCTGCTATTGATTTTCCTGTCACCTCAGGTCATACCTTCCCATGCTCCATTTTCCTTTAAGTGGAGGTTTGAAAAACCAATTTGGCGGGGGAAAAAGATTGTCTGCGTGATTTCAGGGTCTGGGCTGAGAGAGTAGCTCTTCCAGGAGGCTGTGTGTGAAGTGCTTGGAAGAAAGTAATAAGAATGCCCTTATATATCCACTTCTGATAAGAGCTGGTCTGTTCTTTGGTTGGTAGTTGATGGCTGTTCCAGCCATGGACTCCCAGCCGTTACTGAAAAGAGAAAGTGGGAAACCAAGTAATTTTCTTTTTGGCCAAACAGGAAGCCTACTTTGTTGAAAGCAAACCAGCTAGCTGCCTGTTGGGGCTGCATATAACCTGCTAGCCAAGGAGTTGTTCTTTCCCAGCTGGTATCTTGTGGTTGATCACCTCCTCCATCTATTCTCTCATTGATGCAATCATTCTTTGGCACTTGCTTTTCCGACTGTGCATAGTAGTTTGTGCATGTGCTTAGAAGTCAGATGTTTATCCTGTCAATAAATGCCTACTTTATATTGGGCACTTGGCTAGACACTGGGGACAAAATGACAAACAAAACAGATATGGGGCCTGTCCTCAAGGAGCTTATACTGATGGAGGAGACAGATGGTAATCATATAACCCCACGAAGTATGGAACTACCATATGTTTTTATCATAATATGTCATTTATGCAATTTAAAAACACAAGCAAGCGAAACTCATTTTTTAAACATTATTTTTTTAGATTATTTGAGAGAGGGAGCGAGGGAGAGCAAAACTCATTTTTTATGTATGTTCATGAGCTCTGATATATGGATGCTCATTAATCTCACTCAGTTTTTAAGGTTTTGTTTATTTATTTTTAGAGAGAGAGAGCATGTGGAAGAGTTGGGGGGGAGGGGCAGAGGAAGAGGGAGAGAGAGTCTTAAGCAGCCTCCACGTTGAGCATGGAGCCTGATGCAGGGCTCGATCTTATGACCCTGAGATCATAACCTGAGCTGAAACCAAGAGCTGGACGCTTAGCTGACTGTGCCACCCAGGTGCCCCAATAAATAAAACTCATTTTACAAGGCTGTATGCATGCATACTTGAGGACCTGCATCAAATACACTACAGAGCAGGCCCATGACAAATGTTGGGGACAGGAAAGGGTGCAGGCAGCAGGGTTGAAGGACAAAGGGGAAAAAGTAAAAGTGACAAGAAATAGCAAGTAGAGGAGCCTTGTCTGGCCCAACAAGGGTGTGCTATGTATGAAAGAACAACTTACATCTGAGATCCCCTAAAAAATTAGAAGTCAACCCTAAAAGAGTCTGGTCAGACCCATAGCTCACTAGGCATCATGCAATCTGTCTCTCACAGTTGTGGGGGGGTGACGGGGGATTGATTAGCACTGGACGAGGTAAATGCCATGAACAAAAAGTTGGGGAAGCTCTGAGAGCTAATTACAAGAGGGCATGACCTAGTTTGGGAGTTCGGAGAGGCCATCTTGGAGGAAACCTTTGAGCCAAGAATTACCTGGGTGAAGGAGAGGGTGTGATGTAGACAGAGACATTTGCTCAGATAAAGCCTGAGGCAGGAGGAAGTTGGGTGAGTCTGAGGACCTTGGAGAAATGTGGAGGGTGAAGGGAGAGGGCAAAGAGAAGCAATCCATGGGGAGTTTTGAATTTACTAATGCTGCAATAAAAACTGTGAACAAGTTAACTTCCAGTGTTCCCATCCATCAGATGGGTATAGTAATACTTTCC